>NC_092182.1:7566455-8766455 GCF_043641665.1 Enoplosus armatus | reverse complement strand
ATTACTACACTTCTATATGTGAACATTCTCACATATTTACAATTTCCAGTGGCCTGGACAATATAAGGCTGGCCCACCTTGATCTTGTCTTCATAAAGCCTCTCCTTTTGAACCAGTTGGGTTTCCATCCTCTGAGCTGTCGACTGGGCATCCCGCAGGTTCTCCTCCAGCTCCTAAAGGGAGTAACAATACAAATATAATTTGACACATCTAACAAAATAACCAATACAATACACTACAAATTCCTCACATTAATGTCAACACTGCGGTATAGTTTTCTTTGTATATTACATACAAACAAACAATCACCGTGATGATTAGTTAATGTAGCCTAAAATCCTGGACTTGACGGCACCATCCACTGAAAAACAGAGTGAAATCTAAAAAGTCTGTTCTAATATCAAAAACATTCAAATCAAAAGAAATGAAGACACTTGCATTGAAAAGCTGGAATTCCACAAGTCGGCTGTAGCGCTGCCTGCTCATGCTGACGCTGGTGAAGTTATGTGTATGTTAAAATCTATGTATGTGATGACTCTGGTTGACTAGCAGCCATGTGTGAGGGCTCAGCTCTCTAAACAAGTGCGTGCACAGTTTTCATGTGTCTTCTGAGTTAACTGATGAGGATGGACCGGATGAATGGGAGGGGTGGGCAAGGGGGGTGAAATTAGGGGTTGAGTGGGAGTATTAGCAAGCCTTATCTGCAGCTCTCTCACCAGGATCTTTTCAGCCATCTGCTGGATCTGCTGGGATTTGGTCTGAATGTCATCTTTCAGCTTATTCTCCCGCCGCTCAACCATCTCCAGCCTCTTTACCTGGTTCTCCAGGGTCTTCCTGCCCTCCTGCTTACACAACAAAAAGAATCACGTAAAGCTAACCGCACTTGTGTTGGGGTACAGTATTTAACAAAGAAACCAGTATCATTTAACAACTGTACATGCTTTAGTATTATGGGTTCACTCTGGTACCTCTGTCTCTCTCAGGCGGCGTTTTAAAGTGTCACTAGAGTCGGTTTTGCCTCGCAGGCGCTCCAGGTCTCGCTCTAGCCGCTCTTTGGCCTGTCGAACATTCTGCAGCAGCTCAGTGGCCTCTGTGCTCGCTTTCACTGCCTGGGGAAGGTCAGGAGGTCAAAAGCTGATAGTGGATCCCAAGACAAACCTCTTGATGTGCTTAGGCAATTCCTTCCCACAGAAACATTGAAAAAAAGAAAAAGACCTGCTCTAGGGAATAAATAAAATCTGTATGTACATAAACTATTTTGCTTTTCAGAGATTAGGAGAGAGAACGAATGAAAAGGATTTATTCACTTTGTTTGAATAAATGTTTTTTTCATTACGTAATGGCATTGATTTACCTTGGACAGTTTGTCCTGGAGCTCCTGGATTTTCACCTGCTGCTCAGAGTTGGTCTGAAAAAACAAAAGCAGAGTGAACTCAGCAAAGGAACTTTATGGTATCTACAGCTCTAAACATGTAGATAAATCAATTTGTTACCTTCTCTAGTTTGGAGAGAAGCTCCTCCACCTCGGCTTTGCCCTGCTCTTTAGCCTGAAAAATAAGGCACATAGTAGAGACCGATGGTAAATTAGAATCCCACCCACTCTCTAGTGGTTGCAGTGGCAAAAGGGCAAGCAAAGCAGCCCATGCAGCACTTTTCCCATAAACCTCCTTTAGTTTCTCCTGAGGGATCTCCAAGAGCTTCCAGGTCCAGAGGGAGATGTAATCACTCCCGCAGAGTGCCCTGGGGTCTCTTCTTAGTCAGGTGTGCCCAGAACACCACCAAAGGGGGGCATCCAGGGGGCTTCCAAACCATGTGACCCAGCCATTTCAACTGAGGTCATTTGGGCCACACGACTATCAAATGCAAAACTCTGTACACGATGACTTCAAACTGCATTGTTCTCAAATATCTTAAAAATAACTATAGTCATAGTAAAATCTTGAGTGTTGAGAATCTGTAATTCAGGGGCTTTGATGAATTGGACATGAAGAGATATGTTTTTATTTTTAGGCTGAAATATCACGTATCACAGGCTCCAACAAGCCCAATAGTAGTGTAGCATCAGTCCATTAGTCTGTCAGACTAACTAAGCGGACTGGAATTTTATATTCAATAATGCTGCACTGATGGCCTCACGCTTTGTCAGACACTACAAAACAAACCAGAGAGGAAAAGACAGTATCATACGTTCATAGGCTTTGCAGATTATGTGCTTGGCTCTTATAAGGTATGACTTCAGCAGTTAGCCTAAAGGGGAAGGGGAAGACTTGAAGGAGAGAGTTTTTGAATTTAAATGGTTTTTGATGTTTTGAGTAGGTAGATAACAAAATGTTACAGCTGTTCTAAGCCATCAGTCTGAGAAACAAACAAAATAATTTGCACTTTAGATTTGTTTCCCAAAGACTGGAGTAATGTTTGTGAACTGTAGTCCTTCTATTCAGGGAATATTTTACCAGGATCACTGGTAAGACAACAAGCAGTACTATGTTTCAGGAACAAGAAGGGAATCCTCAGCATGTTATCTTCATTTGAATTTGCATTACATGACCTATAAGCATCTCTGGTGCAAACATACCTTCTGGATTCTCTGCTGGTATTCCACAGCTTTCCTTTTGAGTTCCTCACTTGTTAGCCTGGAGTCTCTGAGTTCAGCTTCGTAGAGGTCGCTGCGGCGTCGGGCAGCTGACAGGTCCTCCTCCAGCTGCCTGATGGTCACCTGCATCTCCTCTAGCTGTGCATGGTACTCCTGAGACAGCACACAGTGGACATCAATATAGAAAAAGAAACACTGACTGTACATTCATGAACACGTGAAGGAAAACTTCTTCGTTTGAAAATATTTTTTGAGGATGTAAGGAAACAAGATTGTTCAAGACTCTTCAACTAATAAGCCATGACATTTGCAAATATGTATTGTGCTTCATTGTGTTACAAAATTATTGAACTCAGCAGTGTTTCAACATGGCCTTACCAGGGTTAGGGTTAAGTAGGGTTGAACCAGACAACATTCAAGAAGTTGGTATATGCAGTGTGTTTTTCTTAAATAAATGTACTGTTGAATTTAGGCTTTACCTGTTAAAAAAACAACCAGCAGGGTTTTATGTGTATGTTTTGACAAGATACAACAGCAGCAGGGGTTTGTTTGGCACAGCCTGAACAGAGGAGCTGTGCTCTTAGCACAGGCAACAATTGCTGCCAATGCAATACAGACAAAGATATACTTCACAGATCTGCTGACACCGTTTCATTGTGCAGTGATCTATAGAAACTGCAGTGCACTGCAGCAACGACCATTTATCACCAAAAGTGTCAAAATCAAAGATAACAACTGGAGGATTACCACTTTAAAGCTGTAGTTCAAAACCTTGCACTACAGAGACTACAAGTAAAGATAATCGTAATTGCTTGCTTTGGCAACACATGTCAAATGTCATGCTAATAAAGCCTATTGAATTGAACTGAAAGGAAAAATAAATGCTATAAAGATCTTTGCAGAGACACTGATGTCGGTAAACTCTTCCTGTTTGATTTGTCACTTCCTGTTTCAACTGCAGTCAGTTACATCAGGCTATTCAACTGGGTCTCAATCATGAGGGATGACATGTCTTATCTGATGAAGGCCAGATTTCATTCATGCCGGTGAATGTTTTTGTCTGTAAAGCTATTTCCAAGTTCAACTTTGTGATTCGAATCATCAAATGTTGATTAAAAGAATGTAAATGCTGTGTGTCATTCCCCTGGGAGGAGGGTGGGTGAATCTCTTGAGTAATGATCAAAGTATCCTGCACTTTTGTACCTTGCCGGGATGCCATCTGCAGGGATGACCTTTGTGAGTGTTGAGGAGGACGAGGGAGTCCACAGAGGGGAAGCCCTGCCTGTGTAACAGGGACGCACTGATAATAGTATCTCCCTGCTGCTTCAGATACTGCTATCAGCTATGATAGTAGAAAGACGACACTGTGGACAGTAGAAGAATCCCCTCAAATAAGAGGAGGGTGTTGTGGATGCAGTATGACGGCTGCATCCTAAAACCTTTTCCCATACATGTTTTAGTATAAATACCTTGAAGTGTTTATAAAAAAATCTCCAAATGCACCACATCATTATCGTGATGAGAGGGAGGAGATAGGATTATTTGAATGAGAAGATTTACATACTTGCTCTTTAATTTCCTGCAGCTTGTTGCTCTGTTCGCGGATGTCGTGCAGCAGCTGCATGGCCTTGTCATCCTCTCTGGAGACCTCCACACGTGCCTCTTCCAAGCTTCGCTTTAGGCTCTGCAAACACATATACATACAAACTCAAGGCTGCTGTTCGCTCCAATCAATACTGATTTTTGAGGTGCTGAGGAAAGTGATAGCCAATAGCACACCAATATGTGGGGAAACACAAACTTGTGTAAGAGCATTATTGTGTTCAAACATTTCTTTAAATTCTTCACACGCACAGACATAGTTGTTATTATGACTCACACTGCACTCCGTAATGTAGGTGGCGAGGTCTTGCTCCAGAATGCTCCTCTGAGTCTCGGATGCCTTCAGCTCCACATCCTTCTGGTGGAGCACTGACTCCAGGTCAGTCATTTTACGCTGGAACCTGGAGATCTCCTGCTCCATCTGAATCCAACAGAGAAAACAGCACAACTTTACTGAAGGTTGACAACTTACAAAGGTTTCTGTTACATTTGATGCCTTAAATGCGGCAGAAATGTTAAAAAGGTACTTAAAGAGGTGATTGAAATCAGCAAGTCACATATTCTGATGATGGCTGATACATTTGACCTATCACCCAACCCAGAATGCTTCAAGAAAATGTAGTTGTAATGTTGTACACAACAAGATTAACTTGGCATCTTAGCAGCACCAGAAGCCTGCTTGATCTGCCCGTCAACCAGAATAAACACAGGACGTCTGCTAATAAAATCCATGATGGAATCATTTTTTGTTCAAAACAAAATTCTACAATATGGAAATATAATTTTACAGTTTCCAGTCAGCCATCTGTGGTCTTACTCTAGTCCTCTCTGGCTTGCTTGATGGAGCCGCTCTTGCATTTGAAAATAAGAACGATTTATCATAAAGGCTAGTGATGAAATATTGAAACATGTATAAAAGTAAAAAGAAGTGCACCCTCACCTTGTGACATTTGTCTTGAGTTTCTTGTAATTCTTTGCTTTTAATGTGCAGTTTCTTTTCCATGGAGTTGGTCTTAGCAGGAGAGTTGAGGCCTGCAGACACTGACCTGAGGAAACAACACACACACATACTACATGCCTCATCTGCAGATCACTTGAAAACAGGAGAGGTCAGTTACCAAATTCAAACAAATTAAGATTATGTACTGCATAGATGAGTGCATTTTTTCAAAAATATAGCAGATAACTGAAAGTCTCATATCATGACATGGAGCCACATGTAACAGCAAGCCTTGACAGTATCGTAGCTCTTATTAACACCCACACATCATAGATAAGCAACAGACACTGAGAGCATAAAAATATATTGGCTACAGTTTCCCTTTTAAGAAAAGTACTCTGCATAATATCTAGCCATAACAATTAGGCTACTGACAACAATTGGGATTACATTCAACAGAGCATATTTGAAGTGAAAAAGAGCAGAGTATATTTTATTTATCGCGGTTCATTCAGGACGAAACAGACTATATGAACAAAACAGCCATGTAGACCTGGGAATATCTGCTGTTTGCATGACAAAATAATGTGACAGGAGAATTTGGGCTAGGCTTTTGCTTGGGGTTGCTCTACACAGAGCTCTGTGGTGAGTCCGATGCACTCATTTTTCTTCTTTTTTTTTCTTGTTTATGTAAGGTGATGTCCTATTTTGTTTCAGTCTTTGGGAATAATTTAGAGCAGAAAGTCAATTTCCCTCGTCTCTTGACCAGAGGAAAAGGCAACTCGGAATTAGAACTTCTAGAAGTCTTTTTAAATAAATGAATGGGTCTGTATGAATGAGTTCACAAATACCGCAGAGGGATCTTTAATAAAGTTGACTCAGGCTGAGTCACAGTGTTAAAAATAATCACGAAAGCAAGCACTGCTCCTTTCGCCTCTGCATCAAGAAACATCCCCCTTAAACACATACACACAGTACAATTATATATATATATATATATATATATATATATATATATATATATATATATATATATATATATATATATATATATATATATATATATATATATAGAGAGAGAGAGAGAGAGAGAGAGAGAGAGAGAGAGAGAGAGAGAGAGAATACAGAAACACACACACCCACCCACAGACACATTTGGCTCATATCACTAACAAAAACAGAAACACCCCAACCGGTCTTTTTCACAGGAGTCTAGATTAAATGAAGAGGCCTTCCAGCTAGCTGTATCTGCTGCCAATTAAAAATTTATGTTAGACATCAAAATTCATTACGTTCTCCAGTGCCTGGCTAAACAGTTTTGGGGGGCTGCTGTACAGATAATGTGATAATTTCCACACTGAGTTTAGTTTTTTCCATTTATCTGTGTCTTTCTTAAAACGGTCAAAGAGGTGGTGAATGGGTGAGTGTGGAGGATGGGTGGATTTCTTCCTCACCTTCTTCTACTGTTTTCCCCACTGTTCTAAAAATCATGTAGGCAAAATAGAAAATAAACATTTTTGCAAGAGAGAAAATGCCAGGCCACTCTTTCCCTAGCTGGGGAATATGGCAGTTATCATGTCTCTGTACTGTGGAGGGAAAATAAATGAGAAGGCAGTACAGACTGCATTATTGAAGAGAAGAGACAGGGACGCGGGGGTTAAAGGCTTTGTAGCACTAATCAGGTAAACAAAAAGAATAGAACAGATACATTCACACAATCATGCACACACTAAAGAAAACACAGATAATCCTGCATACAACAGATCAAAATATACACAAGCAGGACTGCAGAGGCTGGGGATTTTTCAGGGAACCTTCAGTCATTTTTCTAGAAAGTGGAAAATTACCACCAACTGCAATTTGCTATTTCAATCTTGTGCTGAAACCAAACTAATAAAAAACACCAAAAAACTATTTTGAAGAAACCAATAACCAAATAAACACCCCCATTCATACGGTACATACTGTAAATGGAAACATTGTGGACCACAATGGTCCAAATGGAGCTTATTAGTACACAAATGGTTCCCAAAGACCTGAACACCAGATCATATGGTGAAACGTCAAAACTGACATCAAAAATTTACCATCTTGGATGTCACAGGTGACTGAAACATATTCTTGCATTCATGTTTATATGCAGTAAACCATCAAATTTTAATCTAAATAGTCTAAATACAAATGAACACCTCAGATTTTAAAAATAATATTTTGAAAGAAATAACTAAAAAGAACATCATATGGAAAAATTTGCTATTTATAAGTCCTATCAGTCTTGTCCTGTGGGTGGCGCTAGAGGAGAAGTTGTGGGGTTTATCTGCTGTGGAGCATAAATGGGCTCGGCAATTTTCACAACAATTTGGCCATTTAGATTTTGTTTTCTTGTGTCCAAGTGGATATTTTGGGCTGATGGTGGCACTAGAGGACAGGTCAGAGGGTTATTAAAGGAGGAAGAAGGAATCATCCTCCAAAGACTATGAATGTCCTCAGCAGATTCCTTGAGAATCAGGCCATTAGTTGCTGAGACACCATATCAAAACAAAAATCTGATCAGATGACAGCACCGGATGAAAAGTCAGTTGGTCACCTTAATTATTAGGAATCATTCTCTGGGGACTATGAATATCCATACCATGGCCACCTGGCAGTATCCATTCATGGCAATCTGGTCAGTTGTTGTCAAGATATCCTGCTCTTGGCCAAAGTGTTAGATGACCATCCAACACAAAAAACAAAAATATACTCACAACTTAAAATAAAAATGTAAAGTACATTTACAGTACATTTTCCCAAACACCTCAAAAGGCACATTTTTGAGAAATGTTTGAGGAAAACAAGGAAGACAGAAGTTCATGAGCCTACATTCAAGCCACCTTGCAAAGATGATTTTCTGACACTAAACCAGATAGCTTCTTATAAATTTGAGGCAAGCTGTTAAGAGGATTTTGTTGTCGAGTTTTACTAATGAGGAGTCAGACAGACAAGTTCACACAGAATGAAAAAAAAAAAAAAGAAGAATAGCAGGAACCTCCAAAACACATGATTAGCAATTCATTATGCCTGGCTCTGGATTCATTCAGCCCTCTTTCCTTTTTGGCATTGTAATGAAGGATGTGTACACGCATATGCAGGCAGCCAGCGACAAATCTGACACGTTCAATGAGCTCCTCTTAATCAAATGCAGCAAATAAAATGACTGGCTTCAGTTAAAAACCATGAGCAGATGACTGATGGTGTAACAGCAAGGGACAGAGACATTAGAAGAGGGAGGAAAAAAAGAGGAGGAGATGAGACGGGTAAAGATGGGGGTGGGGACTGGGAGAAAAAAAAAAAAACATCACGGTTGTAACCATAGAAATAGATTCTCTCCCCCAATCTGAGCTCTCATCCTTTTCCCTGTCTAATCTGCTAACGCTTTTTTCTTCCCTTTCTGTTGCTGCTGCTGCTGCTGTCATGATCCGCAGTCTCCAGGACCATTAACCTGCTAGAGCACTGCCACAGGGCTACAGAAATGAAACCCATCCTCTTGCATTATTATCAGAGGTTAAGAAGCCAAACACCATTAGGGATAATTACAGTCCCAAAACCCATGCTATAAAAGTCAGGAGCCCATTATGCTGCACAGTAACAGAGAAAGCACAATAACAGCAGTGAGGGTGGGAGTGTGTCTGTGTCTGGGGTTCCACCTCTCAGCAAACCTCATTCACACACTCAGCCGCATACCAATCAGCGCTGATGGCAAAGACAACGCCATTCTCTGGTCCATTCATTCGATCCATCTATGCATCGGATCAACTATGTGTGATCCCTCAGCACAAAATCTGGAATCAGAAACAGATGAGAACGCCAGGGAACAGGGAGATCCCTCCCCTCCCTCGTTCCTTGTCTGACACAGCATATGGCCAAACCCATCTTGGCCCCAACAGGCACAACACTAATGACAGGGACACAACACCAACTGCCCAGAGCACCACACTGGGTCACCTGAAACAAGGCTACCTGGAATTTCTTGCCGTGGTAATGAGGAGTCTAATGGCAGAACAGCAGCCAATAGTAGCATGGGGTCTTTAACCGACAAAGGTGTGTTAGAGAGGTGCATGCAGGAGGTCTCTGCATTGACTACGAGGGAAAAAGAGGGGTTGTCTTTGAAAAAAGCCCAACAATGCCTAGTAAACAGGTAGCACTTACTCAGTTTTGGCCAATGTTGTCAACGCTCTGCTGAAGAACCAGCCTAGAAAAGGCAGATCCTGGCCCTGGAAGCCCCCTGGCAGAGCTCCACGCTGGGCTGCTGAGGCTGGCCGGGGGGCTGCCTGCTCCGGCTCCTCAAAATTAGAGGTGTCATCTTCGGAGTGCAACGCAGGAACAAAAGGCGGGAGAACTGCAGGAGAAAGGATGAGAGGAGGAAGTAAGAGAGGGCAAGGAAGAAAGCAAGCAGCGACGAACAAAGTAGTAAAAAGAAATGGGAAAAAAAACACAACAAGGAGAAAGGGGAGAGAAAGGAAGGGAGGAGGAATGGAGCAGAGCGGTGGGAGCCTAGAGTGCGGTAAGTCGCGCGTTGATGCACATGCTGCCTCTCAGTCCCTCCCTCCCTCCTTCTCGCTCTCTCATATACACATGCTCCCTCACTCTCCCTCACTGCAGCAGAGCAAGCTAATCAGCTGGAGCCAAAGCTGAAGCATAAAGCTCTATCTGTGTCCAATTATCTGCATCTTTAAAACAAACATGTATGTATGAGATTATCTTTTATATATTGTATTTGATATTTATTACTCAAAGACAATCAATTAATACAATTAAGATTCAGGGGAATAAGAAAAAAAAAAAAATCAAATCTTCAACACACACACAGGCACAAAAAGCTCCTGCATTCCAAACACTGTATCATAGCCTGCTGATAATAATGAGGAAACAACTAGATTAATTAATATTCAGCACTGATATGAATACAACTGGACAACAACTCAGGGGGAATGACCGGCATAGCAATTTGATAATCGCTTTAGAATCACAAAAAGGAGGGTTCATTCATCTGAGGGCACTAGGTATTCTGCACAGCAAAATAAACATAACAGAACCACTATAGAGCTGCAGTTCTTTAATGTGACCATGCTTCACTGAAAATGTCAATTAATGTGAATGTTATGGGTGTGTTTTTTCCCCACAGCTGGTCAGGTGAAAATGTCAAACGCTGTGTCATTCATTGCAGTCTCAGATTTGATGGCAACAATGACGTACAAACAAACGCACATGTATTTCCGCCACAGAGAGCGTGTCTGGTGTCGCTAGCGTAAAAAGATTTGTGCTGCGTCTGTTGAGAAGCAGATGAGTTGCAGATCTTTACTCCGTCTGCCTCGCTCCTCATCTCTGCCTCCCTCCTATTCTCCACAGGAAAGAGCTGGCCTACTGCCAACAGCACACAGAATTTCATTATTTTACTACCAACAACACCACTGGTAACGCAATTGCTGTTTTGTTGTCTATGTGCAACCACACACACACACACACACACACACACACACACACACACACACACACACACACACACACACACACACACACACACACACACACACACACACACACACACACACACACACACACACACACACACACACACACACACACTACACACTACACACTACACACACACTACACTTATGTATATTATAAACATTAATGTTTGACAACTAGTCATATTTCATCTGTCCAGTGAAGTGATTACAGCAACACTGTGTCATTTGAAGCCAAATCGAGCGTTTTCACTGGAAAGACAGAAGAGCAGAGTCTTAAGGGAGAGGAATCTCCTCACCTTGTCTTAAGTTGTTCCAGTCTACACTGGAGAAGAAAGAGTGACAGTGGAGTCCCTGGAAACCCAGCCGCTCTTTGGCTCCACAAAGCAATCTCTGCAGCAGGTCTAAAAACTGCTTACTGGCCCGCGGCTCCTCCGGAAACTTAAGGAAGCGCTGGGGGCAAACAACGGGGACAAGAATTCATTATATAATGCATACTAGACTAATCAGATATTACTTCAGGTAAATCAGAATGCATATTTTCAAAGAGTATACTGGGAATGGTAAGAAGATGTTTATTTCCAGTGATATTATTATTACATATTATAACCAGTGACTAATGTTGAGATGTCAGTCTATGTACCTGAAAGTTGAGGATGTTGTGGATTGTCTTGGTAGAAGTGCCACCAGAAAAAGGCGACTTGGCATAGATCATCTCATAAGCTATGACCCCAAGGGACCACCAGTCACAATCAACCCCGTAGGTGCTTTGAGAGCCCCCATTCATGGCTGCCAGGACCTCGGGGGAGAGGAAGTCCTGGGTCCCAACAGGCACTGTGGGAGCTGCAACCTGGAAATGCATTTATAAAACCCGATGATGTCACTGAAGTTAATACATAGGGCAAACTCTGTAATCTACTTACTGTTTTGTTAGAAGTCAGCCTGGCAGCTGATCCAAAGTCTGCCAGCTTAATGTGACCAGTCCGATCGATGAGAACGTTTTCTGGTTTGACATCTCTGCAAGTGGATAGTTTAGAAGGGATTTGATACTGCTTTCACAGAGCTGTTTGTTGCCCGAGTACTGTAATATGTCTGCCGCTCTGATGATAATGGAATACATTTGTAAACTCCAGCAATGTTTTTGTATTACGTAACATCACACTCAGTGCTCTAGGTTAAATTACAATGCTACATTTCTCATGTCCAGTTAATGTTTTCCTGAATTATGAGCATTTTGCCTTCAAGTAAAAACAAAAGGCAAACAAAGAATGAAATTTAGTGAGAATGTAAGAGTACAAGTACCAACTTATGATTTCTGGCCCTACGTCCTTAATTATGTTATTCCTCAAAGCCTTGACACTTAGCTGGTGTCTTACCTGTGGACATAGCCTAGCTGGTGGACGGCATGAATGGCCTCTACCAGCTCAGCCAAATAGAACTGAGCCATGGACTCATCAAACTGATCCTCGTATCGGTTTAGCAAGGACATCAGGTCGCCGCCTGGCAAGTACTCCATTGCCTGAAGACATTTGTAGACACACATTTGTATGCAGTCAGAAATTGCCCGCATAAAACTATGGCCAACTTGGAATTTGAATGAATGTGTGTTTGAATGTGATTAAAATGAACAGGTATGTTGAAACATTTATGAATGCCTATAAAACAGGCCTATATTTAGAAAGAAAAACAAAGCAACAAGTATAGAGCGACATGCGTTTGAGCTTACATCAAAGCTCTATTCAGCTTAAGCTTATAGGGTGGTTCTCCTTGTCATAGATTCAGTTATGTAACACCAGATACTATTGCAGATTTATGTGTGATACTGCAGTCCTCATTATCTAAAAATACCCCAATGATAACTGAAATAGCCTTGTGTATCTGTGATCACGGGCTAATACAAGACATGTTTACAGTCAGTTACCTCAGAGAGATACCTCATTAAAAGCACCTTTAAAGTTTGGAGACACAGATCAACAAATCAACCTTGGCCATGTTTGACTCAAGTTCTCTTTTCTGCTGTCTGCATCCTGAGACGAAAGGCATTGGTCAGGCTGATTTGAGCTATATGGTGCCAGCCATACAGCCATAACAGGCAAGAGCCCCTGGTGCATGAATGGTCGGCGAGTCTGAATGAACGGGAGCATTCTCCAGTGTTACCTAGCAACAGGGAGACTGGGTGCCTCTCTGACATACGGATAAAGATGGATGCTTTGTATTTTCCTCCATGCTCAGTTAGGGAGCAGGGTGAGACAGAGGGGGAGTGAAAAGAGAGGAGGTGGAAGAATGGAGACATACATGCAGGGGGCAGGTATAAGGAGAGGGTGAGTGAAAGAAAACTAAAGGGCAGTACACAGAATAAGGCTTGGCTAGGTAGGAAATGCTTTTTCCTACATACTACGCCAGTCTAACGGGTTGTGAGGTTAACAGCCTTCACGACGATTACACTTGACGTTCTTTGTGAGGAGAAAAATGCCACTGTGCTTCACAGCTGAAGATTAGACCATTGAGGGACACTAACATTTTGGGAAACATGCCTGACAACCACCTTAACCAGAATTGAAAGAGAAGATCATCTATTAATTCTATATATCCACATAAAATACAGAGATCCTGGGAGTGTTTTACTTGTAGTTGAAACACAGGAAGCTTGGGGAAACCGTTAGCTCAGCCAGCTTTCACTGCCGTAGTTTCTGGAATGTGATATTGTGATTTTAGTTGCAGTTAGCCACAATCACAATTTAAGCAGAAATGGCTCGGACAAAACAACTGCCTGCAGCACCTCAGAGGTCTTGTTCAGTGGAGTTGCCAGCATTGAAAAATGTTGTTAATCTGAACAAAACCCTGGTGACCCTGGGCTGTACTGGTGACTAGCCTGCAAGCTACATGCAACATGATAACACAACAAAACATTGAAGTCACTCGAGGGTGATTTTTTTCACTTATGAAAGAGGCTAACTACCCCCCCCCCCTACTTCAAAGCATTTCTTCTACATACAAGTTGTTCCTTTCATTGCTCACTTCAGGTCTCTTCCTGTAGCGGCTCATGTACTATTCTGACTGATCCAACTGTTCTTTTAGTCGTTCTGGAAACCACAGATGTCTTGTACACTGCGTTATATAAAAAAAGGTCTGTGCATAACACACGTATAGGAATAGAAAACAAGACATAGTGGTTGTAGAAGCAGGTAACTTATATACCATACATTGGAGTTATTTTTGAGCCACAGTAGCTGGGGCCAGTGACAGCACTTTTGGAGTTGGTGGAACATGGACTTTTAAAAGAGATCAGCCATTTCCCCCTGCTTCTAGTTTTTCTTCTCTTCTCACCTAACTGTGGTTTTGGTCACCTAACTTGTTTTGGCAAAGATGTAAAGACACCACACCTAGAAAAAAATATCATGGATAGTAATTGAATCTTCTGCTTCAAACAATGTTAAACCATAACATAACATTTCAGTGGAATGGGGACCACTGCGCCCCCATCTGGTGTAGTTTAGTCTCTTTTAAACAATGGTCCAGCTAGGGACCACAGTGGCATCAAGTCTTTTCAGTTCGTGTACTTCAGTTAAAAGACAACGTCCAGACCTATACAACTACATAAAGGTCTGTACTATGACCCTAGGTATTAAAATGTATATACACCCACCAAGTGGGTGCTATTTGCTTGCCATGTTTATTTGCAAAAAAAACTCAAAACATTCTGTGAAATAGTCATTTTAGTCCAGCCTCAAGATCAGAAAAAAACCCTGCAGTCTCACCAGGTAGACATGTTCTTTATCCTGGAAGGCGTAGAGAAGCTGTGGGATCCAGGGACTGCTGTTCAGAGACAGGATCCTCCGCTCCTCTTCATGAAAAACCACCTGAGAAGAATTGAAAAAGCATGCAATCAGCAGTAATAAATACATTACATAAATGCAACAGCAGTGCTGCACATATTGTTATTGTGAGTAGTGTATCAGCTGCATAAACGCATCTGTCTAAAACATAAGGTTAAACAGAAGCTAACATCTTACGGGCTTCAATGGAGTTTAAATGTAATCTTAAAATGTAAGATTGTAAAGGTAATTCTAATATGTTTTAATTACACCATAGGAGACCATAATCCAACATTTTGACAATAAGAATCCATGCCCTCCTTTCCTAACTTCAGTTCATGTTGTTAGTTTTGTAAGTGGAACGTCATTCAAATTATGCAAAGTAGTCACAGGTGGCGTGAACAAACCATTTCTTGTTCATACAAGTTGTTCACTGTATTGCTCACTTCAGATCCCTTCCTGTCGCAGCTCATGTACTATTCTGACTGAGATCTGTTCTATTAGTCACATGCCAGAGAGCACAGCTGTGAAATAATGTACCCAGATTTTGTTTTGCTGTACTCAACCCTCCAGCACCCTCCAGTGGGCCTTTTTCAGACTGTAACTTTGTAGCACCAACTAGGTTGATAAACAGTAAGACGCCTGCATGGAGGATAGTGAAAAAATGAAACACTACTTGCGTAAAACTTTTTGAGTCCGACAGTTGCTGCTTTGTAAACGCCTTTCTTCTTAATTTATCCTCTTGTTCTCTTCATTTGGGGATCATTATTTGTCAGTATCGAATGAAAAATATTTAGTTCCTTTGAACTAACACTAATAACAACATGGTTATATGAAATGTGTCTATAGTTATTAATGAACCTTTAGAAGAAATTACAACTCTCGCAGCAACTGAGCTTGGCTTTAGCTCTTGACGCTGGTTGAAAGAAATGCTCAGACAAAACAGGCCTTTACCATCGCAGACATTGTGACTCGTCACAGCAGGAACAGCATAGGTGACTAATAACACTGACAATGGCTATGTGTCCTAGTAAATCATGCCAGTGTGACAGTGAGCAAACATGCCAGGACCCTGACACTGAAACAGCTAAATGGAATTCAGCAATCCTTCATTTTATTATTTTCACCTGTGTTTTTCCTACTGTGACATACAAAAATGTCCATAAACAATCATGTGGTATAGCCATATGATTGGTGGTAAAATAAATGGAGAACAACTTTCTAAAATTCCTTTTCTATATTTTACTACTATTGCAGTATTTCAACTTATAAAACCACATGAAGCTTACATTCTCTTTTGAGCGTAAAACTGTCTTGTCCATGACTTTCAGTGCACAAACATCCCCGGTGGCCTTCTCCCGAACTACTTGGACTTCGGCGAATCGGCCGCGACCCACCACTGCACGCACCTCAAAGTCATTATGCAAAGGCTGCAGGGCTCGCAGCTCTGAGACCACTTCAGAAACTGTTTCACAATACAAACACACAGAGGTTTTACACACATTGTTTCTGAGAAATTAAGTGAAACAACTTTTAGGACATAAAATTGTAAACATACCACAAATACAAGATCTTATTCTATCGGAGACACACAGTTACATGCACATTCTATTGGTATTAAATATAAATAAAGTATGTCCGGCAAGAATTGAAAATAACATATCAATATTGTTTTTATGGCCCATATTTGCCAATTGTGGAATCTGAATTCTAGTGATCTCGTTTTAGAATGATGTCACTTTATAACTTTATACTGTAAAAACTGTGAACCAGAAACATAAGAGAAGTATTGTGGTCTTCAAAAGCAACAGCAACAGCTAAACAACAGCTAAAAACAGGTATGTTTTAAAAGCTGAACCAATTACATCCACTGACACAAGGCAGACTGTATCAACTAATGTGACTGGAAAAGTACTGGATCGGCCTAAAAAAACAACAACAAAAAATGTGTAAAATGTATGCTTACACTTATTGACAAAGTTGGCCACATGATGTATCCTCATAAGCTCTGGGGAGGCGCACTCTTGGTAGAGTAGCAGCAAAGCCTCCAGAAACTCTTCCCGACCTAAAGTGCATCCTCCCTGCTGCCCACACAGGCTGACTCGGCCCTGAGGACAAAAAACAAACACAGGAAAAGGAAGTCAGCTCCTGGCAGTCACTGCGGCTGGTTTGAAACTGTACAAAGCGTTTGAGACAATGCGTAAAGATAATGGCATCAGGACACCTAAGATATACATTACTTTACCTGAAACAACTGATTGAGTCGCGAGCTGCGGCAGGTGATGGGGTCAGCAGAGGACGGCAGCGTTTTCAGGCTTCCCTGACTCACGTATTTGAACTTCAACATGGCTTCTAAACAACACACAACCTGAATGACACAAAGTAGGTCGAAGTGAAAGAAAGTATGTACTTAAATGTAACGCCTTAACTGGTTAATGATATATAGCACGGTAGTATGAGGTAATGGAAAGACCAACGAAAAAACTGTCAACAAATGTCAACAAGGCGTCCCTTTAGCATGCTAAGTTAACGTTGGTAGCGTTTGCTAACTTCCCTAACAAAGAAAAACGTTAACGCGACACGCATGAGTGCCCTTCAGTTACATTTACGCAGACAAAACAGTACGGTATGAAATTACTCACCAGACTGCCATGCAGGTAGTTATAATTTAGTTTTCAATAAACACAGAAACATTGACATGCTACGGAGCACACTGTTTTCCTCTCGATCAACGTTATTTCCGGTGAACTTTCAAATTTTGCGCGTTCGCCGCCTCCCTCTCGAGCCTGCTGAATGAAGGTGGCGTTTGATTGGATGACTGCTTTTCTGGGTGCAGCCTTTGTTTTAAACCAATGACTGATGTTTCAACACTGTCCCCGTTGATCACCTCAAAAACAGACTCTCATGAAAGGTTCTTACATATAGAAGGATTTTTAAACGGAAAAAAATTATGAGCATAATATGAATTGTGATTATTGTGAGTAATTTTAATTTGACAGTTACAGCTGCTGATCTAAAATACCATGTCTAACCAATTTTATATTGTATGAAGCAGGGGTATTCCAGTCTTGTATTGCACTTACATAAAGTTGGCTGACTAACAGGAGATGCATTAAAAAATAAAAAATAACAGAATGGTCAAAATCAAAGCAGCAGGCTAAGATACCTTGACTTTTGGTCCTTAGCATGAGTCAAGCTCCAGAAACACTGGATCCTACATTTCCCATAGAGCAACCAATGGCATAATTTTGTTTGACCCTTTTGCCTGGTATTTTCTTTAAAACATGTTAAGATAAGTCATGGTTGTTTCTTTTAATAATAATGAAAACAACATTAGCTATAATGAAAGTTAGTATCGAATTCAGTCTGTTACCCCCTTACACTTTCAGTTTTACAAGGTCATGTGGTGCAGCTTGTATGGTGTGTTTGGACTAACTCTGGTGCAAGTATGACATTGCTCCTTATTAGCCTCACAGACAATCATGCAATCATTGCAATACTCCACAACAACACCTCCCTAGTATTCCTTTACGCATAATAAATAATATGCAATAATAAATCAGATCAGGGCCAAAACCTTTATTTCCAACAGATTTACATGTTTCATTATTGTCAGTTCCAGTTTTCCAAACTAGCATGGTCAGATATTCTAGACTAACAGGGGGCATAGTGGAGAGACTGGGGACGGGCCAGCTGCCTTTAGCCTGCCCCAGTTGGTGTAGGAGATGCTGGAGGTGTGGTGTTAAGGTTGGGGTTGAGTTTGGGATTTGGGGTTGGGAGTAGGGTTAGGATTGGGATTTGGAGGTGTAGGGGCAGGGGCAGGGGCTGGGGCTGGGGCAGGAGCAGGAGCAGGGGCAGGAGCAGGAGCAGGGGCAGGAGCAGGGGCAGGAGCAGGGGTAGGGGCTGGGGCAATATAGCATCCTCTCTTGTGCCACTGCATGTCCCGCACACGTCGGACGGACTGGATCTGAGGTGCAGTGGCTCCCCAGTCATTCCAGTGCTTGAAGTCTCCATGCTCAAACACATACTGGCGCCCTCTGTAGCCTGGATACATGTATCCCACCCACCTTCAGAGGGAGGAATGAACTGGGTTACGCAATATAACGATATGCTTGTAAAAAAATACAAATTCATTAAATTATCTTTAAAAACAAGACAATTACATCTACTATGAATAATATTTAAGGTTACAGCTTACGTTCCATTGATAGCCTTGGCACTGGCCACACGGTCCTGGAAACCATGAGCCCACAGACTGGGGACATCATCATCAACAATCTCCATCTTTCTACCTTCAAAGCCTGCATTCTCAAACAGGTGCAGCTTGTGATCTGCACTTTCCTGGAGGGAAAAACAGGTTTGAGCATGTTTGACAGAAAGTAGTTACATCTGGTCAGATACACACTGACAACACTGACCACTTTCAGAGGCCTGAACGAGCACAGGCTGTAGGTGCTCTGGCTGTTGGTCCAGGTGCTCCACCGAGGATACTCTCCTTTCTCCAGCACAAACTGTTCTCCTGCAAAACCTGGACGCTCAAACCCCACCCATCTGATGACATGGAGAAAATGCACATGACATATAAATGCGCACGTAAGTCCTAAGCAAGGGGAAACGAAAACAGGATGCAGATGCAGTCGAAAATTATGAGACTTGATGAAAGGAAGCTGGATTACTCACGGTCCTGACTCCACAATGATTGAGCCAATTCTCTGTGTCTTCTCCCATGCATCTTTACATTCACCAGACAACTCCACCTTCTTTCCACGGAAGTTCTCAAACTCAAAAGCCGCCAACTGCAAGACAGGTGGACAATGTGTCTCCACCGTCGGCAAAGTCCCAATTCATGCCATTTCTTATTTTCATTTCAACTCATACAGCAAAGCTCTTGTTCAGTTAGGTACCTTATATGTGGCTCCAGCCCCTCCTTGGCCCTTCTCTGCAGGCAGCTGGTCTGGAGTTCCTTGCTGTTCTGTCATTTTCCCTCTACAAAGCACAGCAATTACATAGTGTGGTGGCATTACAGAGATTTTTACTCTTAGGTTAAATTCATAGAAGAGAATTGTGTGTTTCTGCATAAACGAAAACATTATTAAACTTAAAAACATGGTCAAAAGTGGGACAGAAATGTCTCCTTTTATCAGAACTGCTAATGCTAATTGCTAAAGACATTTGCACACTTTTACTTGTTTATTACACTCAAATCCTAACTGTGTCAGTTGTATAACAACAGATCAATAGTGCACACACAAACAGCTACTTAAGAAGGAAGCCTTTGGATGCAGATAGAAGAGGGGACAGGGAGAGAGGAAAAGAGAAAGGCCTGTTGGAGAGAGGGATGATCTTCATTTCTTTCTTTTTTTACCTGATTGGCTTGTGCTTCACTGCACCACGTACAAGCCACGCTCTCCGTCTTTCCTCTTTCTTTTCTCTCTTTTCTGTCTGTCTCAGTGTGAGGGTGTGTGTGGGTGTGGAGGCCTGGCGAGCGGTCGGTGGAGGCCAGTGGGGGTATTTATGGTTTATTTCTGGCCACAGCAGCAAAAAGCCTGTTGATGCAGCAAGTCTGTCGCACCCATTGTGTCCATCACACTGCTTCTCAATAGGCTTGCCCCTCTGTCCCTGGCACACTGGCAAACGCTGCCCAGCTCTGCCCATGCTGCCACCCTGACCATGATCCTATAGTGGGCACACGCACTGACTGCCTGCCAAGAGAATGAACAGAGATCAGTCTCACTCAGCAGTATTGGCCCCACCCAGCTATCTTGCTCTCCAGTTTCCTGTCTTCTACCTGTTTCTTTACCTTTCTCTTCATCCAGAGTCCAAAAAGCTGCATCCAACATGCTTATAATGGACCATGAATGAGACTATGTTACAATTATTTCCAAGTTGTGTCTTAAAACTGACCTGTGAAGATGAAGAAGCATGCCCCACTAACTTTTGCACTATGGAGTGCAGTTTCCCATCAAAAACACACTCTCGATTGCATTTCATAGAAAAAGATTTAATAAAATTCCCTCAATTTCCTCTTATCATACAGTATGTTGATCATAAATGATTAAGGCATTGGTGACAGTCATTCTTGAACATTAAAAAGGCACATAAAAGAATCTACAGCAGGTGAATGCCTTTTTTTTTTTTTTTTTTTTTTTTACAAAACACACTTCCTGATTCTGTTATAGCATGCCCAAAAAATGTCCTCCCAGCTCACTGTTCTGACCTGCTATTGGGCATTTTAATAAAACCAGGAAGTGCATCTTTAAGTTTTGTGGAACCTTACTTTAAAGAGAACACAGGCATTCACGGTGTGACAAAAAGAAGGAGTCCCTTGACCATGTTACTACAGGTAGGTTCTTGATTATTCTATTGCTTAGATGTATGACTATATGGACGGTGATTTCTTATCATTTTTCTTAAAGTGCTTAAAGGTGTACTTGGGATGATCTGTCATTGGAAAGATAATGTAAAAGGCCTTTGTACAATTCAAACTAAATTAAATCATTATTTATATTCAGTATTTTCTGTACATATGTGTGTGTGTGTGTGTGTGTGTGTGTGTGTGTGTGTGTGTCAATGTCAATGTCAGTATATAATGGACTCACACATTCAAACAATAAGACAGTCCATGACTTTGCCTCTATACAACAGTAGATAAAACATGTACTTGGCATTAACACATCACAGTCTTGGCACATAGCCTTAGTTGGCACCATATTTCATGTACAAGATGGAAAAGTTCTTGATGGCCTCTATGTTCAGCAAAAGCCTGATTCCCCCTCCTGCATATCTGAGTAAAGGTCCAAAATAAAGCACTCTAAGTGCAAAGTGGAGCAATCATGGCAAGGTGTCTGTCAGCAGCAGCAGCAGCAGCAGCAGCTGAGATGGATCAATTCTTGCTGAACGGCGACGGCACAGTGTTTCCTAAAGGAAACGAAAGAAAGAAAAGTTCAAATCTCCAAATCCCATCGACTTTATGTAATATATTCAACATTTATCACATATCATTTGTTGGATGGGCTTATCTGTAAGTACTCTACACTACTAGGAGTGTTAGGAGTGTTTTTAGCATGGGTGACCCAAGTGGCACTCAAACCCATAACCCTGTTACATTCACACGCCCTTTAAAGAGCTATAAAGAGCAAAATATAGCTGCAAGCAGCAATTCCACAGGCAAGTAAAAGTGCATCCAGCAGAGCAAACTGCATCCAGGTACGATGAGGTTGTCTTTACCCACTCCACCAGTTTAATCATGATAAGAGAACCCTTTTCAGAGCTGTGGCTCACTTCCTGTTTTTGTCTTTGCTGTCAGTTTAGTCACAGTCTGAATTAAATAACACGAGCGTTCCCGACAGCGTTGCCGGAAAGTTTAAACCATTCGCTTTCTATTATCGCAGACCTATTCAGCTGTCTTGCATTATGACTCACAAGCAAATTAGTACTCTTAAATAATGCCTTCACTCCTACAGTAATTCAGAGCATAAGCCACATGTCAAAATGTCAAAACCTTCAAGCTCAATGCTCCTCTACGACTGATCCTGCTAAGTCCTACAATGCTCTATATATCACAAGCAATTCTTGGGTTAGGAAAGCTTCTATGTGCCTGTTATAAATACCAGCACCAAATTTCTGTTGCTAAATTGGTAAGTCATCCAAAATATATATTTTTTAATATGTAGTGATCACTGGATCATCTTTATATGAGAAGAAGCTAACATGTGTCTTTGACAAACTCAGAATGCTGGTAAAATGAGAAAAAAAGAAAGAAAAAAGAAGTATGTTGATAAATGAAAAAGTTTTAGGCATTACAAAAAGGCAAAAAATGTGAGTGGAACCTTTAACTGATAGTGTTTGTGATTGTGTTATACTGATTATATACGAGCCTATAATAACAACAATAATCTTGACTTTCTATAGCAAGAACAACTCTGTATAGCAAGAAGTTATGGTTTGAAGTATTTTAAAAGTTATATTTTATTATGTAGCAAAGAACCTGTGTCTCTGGTATTTCAATTATCACCTCATCCATATAACTCACCTGTGTGTGGCTAAGTCTCGCTGTCATACTGACTCAGACGCTTCTTAGACTTGAGCTCTTTCAGCCAAGCGGGGGAGGAGACGGCCCTGAATGACACACAGAATCACAGCTCAGAGGAGTGTCATATATAAAACGCATACCAAATTTTCTTTTAGAATTTTCTCATAATTTCTTTGCTGTCATGCTCTCTTCTTACCCTCCGTCCGTGCCGCCTATGGGTGGCAGCACTCGTGCAGCCCCCGCTAGATGAGCGGCAGAGCGAGGAGAGCGGGACAGTTGTGAGGGAGATGGTGTCACCTCCTCATTTTGACTTTCCTTCTGTCCTCTCCCCTTGTCTTCTTCTGTTTCCTCTCCTCCTCCGGTTCCTCCTCCACCTGTTCTCTTTTTTAACTGAGCCTTGGGAAGTAAGTTGAGTACACTTTACTAAAGTCCAATGCCACCCGCTTGTATCATGTTATATATTATAAAGAACATGGTGTACTTAAGTTCTCCTTGAACTCTGACAGAACTTACAATTAATGCTGCAGGGCTCAAACCAGGGAACATGGGGACTCTCTGAGACGTGGGAGGAGGGGAACAGATCTTCGATTTAGGCTGTTCCTCCTCAGAGTCTGACTCCCTTTGCTTAGAAGATGCCTCCTTTTTATCTAAAAACATGGAGTTAACAGATCACTCAGAACATGCATTGAGTCAACATTTCCAGACTGCTTTTCACCTGGAACAGTTGTATTTGATTGCTTGTTTATTTGGAAATGTAAAAATCTCCTGAGCTCCAGGCCTCCATGTAGATTAGATAACATTGCATAACATGCAGTAATAACCTGTGGAGTCACGGGTCCTCCAATCTGGGCTTTCTGTTGGAGCCAACCTTCCACGGAGCGAGCGTGATGGACGCGTTCGAATTCGCCTCTTACCCAGATCTGCCTTCGATCTCTGTGCACTGGTGTCAAGGAGAGGAGTGGAGCTCTGTGCACACACACACACACACACACACACACACACACACAGAACTGAATACACTGTCTTCACACACCATCACACTACAACAACAACGCAGATACAAGTGCATAAATTCCCAGGTAGGTATGCAAAGCAACAACCAAACAACATGTTAATGCTGGGAGCTGATGATGTCAACTATCACCATTCACAAAGGGTGGGAGGATTAGAAAGAAAGAATCACCAACCTCAGGGAATGGAGCCGGCTCTGCCTCTTGGTGAAAATCATGGGTATCAACGTCTTCAGACGAGACTTCAGGAGATTGGTCAGGGACGGGCTTTGGACTGAAGAGAAAGAAAGCTAATTAAAATCACAGATTGAATGCAAAGGGTATTGTTTAAATGCTGTCAATTCAGGTTCACGAGTCATTTTAGTCACAAAGCACCACTCTTCTCAGTTTCTGTGTTGTGCTCTATTAACCACAAGGGGGCACAGGGAGCTCAACTCTTGAAAATACTTGATATCACATTTTAGTGTGCAGCTACACTTGGGTTATGTTGTCACAGGATTTATGTTTAAAAATAGAAATTGTCTCATTAGGTTGAATATTTAAACTTTGTCTTTGCAAAGTCCAAATCCCACACAGATTTAAAGTAAAACAAAAAACTGAAGAACAGAAAAGTCATTCTGGCTTCACAGTCACACCGGTTATCATTGGTCACACTACACACTCCACTGATCATACTGAGAAACCCGAGCCAAACTGCACCTCTGGCTACTTACTTTAAGACTTCAATGTCAGATAGCTACAGGGCTCCTATTTGCAGGTGTGCTCAGTCAAAATCAAATCACCTCAATGTGAAGCCACGCCTTCAGTACAAAGAATGACACTTAAACCTGTCCAGTCCTGTCTGTCTCCATCAGGGTAGATGAAGGACATGAAGCTACGTAAAGATACAACGCAGATGTCAGTATGTAGTTAACAGTGTATTATAGTGCAACCTCTTTCTCTACCTGTCAACTCCAGATGTCTCTTCACAGGCCTCATTCTGCTGGTCGGGCTCAGTGTCTATCAGAGCAACAGTGTCTCCGTTTGTGCAATAACTGTTAACCTGCACCTGGGAGACAGAAAGACAGACATTACATTAAATGAGCATGGAAACATATGATACAACAGAACCAGATAAAACATGAAGGAAGCATTTGATATTGTGGGATATATTGGTTATATGTTAAGCATGTGCAGATATCTACCAATACTACTCTCTCTGTTGGATCGCCTGATTTATCATATAAAATCAAATGATGTAAATGATCTTCTGTTTTGTAAATCTGCACATTAGAACTTCACATTGTGGAGCTGACGCAGGGAGAAAATGGACTGTGTGCTGGGCCAAGATCACTAAATACAGAGGGAGGGAGGACTAAGGACCAGCCAAGCATGCATCTTTTAATGAGCCGGTCACAGAGGCTGGGCTGTCCTCAATAAACACCATGAGCATGTGTATGCACGCACACACACACACACACACACACACACACACACACCTATGTGCCTACACAGAGACACACCAAACACACTCATGTTGTCACGCCCACATGCTGGAATGCATGGGTGCACACACACACACAAACAAAAGCAACTACTGTACACTTCCTCGCAAACATTCCTTTAAGCTCACTTCACATTTCGTCAAGGGGCACATCCCAATCTCGTGTCTCGTGTCAATCTCTGATACTGTCACCTGGATACAGAACAACACTCGAGTAAACACCCCAGCCCTCCGTGTGGTGGTTTCGTACACATCTCATCTCTTACACAGGTCCCTTTATTACTCAGGACTCATGGAGGAGCTTCATTTGCACAATGCCTGTTATCTGGCAGCATCACAGCATGAATGAATAGGCCTCTAGTGATTTTCCTACAACCAGACTGTGTTTGGTTGCAGATAAAAAAACAAAGTCTGTTCAAACAGAGACACCACCATGCATTTATACTGAATCCGTTCTACCTGAATCTGTCCTAGCCACTGAAGCTCTCAAAGTTTTTAATGATGTTAACTTACATATTTGGTGAGTGCCACGGTTTTCAAAGTCTGAGACTGAGGGCCTCCCTTCAGAATAAGCTTGGAGAAAGGGTCTCCCTCACCCTCACTTAGCTTACTTGCTTAGTTTCGCTCAATTCCTGGACGCCTACGGGTTCATCAGAGCGTTTTTGCATAAAACACCTGCCTGCTGTGGCTGGAAACAAAATTGATGAATTAATCAAAACAATAAAACAACATCAACTCAACAACAACCTCTATACGTGCACACATAAGAAACAGATTCTTTAAAAACTTCACCACCACCTCTAAACTGCAATAAACCTGTACATGTGAGCGTGTACCAGTACAGTATGCTCGGGGAGGGCAGAGGATGTGCAAGTCAGGACAGAGTCTGCTTTATTATAGTCTACCTACATCTCATTTTTGTCACGGTCACTGGAATGTGTAAGAGAGCTTGTTTACGGTGTAGTGGAGAGGAAAACATCTTAAAGATGCCACAAGAACAACTAACCGAGACTCTAATCCAGAATAATAGATGAAGACTGTCAACGAAACATCACCTCTAATAAAGGAAAGTGATGGATCATCAAATTTAAAGTGGAAATAGCCTGCAGGTTCCATATATGTACACACACACACACACACACACACACACACACACACACACACACACACACACACACTCACATGCAGGCAGCAGCCACAGTAAACACTTCAAGACAACCAAGATTGACTTCAGCATGTGTATGTCTCAAAAACAGCAGTTGGCACCCAAAGATACATTTGTTTTATCGCCAACGCCGATGATGATAAGATGTACCGTAAGGGGATTAAAATAAACAGATATATGTATCTGCTCTCCTGCTATTTTTGGCAGCATATTTCCTGTAGAACAAAAGGCAGACACAGATACAGAGGGCACAGACACAAACAGACACACTTGGATAAACCTTGTCTAACTGTTGTCACACTTTGTTATGGTCCTCTGTTTTATCTCTGACACAAACCACAGACACAGAGGGGAAGGGCATGCATATACACTGATACAACCCTACATTCGGACAACTTTATCAGATAACAGTGTCCTTCCTGAAGCAGACTGCCACTGCCGGCTGCACTCCCTTTCTACATTTGCATTGTTATCTGTTAACACGTTTGTGGGAAACATTAGACTAGGGAATGAGTTACTTGGGATACATGGAGCTTTGGTGCAAACTGTAAAATGCACCTAAACGCTTACGCCCTCAAAGCTGCCATATTTATTTATCACTGTACCCAATGTCAACGAGCCAAGCCTTTAAAGGGTATTAATGTAAAATCTGATTGTGATTAAGCAATTCTATTCATTAGACTTGCCCTGGATCTGATGAGAACAGAACATTTCAGAGCATTCATTGACATCTACTGGGCTACTGTATCAGATCTTACAGAGCAGGTTTCAGTGGCTCTCCTCTGCAGAGTCTGACGACTTCTGACGGAGAAGCGACGCAGGGATCTCCTGCCACGTTTGGCGAAGCTACGAAGAGGTGACATGGCTCTCTGAAACCTTCCTTCTCCATCTCCAACTCCTTCTTCCTCCTCTTTATTCTCCTCTTCCCCCTCCTGCTTCTCTTCCGCGACGCCCCACACCAGCTCCAGAGCCCCTTGCAAGGAATGTCGCACGCTGCCCACCCAGCCCGCCACCTGCAGCTGGGCGGCAGACAGTTTCCCCCCCAAGTACTGCATGGTTGGAAAAGCTCACACAGCTGGTCGTCCAGGCACTAGGGTCACCATGGGAACTGGGTCACCAGAGAAACTGAGGTTCAGCTTTGTGAGAGATGAAGGGATTTTGTGGGCGAGTCAGAAAGCTGGGTCTGTAATCTGGCTTTCAGTTGTCATTTTCAGCAAGCAGAAGGTAAAGAGAGCGCAAATCATCTTTTGTAAAAAGGCGTCATACAAAACAAGACACAGTCCATCTTTCATCTGAGTGGGATCCATCCTCTCTCTCCATATTTTTATGGTTCAGGTCACACAAACATCCTGGAACAGTCTATTATTAGCTGTCAGCAAAGAAGTAAATAGTCTGACCAGCCATGTGTTTGCACTATGACAACACTATTCCACTGCAACAGTCACTGTGATGGATGTGACATCCCAAACAGCAGCGTCCCGAAGAAAGACTATCCCATCATCACATTATCATCCGTTTAAAAAAAACTCTGACAGAAGTCCCTTTGCCACAACTTTGGAAGTAAAAAAATAGCAAAGCAGCTGCTACTCCCGCACACAACAATTTTAACGATTACCTCTTTTCATGTGCACCCCCTGCCTCTCTTTTGAAACTTGTTCTGCCACAGTCAAGCCTGTTTGCTTGTGTACCTACGTCCCAGTTCACATCGCGACTCCCATTTTCCATTCGAAAAAAAAAAAGCAGCGTGGGAAATATTTGCCACTCCAAACATCCAAAGCCAGGTACAGAGAGGTAGATCACCCCTTTATCTCCTCCAGACCTGTGTGATTTCAGAGAACGTCAAAACAATGCGGAGGTCTGTGCTCAGATGTGGAAAATCCCGAGGGAAGGAAGGAAGGTGCGGCAGGCTGGGCCAAGGTGCTTTCTGTACCTCCCTCCGCTGCTCTCTCCCCGTAGGTAAATGCAGGTAGCTGAATGAACCAGCTCTTTGTGAGAAGAGAGGGCAGTGGAAAGAACAGGAAGACGTGTGGAAAGTTGAGAGAAAGTTTGAGCAACAGGGAGCACAAGACGACAGAAAGAATGGACTTTCTTGTCCATGGCTTAGCCCATCCTCTTTTGTGTGTCTTATGTGAGCCAGAAAATGTGTGTGTGTGTGTGTGTGTGTGTGTGTATCAGGGGGGTGACAAGCTCTCTCAAAACGGGGTGGAGAGATTGAGTAGAGAGACAGAGAAAGAGGGGCACCATGTATGGTGATTCTGACACGCTGCCCTGTTGACCAGATCCAAATGAGGGCATGATGACCACATAGCACCTTCTCACTACCAGATCCATCCATCCGTCCGTCTGTCTGTCTTTTAGTCAGTAGCCTGAATGAAGGTGCACGGTTGGCTGCACAGCTTGTGTTTGCCCAGTAAACATTCTCCTCATTCTGTCAAAATAAAAAGCTTTCTCTCAGCCTCACAATAGTGTCTTTGCCGTGGAGGTTTGCTTGTGTGCATAAAAAGATTATGTTGCATTTATTAGATTATACTGTTTTGTGTTGTAGTGGCCATATTACAGCAGTGTAAGGTGGACGTCCACACGAGACGAAACTTGTTTGTGTGGTGCAGAATAAGGAAGTGCAATTTTTAAGAGCAGCAGCGCCACTCAGTGGTGACAACAGGGCTGTTCTCACACAGTCATGACTAACAAAGCTTCAGTACCAATGGCCTTACAGCAGCCAGAGGTTATGTACAGTGCCCCCCTTACAGTAGGCTTTGTGGGTTGGTTTGTTTGCTGAAGCATGCACGCAGCAAACAGAGACACAACATCACAAAGACGCACACATGCACTCACACAGTTCAGGGCTCCGGAGTTCAGTGTTTTCATTAACTCTGCAAAAATGTTGCATGTTCGAACAGGTGACGAGCGGATCTGTCTTGACTGCCGTGGCCCTGTCAGCTGTTCATTCACTCTGATGTGCTCTAATTAGGTGCGACCACCACTATTTGCTCCAATCATCTTGAATTGATTTGTGTCAGATTTTTAATGTTCATGTCTGTTGCAAGATGTTCATTTTGTTATATAATGTACGTGACTTTGCACTTTATATGGTACGTAGGCTTTCTTTAGGTGTGTTGTTAGACTGTGATCAAACTTTAGTCTGTTACTCATTTACTTATTTATAACAAGGGGAACAATGCTAAAGGTGCCTAAAATGTCCCAGTAACATTGGCTGACTGTTACACTCCTGTTTATTTGTTCGCTCAGACATGGTTTGTTAACTGCAGCTGTATAACAACTTCAATGGACTTTGAATGTGAATCAACTGAAGCAGGGGATAAACTTTGTGATAGAAGCAGTCATCATATTTATGTATGTTACCATATGCATAGCAGCACTAATAAACATTTCATGCTTGTCTAATTTGTCAGGTTTCAGTCACCAACACTCACAGGTTCTCCAGCTTCAGGCTAAAATATACACCTCATATGAGTCACATCTCTACAAATTAACAACCTACAATTGAACACAAGCTTCAAATTGATGCCTGAATTATAAAAGGTTGATGAAATGTAGCCATTTATTGTTAGCCATTTGATAACAAGTTAGTTTTTATATTCACAAATCAGCTAAATGTTTTTAAATTGTACAGGAAGTAGAATTAGGAGTGGGCACTATGGAAAAGATGCCCTATCACAGTATATGTAACTTTTTTTTAATATTGCAATCAATACAATCTTGATATAACACATTTTCTTGAAAATCAGTTGAGGAACTTATAATGGGTGACATACACAGACAGGAAGGTCTGTTTTTGGTTAATTCAGTGATTTAAAGGAATAGTTTGGCATTTTGGGAAATAAGCTTATTCACTTTCATGCTGAAAGTTAGATAAGAAGATTGATACCACTCTCATGTCTGTACAACCGCAAAAGGTTAGCTTAGCTTAGCATAAAAACTTGAAACAGGGGGAAACAACTAGTCTCTGTCTAAGTGAGATATAAAGTATTCAGTAGCAAGCATTAAAGGGGGTGGTAGGCAGATTTTGTTACCTTTTGTTACTAGAGCCAGGTTAGCTGTTTCCCCTTTTCCAGTCTGTATGCTAAGCTAAGCTAACTGCTGGCACCAGCTTCATATTTATCATACAGACAAAAATAAAAAAGTAATTTTCTTATCTAACTCTCGACAAGACAGCGAATAAGCATCTTTCCCAAAAGAGCCAAACTTTACCTTTAAACACCATAAAAGTACTTCATCACATTGACGCAAAAATCATACAAAAATCATTTTTTTCCATAAAGACTACAGAAGATGTTAAAGGGATAGCTATGGCAAAATGTCCGATGGATGACAAATTTATCTTGTCTCATGGTACATATTATCATATTGCTCACCCATAACACCCACCTAATTAAATCAGTAAATAGTGGTCAATGCAGCCAACTATTGCAATGGGAGAGGCTAGCTTACTGCATTACAATCAAAAATAAATCTAAAACATACAAGGTGGAACCCTCCCAGAGGTGCAAATTGCTCAACTGGCTCTGCTATTCTCTGCAAAACCACTGGCACGTATTAGGTAACATTTCTATCTGCTAAGACTCAACCATAGCTGCTGGAGGTAACCCATCTAAGGTGCCCATGTGAAATAATCCATCCCTCCTTCATTTGCCATATCTTTTTTCTTTTAAACTGCCTTTGACTTTGAAAACAAATGTTTTCTCTATGCACCAAAAAGAACAAAATCAATGTAATAGACATTTTGCAGAGGTAGCTGTAACCTCACTTCCTGTTAGATTTCTTGCTGTCATAACCACACATGTGCATACATTCACCACCGGACATAAGAGTGCATACAATCTGATGTACTGTTACAGCTGCCTGTAAGATTTAGAAAATGCGTTAGGAACTAAGAGTAAATTGACTGAAACTACCCTTGCACAAAACTGAAGAAAGTCCGTCTTACTCCCCCCCCCCCCCCCCCCCCCCCCCGACATATCATCTTCAGGGGTAGTAATTTGAGAGCACATTCACAGCTGTCTTTTCATCGTCACACCTCCTAAGTCAACTCTTTCTCTTATATCTTTTTATTGTAACAAGCTCTTGCAGGCAGACTACTGACACATGGCACGTAGATGTAGATTTCAGGCCATGCTTGTTTCATTACTCAATGTCACACTTACACACACACACACAAACACACACACACACACACACACAGACACATACACGCACAAACACAAGTTCTTGAGCTGTGAGTTAATCAGGCTGAAGCAAGTATAACAAGATGTTTTTCCCCCGTGCTAAAGGAATGGCAATGTGTGTGTGTGCAGGTGAGGCGTGTGTGGCTGCCAGGCTGAAATGATTCAGGGGTGAAATAACCACATGTACATGTACGCTCCTGTCTCTCTGTTCTTAACCTCACCCTTTCTGTGTCACTGAACAATTAACCCTTTCATATAAGAGTGCTGGTGTTCACAACATCTATCAAGCATGGAAGAAAATCAAGCTGCATTCCAACCAAATGGGACTTTGCATTTACCTCCTCTTTGTCTTCTTCTTCAACTTCATCTTCCTGTGTCTCCTCCTCCACCTCTTCCTCCCTCTCCGTCTCCTTAACCTCTTCCTCCACATCCATGGAGATGAGCTGGTCCTTCTCTGGCCTCTGCTCTTCCTCTTCTTCCTCTGGCCTTACCTGGGCTAAAGCAGGCTCTGGGCTGTCTGGTTTTTCCACCTGCTCTGGCACTTTGTTTTCCAAAGGGCTGGTGTTCAGGGGCACCAGCACTTCCACATCCTCTTTATCCACAGGGTCTGCTGCCAAGCTCTGAATGACCGGACAAGTTTCTGCTTTAGCCTGTGAGCCCCATCTCTTTGGTTTAACTGAAAAATCATCAAAATCCACCTTGATCATTGGCGGCCTGACAGAGAAGTCATCGTAGACCACTTCGATTTGACTCTCTGTAGTTTTTGCTGAGGGGGGATCTGGTGATTCTGACTTCTGAGGCACATCTTCAGAGTCAAGGCTGATTAAATCTGGCTCTGCTTCGTCCACCGCGCTCTCTCGTTCCCTATTGGTCAACTCATCCGTTTCTCTCTCTGCCTCCATTCTTAGCTTTTCCTCCAGCTCTTGTACTCGCTTTCTTTCCAATTCCTCTCGCATTTTCCTCTCCAACTCCTCCACTCTTTCTTGCTCCACCTGTCTCCTCCTTTCCTCTTCCCTTCTCTGCTCCTCTCTCTGTTTCTCCATTTCTATTTGCCTCATTCTCTCTATCTCTTCTTCTTTTTCTTGCTGCTCCTTCAGCCTCCTTTGCTTCTCCCTTTCTCTTTCCTCCACCTCCTCTCTTAATATTTCTTTCTCCCTCTCCTCTTGTCTGAGTCTCTCCTCTGTCTGTCTCGCCGTCTCCCTGTCCTCCTCTTTCTGCCTCTGCAACATCAGCTCCATCTGCTTCTCTCTTTCCCTCTCTTCCTCCTCTCCTCCTCTCAACCTCTCTGTCTTGTTCACCCACTCCTTTTCCCACTCCTCCTCTCTTTGCTTCTCTTGATTCATTTCCTCCTCTCTCAGTTTTCTCTCCAATCTGTGTTCCTCGTGTTCGTCAATCAATCTCTTCTCCTCCTCTCTCAGCCTCTGTCTTTCTCTTTCCTCCCTCAGTCTCTCCTCTTTCCTCTCCTCCTCCTTCAATTTCTCTTTTTCCCTCTTCTCCCGTTCTTGTTTAAGTCTTTCCTCTTTCTGTTTCGCCCTCTCTCTTTCCTCTTCTTTCTGTCTCTGCCACATCAACTCCATCACTCTTTCCCTCTCCATCTCTTCTTCTCTCAGCCTTTCCTTTTCCCTCTCCTCTTCTTTCAACCTTTCTCTCTCCCATTCCTCCTTCTTATGTCTCTCCATTTCCTCCTCCTCCTTCAGCCTCTCTCTTTCCCTTTCCTCCTCATCCCTCTGTCTAGCCTTTTCTTTCTCCCTTTCTTCTTCTTCTTTTTGTTTACGCTCTTCCTCTAACTTAAGTCTCGCCTGTTCAATCTCTGCTCTCCGTCTTCTTTCGAATTCCAAATGTCTCAGTCGCTCTTCTTCTTTCTCTTTCGCCTCATCTGCCTTCTTCTGAAGAACTCCTGCTCTGTTGGAGACAGGCACTGAAACAGGAATGTCCTCCTCAGCTTCATCCTCAGAAGCATCTTCTTCTTCTGTGCTGGATTCAGGATCTGAGCCCAGGATCACTGGAGGCCCGCCATCATCTCTCTCCACGACACCAAAGCGGACAGAGCGGCGTTTGACATTGTCCCTCTTTGGAGCATTCTGAGCCGTTTCACTCTCAGCGTCTCCCTCATCAGCAGCAGTGTGGCTTGTAGATGGGATGTGATTATTGTGTAGTGGGACATCACCCTCTGTTGATTCACTCTGTGTGTGCTCTCCTGATGTCTCTCTTGAGCTTTCCAGTGGCTTCTCTTCAGTAAGTGCACCATTAGATGTTTCCATTGGGGTCTCTGTGTGTTGTTCACCAGGTGAGACCTCTGAAGGAAGATCCACCGCCTGACCGGATGTCCCTGTTGCAGGTAGTTCAACGGGTTGCATTTTGGGTGTTGGAGCAGTCGCTGGCTCATAGCTGAGGAACATAAAGGTAGTTCAAGGTGAAAAATGACAGATCAATGGCAGTGCTCAGATCTGTCATTTCAACACATCCAAGCCCCTTTGATCACACCAGGTCACATTGAAGAAATTGTTTGATACGCTCATTTGCTTTCTTGCTGAGAGTTAGAGGAGAAGAAGAGAAGAGAAGACTCCATGTGTTAATTCTTTTAGTTTAAATGACTTTGGACGGTGCCCGGCTAGCTGTTTCCCAATGTTTCCAGTCTTTATGTTAAGCAAAGCTAATCGCCTGCTGTCTCTAGCTTCATATTTACCACACAGACATGAGAGTGATATCAATCTTCTTATCCAACTCTCTGCAAGAAAATCAACTATTCCTTTATAGGGCTGGTTCGCCCAAATTACAAAAAAACCCTGTTCTTTCACTTACCTCTAGCTGTATCTAGCCATTCAGATTGTTTTGGTTGTATTTTCCAGGTTCTGAGAAATATATCTGTCAGATTTCTGCCTCTGTGTCACCACAATAGAGGTGGATTTGTATCATTTGTGGTGCTCAGAGCACTGAAAGCTTACATTTTAAAAATTCAACAGCAGCTTCTCTTTCCAGAAACAGTGTCTTTGTTACTCTGGCTAATCCACACAACACACTGCTGACAGTTCCAATTAAAACTGTCTTCAGAACAGTGAGGACATTGTTTGTTTGTCAAGACATCTTTATTTGGATCTGTTGCATCTGATGACAAAAGGTGAATCTGACATGAAAAGTGTAACCCGGGCCAAACCATAATATGACTCATTAACATTAAAATAAACCTCTTGCTTGATTGCACTCGCAAGAGAATGTTCTTTTCCTTTTATTCATGTTGTAACACGTCGGCAAACACAAACAGCACAGATGAAAGGAGGCTCACTCACCTCTTAGAGTGACTTTGGGGTACAACCTGAGGCTTCTTCTCCGTCTTTGGACCCTCAGAGCTCGTTTCCGTGGCCCAGTTTTTGATTTTCTCCTTTACACCTCCTGTACCATTTATCATTTCTGGCTCCTCTCTCTTCGTTACGACCTCCGGCCTCGATGAGGAGTCAAACAGAAGACTGATCCTGCGTTTTATACTGCCTCCTCCACCAAAATCCTCCTTCAGTCCACCTTCATCACTCTCTCTGTTTGACGGCTCTGATGTTGTCTGGCTCGGCTCTGGATCCGAAGACTCTGGCTTGTTCTCGTCATCTTTGGCGCTGGTTGTGGAGATGGTTATACTCGGCTGGGGGGGCAGAGACAGGCCAGCGGACTCAAACTTCGAGGTGAGCTCCGTGGAAAGGCGCTTCCTGGTGCTGCCCCATCGATATGCTGGATTGGCTGTAGAGGACACATCACCACCTGATTCTTCAAGCTTTTGGACCACAGAGGTCTCAGTTACATCTTCTTTCTTTTTCCTGTCTTCCTGTTCTGGGTTAGTTACGATATCTGTGGACGCTCTGTGGTTTGTTTGGATGGCATCGTCTTTCTGGACTGGCTCGGACTTGGGGGTCTCTTTGGGTGGAGTGGTTTGTGCGGCTGGATCTGAATTTCCTACACTAGACTCAAGAGTCTTCTCTCCATGTGGACTTGCTTTACTTTCTTTGGTTGTTTCTGGTTGGTCTTTGGTGAGCACACTTACAGGGCTGTGTTTGGAATCAGAGGTGGCAGGTGGCTGGGGGGGTTGCTGAGCAGGGGTGGTCAAAGCTGGCTTGGGGACACCTATGGCCTCAGGTTCTCCAGACCGCTGTGCTGTTGTCTTAGAGGCTGCAGGGACTGTCCTTGGGGCATGGATGGAGCGAATGGTGGTGTTCTTCTGCAGAGAGAAAGGCTTGGGAGTGAGCCGGGGTTTGGGGGCCAGAGCTGGCTTGGGTTTTGAGGTGCCACCAGCCTGGGAAGCCTCAACGGAGCTCTCCATAACTGAGTCGCTGAAAGAGGAGAGGAGAGGAGGTGTTTACATACAGCAAGCTACATGTTTACATTGAAAAAACACTCTCAGCCGAGACGCAGCCAGTTGGTTATGTTGTTACAAAGAAGACTGGATGCGTCTGGTCGGTTTAGATTTTTGAAAGCACATTACGTCTGCAGGAGCAAAGAGAAACTAATCAATCAAACTAAACAAAGACCAGAAACTTCGAAAGGTCTTCCTGATGGCATTATCTTTATTTTCTTACCTCATTTTAAAAAAGCTACAAATAACAAAAGACGTGTTGACAAATAATGGGCTTTTCTACAACATTACACCATTTAAACATCCAGTGTCTCCCTCATAATCATGATCTGACCTTCCACTGTCATTTTTTGAGCCTGGGGATAATTGTAATGTTGCAAGAAGCCTCTGAGGGCACATCTTGATTGATGATGTCCAAGACTTAATGAAAATCTAAATTAATAGAGAGAGGTCGTACATAGAATGGGTCATTAATATGTCCCTATTTTGCCTGGCCAGTCACAATTGAAGGACAAACTATTTGTTTATGCTGCAAGCAACATGGACTACATTTTATTATTTCAAAATACAGACCCTTTCAAGATTGTATCTACCAAAACATCTTTGCCATATCTAACTAATAACAGGTTAATAACCTTCTGATGGGGATTTTTGATAACTTCATCACCTCAAAGTGCATCCATCAAGCAAACAGCTGCAGTTATGTGATTAGGTGATAATGCATTTTACACAAGAATTGTACAAGCAAAGTCTTAAAAAAGTACATTTATAGACATGAAGTGTGATATTACACTGTTATAATATGTGATTTTGCTATACAGCTCAAAACAGGCAGATAGGAGACATGTTGTCAGTTGCTGGAGCAGGCCTGATGACTCATCTCACACACATCATCAACAATACAGTCTGCAGGAAACACACAATCACACCAGATCTCCAACTGAAAACCACTAAAAGATAAATCAGGCGTCTATGTGTGCAGTCACATTTTTGTCAACACTAATACCCATCCCACAAAAAAAAGTCACAATGTACACACCGTGAGAAAAAAAGATAAAAGTCGTGTTTCCAAATTTGTTACACTAGATACCACAGGCATTGTAGGCGGCATGACATCTGGTTTGACCTGTAAGACAAACCAGTAACTCCACGCCCCACAGCTTAATACTGTGCATGCATGTGTCAGCAAAACACTGACTGTGTCACTCTCACATTATCAATCCACAGCTGGTTTGCATGAACTGTTTTGATTCCAGACAACACTCAAGTGTGTGCATTAGCTGCATTGCTCAATCACACAGCACCTCTGGGTGTGCATGATATAGTGGACTCCTAAAGCTGTGTACACCACTCCAGGGAGGTTAAATAATGTGTCTCGTTTGTGTCTGTTTTCCTCCTCTTTTTTTCCCAACAGCTGGATTCCTGAGAAACAAACAGTGTCTTGCAGATAAAGCTGCAGTCGACAGATTGATTTCTGTTGCTTATTTAGGCCACACTCACGGACTCGGTGAAAAATCATTCTGCAGCAGCACTTGCAGCTTGTGGGATTTTTGTTTCTTTATCTCTGTTTGCCTTTTAGTGCCTGTTGACCCCGCCATGTCAAACGTTACACTCGGTACCTTTCCCTTTCAGGTCCACCGTATTATTCATTTACTTCTTTGAGTGATGCTGTGAGCAGTAGTAACCAGTAGTTTGTGGCCAGTCCAGTCCTCAGAGAACCGAAAGATCGCGATGTAATGACTTGTAGGACACATTAAATAAACGGTGAAATGAACGTTATATCAACACATATGTTTCATTACGGGTTGTTAATAAGTTACTAATAAACGCGTCAACAGTGAACTCGCAGTCGTTGAACCAGCAGTGTGTCCTCTGCAGCTGGACAAAGGAAACTGAGATAAATGTATGTAACTTTACGTAAGTCTCGTGAACGACTCTTCTGTAAGGATGCGGATACTCACAGTCAAAATATATAATGTTACCCAAATGTTGACGTTACAGAAACATAGTCATAAAGATGGTGCACCTGCTCTTGCTATATGAACTTTTCCAACGTACATTGTACATTTCGCTAGCGGTATAAAGTTGTTGTTTTTTTTTTTACCTTTTGTCTTCACGCAGTCATACAGGTGGAGGAAGGAAGGAAGCGGGAAGAAGTTACAAAAGAAAATCGTTCCTCAGTTTTCCGCGACCGTCTCGCCCGCTGAGCTGTTGTCACAGTGTTTTTTCCCAAGTCATTCACACTAACGAGACGTCAGACTGCTCCTCCACCCAGCAGACACTCCCTCCGCCCGCCACAGGTCGAGCCACGCTGCTCCGGGGTCAAGTCACACGCGGAGAGACACGACTAGACAGGAAGTGGCGTCTGTTTCTTCAAAATAAAAGCACAACAAAAAGTAAGTTGGTATGGCTGAGAGATATGCTTTATATACCGTACATAAGACTATCACTGAAGATGCTGTGGCGCCATGTACTGGATTATAAAGTGTGCTCAAACAGACAGCGTGATTTCAGTTTGGGCAGTACAACTAAAGAGCCGATAAGGGCCCTGCTGAAGGGGCCCTAAGAGGAACTTCCAAATGTCAAGTGTGTGTTTATTTTCTCTCTTAAAACTGCAATCTGGTCATTTCTATATGTTTAAAAAAATATTCAATATGACAGAGTATTGTCTATTGTGAAGCTGTTATTGCAGTGGAAACGTCCTTGACCGACCAGAAGAAAATATGATGAAATCAGTTACTCATTTACTTAGTGTACTTATGATTAAGTTACCTTACTTTACTGTGGCGTTTTTGCACATTTCACAGTAAAATGTGTTAATTATAATGGGAGGTAACTTAAATGCTTTGCATGCTGGTTTCCTGAGTTAGTGTAGCCAACTTTTGTCAAGTGTTAGCTTTGGGTGTAACTGAACAATTGTAATAAGCATGAAAATGCTGCTGCTGTATGGCAATTAATCCAAGGTAAGTGATCAATTTGAAAATATAGGCCTGTCTGTATGCTTATATATAGCTGAGAAAATACAAAAAATGAACTCAATGAATGGGCTGAAGTGACCCACCATAATTTGAAATATCATCAGGACTGTAAATTTGGAAAGTACGACAGTACGTTGTTTTATTTTGTAAAATTAGGACCGGGAATTGTCTGTAAATTAACTGTAGCTTGACGGAAGTACGCTGCTCAATTGACTGGTTAAACAGGTTCTGACTGCGGCGAAAGGGCACTTCACACAAAGTGAAAAGGAATTGGATCCATGCAGCTCTTGCCGCTTTATGGAGAGTGCTGAGGCGACCTGCCGCATCTTAACAGCAGGAAGTGCCCATCAGCTCTCACATACTGATCCCTTATTTGCATAACACCTGGGACTTTTCTGCGTTCATTTGCGTGGCCTGCGAATTGGGACAGAAAACACCGCACAAAGTGACATGATCTTTGACATTTAGCAAATCTGAGAAATAAGACTTCTTCGGTTTATTCACCCGTGTGTGTGTGTGTGTGTGTGTGTGTTTGTGAAAGTGTGTGTGTGCGTGTGGGGCTGGCTTGGGTTGTTACAATTATCTTTCAAGGCATACAACATGCAACAGGGCAAAATTGCCATGCTTTCTACTTTTACTCTACTCCATTTCAGAGGGAACATTTCTTTAGAAATTAAGATCTTTGCATACAAAACATATGAAGAGCATATAAACATGTTTTGTTATAAATTAAACTATCCAACAGCATACACATATAGAGCTGAAAAGATTAGTCGATTAATCAATTATTCAATCAATTTCTGGTCGACTGACACAAAATTTACTTGTATTTGCAAAATGTATTTATATTTTGAAAAGCGTTTTTCATGTGAAACCATTTCATGGGTCCATCTTCCAAAATGTGAGGATTTGCTGTTTAACCTTTTAATTATTTTAATTATTTGGATTTATTTTGAATAATTTTGAATGCACTGTTGGTTGGACAAAACAAGCATTGTAAAGGTGTCACTCTCTAACTGTGAAGTCATTCCCCACTATTTTCAGAAATTTTACAAACCAAACAATCAGTCAATTAATTCATAATGAAAATAATCATTAGTTGCAGTAAAACAGTAACAGTAAAATTCTGCCTTTACATTAATGCATGAGTAGTAATAATCTAATATATAATAGTCACAGGTGACATTTCTCTGTATTGAGTATTGAGTACTTTTAATACTTTAAGTACATTTTCCTGATTATACTTACATACTTTTAAGTAACATTTTCAATGCAGAACTTTTGAACAGGGTATTCTTTTTTACAATGTGGTATTTGTGCTTTTACTTAAGTAAAGGATCTGAATACTTCCTCCACCACTGCATTTCAATAGCCCAGAGCTCCACCTCAACCTGCTGCAATATTTAAATGCTGTTTACATGTTAGTGCTTCAGTGGTAATAATGCAACAGTATATTAGCACTGATGGCTTGTAGGCTTCGCTCTGAAAGGGTTCATTCTGTAGGATGGCTACTTTATGATACTTCAGTGGGCCCACAGTAGGCTATTTTTACATTGTGGTATTGCTACTTAACCCAGATAATGAGCACTTCTTCCACCACTGCTAATTATAGCCTATATTTGTCACAATACAACAACGACAAATGCCTACTTGTTTTATTATCATTAGTATTATTACGCTTTAATAAATGTGGACATATTTCAGTATTTTCAGATAGTGCTGTAGAGCTGAGGGGTTGTCCATCGCCCCCTGGTGGACGTTTCGAGGAACCACTTCACACCCTCCTCTGGCTCACAGGACGAGTTGTCATGGCAACTGTACAGCATGTGCTTACAAAAACAAGAGCTTGACCGTTCACCGACAGTTCCCTCGACATTCGACATCTACGACGCCATCTTCTTCTTCTAGCATTTATCCGAGAAGAAGACAGCAGGTACTCGCGCGAAGACAGAGAGAGAGTCGACGATGAGCGGAGCCAAAGCCCGCAGCGACGCGCCTGTTGCTGAAAATGTCCCCGGCGGCGGGCACAGCACTGCGGCTCCTCCGCGGGACCGCAAGCCCGGCGGAGGGGTTCTGAAGAGGCTCAAGTCCCGGAGGAGCCAGGTGGACAGCAGGCCCGTCACGGAGGAAGACCTGCGGACACAGAGTGGACACATCACGCCGGAGGATGTGCTGGGGCTGCGGGTGGCTACGCGAGGTTTGAGTCTGTTGTTTACGTGGACCCAATGATGCTTAATGTGCTGCCTCTGCCGAGTGAAGTATCTGAACATGATGTAACCGAGAGTCCACAGCCTACACAACACAATCAATCCACACATTACAGAAAAGTGAGCACAGGACGTACAGTTGAACAGGCTAAGATGTCATTTGAAAATGGAGATAAGATTAGTTTGGTATTTTATTATATCTGTTATAATTATCTGAGAAAATACACCTCTGACATCACAAACAGTTGTCAGACGTCATTTGATATATATCTTTCACTCGTGGAGAAACATTTGGAATTTAATAGTGGGAAGCATGTGTGACATAAAGGTTATCTGTGGTGTCACTTTTATTGCACTAAAATCTTACTATGACATCAAACTCTTCGTAAAATGTCATATGCAAATAACCTCACAGAGCACTGCTGTGACATCACAGGCAACGACTTTCTGTATGGTCTTCATTAAGAAATAAAAATAAAAATGACGACAACGTGGTAGTTTCTCATCCATGTTGTAGCCTACATTTGCAGCTGTTGAGGCAACATATGATATTTGAAAGGAAAAATAACTGTAAAGATTAAATCAAAGAGAAGGGCACTGTTCATGACATGATGAAATTGTGAAGTCAAAAGTGTCTTTTAAAAAACAGCACACATAATGGGTATGTTATTGTTGCCTTCATACGCGCCTATTTTCCTGTGTAACTCTGTGATGACACAGTAGCCCCACAGTGACCATTAAAGCTTTGTCTTAGCTTATCTCAGTTTATGGTTAGGGCGCATATGTATGTTTATGTATGCAAAGTTACGCGTGTCTGTGTTCAAGCCAAAACTATGTCACCTGAGTGTTAACAAAGTCAAGCACAGTGTTTTGCATGCTATCTTTGTGCCTCTTTGTGCTTTAAGGGTGTGCTTATTAACTACAGTGGCTTGAAAACCATTTCAATGATTACAACAACCTGTCTGTCATTGTTGCAGGGTACCTCTGTAAACCCGAGGACAACGTGTATAACATCGACTTTGTACGCTTTAAGATCAGAGACCTGGAGACCGGCACTGTCCTGTTTGAGATTGCCAAACCCCCGCATACAGGTAAGGTGTATTAGCCCACTCCTTGTGCTGTTTTATTGTAGTGTTTGTTCTGTGATGCAAATTAAGCCATCGACTGTGAAGTGTCTGGCTTCTGAGCACTTGAAATGAATGTACTGACCCCGCTGACAACTTGTTCTCGTTATCAGCTTCAAGTGAATGTCTCTAAGCATGTTGTCAGGTTCAGAGGCATCCATCGCTGGTTATTTGGATCAAAAATAGCCCTCAGTGTGGATTGTTTCAAATGTCTCCTGTGGTCCTGCGTTGTGGGTCTCAGACGACGATGAGGAGAACAGAGAGGCAGACGCCAGCGCAGGCCGGTTTGTACGCTACCAGTTCACCCCGGCCTTCCTGCGACTGAGGACCGTGGGAGCAACGTGAGTGACTCACACATCCCCAACACACACCTAGGAAAAACACACTCACCTGTTCCATGCACAAACAATGAAAACAATTGCAGCGTTGTTTCTATGAGCCAGACCAGTGCAGTATGACTGTAATAACTTTATTACTACGCATGAACGGACCTGCTGTTGTAACATCTCAGTCTCCCTCCTCTCTGAATTACTCAACCAGGGTGGAATTCACAGTTGGAAACCGGCCTCTAAACAACTTCCGCATGATTGAGAGGCACTACTTCCGCGATCACCTGCTGAAGAGCTTTGACTTTGACTTTGGCTTCTGTATCCCAAACAGCCGCAACACCTGTGAGCACATCTATGAGTTCCCTCAGCTGTCTGAGAGCCTGGGTGAGTCATCTTTTCCTAACACACAACCATTAGGTGTGTCGTTATTATGTTTAAAAACAATAAATCCATATTAGGATTATCTTGAAGTATACTGTGTGTTATATGATGCACTCTAGCTCGGAAGAGATTGTGTCACCTTTTCCAAATGTTGAATATCTTGGAGGAGATAGAAGATCTGTGTGCCATGCAAATACCAAAAGAACCGATCAGCAGTTCTGACTATACATAATGCCATACTGGCTGTAAGGAGAGCCCCTTAAAGGAGGTGTTTGACTCCTTCCTTGTCTCGTGTCACAGTGGAGAATTTAGCAAAAGTAAACATTAGGTTACCATTGGTGATGGAGGGATGTGCATCCAACATTAGCAATAAAATCTTTAATTTGTGTGCCAGAATATTGCTCCATATTGTGAATGCATGCATTTTTATGACCCTCATTTATGGTATATGGGATAGTATGTCATCATGGTGGCGTCTGTGTGTATGTAGACATCTTATCTGATTATTATTATTATCTGATTTTGGAGAACCTTGCTGCATAAATGTGCATATTACTGAGATTCTTGAAACCACTAATAGAATACCTACATGCCGTGTGTGCATTGAGTTATTGGTCGCTGCAGTCGTTCCTCCACTCCATACTGGCCATAAAAAGAGACCCCCTCCCAGCGCGACGACACTGTAACAAACATGTGGAACAAAATCCACAGAGTAAAAAGTTCAGCTGAAGCGAATATGAGGCTTCAGCAGCCTGAGCTTGTTAAATGAAGTGGGTATCTTCTTCCCTGTAGTCCATCTAAGTCCATCTAACTGGAGGACAAAAGAGGGAAAACAAAAAACAGAAAATATTTTCTCCATAAATCACTATTAAGTTTCACCATAATCAGTGAATAACAAAGTTGTGTTTTTGTACAGTAATCAGTGAGTAATCAGTGGGAGACTCATTCCTCCCAAATGTACAACGGAGCGACACAGGAGATCATTCCTGCCTGTGGCCATCAAACTGTTCAACTCCTCCTTCTGAGTGTCTGAGAAACAGACACTCTTTTTGATTCTGGACTAATTTCCCCTCGGTCAACAACTACTACCTCATTATTTATTCTATATTTATATTTATACTTCAACTGTGCACTACTGACTGTTACTGACTTAAAATTACAATAATCTGTACAATAATTCACTAGTGCAATACATATATATACATTGTTATTGTATATATTTTGTACTTTTATTTTTCACTTAAATATTGTAAATGTGTATATTTTTTATTTTGTATTTGTGGCCTGCTAAACAGTAAATTCATTCATGTATTTGGTCTTTGCAAACGGAAATGATGTACGTGTTTATTTGCATATAGAGCGGGGAAGTGAGATCCGATCACAAGTGGTCACAGGAGACGCATGTTAATGCCAGGTGTGAACAGGGCCAAAATGTATTGCCGGTGTTGCGTCCCAGCATCAAACCTACATGCAACCACCAGGAAGTATCCCTCTGCCGCAATTACACTTGATTTGAACTTAGACTGCTGAAGCCTCACATTAGCTTAGGCTGAACTTTAGAAAGCGGAACAAGTGTACATAACACGCGTGTGTGAGTATCGTATTAAGACAGACTCAAATAAATCTGAAACCTTTAATGCTATCACATAAAATGTTCATATACAACCACTTGTGTTATGTGATGACTACGGTCTCATTAATATTATCTAATTATTTCCCTCATTAATTGCCTATCCAGCGCCACTGTCTTGTGTTATGTTGTGATATTTTTGTTATTATGGAGGGACATTAGTGCCAAATGTTTGGAGTGGTCGCCCCAATGTGAATCAAAGCTCGTCCCGCTGAGCGACAGAGCCACCGAAGCATTCAAACATTTCAAGTGCTTCATCAATAATTGTGACCCAATCATCTCAGGTTGTTGTTTTGTTTGCTTGGATATTTAAAAAAAAAAAGCCTTTGTTGGGATCAATGACGTGCCTGTGTTGTCTGTTTTTCAGTCCGTCAGATGGTGGAGTGTCCTTATGAGACCCGCTCAGACAGCTTCTACTTCGTCGAGAACAGACTGGTCATGCACAACAAAGCAGACTATGCTTATAACGGAGGACAGTGATATCTGCCTGCTAGCATGCAAACACAAACACACACACACACACACACACAAACATGTGCATGCACACACGTACTTACATTTATAGATATACATATACACACCAATGCATGCACATGACTGAACACACAGACAGTCCGTTCTCTCATACATGCACAACCAGCTACAGACACGGTTGAATTGCCTCTTGTGTTTGTAAAGATGAATTGCCATTCACTGCGATCATTTTAAGTGGGGTGTAGTTGATATTGCAGGGGGGTCAATATCAGTCTCTGCTCCGATGTCCAAACAGGACGCTTCTGTTAGAAAAAGGTTCAAAACGGGTTCATTTGATCTGTTTTTAATTATGGACAGATCTGTGTTTAAACCAAAAGAGGACTCAGCACTCCAGTGACGTGTGTCTCAAACAGACCAAATGGTTATTAGATAGATGGTTAGTCTCCTCTTAGCAATTTTAAAAGTGTCCTACCACCCCCTCAACACACACACACACACACACACACACACACACATACACACACACACACACACACACACACAGACATGCACACACTCAATCCCCAAGTGACACACATAGTGTTTACGCAGTGTTTGTCAGAAGCAGCTGTTCTCAGAGCTACCGCCTCCACAATCCACTCCAGACAATATCGGGGGAGAAAGAGAGAAACCATCCACAAAAACACTCCTGTCAAACACACATGGTCACTCCTGCGATCCCCTCCCCAGCTCCCGCTCCTCTCTCGCACACACACACACACACACACACACACACACACACACACACACACACACACACACAGACACAGACACATCACTAATAGTACTGTATAAGATTTTGATCAAAGGTCTCTGAGATTGTTGCAATTGTCTGTTTAACGGTTTTCTCTGGTTGATAGCAACATGGAGATAAATCAGGTAACGGTGAACTACGATGTAACTGGGACCTTTGACTGCGACCAAACAAAAGACGTTAACCTCATGTGATGAACAGCAGTCAAAAAGGACATTTCAAGTAGAAAATGCTCATAAGTTCAGAGAGTGGCAGAAATGATCTGATATCATGATGCATGTGATGATATAACAAACAAAACAAATGACAAAAAGGGAAAAGATTTGTAAGAAATTATCTGGTATTCAGTGTGGGGAAAAAGTGTACTTTGGTCTTTCTTTCCCATCTGAGTTTAATTAGCTGTATTTTTTTAACCATTCCTTTATCACGCACATCTTAATACATCAAAATCAAGTTGGAACAATGTCTGGAAATTGAGGGGTCTTTCTTCTAGCTAGATAGTGTACTTCCTCTTTGTACTTTGTAAAACTTTGGTGTTCAGGGTTAAAGGTGGTGTTTGTAAAAAATAAATATATATATATAGTTTGTAAAAAGTGATAAAAGAAAATAAATGTACATTTTCAGATACAAGACATGTGTTGTTTGCTTCATTTGTGAGAGTGAGTTGAGCTGATTTTGGTTGAAGGACAAGAAGTAAAGTCCCAAAAGTGGCCACTAGGAGGAGTTATATTATAACTAGGTTACAAATGAGTGCCACTGGTTTCAGTTTAGGTTCATGTTTGATTGTGGAAAAGATCACAGCAGTGGTTTTTATTATTATGCTGCGACATGTTGACACTCATATCTGGTATTTGCTTTAAAACTTCAGATGGGGTCATGATCTGATCCCTTTATATCCGTCTGTGGCTGTACTTTCACTGCAGAGGGGACATAACACTGATGATATCGTTTTAATTCCACGTCATTACTTTATCTACGGGCCACAAGTGAAGCGCTAGCATGGCACGCAATACATTTTGAAATTTGTTCAGGATTGTTACACTTTGATCATCCATTTTTTTGGAGTCTTGTGGGATTTAAACCAAAATCTGAGCCTCTCTCTGTTTATTCTTTCTCAGGCTGTTTCCTCCTATCTCTGTGTTCATCTCTGGATCTCTCTCAGCCTCTCTCAGTTTCCAGCTCTCATGCCCAAAATCTCATGGTCTGTTCTCCCTTGCTTCTCCTTCTCCGTTTTCTCTCTCCACACCTATGCAGCTCTCCCTCCCTCGCTCTCTCCGCTCTGTTTTTCCCTTTTCTTTTCCTCCTCTCTCACCTGGTAACCAGACCTCTGGAGAGGAGTGTTGAGTTTCCACTTTCCCAGAGAAGAGGACAATCTGAGCCACACAAAGAGCCACAATGGACCCCCTCTGCTCTCTCCTCCCTTCACTCGGCCGCTGCACAGCTGCACACACACTCACACTCACACACAGAGAGAAACATACACTGAAATATATAAGAATACATACACCCTCTGCTTGTTATTCGCCCTTTCCCATTTACCTCCTAATTTTCTTTGTATGAAGCTTTCCATCATCTTTTCTCCAACTATCAACCAACTCTATTTAACTCCTGCTTCAGTGCTGTTTCCCTGTACGTTTTGGTGCTTAATAAAGCTGAAATGTTCTTTGTTACATTGCTGATTTAATTACTTTAACATTGACGATTGTCATCTGTCCAAAACATTGCATGGTTACATCAGATTGGGGCTGTGAGATGATTGGCCACTTTGTTATATATTATTGGGAATCTTTGTTTTTGTAGCTGTGGCAAGGCCATGCAAACAGGAAGAGGTCCGAAGTTTAATATAAATACAAATGTGTCTTTACAGCGGTAATTCTGCACACTCTGGGGCAGCCGAATTTAGCTGTAAACACAATGTTGACATAGTATCACTAACATGTTAGCATGTTAGCAAACAACTGCCAGCATTTAGCAACATTTAGAGTCGTGTTTGTGATCACCGGACAAATGCAATTCCAATATTCACACTCTATTTTGGTCTCCACCAACTTGTGAGAAAAATCTTATCAGAGTTTTTTCATTTAAAACAGCTGATGAGAGCGGTGAGACTGAATCAAAACACTGAAGTTATGGGTCGTAAAACCAGAACAATGAGCTGAAACACGCTGAATTGTTAAGTAGAGATGAGGGGAGCTGCAGAGTTGGGTGTGTTTGTCACTATGAGCGACCCCTGTCACATTACACATAATTTGATCCATTGTTTACATAAAAATATTGATTAGTGCAGCTTTTATGATGACATTATCACCTTTATAAACAGAGAAATCACAAAGAGATGTTTAGTTAGACAAACTTACCACCTCTGGAGAGGTTTAAATGTGTATATTACTTTCCCACGTGATGCCATAGACATTTAGCAACTAAGCTAAACTATGCTAATCTCACAGTTTATCATCAAATGCTTCAAACAGCCTGTAGATATTTAAAAAAGGCATCCATAAGTTTACTCAACACACGTTTCCCAAGAAGTGAAAAAAAACCTTGAAAATGCATAAAATATAATGGTGTGAAGATCCAATGTGTCAGTTGCTGATTACACCACAAAGCAGGGTGCAATTTAACTGTGAGCTCATAAATCAATAACCACAGCCTCCCATCAGGCTGTAGGGCCTGCACACTGAAGCACGCAAGTAAAGCAGCTGTCGCCACGTGTTGGTATCATACAAATCTCAATGTATCCAATTTGAGTGTTTACAATTAGTGTACGCACACACACATCCACAGCAATAAATACACACACTTTCCAACTTTCCAGGGATGATTTGTGTGTTCCCAGGCCTTCGTGGAACACATTTCAGCAGTCAGTCGTGGATCAACATGCACGCACCGGAAACGACTGGACAGGTGGGATAAATCAACCTCATTCACCCCCTCCCCCTACACACACACACACACACACACACACACACACACCTATCTTTGTAACTGGCTCTCTCATATATCCTGTTCAGTGAATCAAACCACATTGAGATTAGGAGTGAGAAGCACTGGTTTATTGAGGTTCCCCTGAAACACACACTCACACACACACACACACACACACGCATCTACACTCAGGCAGGGGGACAGGGGGGGACAGTGGTCTCCTATAAATAGCAGCTAGGAATGGCGTTGATAGGTCCTGTGAAAAGAAATGGAGGGGGGAGTGGAAAAAGGATTAAAAGAGATACAGGGACGCACTGAAACTCCACTTGTTTGTGTGTGTGAGAGAGAGTTTGTGTGTGTGTGTGTGTGTCTAAGATACTTTGGAGAGAGGTGGTATGGATTTCTTACTACCAACAAAATTTCTCTCCCATGGACCACCCTCTCTTAAAAAACACAACACCATCCATCCACTCTCTCTCTCTTACATACTGTATACACACTTCCCCATCCTCTCTCCTGCTCCTGAGGCCCTGGTGTGAAATCCATCATGTGTTAACACCACATTACCCGCAGCGCGTCTCCCGACAAAGAGATGATGAGTCACGGCATAGTCCTCTCTTTTAAGTCAGCACGACGATCGTCTCAAAGATGGTCGTGACTCCTCTTCTGTATGTGTGATGATGTCATTTCCAGCAATTGCTTGTTGACATCACCACCAAAAAATCATCATCACTACTACCTCAGTGTCGACAAAGAAACACTTCAAAAAAAGCATTTTATTAAGTATGTGTCACTTTTAGAAGAGCATCTCATTTTGGATTGAACGGATGCTGTAATTTAATGTCATGCCAAGCAGGGCTTTGTAGATGTGACAAAAGATAGCAGATAATTAGTTATCTGGGAGTTAATAATGCACTGCAGTGATGGATAGACAGTCCTTTAACAAACTGTGACTCCCATACCAATTTCCACGGTGGCAAGTGCAGTATTGACAATCTGTCCTTAAGTGTTAGGTCTCTGCGGATTTGTAACCAGAAGCCTTTGTGTGGCTTCTGTGTTGTGTGTGTGTGTGTGTGTGTTTCCCTACGTTCGTCCGCCCAACCGTCTGTGTGGTATTACAGTGTAGATCTCCTCTGCTGCTGCTGCTGCTGCTGCTGCTGCTTATACTCATGCAGCCGACAGACAGAAATAGTCCTGTGTCATCAGGGTAAATAGGTTGTGGTCTGTTTGTGCTCGCAGGAAGCCCACAGCCGCCTTCAGAAGCCTCTCAGAGCCTCCCAGCCCCGTCAGTCCAGGTTGTTTTGTGTGCATATGATTAATAAAAGGTTAACTCAACCCTCAGTCAACTGCTGGAGAGGCCTGTAAATCTCCCCCACAATCTCTTCCTTCCTCTCCCTTTCTCTCCTCCCTTTGTCTCTCTCCCTTTGCCACACCTTCCCCTGGGGGATGGAGGGATTGTGATCGGAGAACGGAGGTGGGGCTCCTGGCGCAACCACAGGTGTGCTTGTTTCCTCCCTTCTCCTCTCTCATGTAATGATTTCTTTGGCTCGCCACCTGCCAGGTGGCAAAAACACCCACAGCAAATGGAGCGCTTTAAAATGGCCTCCTGGCTTCCGATTTAAAAGACTTCTTTGCTTGCTCTGTTTGTCTTTATCCATCAGCAAACATTACTTTTTCATTATCCATTGCCTGCGTTTCATTCAATGTGGTCTTCCTGGATCTACTTGTTGCTCGTTTACATTTTGCATCGCATGCAAATGACGGCTCCTGGCCCTAAAAACTGCTGCTGCTGAAGCACATGGCTGACAGACAGAGCAACAGATACCGGCTTTTCAGATGGTCAAAAGTTGCCTTTCTAACTCTTTTCTCTCAACTCCCCCTTCTCAGCTCTCTTTCAAACTGCCTCGAGGGTGGTGGAGAGCAGGTCCCAGGCCCCTGCAGGTCAAAGGTCGCTCACAGACAATGGGTTCCCACTCTGGGTCAGCTGTGGTCAAGGAAACAAAAGACTTGGATTGGACAAACTATCGCAGTGTTTTAAGGTGGCAGAGTGAGACAGAGGGAGGGAGACGGGACAGAGCAAAGGCAGAAATAAAAAGTGCAATGTGAGCGTACTGAAAAACCTCTCTCATACACCCACCCACACATACACACACAATTGTTTTTAAGCATACTTTACCAGATTTAAAAATTTGAAAACTGTTGCTTAAGCCCCTGAAACAAGTTGCTGAAAAAGCTCGACATCTCCGTCTCTTAATTGTCCTCCTCACTCTCTTGTATTTGTTAGGTTTAAATGAATAATCACCTACAAACATTGACTTACTTTAGTGTTATAATCAGAAGTAAAGCCAAGTGTTTTTGCTTTATTCTACCCGTATCTGTTCACATCACTCTAACTTGTTCCATCCCCTCCCCCATGCTGCTGTCTTTCTCCTCTCTTTTTTATTCAGTGCCATTGATCATGCATGCAGAAATTCAGCACGCCCAACCATGGCTCTAGCCAGGATAGGTTAGCTAGTGCAAGGACTTGTCCTACATACTGTTCTCTCGCTATGGTCCACCAGGCCACAGTCACACCCTCCCCCTGATCTGCCTCCCCTCACACACTGCCACACACACCCTGCGGCCCGTCTCAGAACCAGCACATGCACGAATCATCCTGCGGTGCTGGGAATGTTAACTCATCATTACCAAAAAAAAGGTTCAGGTTTTGAAGATTACAGATTACAGCATCCAAACTACAGAAACTTCTAAATCTCAGTATCTTACATTTCATTTGACTCACAAAAGCCCCCCAACCTGTGATTTCATTAGTCTAAGAAGTGGTTTTTGACTGCATTATGTGTGTACTGTGAGATTTTGGCTTCCCTGTGTATCAAGGTCACACTCTGATGAGTTGAGCAAGTACATTTCACAGAACTGTGTGAGCACTTTCACTTTTGTTAGAGCGGCTGAGGTATGTGACGAAGCTGCTCAGCTGACCAGGCTTGCCCTGGCAGAGAGAGTGGCTGAGTTAGAGGTAATGCTGCTAATCTGCCACTTAGCTGGTTAGGACGGTGTGTCACGTGGGGGTGGGAGAGAGGGAGTGGGTAAGATCAGGTTTAGATGAGGGGTGAACTGTGATTGGGTAAGAACTGGATGAAGGGTGTAAAGTGGTGATCACAGCTGTTTTGGATGTGATGGATTAGGATGAGAGCTGGGCAGCAGGAACAGGTGGGCTGAGGGGTGTCTGAGGGTTGGACCAGGCAAAGATGATTGATGGACGGAGAGGAAATCAAAAAGGGAGGGTTGCATTAGGCTTTGAAAGACTATGTGGATGTGGGGTTAATGTTGATGATGATGAGTCCAGGAAGTGACTAAAAACAAGGTTAAAACTAATTAATACATGTGATGGATTACAGTTGGATCTGGTCAAGGGTGCAATGAGGGTTGGATTGAGCAAAGGAAATTAATACACATACTATAACATAGTATGACATAACATCTCCCATCACATCAGGCATCATGTAAGATCCATATCATGTCACATCACATCATATTAGATCACATCACATCTCATGTAATATCACTTAGATTAACATAACATAACATAACATAACATAACATAACATAACCCCTTTCAGCATACAGGACCTCGTTGACCTCTATGCAATCTGAAGCTACCAGAAGGACTTCATATCCAGCTAGCTGTTTTATGTAATCTAGCGTCTGGCTGACTGGGTTAGGACCCAGTATCCTGGTTACAGATGCCTCATTTCACCTGAGACCTAACCTGGCACTACAGGAAGACATCATTCTCCATCAGCAAGACATCAATACCAGCTATAAATTTAAGTTAATGTAGATCAATTACTAAGTGACAAGGTGTTAGTCACTACAGTATATGCACAGATGCATATACATGCTGGTCATGTGTGGTTTTGTCTATCTCCTCCAATTTGGTTCCTGGTTTTAATTTGTAGATGTTTTTTTTCTGTTTCATTATGCTGAATAGGGGGAAGCTACTGTAGATCTCAAAACATTCAAAACGCTTTAATGGGCCATGCTGTTGTGATCAACCAATGACAAGAACGGCGGGGAAAAACTACAGAGAGAGCGCCACTGGCAGCATGAATAAAGGCAGGCAACGTGCAGGGGGGAGGGAGGGAGGTCCGAGGCTGGGGGGGAAAACGAGGTAGAGGCGGAGCTTCTCTCTGAGCGTGTATGCGCGTATGTGTGTGTGTGTGTGTGTGTTTCCTCGCGCTCACCCCTCCTCCTTTTAACCACCCCACCCCCACCTCTCCTGCCCCCCCCCCCCCCCCCCCCTCCCTCCCTCCCCTCGGCTGCCCGCCCCTGAGTCTGGAGCAGCAGCAGCAGTGGAGCTTCACTGCCTCTCCTCGCCTCACAGTGCGGGAATATACCAGCGGAGAGCAGAATGGATACGGAAGGGAGCCAGAGCAGCCTGTCCTCCAGCACGGACAACTCCCCCCACGACCCCTGGTAACAGCCTCAGCCCGCCCGCCTGCGCTTGTGCTCGCCTCTCGGCCCGGTTTGAGTTCACCTTGGACTTTAGTTGAGTTCAGTGCGGGAGCGGAGCCGCGCCGAGACAAAAGACAAGCACGCTGTGTGTGTGTGTGTGTGTGTCTCTGTATGTGTGGGATGGATCCACTCAGCGCAGGAGACACAGACGCACCGCTGCTTTTTCCGCCTGTTTTTCCCCCCTCTCCTCTTCCTCTCTTGTTTGTTTATTTATCCCGGTTTTTCCTCCAGAAGGCCACATTGCAACTTCTCCTCCATCCTCTGGAAAATCCTCTCCTTTTTTCCTCCTCTAGGGGATTATAACGGCCCGACTGGCCGATTGGTGACTTCGCAACATGGCCGATGCTTTCTTACTTTATTGATGCTATATTACACACAATTCCTCCCGGTTTCCACCACCACCACCACCTTGAATGTGCCTGTGCTGTGCTTGAAAGACGCGTGTTATTCTGTCTGACTTACAGCTTTGTATTTCTCTCATTCAGCAAAATGTTCATCGGGGGTCTGAGTTGGCAGACAACACAAGGTGAGCTGTCCCGCACGCTACTTTAATAAGTCTGAATGAAAGCCTCCTGTTTACTCCTGTGCACATTTTTGGCTTAATAATAGCTTCCATATAACCCGCGAGGCTTCCTGGAAGTTAGCGAGAAACACTGTAAATAGTTAAATCAAAGCCTCCTATTCAATAAGGATCAGCTCTTGGGATTTAGACTTGCCGAGGCGCAGGGAGATTAACACTGGAAATGCATGCACATTCGCCGACTTTGTCTGCCTTTTCCTGTGCATTCACTACACTGTTAAATAGCGGAGAATGGCATCTATAGTAAATGTGATCGATTATTCAGCGTTAAAGCAGAAGTTCGGCTCGTATCGATGCCCACGCTCGTGTGTTGTTTTCCTCATTGTTGCACTCGGATGAATCCATTCATTTTATTTTAAGACCCATGAGCGCAGGCTGCTGCATGAATACAGTTTATTCTTGTTGCGATGGCCCGTGTTATTATCCCGCTGCCGCTGCTGTGTCAAAACAGCAATCGTCACCAAGTGCAGCTTTGTTTGTGGTCCGCAGGGCCTAATGGGCTATTATGCTGAATGGCCAGATAGCCCATGTACAATCTCTGAGGACCGGAGGGACACAAACACAACGTGGTCCGCCCGACCCCATTGTCTCTTGCCAGCACGCCACCGACACCAGGGCCTGTAGGGAGAGTCTCGTCAAATTCTCTGGATGCATTTAACCGTGTTCCCCCTTTGCTGTCTCCGCAGAGGGCTTGAAGGAGTACTTCTGCAAATTCGGCGAGGTGAAGGAGTGTATGGTGATGCGGGATCCCGTTACCAAGCGGTCGAGGTAAGAAGGAGGCGTGTGCGCTCCGCCGTCCTATCACCGGGTGCCTCACGCTCTCCCATGCTTTTCCATGAGACTGTTTAAGGCGCCTTGAGTTTGCGTCCTGATTTTTTTTTGGGGGGGAGTTGAATTGATTTTTTTTGTCTTCCTTTGCAGGGGTTTTGGGTTTGTAACATACGCAGAACAAGCCGGCGTGGAAAAGGTTTTGGCGCAAAACAGACACGAGCTGGATTCCAAAACGGTGAGTGGAGCCTTTTTTTGAAGATGCTGCCACTGAGTTGTCTTTGCTGAACTTTTTCGGGATTCTGTGTTGCATGTTTTTTTTCTCCCCCCTCGTTACATTTTGCCTCCAACCGTATGGCTTGTAAAGTTGAGGAGTGCGTTTTGGAGCAGCCCCTCCTCCTCCTCCTCTCTGCTCATTTCCCCCTCCAAATCCCGGTTCAGGGCGCCAACATGAAAGCGTTCTTTCTTGGTCTTCATTGCCATGGTTACCTGGGGACCTGAATGGGGTAGGAGCCCCTGCAAAAACCCTCAAAGGGTTTATGCACAGAGCTAGCAAGTTTTTTTCTTCTTCTTTTTTTTTCTAAATAGAAAATAACAGCACCCATTTTCTAGTAGCAGCTCTCAGAGAGGAAAAAGAAGTTTTTTGGAAAGGAAACAGTTGTGGCGGTGGTTCCCAAACTGATGTCAGGGGGGAAGTCTGTGAGGTCCAAATGAGTCTTTCTTGAATTTAAACATTGATGTAGACGCTGAGGTTTGTTTGAACAACTATTGTGATCTGGAGTTTCTCTGTGATTTCCCCTCCTACACTACTGACACGAGAAATTTAAGATGTGGGTAAATGGGACAAATCAGTTACCAAGCAGAGGTCAGAGCACTCTACGTGCTTGTGTTTAGCAGCATCACGTCCTTACAGAGTGACACGAAGATGTGTGTGTGAATCCCTGTGGTCAAAAGCTGCTGACTCTTGATTTAAATGTCTATGAAGGTGTGAATGTTGCTGTCTTGGTCATGTAGATTGGTTGTAGAAATGGGGACTGGGTGTGTCTTTAGCTTGTGGCTTAGCTAAGCACGCACACACACACACAATAGGGCTCATTTGAGAGTGAAAACCGGTGGCACAGAAAGGCAGCAGAGCCCAGGGGTGGAGAAAGGTAGAGTTAGTTAGTTGTTGGAGCAAGCCTGTTGCCGGGGGTGACGCCAGCCACAGGAGACCGGCGCTGTAGCTGCAAAGCCTGATGGGATTTATGTCTCCATAACAACTTCTCAGCTATTTTGCATTAACTTAAGACACTCGGCTCGGTTGGGCAGCAGAGCTCTGACACACACACTCACACACACACAGATAATGCTATGCCATGACAGGCCTTTATACTTGTGTGTGTGTGTGCTAGATTGAGATGTTACCTGCATGTTTTTAGGTGCAGTTTTCCAATAGTTGAACTGCAAAGTTGGATCTTGTTTTATTGCAAAATGAGTGTTGCTGCTGGTAATCTGTCAATTTTTGGGTAAGCTTGGAAGTCAGTTCTAAGCAACTGTAAAGTGTTACTCAGTGAGTCATATTACCTATTAAAACTAGGTACAGCCTGAGCATTTGAGAGCCAGGCCATGTGTGTGTGTGTGTGAGGTGAACATTGGTTTGGAGGCAGAGGCTTTTAGAAGCTCAGCTTGGCAGGCCACTGGTGGGGTTAGGCGTTGCCCTATTATAAACCGAAATACAGCATAAGGCCAAACAATAATAATGTTAACCACTTGAACGCAGCTTTGGTTGCTCAGGTTGTTGTGGCAGCAGTCTGCGGAGGGCGGGGGGTTGAGGCTTGCTGTGGTACCATTTATCCAACCAGGCGTTTTAAACAGGGGTATGGTTGCCATTTTGTCGTTCCATTTTGGAAATAAGAACGCATATTTCTTTCTTCGTGCGTTTGCAAATCTCTCAGATTTGCCAGGGCTGTATCGTTAAAGACAGACAATGACTTCGACTGTGTTTTTTGTTATTGCTTATAGCCCAATACTACGACAAGACACGAAGCATCACTGATGCAAAATGAGCGAATGTTGTGCAGCAGCAAAACAACCCATTTGTAGCTCCAACCACCGTAAGTAACATGGTTTCCACTTTATGTGGTTATAAATAATTATGAATAAAGCCCTTCAAGAGTTAATTTTTTGTTCAAACACACAGCAGGTCAAATTCTGTGGTGTTGGACTGAATAATTTTGACAACTTGCGTAGCTTTATGGGATCTGCCTGTAACATTTCCCTTTTGAATTATTTTCTATATTTATCTATCTCTATATTTTCTGTGTCTCCCTCACACTTTCACACTCACACTCTCTCCACAGTTAGAGGAGGATAACTATTGTTTGATCAGCATGAGATGTGAGAAAGACATCCCTGGAATGAGGAAGAATATTCGATGCTCTGATTTCTTTTTCCTCTTTATGCTGAGCCTTTGGTTTGTGAGAAAAGACGCTTCGAGGCCTGAAGCAGGAGGGAGAACGACAGGGATGTAAGAGAGCAACAGGGTGCTGTGTAAGGACTCACAGGGTGAGAAGTAAACTACATTAGCTGGTGCAAGGTCCATACCACTGGTTACAAGTGATATTAAACATTTACAGTCCTGTTACGTCCTGTATTGTTTTATGTGGCCATAGAAAGCAAAAGCCACAGACCAAATACTGATTGAACATTATAGTTTTTGTCAGTACACGTTCGCCTGGAAATGTAAATGCGACAAATGGGAGGTTGTCTGTTTGTTTTTAGAGTGAGGTCTGTTGAGGTTGTTGTTTTGGTTGGAGGTCAGATTTCCTGCCGGGGCAGAGTATGGCCTTAGGGCAGTGGTGTGCCGTTATATTTCTCTGGACGGAGAAGAGGGGCACAACTGGTGTTTGTTTTCTCTGAGAGATACTTTACTGGAACCAGTTACGGGAAAAAAGAAAAGACAGAGATATTCTCTGAAACGCTACCACGGCTCACTCGCTCGGATTAGTGCCGGGTGATGTTAGATATTAGACGAGAGGTCATTTGTGTGATTTGTGACGTGAAATTTGTCTGCACAGTTTTGCTTTTCTGATTCAGGCATATAAGTGATGGATTATTGTGCACTCTTTCGTGACTCTTTTGTAAACACATTTCTTTAGCCATATTCACAGTGCAGCAGGCAGTACTTTTGACTTATGTATTCAGTGATGATGTGTTAGTAATGTGTGATAATTGTTATTTTTTAAGGTCAATGTCCCAAAATAACCCCTAAAAACCAAACTAACGTGACAAGAAAAAACATCCTTTTATAGAAGGGAATGGCATAAAAATAAGGATTATACAGGAGATCCTTTTTTACACCAAGTAACCAGGAATGCTCTTTTCAAAGTGTGTTACAGTAGGTGGTAATTGCTACTTTTGGCACGACCGCCTGTGAAGGTAGAGTAGTAGTCACCAGCATGGTGCTGCTAATGTAGCTGCTTTCGTCTGTAGCCGTGTGCTGTAGCAGCATATGTTAGCACCAGCCTCTGTGGACCGTTGGCACCACAGGCTGCCGTGGCTACTGGTCTAACACCTGGCTAGTGGGGAGGCTAGATGCTAGCACCAGCTCCCTGGTCCTGACTGATTAGCTGTTAGTGCTGACGTGGACAAAACTGGAGAGGGGGGATGGAGAAGGTGGAGGAGAGGAGAGGAGAGAGAGGGAGGCCCCAGCTCCCGGGCTGTAATTAGTATAGATCTGAAAAGCAACTAATCGGATTGAAGGACGCAAACTGGATTGGGCTTCCGAGGTCCATGCAGATCCGGGGATAAAGCCTGGTCCTGCTCTGAAGGTGGATCCAGGGTTCTCTTTCCATGCTACATGTGCACAACCCCACCCCCCGCCACCACCACCACCACCACCACCACCACCACACACACCCGCCCTGGCGAGGCGCCCTAGCAGGGTTACAGGGGTAGGGGTGGGGTTGGGTTGGGGGTCCTCATTAGTGAGCTTCGTTAACTAATTACTGTGCCATTGTTCAGCTGTGCAGATTGACCCTGCTGGCCTGAGCCCAAACCAAGTCTCCCTCTCGCTCTGTGTGCATGCATTGACATGCCAGCTCCTTTTGTCTCCTCTTCTGTTTATAGCTTTTTGTTTAGCTTATATTGATTATACTGCCATAATGGGGCAGCCTGTGGTGCCTTTTTTTTTTCATCAGTGTGGGTGTTTTGCCATTTTGTTGCAAGAATGTCTTGGCAGGTTGGCCAATGTGTCAGAGCTTAAATGTCTATATGGTGAGTGTGATGCATGATGGCAGTACACTTGTTGTCGGAGGGGTGGATTAGTATGCGTGCGTATGAGTGTATTCATGTATTCTCGCCTATTTAATTGCATGTATGTGTCACTTTGTATACATGTGCTGGTGTTTATGTTTGTGCTACATTACATGTGTGCTTGTGAGTGTGTGTGTGTGTGTGTGTGTGTGTGTGCGTGTGTGTGTGTGTAGGAGGGCCTGTGGGGGACGCACGGGAGCCCCAGTTCCTCTACGGGCCCATCTGTTTTGTACTCTTTGTCCTGTTAATTAATGAAATCAGAGGGGCTGCCTGCTGGGACGGCCCCGCTGCACCGCCACACTGGACAGGCCCACTTTCTCATGGGCTGCCTCTGTTTTCCAAATGAATGCCTTCTCTTTCTCCCTGTGCTTTCTCATTTTCACACTCTCCCCTTGCTCTCTCTCTCTCTCTCTCTCTCTCTCTCTCTCTCTCTCTCTCTCTCATATCTATCTATTTATTGATTTGACGTTCTATTTTTTTTTTTACTTTTGTTTTCCAGTTTGTAACACTGGTGGACGCGCTGGGCCACGTGAGGTGACTATTGGTCGTAGATTAGTCTAGTCTTACAAGCTAAACCACCTAAATCATATTGTAGGCTCTGCCGTCACTTTGCTGTGTAGATGGAGCGGAGGTTGGATGTCATGAAGCAGGATGTTAGTCAGACCATTTCACGAACACTCAGTCATAACTCTTCTTTGTCATTCTGGGAAGGGCGACTTTTTCCTTCCTAGAAAGGTTTTAACATTATTCATAATTAGTTACGTTTTTCACCACTGGTTCGGGGACTGTTGATTGGGACTGTTACATCGCAGTGAAGAGCTATTTCTGAGTGTTGCAAACAGTGACCTGGCTAAGTCATTTTCCTTTTTTGCTTTGTGGCCAATCTGTCTTCCTCGAGGCTAATCCGCCAGTCTGATAGATGCTTTAGTCTTTCATTTATTATAGCCTTCTGAGTACAGTGTAGAAATTACATGTTAGATGTATTCTGTTATTTCGCTGAAGTGGAATGATTTTTTAACAGCATGGCATGACTGTAGCCGTAGTAGCACTACTACAGATGTTGCATTAGGCCTAACCTAGTCTAGTTGGTAACCTTTTGTATTCTAGGCTGTTATTTAAGAGCTCTTGATCATTTAAAAGCTGTGAAATTTTGCTGTTTTGACATATGATGATATATACCATGAGACATATACACTTCAACAACCGATTTTTCTGTACCGTTCGTACTATGGTATCTGTCTCTCTGATTACACTGCATTAAGAAGACTGTGAGGATGCATCTTGATTTATCAGGTGTTTCATTTTTTTGTACGAGCCAAATAATTAGCGCCTGGTTATTTTGTCCATTAAAACATTTTTCGATTTCAAGAAAAATTAATTATTACAATATATGTTGATTTTGTGATCTGCACACATACCACTCCTAACGTAACACTGGCAGTGTTTCCAAGCAGAATCGAAGAAGCAATGGATCTTACAAAGACACGTGGACAGGAGACTTGATTTCCAAACTCGCCACATGCTGGTAAATTAGTGATAAGACTGTTGGATGTTTGTACGCAGTCAGCTTATAGAAACAGTTTTTTTCATGAATATTTTACTGTATATATACTGTACATGACTGCTGCGTTGTGAGAGTTGGTTTCTGACCTCTGTCATTGTCGGCTCACGCTCTTGCCTCAGGGCAGCAACTGTCCTCTAGTCTTGTTAAAACAGTTCAAGGCGGGGGGGGGGCTGGCCTGAACATGAGAGGCTGTTACCTCTCAGCACTTTGAAACACCGGACATGTTGTATTTCCCAACCACTTCACACACCAGGACTGTTTTGTTAAGTTGGGATGTAGGTACATTACTGCCTGTTGTGGTGTGGTTCTGTCATTGTGTTATGCTTTGGAGGTCATTGCAGCTTCTCCTTTCTTTAATGTTGTTTGCTTGATAAAACATATGTACAGCCAGTTTTGTCAGTAGTACAGGTGCACTGTTACACGCACTGCAAATGGTAAACACCCTCATATAGAAATGGCTACATCTGCACTTCCCATTTACACTATTTGTGTCTTTTGCTCTCCTCTTTTTGATTTCTGTTAATGGATAAAAAGCAGGTGGTACGAAAGTCACAGTGTTGGTAATCAAAGAGTGTGAAGCCACACATCTATAATGTAACGTTTGGCCTACTGAGCACAGATCCTGTAGAAACGCTGTGTTGCCATTGTTTGTGAGTGTGCTCTGCCGTTGCCGATTGCCTCTGGTGGCTTTGCGTGTCCTTGTCACCTTTGTCTTTGTGCTCAGGCCAGCTGGAGGTGACATGACTCCTCTCGTCGTGTCCCCACTTCAAGGTGCAAAGACCTTCTGCAATCCCTCCCAAGGACGCTGCAGCTGCATCTTAGTTACACGGCGTTGTGCTCTCGAAGCAGTGTTAAATCTGAGGCACTTAAAGGTCCTCGTAGGATATTTCTGTCTGTAGATTTGTCATCAGAAGCAGGGAATTATCACAGGAAAGAGATGAAAGGATTGCGTGAATATTGCTTGAACGCCCTCCCTTGTATTGTGTGTTATTGTTCACATAATAAGTACTTATTTCTGGCCATTTGATAGGCTCCTTTTGCTTGCCAATATCAATTCAATACCTCTGATAGCGGCTGTGTGAGACACAAGGGGTTTTACTTCACACATCCAATTATTAGAACAAAGATGGAACTCTAAGACCATAATACACTACAAGGTCCTGTGACCTAAAATCATCTCTCTCGCTGGCTTGAGTGAGAATAACACGAGATTCCTCACAAATTTAAAATGCCAGGCCAGGCTTTGCATATTTAGCATTATTAAAGGCCAGCTCATTCAAAACTCATTTGCTTCTAATTTTATCTGTAACCTTGACCACGGCCGAGACATTCCACTTGTGAGAAATATGGATACAGTCAAATCTGGCTAATCCAAAATGGAGGTTGTCTGGATTTGTGAGATTTAGAAAAAAATATATATATATCCATCTGAAATGTATTCAGAATATTAAATGCTCATTTTGGATGTCAGACTGCCCTGCTCCGTCTAGCTTGTGGCTAAGATGCATTTAGTTGTGTCAATTTAGAGAATGTACATATCCACGTCTCACTGTGTATTTTGTTCCCCTACGCCTGTTTGTTTGGCTGGTGTGTTTGGATTTTTTGGGGCTTGCATAAACAAGGGTCTACTATACATACTCGCAGATTAGCATACGCTCTATTTTTGGACTTGTAAGGCCTTCAGATGGGTTCAGACTTAGAGGCTCTGTGTTGTAACTAATTCTAGTTAGTTAACAGTGTGATAATTCATTGATGCCCAGAGTGAAATTTATCTTACACAAGCACAAGATCAGCTACTGAACAGCATATCCGGAGCAAGTAGAGGTTTGGTGTTTTTGCTCAAAGAAACTTACGCTGGGGGGGGTGCATTTTAATGGCGGGTGCTCTGGGTAAGAAGACGTCTACAGGAAATATTTCTCTGTTTAACCCCCTTTTTAAACCTTAATATTTGATTTGGGTCCTGGAAACCCCAGATAAAAAAACACGTTTGACACAGTTTTATCAAATTGATACTTTTTCCTAATTTCATAAGAAATTCTTATAAACATGATTTTGAACTGATTACATGTTTTAAAAAATTAAACATTACTTCTGTTTAGGGACTCCGAGACTCCAGCTGTAAAACATGGTTATGTACAATGGATTTTCATCTGTTCCGTATATAGATTGATGTTACCCTCCTAAATCTTAAATAAATGTGGATATCTGTAATTGGAGTTTTATAAGAAAGGAAGTTAGATGTCTATGGGGTTGAACTGGCCCCAAATGTAAATAATGTGTAGATATGCACATAAGATATTGTACATTTCTTTGTCTGCGAATGGCCTTTTGGCAAACTAAAGAAATATGTATTTATTCATGCATAGCCTTGTAACATATAAAATATTTCCTTAATATTTGTTTTAATAACAATGCATTTCAGTTTTGGCACCTGAATGAAAGCCGAGTGTGTGTCAAAGGGAAGGGTGACCACTTTAATACTTTTCCACATATTGAGTTTTAATAAGGCCAGAAGAAAAGAAAAGAGAGAACATTTTTAGGAAAAACTTTTTGCCATTATTGTTATTATTTTACACTACAGCAGTGCTATGCGTCTCAAAACAACAAGAAGGTAAATGTCAACAATAGCTCACTTCTAATAGACTCCTCTAAATATCTGTAGTACAGATCTATCAGTCATTGCAATCAATCAAATCCACAGTAGGATGTCATGAAATGTGTGCGTCATTCAAGAACAGAAATGTTTTTCCTCTACTTTCACCATTGTAACTCATCTCAACTCATCTCTCCCTTACAGATCGACCCAAAGGTGGCGTTTCCCCGCCGGGCTCAGCCGAAGGTGAGTGCACCCTGAAGGGGTTAACAGCAAGGAAGGAGTATTGATGATGTCATGTGTCACCCCTCATCACTCAGCCCTGATTGGCTGAGATTAGAGTCAGGCACGTGACCAAAGAGGAGCGGCAATCCACTTGTCCATCCTGACACTGTGACCCCATGCCCTGACCCCACCCAACCCCCGACCGTCAGCAGCCAACATCTTACACACACACACACACACACACACACACACACACACACACACACACACTCATTTTTGTCCTGGCACACACATGAATGAATGCCTACACACAGTAGTCACCTGTCTGCATGCACACACCTGCGAGCCCTAAATGTAACAGACCTTAAACTGAAGAGAGTTAGGCTGAACGCTCAGAAGAGCTTTCAGAAACATCTGAGATTAGATAAACACAAAGTCTCTTTATCACCGCCATCTACCCCCTGCCTAATGTGATTAGTGGTAAACGATGCCTTCTTCTTCTTCTTTTTCTGCGCCGCTAGCTGGTGACCAGGACAAAGAAGATCTTTGTCGGAGGACTGTCAGTCAATACCACCATTGAAGATGTGAAGCATTACTTCGACCAGTTTGGAAAGGTAAAGTATACACAAATCTGGCATCTATTTGTAGCTCCTGTCTTTCAGATTCAACAGTGCAGTGGTTCCCAACCTTTGTGTCAGACCCACAGAACTGAAGAACCCCTTAATCCACAACCCCCCCCTCATGTTACACACTGAATTCAGTTTAAACTGGATATTATTTAACATTTAACAATGACAATAAAGTGAATATAATAGTGTATGTTTTTTTTATACAGTTGAACGGTTAATTAGGTCGGTTTGGTTAAGTTTGCATTTGTACTACGATGTTTCAAACATTAATCCATTACTTTAAGATATTTCAATAATTTGTCCGTTTGCTAACTATTTCAGCTGTTTATTCATTCCTTTCAGCTAGTGTTCACTATTTCAGCCATTTTCCTTTTAGCTAAGTCAACCATGTATCCATCACTTTCAGCTTACTATTTCAACTGTTTGTCTATTACTTTTAGCTCATGTTAACTGTTTCATAATGCTTCTTGCTCGCTCACCAACTTGTTTTCATGCAGCCAGGTGTTAAAGCTGATTGATTGTGTGGACATAATTCTTAAATCAAATTGAAATTTTTATTTTATCAAATGACTTGAGCTACTCCACAATCTTTCCACGTACCACCTGGCAACTATAGAAGTAGCCCCTGGGGTACAAGTACCCCTGGTTGGGAATCACTGCTCTAATGGTCTGTGCACCTTTGATAGATTATATTCATCTTTTGGCCCTGTCCCTTTGATATTGTTCAGCTTTAACTTGTTTTTCTCCTCCCTTTCTACTTCTTTTCCGCTTTTCATTTGAGTCGAGGCACAACAAAAAGTGCAAAAGGGGCCTAATTTCATAGAAGAAGTAGTGAGAAGAGGACTGAAAGAGAGAAGGAACCTAAAGGAAGGGAAAAAAAGATGCTGTGTGGTCATTGATGGTCTGCTCTGCCAGCCACAGCATTAGTTAGTTAGTTTATCTCTTTTGTTAGCTGTTTTGCTCTTTTCCGATCACATCTTAGTGTTTTTTAGCTTCTACAGTTGTCCTGCTCAGCTCCTTTGAATGAAATTTGGTGAAAGGCAAACACATGCTGTGGAGACAGATGAGTGGCCGGGGAGAGGGAGGAAGAAAAAAAAGCAGCGAGAGGAGGGGAAGAGGAGAGGGTGATGGCGGGGGACTGAAAGGGAAGAAGCAACCCCCCATAGAGAGAGAGGGAGGGGAACTCTGAAGGGTTGAAGGGCAGAGAAAAGGAGGAATGTTGAGATAGTGAGGAGGAAAAGTGACTATGAAAGGGAAAAACACCAATCTGATGGGCCATAAATATATCAAAGTATCCATCATGCGTGAAATCTTGGGTTACTTTTTAGCTAACTATACTTAGGGTTTTGGAGTGTGTTTGAGTGGAGTTCAGGCTCTTCAGTATTGACTAATCAAATGCAACAGCTGCTCCTGTGACAGCCCCCCCCCCCCACCTTACCCAAAATCAGTACCTCAGACACCAACTCCCCTCCCATCCCACATACACACACCCTGCTCCAGTCCCTCTCAGCTTGTTGCCGTGGTGACCTGCTTTCGCCCATTGTCCCACTGTAATCCTGTGTGTTTCTTTTTTGTTTCCTTTAAAAAATGTGTATGAAGTGTGTATTTGCATGAATGGAAAGAGGGTTGTGTGTGTGTGTGTGACAGTGGCATCTCCGTGGCTGCGACGGGAGGCGAGCTTGCATACATTTGCACAGACTGTACGACTCTCAGCCAGTGATCGAGTTGTTGCAAACATTAAGTGTGTGGTTCTGCTGTTGGTGAGCAGGAAAAGAGTCTGAAAATGAACAACGCTTCAGGATGTAGGCCTAATGGGCTGGAAGAAATTAACAGCACGAACCTCCTTCTGCCTCGTGTCTGGCTGTGTTTTTTCTCTGTTGGCCTCTGACTCGTGTTTGGGGTATTAACATATTTCAGGTGCTAGTTCAAATTTGAATAATGTCTTCTGAATTTGGGGTCGTGGATCCTGGATCGCATGTGTGACCAGCACAGAGTTTAACTCATTGTAAGGTGCATGTTGTGACATGTGTCAGGCCTCCTGACTGTTTTATAAAATGGCAGCCCTGTGCCGAATCACTTCTCCCTGGTGATCACAGACACTCATATCTAAGACAACACTCCCTCCGCAGGATGAGGGAATATTTGGACTGTTTGGACACGTGAGACCAAAGCTGCATCAAGGATAGCGCCAATCCCACAGTGCATTCCTGCTGAGCGGGAGGTATTTCTTGTTTATTATCTGAGCCTGGTTACAAGGTGCAGGTTAGGATGGAGTGGGACTCAGTGTCCTGTTTATTTTCATACTGTGGCACCGCCTCGCAGAAGGAAAACACAGAATGCACTATGCATTTTCTGCAACTCTTTGATACGCGCCGCCGTTTATTTTTTTGGAGTGTACTTCAGAAAGCACACCTACACAAACTTCATCAGGCTGGACTGAAATGGACTGCGTGGTTGACACGCCAGGTGTTTTGGACCCAACCGAGGAGTCAAAAGCATGTATTAATGTGTGTATTAAACAAATCTGAGCTCCTGTTGCTAAATGTCCCCAGGCCAATAAGACTACAGCAGCCATGTTTGTATGAGAAATAAGGCTGAATCCTGAGGTGAAGGTCTCGTAATCCCCCTCAACCTGGTGACAAGTTGAGAACACCTCCCTTCCTTTTTGGCCGATGCTGAACACAGGGCCCGTGTGGATCAAAGAAATGTCTTTTAAACTGGAAACCAGGCATGCAGTTAGGTAATTTGATAATTAGCATTTCAGGCATTTTGGTCATACAGCCAATTATGTTTAATCCAAGGGAAATCCCTGTTTTCACACTTTCTATCCTGCCTCTCTGTACTGCATTCCTGGAAAAAAACACTACCAGTAAAATCAAATGAGTGAATAGGTCAGAGCAGTAAGCAAAGGAAGGAGTGGATAAGATGAAAAATGCAGCATGGACAGGGCAGACGGGAAAAGTTGGGACTCCACTCACCCATGTGAGCTGGCGATTAGGAGGCTTGACTGAACACTTTGTCTGCTGGCCTGTTTAGAGAGAGATGGCCGGAGAGAGAGAGAGGGAGAGAGCGAGTGAGAGAGGAGAGAATGAAAGAGGGAGATGCGAAGAGACAGAAGGGGAAAAAAATGTGAATGCCACCTTTCATAATCTTGCAAAAAAAGTGTAATGGACTTGTCAGCAAGCGCTTGTTCTTCAGACAATAGCTGCACGCTTCACTAAAAACTGGATATTTTTAATGCTGCACTCGGAGAAGCTGCGCATGATCGCAGTTGACCCTTGTTTTTCGGTGCATCTGGGAATGTCAGAACTTCATGAGAATATGACCTTAACTTTTCTTTACTCTCTGCATGCACGCTGACTAGTTAGCGACTGAGCCGCTGCTAAGCCAATCTCAGACCCCCACAGCTATCCAATCAGATTGTCTTACAGCACCCTGGGCAGTGGACATCGGAGATCGTCTCCTTATTGGTTTTGGCAAGGGCAAGGGGGCTGGTGTGCGACCACAGCATAAGCTCACGCACGTGACAGAGTAACTTCAAGTCAAGTCAGCACCCCATTGTATTCTAATGGAAGACAATTTGATGAACCATATTAGCACGCCTGTACAGCATATTATCTTTTTGTTTTGTTTTGCTGGCTTCAGAAATGTGGCTTCAGACCTAGCACACATCAAAAGCTCCTCGGGCTGGATGACCATCGGTCATCTCCTCCAGAATAGATGCTGCTAATGCTAACGGGGGGGCTAGCTGTGCGTGTAATTCTACTCTTATGATAACATGTTGGCTCGCAGCTGTCTACTTACTGTCCTGTTCCCTGGCTCTCTGCTGTGTCATTGAGTTTGGACGACCGGAAGGGTGGAAGGCATGAGGGGGAGAGGAGAAGAGGTGGGAGGGGTAAAAACTGAATGAAGGACAGAAAGAGGAGGGGGTGCTTTCTCTCACTGTGTGTGTGTGTGTGTGTCCGAGCTATATGTTGACAAGGATGAGAGTTGAAAGGGTCAGGGAGGTTGTAGAGGCAACCTTGATTCATCATTTGGCAAGGAAACTCACTTTTCACACACAGACGTGCTCTCAGTCAGAGCAGAAGGCAAAGGTTAGAAATCGGATGGCCTGTTCATCCAGAGGCCTCTGCCACTCATGTTACACTGGTTTGAGTTTCAGCGCTTGCTGCCTAATGAAAATAGCCATGTAGTCATACTCCACACGTGTCTCCGTGTGACGTAGGAAGGCCGTGATGCATATTTTTTGAACGTTGCTGCAATACTTACTACGACAGAAAAACACAAGCGTTATTTCCACGGCGATCCCAGGCCCTCGGCTTCCCTTTCTCTCTCCTTGTGCCGTCAGAGCTCGAGCAGAAGCTGCTAACTTTCCTGCCAGTGAAGGACAAGTGAGGGAGGGAGGGAGGATAGAGGGTGAAAAGGGGGAGGAGGAGGAGGAGGAGGAATATGAATAGGGCAGTGGAGTGAGTGCAAAAAAGGAAAGTGGAGGGAGAAGGAGAATAAAAGGAGAGTGTGTTGACAAAGACCCCAGCTCACTTTGTTCTATACTCTCTGATCCAAAATGTTCGTTGACAGATTTTCTATCCTCCGTCAAAACTTTTACCTTCTACATTTTTTTTGAATCACCCCATTATTCATCACCGTTTCTCCCTTTTCTTCTCCTTTTCTGTCACATGCAAACTCTCCCTCTCCTCTTCTCCTTTCTCTCCATTCTATTCATTGAAATTAGTTCGGGGGGTGTGGTGGGGGGGGCAAGTTTCTTCTAATTGAAATTCTTTACAGGGTCTCCATGGGAATAGTAAACTTTGTTGAGAGGGAAAGAAAGACAGCGAGGGTGAACGAATGAAAGGAGAGAAAAAAAGAGGGAGAGAGAGCAGTTTGTGAGAACTCGGGAGAAAGACAGAGACGGAGCAAAGAATGGGAAAGAATTTCCTCCAGCGCCTTGTGAACGAGGAACATTCACTTCTTTTTCACCTTGATAGATAGCATTTCATTTTATTTTTATACAGCACCCCCCCTTCCCTCCCTCATTTCCCCATCGCTCTCTTCCTTTCTCTCCCTCTCGTTCTTTCTTTTTCTTTTCTCCTTTGTCACCTGTCACCCCCTCCCTCTCTCCCCTCCACCCTCTCCATCTGTTTTCCCCTCTTACTCCAATGCTAAAGAGGGACAATGGCACCCCATGCTGTGTAATGATGTGTGGGTGTGTGTGTGTGTGTGTGTGTGTGTGTGTTAATATGTCGAAGCTCATCTACTCTTTGCTTTGTTCTCACAGGTCGATGATGCCATGCTTATGTTTGACAAAACAACAAACAGACACAGAGGTACGTATGCAGAGTTATGATACACACACACACACACATTATGTTAACATGTGTAGACATACAAAGTGGGGACACCTACAAACATGTCCTCTTAAATGAAATGAAAGGAGAAACTCTGTGAGTCATTGGGAAATAACCGCACACTCCTTTGTCTCTCCACTGCTGTTTCATTTATCTCTGTCCTCTCTCAGCGAGTCAGGAGTGCAGCCCCCGCTGAGGGTTGAGGTACAGGGTCAGGATGGTTACAGGCCAGGATGTAACTTAATGAGACGAGTGAGGAAAGATGGAGAAGGGAAAGAGTAGGGTGGAGTTAGAGAAATAGGGTGTGATGGTTGCTAGAAGGACGGTCAGTCAGTTTTTGGTGAGCCACGCCCCATCCCTGCTCCTCCATGATGCCAACAGCTGATTGACAGGCAAGCCATGCGAGGCGTGCTCTGATGGCGTCAGCTGCTCGTGTTAGAAATGGCTGCTGACAGTCCTTTTATTATGTCCACTCATAGGTTACCTGGAGAGTTTCTGGGATATTGAATCTGGTCAAACGTTTGGCGAGATGAACTCTTTCATGTTGTAGAGAACTTTTCAAAAAGGAAAATTCGGTCTTTTTTTCATCAGTATAATTGCCGAGCTCTGCGGTCGTGGGGTCTCCGCTGCACATGTCTTTGTCACAGACCACCGCATGATGATGAGGATACCGCAAACGTGAACAATCAGAGAGAGAGAAGTGTCGGAAATAAGAGTGTGTTTGTGTGTCTTCCAGGCTTTGGCTTTGTTACCTTTGAGAATGAAGACGTGGTGGAGAAAGTGTGTGAGATTCACTTCCACGAGATCAACAACAAAATGGTACGCATGTCCGCAGTAACATGTTTCAGGTTTCCATTTAAGAACTAAGAGTCATTTAAACCATACATGTTCAGTTGATGTCATATAGAGCATTATCTACCCCATGATATGAGGATTTGCTCGTGTCTTTTATGTCTTTAGTGTTTTTACTGAACTTGTTAATGAGCATTGGTTTCCCGCGCCACAGGTCGAGTGTAAGAAAGCCCAGCCCAAGGAGGTGATGACGCCGACGGGCTCAGCCAGAGGCCGCTCCAGAGTGATGCCCTACGGGATGGACGCCTTCATGCTGGGCATCGGCATGCTGGGTAAGAGCCACAGTCAAATATACCCGAAGCAAAGACACTGCACCAAAAGCATATGTGTGTATACATATATAGCAAAAGCAAATCTACCAGTCACCGAGAAGTGTCGTTAAGCATTAGGTGGTTCAGAGCAGAAGCTTAACATGACACTGACGTTTAAGGACAGTTTTATCAAATATACGTGATGCCACAATTAGTATTGTATTTAACCGTATAGATTAAAGGGTATTTTCACATGTAACTGAAGAATTTGAGCCGGAAAAATATTCTAATTCTTGTGCAATTCTTCTGCATGTAACAATCAGAAAGGTTTGGTAGCCTTGTGAATGTGGCTCAATGATAACAATATTTTCCAATGGGCAGGAACTTGCTGAACACACCTGAACACCTTTCACCAGTTCCACCTTTAAATTTCATGTACATCTAAGTCTAGACCAGTTTAGGGCTCTTAATCTTTATGCCGCAATATAAAACTAAACCACCATGTAAAGAACGTCTTCTATGGCTCCTTACATGTAATATTTCTTCTCCCATGAGAGGTTGAAAAAACAAAATCCAGTTGACTTGGAACTAAAATTGGCTTCTTACTTTGGTTGATATTATTTCTGAGCCGTTTCTCATGCACACATCTCCACCAGTATGAAACTAAAATGTATCAGAAATTTAGAGGTCACAGACTGAAGGTCGATGGAGTTCTACACTGCTGGAGTAAAATATGGTTTGAAGGCGTTCTCATTGAGAAAACAAACTGAGAGCTTCACGTGCCATTTGTGGTTGTTTGGCTCCCTCTACTGGACATTAGACGTTACTGCGACATATTGACCGTACTGCAGTCCCAACAGTCTCAGTAACGGCTGCAGAGGCCGATTACTCATTGGGTCTGGTTCGTTCTTGATTCATTTTTGGTGAGAAATACAGGGGAAAAATCTTGTATGATAACGTAGACGCTTAACTCATCATATGCCCCCAGTAGATGAGTTGATCCAGAGCTTCACAGTAAATACAAAATACTCAGCGGCTGAAAATGAACCCCGGAAGAAATACAGAGAACCTAAAAGTTCTTATTGATGGCTACGTTTGTTGGTCTTATTCAAGAAATTGGTCAAATTTATGTAAAATATATCACATAATGACAATTTTATTACTAGTATGCATGTTTTCTCGGTAAAACTGGTTGCCTTGTATCACTCATCGTTGTATATTGCGTACTGAACTGACTGCTCTACATGCTGATGATTTTGGTGCCTCTGTAGGTTACTAATTTTTATGTTAACCAGCAGATCAATCTCCCCTAAATACATTTACACATTTATACATATAGTGTTTGTCTTCATTTCAGCCACGTTAGCTAAACTGATGATTATTTTCTATCTTTAACAGGCTACCCAGGTTTCCAGACTACTACCTACACCAGCCGCAGTTACTCTGGAATTGCTCCTGGTTACACTTATCAGTTCCCAGGTGAGTCCACACACATCCAGCATCTAATCCACTCTGTATAGGTCTTCTAACAGGGAGAGGAGAAAGGTTAAAGGGTACAGGCTGATGGAGCATGTAGTTGAGTCAGCTGTGAAGTACTGGGGTCATGAAATGCGTTCAAACTACAAGAGCCGTGTGGGTGGATCTCTTTCTCACTCACACACACCAACACACACACACACACACACACACACACACACACACACACGCTTAATACCATCTTAATTTCAGCAGAGTCGCTGGCTGCTTGTAGATTGAGTGTGTTTTTTACATTTTTTCTGTCTGTCTTTCCAAACCCCCCTCCTTCTCTAAAATGTCTTGTCTATTATTTGCCTGTTTTCCCTTTATATTCTTGCGTGTTTATTTTATCTACTTATGTAACCCCCTTTCATTGGGCTGTATCGCCCCTCCTTTTCCTTTGCTCCTGCCTTCCTGCCTGTCCTTACAGTAGACTGTTAGCTTTCTGTTGTGGCGACACGTCTCTGTGTATGTGGCAGTAGTAGTGTAGCAGGTGGATGGTGACTGTATTTACTCTCTCTTGACCTTCTCTGTTTCTAGAGTTCCATTTAGAGAGGACCCCCCTCCTGACATCAACCCACCCCCCTGAGCTGGCAGGTCAGTGGCTCCTCACTCCTCCAAGGGTCCCGAGAGAAAAATGAAGAAATCTTTTCAGCAGCAGAAAGTCAAATGAAACTGCTGGCAAGACAGCAAAGCATATTCCCCCAAATGTCAAATTATTCCTTTAAGTTTAATGTAAACCGACTGTATATAGTCTGGTAGTTTACTAGAACAATGAACCGTCTCACTCAGGTGATGAAATCAAATGTTTTTGTTCAGCTGTTGTGAAAACACACCTTTAGATAAGTGTGTGATCCTGTCACTCTACAAACGATCCTTTAAACTTACAATAAGCTTTCTGTCTATGTGTATTCTGTGGCCGTATTAACAAAGTGCCTTATCTTACCACTAAGGACTCCTCCTAAATGGCGCTAAAAGATTTCCTTTCCTCTCAAAGAGCTATTCACAAAGCTGTTACTGAGGGAGCGAAATGAAATTGAAATAAAAAAGCAAAAAATAAATAATAAAATGCACTTGGAAATTAAATTTAATTAAATTGAATCACTTAAATTGGCAGCATTTCACTTATTGTGAGCAGGAGTCTTCTGGACTGCCTCTAATTTCTCTCACACTAACACTTTTAGCGCTAAAATGCTTTGTGAATTACTCTTAGACCCAAAATTTAGGAGTCCTGAAGTGACAAGCCCCTTATTTTTAGGGGCTGAGGATGTTATGTGAATAAGGCCCCTGCATCTGTCTTTACACCGCCACCTAGTGGCTCTGAGTTGTACTTTCATGTTTACATAAAATTGTCCTTGTTTTTATCATGGGCATCATTTTGTTCCTTATTTACAGAGCTCAAAGTCAGATTATACTGGATGATATATATATCTATATACATATAGATATATATATATGTATAGATATATATTATTGGTGCAGTTGTTTTTTTATTTAAAAAAAATCAGATGACAGATGTTTGAGCAGATGTCAAGTCAGCCGACACCGAGCTGTAGATGGTTACTCGAGATCTGACATGAGAGCGATCCACAATGACTGTCATCTGTGTAATAATCTGGTCTGTTTGTAACCCTCAGCCATTCCTCTGACGGCATATGGACCAATGGCAGCAGCCGCAGCAGCAGCAGTAGTTAGAGGTATGTGTGTGTGTGTGTGTGTGTGTGTGTGTGTGTGTGTGTGTGTGTGAGGCATGCTTAGACAAAGAATGTGTGTACTTGTGCATATGCTTGTATGCGTGCCTTAGGTAGAATGTGTGTACAATGTCCTGCTTGGACAAATAAAATAATATTTTTAGACCTCTGTGTGTGTGTGAGACGCCCTCTAGTGTTGAAGCCTGACTCGTCCTCCTCTGTCTCTCAGGCTCCACCCCTTCACGCACAGCTGGTTTCCTGGGAACCAGCAGCCCTGGACCAATGGCTGACCTGTATGCTGCAGCTAACCAGGACTCAGGAGTCAGCAGCTACATCAGCGCCGCTAGCCCCGCCCCCAGCACAGGGTTCGGCCACGGTCTAGGGGTAGGTCACCCACCCCCCGCCGACACACTCAGGCTTGAATACATGCTTGGGTGCACGCATTATTCACAAAACTAATAGAAAGTGTATCCGCTCTTGTCTGCGTATCCTCAGGGTCCTCTGATTGCTACTGCGTTCACTAATGGCTACCACTGAGAAGACTCAGGTCACTGAAGACGGGAGGGCTTCTCCTCTGCTGATGAGCCAATCAAAATGCTGGCTGCCCACTGATGGCACAACCTGATTGGCTGGCCACAGCCTCTACCGGACTTCCCTGGCCTGCCTGTGGCTCCACCCACCGACTGAATATCTTTTTAAATCCTGAACTCTGTTTTGCTGTACTAATCTCACTTCAACATAACGTCCCCGTTTCTCCTCTTTTGTCCTCATGTAGTCTAATAACTAGACCCCCCCCCCCCACACCTACACCTCCACCTCCTTACTTTCCATTATCCATTACTTTCTTTTGAAGCTGAGAAAAGAAAACTGCAAAAAAAGAAAAAAAAAACTCTGAAGAAACCTTTGTCATCTTTGACAAAGACACAGAGGACAATTTTGATTTATTTTTTATTATTATTATTTTATTTCAATGTGACACGTCGTTTCATCATGAAGTCCTTCACAGCTGTTACTGATGTGAGCAGAGGGAGTAAAAGCCGTGCGAGATGGGTCTTTGTCTGAAAACCATTTTTAACAAAGGAAGAACAAAATCCAACAAAGTCCTTTTTTTAACTCGAGCGTCACGGAAACATGAAAAAAAAAACAACAACCTAAAATGTATATTTTGGTAGTCTTTAAAAACAAAACCTTTGTAATATTGTTATTAATATTGACATAATAATAATAATCTGTAAGGTATTTTATTCTGTAATTGGTTTTAAAGCAATGTTTTTATGTCTTCCTGTAAGATATTGTACATAGACGTTGGGGTAAGGGGGGTGGGGGGTGGAGGGGTTGCTGAACCGGCTGGCATGTCATTGGTTGGTTTGGAAAGGGTTAACAGCAATTTGACTGGATGTCATCTACTACTATGTGTGGTCATCTCACTACTTTTCTCCGTATGCGTATGTTATATGTGTGCGTTGTTGGCCAGTCCGCTCCAGATGCGCTCCAGCGCGGCGAGAGCTGTTGAGAAATAAAACTTCCAGGAGTTTGTCTGGCATATTCGTTCAGTTAAACAACAGTTCTGTTACAAAGTCACCACTTTGTTTTGCTTTGCTTCTTGAGAAAAAGCAACTCTGACTTTTTTTTTGAATCATTTGAACACCACGATGAACCAGATTTCTTGCATCTTCATGAAAACTACTTCAGATTAAGACGATGGACTTATGGAAGAATCGCGGCCTAAACCAGGAGAAATCGGGTTCACGGGGTTGGGAGGGCGGGGGGATGGGGGTTGACTTGACTTCCTCTTTTTTGAAAATATTATATATATTTTTTTGCGCGATTCACTTCTTAATGTTTTTTGTTAATTGTTTTCTTTTTTTAAAAAACAAATTCTTTTATGCGGTGTTCTCCACCGTGAAAACAAATGAAGGACATTCTCAGAGAAGCAATTGTAGAAAACATCACAATCATGTTCTGTCCTCTTATCACTATTGAAGGTGCATGTGATTGCGTCTGAGTGTGTGTGAGTGAGTGTTTGTGCGCATACATCAAGGTGTAATATGGAACTACTTTTGGCAATGAAGGAGCATTTCGATTGCCACTTTTTTGCTTTTTGGTACTGAAAAAAAAAAAGATCGCCCTGTTCCATTCTGGCTCATCTGCTCCTCTCCCCTTCCTCCCTCCCATTTCATGTTAGTTTTAATAAATTTGTGCTCCTCTGGAACAAACATATTGTTTATATACAGTTGCTGCTCCGTGTAGTGGTGAACAGAGGGGGTTTGGGCAGGGAACCAGAAATGGAACAGGGTCTCTCTCCCAGCCGGCTCTGATACAGGACCTCAGTACAGACGACGCTGGCTGGCAGGAAAAGTCAAAAAGCTGGAACAAATTCAACATTTTGCAAAAACAAGTCGCCTGTTTGTTCAGCCTTCTTGCTGCAGCCTGTTTGATGTTCAGCACAGCAGAAAACTTCCTGACCCAGCCAGTAGTTCCTCTGTCAGATCGCCTGGGACACGACATAAAACTACTGCTGGACACCAACACTGTAACTTTTTAACTTACAATAAAGCAATAAGTTATTTTTTACCTTACAAATGAAAATACTACTATTATTGGTAATAGCAGACGACGTGTGGATAATTCTGCGGCATTAAGACTTATTTTCAGAAAAAAAAAGAAACTATATTTTTCTGTTTTGAGATCTTGTTCCCCTTGTATATTGATTTTAATTATGTCTTTTGTTGTGTAAGGAAAAGGGCCAATGCTTTGAATGGAGCTTGTCGCTCTACATGAGCTCAGTTAAAGTTTAAGATTTGGGCTGTCCCCCGCCAAGCTTTACAGCAATGCTTTTCTTTTTTCCTTGTTTTATTTTTCTGATAATTTCAATTTTAAAATCCTAATAAATTATTCTAAAGCATTTGATGGTGATTGCTTCTTTTGACAATATATGCAGACACGCAGGGGCAAAAGTCTTCAACTTAAAGCCCCCCTCTGTAGAATTTGAACATTTCTGAATTTGGCGACTCCAAGTGAAAGGATCAAAAAAAAAAGACACCCCTCTCCAAGCAGATTTGACCTGGGGATACACAACTTTCACACCAAATGGAGAGAGCAGCTGCACTCCCCCGTGAACTACATTAAACTAAATTGAACTTTGACCTCCCCACGCACGTCCAATGGGATTCTGGCATAAAAGTTATTGTATGTATCTCTGAATTCCCAGATTTAAAACTGTACTCTCTGATCATAGCAGGTGTTGAGCAAAAATATCTCAAACATGGCAGAAAATACCAGTAAGTACGAGGATGCCAGGTTAGAAAATGTATTTTGTTAATTTACATTGTGATGCACTCTGCAGAGTCCTAGTGAACTATTTGTGCTGTTCTACATTCTTCGCGCAAACTATTTGCTCTCCGTGTTTGGTCTGAAACCACCAACATAAACTACACCAGTTTCCACCTGGATTATTTTTCAACAAACAAAAAACACACAACCATCAGAGTCAGTTGAAAGACGCAATAATACATACAAATTCTGAACATAGTGGCTTTGAAAACTAAAAACTCTTGTACCCCTGGTCCCTGTCCTGACCCTCTGCGGCCCTGGTGCCATGACTACTCGCTTTTCTCATGGCCTACATGCCTCTAAGACCAGCGAGGCGCCCATTACGTGTTTTTACACCTGCCCTGAAATTGTCCAAGCCACTGGCATATACAGGACATCTTCGAGATTCAGAAAAGGTAGGTTTCCTTTCTTACTATCATATTACTGACATATTATGTGAAAAGCTACATTAAGGAGGTCGATTACATACCAAATTTAAAGAGCAAAAAAGCTACAATGACGAGACTTTCAAGAGACAGTAAATGTGCAAGGAGGACATGTTTGCCACCTGATCATTTAAACTGTGACAGTTCCAGACGAACAAAAAGAGAGGGGTACCTCTGGCTCTTGTATACTGTAAATGACGTGCTGTGTTAACAACATTCACACACATTACACGGCACTGAACTGTTGACGGGGATCATTTCCATGTATCAGCATGTTTGTGCGTTTGAGGTGCCAGCAGTGGTAAACAGAGTCTGATCCCTCACACCTCGTCTCAGGACAGCGTCCTGGATGGAGGCCAGCAGGGTTAGTGATCCTCTCCCCCCTCTCCCCCCTCTCCCCTGCTCCCTCTCTCCCACCAAACTCATTTTTGTCTTTTCCAGCTTTGACGACTAGAACCAACACACAACACATCAGGCTTATCGACCAGACTTTGGAACTTCTTGTTTCAAATATTTTCTAATTAAAACTAGTTCAACTCCTCAAGTTGTATTTCCGTCGTTCTGTTTGTTTGCAGCTTATTAGTAACTTCTCACCCGTGGCTGTGTTTCCTTTCCTGTCAGGCACAATGGCTCTTGGAGTGCTTAATTCGCAAGTGAAAAGTTCCCTGAGTGATAGCGCATTTTTTGACCGTGGTTCCATAGAGGAACAGGAACCTCCACCTCCACTCCGTAGCTACCTTTGTTTGACTATTTTCACCTGCTTTTGTCCTGCGTACCCCGTCAACATTGTGGCCCTGGTCTTCTCTATCATGGTGAGCGTGGACTATGTAGCTTGGCTTAAGCTGATGGCATTTTCTGTAGATCACTTTCTGGTATGAAGATGTACGGCTGTGTGTCGCTAAGGGAAAAGTGTGTCAGAGAGAATATAAATGTGTTCTGTCTTCAGTTTCTGTTTAATGTGTTTCAGTCACACAGTGTTCTGACGTGCTGTGTTTTGAGTACATGTGTTGGTCACTAAGATGTAACACAGTCACACACACCTGTTCTGCCCATCAAACAAACCTACTTGATGTTCCATTTTGGAAAAGGAAATGAAATGACCATGTTGCAAACGAATGATACAAACATTCAATGAATTACTCTTATCTGTCTGTGGGCCTGCGAAGTGCTGTTTTACCAACATTTTAAAGAATACATTTTAACCATTAAACCACGTGACCAGGTCCCTGCAAAACAAGATTTAGATGACACTTAAATGTTTCCAAAATTTGTTTTGTTTAAACTAATTGCCTGCTAATCTTGGAGTAAAGGCATTTCTGAGACTGATCAAATGCTCAGCGGGTTTGTTAGTGTCACCATTTATAAAGTAAAATCCCCAAATGTATTCACATAGTTTTGTGTGTAACGGTGATTTTGATCTAATTCTCAGTCTAGGAACAGCTATTATCATGGTGACTATGATGGGTCGAGACAGCTGGGCAGGAACGCTCTCTATGTTGCTGTTGCCTCCATCATCATCGGCCTCCTCATCATCGCTATCACCTGCATCGTTCATTTTACCACTGTAAGACACACACCTAGGTTTGGTTCAAATTAATTTGATATCTCTGTATATTTATTGTAGAAAAAAAAGACCATGGTCAAAAGTATTAGTTGCCTATTTCAACTCAGTGCAAGTGTTCTTATCTTAGTGTTCTATTTCATCATTAATTTACTTAATAACTTAACACATTTACTGGATACCATTTGTTTATATATTTAGTTATAGCCATTATTTTTTCAAAATGCCCTTTTCATAACGACACATTTTATTTCATGTCACTTTTCATGACAGTCGTGTTGGCAAAGTTGTTGCTCTAGCTAACAGGTGCTAACTGGTTACATCTGGTAGCAGTTGTCGAGCTTGCTAACTGAAGAGGCTTAAAGGTGAGAGGGCGGTGACGACACCACTGTCATGAAACGTGACACTATGAAATAAAATTTGTCATTATGAAAAGGGACACAATTGAAAATGCCATTATGAAAAACAGACTTTTGGAAAAGGGCATAAAATGTACTTTATAAAACAGTTTTAAAACTGTTAATTTTAACAATTAGTTGGGTTTTAATTATATTTTAAAAATAATTTCACAATTATGCTTTATGCTTAATTTGTGTATTTTACACAGTTCATCCATATATGACTATCTATTTCAAAATTACTAATTTATCTATTTATTGAATATTGAACAATTTGAGGTTCCATACAAAGCCTGGCAGTATATTGTGTGTCAAATATGCCACTGAGACACATGATGTAAAATGCAGCACATTCTGTGTAAATACAAGTAAATTGCACATTTTACAATATGAGTCTGTCTCCTGTGGGTATCAACCACTACAATGGCTTTAAAAGATGTTCTTTCATGAGAGTCCTTTCTTTAATGTACTTCTGTTTGTGTTCCAGATGGATTTTTAGTGCTGTGGAAGTGGAGAGAGGGGGACAAGAGAAATAAGACACTTTAATAGAAAACTCTGGATGGATGATGTCTGAATGGGCTCAGGTGGTTCATGTACTGTACCATCTGCCAATGAAAGGACTCTGACTTGATTTATGTTTACTTCAATCTGAACGTTACTTCCTCTCATGTTTACTGGTCTTCATTTGGACAATCAAGGACTATAAAATCTGGTGAATGGATACATTTCAGTGATTAATGTCAACGATGCTTTGAATTAAAAAGGCAGCTTTTTACAAATGTGTAAGGAATACACGCTTTACAGCAAGTGTTTGTTAGGACGTGACCCCAGTGTGAGAAACGAATTCTGTTAAGAAGAGTGCTCGATAAATGATATTCCAAAATAAAAAGAAACAATAACAACAGTTTTATTTCTGCTAATACGCTGAAGTTCTTAAGCTTTATTAGAAATATTTAGTAATGCCATTGATACTTTTGTGCGACAACATTTATATTCATCATTATTATAATAATGTGTCTGTTGTCGGTAACCATAATAAAATAACTTTGTACAGTATGACTTATTTCATCTGTAACAACAGAGAATTTATAATGTTTGAATGCTGTTTAATGATAACAGCCAACTCCTTATTAATTAGCTCAACACATTTCTAGATTCTTTCCAGCTGTACATCAAGCTTGTGTCTAAGAATTGCTGTAGAAACAAACCGTTGATTAATTTTGTTCTATGATTCCTGTTTTACTGTAAAAGAGCAATCCACCGTTTTTACATGTGAATATCAGTTTACTTGTTGCAAAGAGTACTGTTACTGAAAACACTAGTATAATGTCTTCAGTGGCTCTGAAGGGAGCTTTTTAAAGTGAGACTACGTAACCCTTAAAAGAGGAAATAACACATTCTTCCACTCACAGATAAAAAGTTAAATTCATTAGTGATAAAAACACACCTTTGTTCAATGTAATACAGTCAGGGGCTTTGCTGCTAGAGCCATACGTGGGCTGGTGTGACCAGTAGCTTGTGGTGGCTAACGTTGGCCAGTGTTAGCAAACTGGTTAGTCTTTTCACTGACTTAGTGTCCCTTCTCCACTTGTGTTACCGTTACAGTATGTTTTTAGCATTTAGCATGATCCCTTAATTGTCACTTGTGGCTGCAGCCCAGCAACTACTTGGAGTGGTTTTGGAGCTTGACTCATACTTGGGATTGAAAGTTAGAGTATCTTGCTGCTGCAGTTCTTACCAGTCTTATTCAAATCTGTCTTGTGAGTCCACTAACTAAAATGTTGTGCCCCTTTAACTATAGACTTACAACCTTTGGTTGGTAACTGTAGGGAATATTTCACACACTCGATTAATTTCATCTTGTTAATGACAGAATCAGGCTGTTCCTGCTGTCTAGCGTCTAGTCTGTTATTTGACTAGCGCCACACTACTTCCTGTGTGGATTGACATGCCATGGTATGGCTCCAGACTATGCCAAATTTGGCATCAAAGCTATTACATAAAAGTAAACACAAACCAAAAGATCATATTACATGTCTTTTAGGTTCTCCACACCTGTTGCCCCACCCTCACTTTTAATCTGTTACCCTTTAAATCATGTTTACAATGAGGACTGAAGGCACAATTAGTAGAATTTCACAGAAACAGACTCAGGCCCATTTGAAATATTTCTTTAAGAGAAACGTAATTCTCTTAGAAACTGCCTTGAACCTTGGACTACAACCTGCCTTGCTATGAAATGTTCTTGTAGTTTGATATGTCATAGTATATCCCAAACTAAATATAGATTTCCCCTCCGTATTGCAGGTTTCCCAGCATGTCACGTGGCGGTCAAGCAGAACTGACCCTGTTGTGAGGTAACTGTAACATATGAAAAGTGTCAAATGTGGGAGGAAATAAAGCAATGATTCAGATGGTCCTGATCCTGTGTGTCCATCTCAGTTTCTTCCACTTCCATGTTGTTTTCACACATTTATTTCACACCCCTTCATGAACCCTAGGGATATACAAATTACATGTACATGCTATACACATAACAAAATAAAATGTACTGTTTGTGTTTTCACATTCAATTCGCAGTATGCACCTTTTCCGTCAAACCAATCTTCTGTATGCAGGTGTATTTCAAAGCCGTGCCTCTGATATAACAAGCCTGCTGCCAAGTTCTTCTATTACACTTGGACAAATTCGTTTTGGCAGTAATCTTGTACTATTATCTCCCATTACTTGAAGGAGAAGTTTGTAGTGCCACCTCTTTGATGTCACACCAAAGCAAAACTCGAGAGAACAAGATGAAAAATGAAGTAAGTGCAGGGATTAGGTGACTTGAAAGCACTTAGTAAGATTATCTAGGGATCAAAGAAGACTTTGTGGCAGGGAACTGATTACCTCACTATATACTGAAGCTCCTTTGTATTGAAAAATTCACACACAAACAAAATGCACAAACAAAAACTTTTAATGCTACATTAAAAAGAGATGCTGATTTCCAGCTTTGTGAGACAGCTGCTTTTTTCTTCTGCACCAGAATAATGAATTATATTCTTTTCCAGCTCGCATTCACAGCATCAACCCACCTGGAGCGGTGCTGTTGTGTTGCTAGCTGCACTACAGCCAATACAATTTGGAGAGCACTCCATGACTCACATGAAGTGCTCATAAATAGGCCACTCGAACCAGCTGCTTCCATTAGCAGCAGATACAGCCTCCATGCGTACATATCCCGTGACACATTCCTCCCAGGGAGCAGCAGTTTGATCCCGTTTGAATAAATGACAGAGGATAACTGTGGGAATGATGCAGAGCGGGCAAGGAAACAAACATGCATTCGTGTACCTGGTACCCACGGCTACCCTGATTTCTTTAATGTCGATTTATTTCACCTAGTTTCTTTTTTTAAATGCAGACTTTGTTAGATTTTACTAAAGCTGCATTAATTGGTCACTTGGGGGCAATGGAATGAGCTGTAGTGACAAATAGTTGCCAATTTACACATCCAGCAGATAAAGAGCGACATTAGCTTTCACTTGGAGTCGTGTCCATTGGTCCATATTATATTATATACAATAAGTCGAATATTTACTCTCCTTTTAGCTCTGTTTTTGGTCTTTAAAGTACTCTATTAATCCCTCAGATATTAAATATCTGGCTCTTTAGCAGCTAAATGCTCCACTGTATTCACCAGCTAGCTGCTAACTTTATCTGTCCGCTGTTTGATGCTGGGCATTTAGTATACAGACGAGAGTAAACCAAAACAGTAAAGTGGAGGGCCAGAAAACCAAAACTATAAGCTGAAAGGCGCTAAAACGCTCTGTGGAGCTGAGGGGAACTGCAGAGCCAGGTGATACATACCTGTGGGTTCTTCACTGCAAGCGACCCAATTCACATGCACTTAGTTACGTGATCCATTGTTAATATAAAAAGTATTTATTATAGCAGCTTTAAACTCAACAACTAAGATTCCTATAGAATGTTGTGTTAGCTACAACATACTGAAAAGTACTCAGTACTACTGTTTGTTGATGTTGATGCAGTGGGTCAGTGAATATCTTTAATAGCCATTTGACAAACTGTCATCGTGTATTTGTAGTTGTCTGCTGTTGAGATGCGTTTTACTCGGTTCACAAATGTGTTGACATTATTTTGACACCCACGTCTACACTGATACTGCTTATGTCGACCCATATCTTTATCCACTTGAAGTGGTGCCCACTGCCCACTGCTGATATTATATTATAGATGCTAATAGAAGTTTAGCTGGGTGCTTGTCAGGAGAGATCTGATTATTGTGTTACGTTATGAAAAAGAATCTCGTTAGTCTTGGTGTGCTGTGCTCCTGAAATGATGCTATAAAATGCTCCAAGCCTGAAATGAAATAAGGAATAAAATGTTTTATAGTGATTATAGAATTTACTGCTGTTTACAATTATAGTGAGGACTCATGCTTTTACTGAAAATACACTGAGCAGCCAGCCAGTGATGGCCAACAAGCTATCTATCATTAATCAATAAAGAAATAATTCATAATGGCAATGCTGTAATTAATTGAGAAATTAATCAATTGAGAAGTTATCTATTTAGTGTATTTTACCTTTGTTGGCATACATTTTCCATTGTCTTTTTTGTTTTTGTTTTAGCTAGTTAAGCTGCTCCTTTATCTTGTTTTTACCTCAAGTAATACATCATAGCTGTTCACCCTACAGTCTAGCCACAGTCTATACTTAGAAATGACTGTATCACAAACAGTAACCTGTAAGAAATGGTCTTTTCTGACCTGCTGCAATTTGTCCTCTGTCACACACTGGCTCATGACTGTAGCTCAGGCACATTAGAAAAGTATGGATGATTCATGTGAATATTGTCATCACACAAATAATGGCTGTTCACCATTACTGTGTAGGGAATTATATAGAGTACACTGTACATAATGTTCTGTTTATTTTGAAGTGAGGAAAGTTTGAATTACTGTGTGCTGGACACCTAGAGGAGATGGACTGAACATGCTCAGCTGGCATGTGGTCCCGCTGCCAACAACACCTGCTATGTCATCAGCTGCGCTCTACAGTCCCATTCCGACACGTTATGCTTATCAACTTTACGCGTGTGGGTGTGTTTCAGTTGGAGGAGTTGTTCCCAGCAGCCACTGGTATCTGCATGACAGTGGTGTGCGGTGTGCTAGAGATTACAAACACTGCAGTGTAAAGACAACCAGGCTTATCTAAGTAAAGCAGAATGAGAGATGAATGGAAAATAAAATGAGTTGTTTGCTGTTTTGGCTGTATATTAATCAACTATTGATCTTAAAAGACATGAGGTGAGACATGCTCATTAAAGGTTGATGTTTCCATTTAGTCAGGCAGTGGAGTATTGAGCAGACAGACATTGTGATTGGTTCATTTTACATTTGATATGATATGCATGTGTTTGGTCCCTAAATGAAAGAGTAAATCTCAGCTTTCTAAGCAAAACAATCTTTTAATGTAAGTAAAAAAAAAAAAAATGAATAAACAAAAAGTTTTTGTTTTTACAGACAAAACATGTCTAGAACTGCATACATATCAGAATAAGACTGGGAATGATATTTTAGTTTTTCTTAGGTATTTTACACATTTATATCGTGAAAGTGCCAGTAATTACATTAGATATTACATCATAATAAACAAAATACCCGTTTTTGAGAATGAATCATGTATCAAGTTACACCTTGATACAACCCTTGATAATATCAAACTCATGGAGAGAGGTCACCAACATAACTGCAAAATGTGTTGTGGCCGATTCAGCAATGACATCTTTCAATCTGCCATGTTGTTCAGTTACGAGTGTTTAAGATGAAAACCAGCAAATCTCGCTGGAACCTAGAATACATATTTCTTGCTGAGCTATAATATAAAGGAGAGAAAACAATAAAGAGCTGATTTATCAAATCAGATGTCTTAGCAAACTCGAGTTTCAGCGTCTGGCAGCAAAATAACATTAAAGAAAGGTTTCCCTCCCACATGTTTTCAGTTCAATTTTCAATAATTCAACTGGCAACTAGATGATGGATGAAAGTCTTATTTTCAGCGGTTACAGGCGTGCACAGCTTTTGTCTTTCTTTTCCTGGCCTTCTTCCGTCTTTGCGTCTGGGAAGCCCAGCTCATAAGAATATGTGTGTCTGCCGTCACATTTCGGAGGTTACACAGAGTTATGTCCTGCCTGTGCACAGCCAAGGAGCCAATTTGTTTTGCATTGGCTTCTCTCTCTCGAAATAATAACTGACTTTGATCCCAAATTCTCGAGATTCAGTGAGAGGGAGAGACAGAGAAAGAGTTAACTGCAAGTCTGCTACATTTTTCTATTTTGTTTTAAGCTATTTTTACTTGTGCTTTTGCTGCTCTGCACTTACCAGTAATAATATTTTTGGCCTGTAGAGGGGCCTCAAGCTAAATGTTCCATGTTTTCCTGAGTACCGATCCTGCCCTCCACTAAGTTAAACAGTAAACAGATAAGGGTATAAATAAAGGGTATAAAGGGTAAAAATAAAAATAAGATAAGATAAATAACAACAGTGCAGTGACCAGAATAAAGTAAAGTGTCTGGACACTTTATCTGGACACTTTACTTTATTCTGGTCACTGCACTGTTGTTATTTATCTTATCTTATTTTTATTTTTATTCTTATTCTTATTTTAGCTTTTATATTCTACTTATTTGTTATCGAATCAGTAGCACCTTCAGACCACAGCAAATTCCTTGTAATGTATGTTACTTGGCAATAAACAGTTTCTGATTCTGATTCTGATAAATAAGCAGACTGTAAATCCATGTTTCTTTAAACGTTGTCCTTAAGAACGCAAGACAGTTCAAGCCAACAGATACAACACCTATGTTTGTACAGAACACAGATCAAGATCTACTTCCATAATCAACACAAGCAGGTCGCTTGGACAAAAAACTGTTCCAAAAATTCCAGTTCTTCCATGATAATTAACTACAACTTCATAAACTGATCCCACAATGAAAGATTCTTTTAGTCTTTACAAGTAACATGGTAGTATAACACTGTTCAGCTGTTCAGTCTGTGTTTGGCAGCGTCAGCCTCCACAGGGAGAAACTGTATACACTGCAGACATAGCTAAAAATGTTAATAGATTATTGGAATAAACAGTCTGATTGCTTCAACAAACCGTATTCAATTTGAAAATAAATGAGACATCTCGGTCTCTCAGTCGATGGAATGTATCAAATTGTGGAAACAGTTTGCTGGTTTTGTCTCTGTGTCAGTCAGCCATAATGTAGCCTTGCTCTGTAAATTACCAAAGTCACCCACAGTAAACAGTAGATTCTTGCTTATTTCACCTGCACCTGAAATATCACTAATCCTGTTATTTTCTTAGAGACGACTACACTTTGGTTTCAATTTAGATCACCTTTGGATTAAACCTACCACTAAAACTAATTTCTTTTTGGAAACTTATTAACTGACTTTTCATTGACATAAAAAAAATACTCTTCTTCAGCTTTCTCCTTCTAGCACACCAGCCAGACGTTTATTCACGGCCTTACACACAGCACATACTGTTGTGTCATTTTTTACCACCAAATAACTTGAGCAATATACGATCCCATGAGAGGCATCATTGTGACTGACAAAGATGTATCATCAATCTACCGCAGAAACCTCAGTCGAAAACAATCCAGAGAAAATGAAAATGCAACAGAACACGATCTCCTAGTGGAGCATTACTGTGTGGGTATGTACATTCATCAAATGCTGCAATACTAATTGTTTCACTTTCTACTTTGTCAGCTGCTTTTCAGTCTTACAGACACCTCTGTGCTGAAATCATATTGCAAGCAGTTCATATAATAACCTTTACTGGAAACCCTGGCAGAGTGATCATTTTGCTGCTTACTTAGATGTGAAACTGGCCATATATTACAGTATCGATCAGATGAGCTAAAGGGTAGGCTTCTGTAATGACTTTAGTTTAGACAGGCAGTCTAGTTTATTCCCAATATGTGAGATTGCATTAAAATCATTAACATCTAAAACCTCAAATAACATGATAGAAATGCTCCCCCCCATGGGTTTATCCATTCATGGAGCACTAACAAACCCCATCGTCAGAGGAGGAGGGGCGGGGCTGGAGAAAATGGAAGCAGCATCAGGATGGAAAAAACTAAAAGGAAAGAACAAGATGACTTGGACAGACAAGGAAAAGTTCCAATTTTGGAAATTGTATAAACTTGCTTTGTACTGGGTGTACTTTTGCAAGAAATACAGTTCCCCCTGATTGAGCCGTAATTTGGGTCCCTGTCATAATAGCCAAGCGTGCCTCCCTCTGTTTCCAGTCCTGTGTGTTGAACAGCTGAAATAATTTGTTTGGCCATACTCTGCACTGCGATGCGAGGCGGAAGTCATTGTTTTGTCTGACAGGCAGCTTTGCTTGTTCTCCGTAACGAACCTCTACCCCCCCCCCCCTCACTCCTGTCTGCAGCAGCAGCAGCCCTGTGTAATTACATCCATCCTGCTCCCCTCTCCCCTACGCTTGATATCACTGCTGACATCCACTAGCACAGCCCCTCCTCTCTCTCTCTCTCTCTCTCTCTGCCATCAAAGAGCTCTCTAACAAGCAAGAGTGCAGTCCTGCCTCGTCTTCACTGGTGTGTGTGTGTGGTGCAGCGGAGCAGATGGAGACGGAAAGGAAGAGGGGGAGACAGATGCAGAGATAAGAGAAGGGGAGAGAGCGCGGTAGACAGCTGAAGGGGGAACTGTTGTTCATGTGAAAAGAAATGGAGAACGCAGGATGACTGAATTATACAGAGGGATATTTATTATGAGGACAAACTGCTGGCGGAGTCTGTGGGGTAAGTGAGCAACTAGTATCTGAGACTTTGCTCTGGCATGTGACAGCACACAAAATTCAAAAATCTTAGCATCTTGTTGAGCTGAAGTTAACATCAAGAAATATGTTTTTTCCAACCTAAGCCTCTTAAAATGTGACATTATTAGACACTGAATTAAGCCATGACTCCCACAGGAGATCTCTAGTTGTGATTGTTGCACCCTCAGACAGGGGGAAGTTTTGAATTGTGTGTGATGAATAACAATCCTCCTAAATCTCCTAAGAGTGAGAGAACGGAGGCTCCTCTCCACCTGAGGGGTGACGGCTGCACCAGATCAAACGCTCTGTGATTTTATCAAATCCACCTGTCACACTCTGTGGGCAGCCAGGCTTCCCATGACAGTTGAGGGGGTATGAAATCCACTGAGGCAGGGGGATCAGATGGATTGATAAATGTTGTTTGTGATCGCTTGCATGCAGATGTTGTAAAGTAAAGCACTCTAGCAGGGTTTCCCGACAGTTCCAGGTAGACGTTTGTGTGTGTGTGTGTGGCAGCAGCGTGTAACTGAGAGAGAAAGAGACAAACAGATTACAGAGTGACTGATAAGAGGAGAGAGATTCAAGTGAGTCAAGTGAATTATTCAGTTGGGGTTACATCGTTGTGACTCACACGCTTAGTAGAGGAGTTTTTCTCACGGGAAGTGACTGCACTCTGAGCACTTATTTGAGAGGGCAGAGCAAAACTTCTGAATTGAGAACAAGGGCCACCATTCTTGAGCTTTTATATTTTTCACGTTAAGGCAAAAAAAGAAACCATGTCAAATGATCAAAATCCCAATTAAAATTTCACATTAAAGGCTCAAAACAAACTGCTGCCTTGACTAACATGATCAGTAATTCCAAATGACACTGTTGACTGTACTGAATTCCATCCAATGTGACTTTATAATAACACAAATCTTGCTGTTCTGCCAGAATTTCACAGGAAGAGATCACTGGATGTCACCTTCTCATGCCAATTAATGGTGATAGTAAACAAAAGGAAATGACAGATGTTTAATGTTTTTACTGCATAAAGATGACTGCAAAGTCATTTGTTTTTGATAAATCTATCTCAGAGTGCATATCACAATAAAATCTCAAATCGTTCAGATACTCCTTTCTTCTTATTTATCTTCTGAATCAAACTCTGTAACTCAGAAAGTAGTTTTCTGATGTTGTTTGGATGTTTTATATGAATTAAAAATGATTGAGACTCGATAAGCACCCTCCAGGTAAACACTATTCACTCACTGCAGCATAAGTTCATTGTTAACTATTCACACTACAAGTGCTTTTCTAATGTAAATTTATGGATATGCTAATTTCCAAATGGGAAAATAATGGGAGTGAATTTTTAATTTAGTTTTGTATATTGTGCATCTGTATTAGCATATGGGGCCGTCTGTACTGCAGATGTTAATTTGAAGGATTATGAAGAAAGATGAGATCAAGTGTATAGATGTGTGTGGAGAAGTGGGATAGTACATGTGAAACAAAAGTATGCAGCATCTGATTTGACACAGAATTTGGGCAAATTTTGGTGAATCAAATTGCACCGTGCAAAGCACAGTCATGCATCTGGTGTGTAGCTGAGAGCTTGCAGCTCACGGGTGGTGCACGTAGAAATGAGATGAGATTATGAGGAATCCATTCATCACACCTTATCAGTGGGTGTTTTAGGAATGGGTTTGGGGCTAGAAACAATCAAAGACATTGATATTATCGTTTTAAAAACAGCGCATACTGACGGATGTGGGAATCAGCATCTTCTTGTGTGTGACGTGCAGAGTTGTACGCCTGTGAATGCTGTGTGGTTATTGTGCAGCAGCCTGATGGTGGATGTGTAAAATGTAACGAAGCTGACCACAGTGGATCCAGTGTGCATGATTCTGCTTTGAAAATGCACATTTCAAACGGCTGATGGAGCATATATCTGCTGCCTTCAGGTGGCTGTATGTAGCCTACAAGAGATGCTGCTAAGAATCAGAAGGGTACCAGGGTGATGGGCCCATGCTGATTCAACACAACTTGATTAGGAAAATGCACTGTGTGAGCACAATACAAACCTAAACGATGACGCTTCTAAACCTAGATTGTGACACAAAATGGCCACAAAACGTGCAAATAACACCGACCTGCCTTAGTACTTTAGTGGAATAACTTCCCTAACAAATGCACAATTGATCAAATTACCAAAACCAAATGACATGCAGCAAACCTGGGTCTTTTACCCAGTTAGTAATCCAGCCTTGCCAACCACATGCCAACAGTCGGCAGGTTTTCATTCCAACCCGATTAGTACTTCAAGTAGAAAGGAAGAACTCATTAGTAAAATCACCTGCTGTGGTGATTGGAAGGAAAACCTGCACACCTCTCTGGCACGTTTGGCCACCTCTGATTTATACTTTGCTTTACTTGTTGTTGTTATATTCAGAATAAAATGTATGTGTTTTTGCTGTGCATGAGAATTTGTCTCATGGTTGACAAATTACAAGAATGACCTGATCTCTTTTTCATTTTGGTCACCAAACATAAGCACTGAAAGGTTTCTTTGAATAGCCTCTTTTAACAGTTTCTCATCAGCAGGTCACACCAGCTCAGATGCAGCCACATGAAACGATCGATGATGCAGCTGTCTCACTGCTCACCTAATGAATGTTGATACGTTATGTTACAAAGCTTGATACGTTGCCCGACAGACACAAAGCTTGCTCCCATGTCCCATCTCATACTGTGCTTGTGTTCCATTATTCCTAATTGTTCTATTTGCTCCTCTCTTACAGACACTGGTAGGCATTTACTGGAATCGTAAGCTGTGTTTTGATGTGACATCAACATTGCCAGAAAATGCTGCGAGGCTCATCTGTATGGCGGAGTGGCAGTGTGTCACCCTAAAGAAGCTAAAAAGAAAAACAGAGCCTTGAGGAACAAACATTCATCTCTGCAGTGAGAGTACCTAAAGACTTTCCTGCTGTTGTCTAATCTAACTATTCAGCAAAACACAATGTGCATCGTGCCAAGGAACAGTCCTTTTTTGCAGTCACAATACATATTGATTTTATCGCCTCACAATACCTAAGGCATTTAACTATATGATGGGAATGCAGTAAGTTAAGTCCATCGGTGGATAAGTAATCATAATCCTATGGATTCAAGCTTCTACAATTAAGTCTTAAATCAAAACATTGGTGATGCTCAGTCTCACTCATTCCCCAATAATGAACTAAGGATATCATGGAACCAACTTAAAGTCTAAAACTTAAAAAAACACTGCAGTCCAGTCTTCATCATGGAATCTGAAGAGAGCATGACGGGACTGTCCACAGCTGCGTTGGTGGCCATCGCCTGCAACACATTTGTTGCAATTCTCCTCCTTCTTCTCTGTCTAATCCTTTACCGAGCCTGCGGGATCCCCTCCAGCCCGGAGAGGGTGCCAGTGCTGGCTCCGCGGGAAGGAGAAACCCAGCAGATGAACGAGCACAAGTACCTGCTGACCTCCTGACTGCAGAAGGATGAGTCAAATGTAGCAATGAGCGATGGCCCTGGTGCACAGGAGAGAGGACGGAGGGAACACTGGGACTGACAGCAAGCAACAATCTTGCTTGTCCTTCATAGTTTTTAAAGTCAGCTGCTGATCTGATGGCAGAAATGGCTGTGCTTCACTAATTGTGGTGGAGTGAGGAAACTATTTTTAAGCAGCCATCACTTGTCGGATCTCATCCTTGGTTTGACAAGGACACACACACACAGTCTGAAAAAAAAAGGACATGGCCACAAGGATGGATGCAGGTTACACAGGCCAAGAGAAAGGAATGTTCAGTACGTAAAGAGCGGCTGTTCTGTTGTTTCTAAATATATCCTCTTATTTCATACCATAAAACCAGTCTATTGCTGAGAGCAGGGACTTGATCCTGTGTGGAGTGCGTGTGTCATTGTCACTCAGAAATACCAGTGATCTGTGAGGCATAGCGCCTTGCTGAGGGTGTTACATAAGGACTAGAGAGGCTTAGTTGAGATTTGTGTCCTCTTCAATACGGCCCTCACACTGACATCTGCTTGTGGCTGTCCGTGATGGCCCACTCACTCTGGACTGAATCACAGGACGCTCACATACAGAGGGCCTTCTACAGATCGCAAACACAAACTGCCCACGTTTCCCCACATCAATACTTAAGCATTTAACCTGTATCGCTTGTGTGGCAACTTCAGACTCAGCAAGGCATGTTTTAGAGTTGCAAGATTTTATGATGTGTATTTTAAACTTTAAAATGCCTTCCAGGCTTTTAGCTGTTATCAGAGTAACACTGGGTAAGGAGAAAGTCAAAAAGGGTTTCAGAATATATTGGTGTTGCTCACATGAAAATATGGCTGTGTGAAGAATTTGAAAATTTCCAACTTTGAGGCTCCCAAGTGGTTACCAAAAAGTGCACTGTGACAGACAGCAGCGTACACTGCAACATCCTCCTCCACACTACCACAACCATGGATTCGGGGAAACTGAGTGGAACAGGCTGAAAGCAATACATACACAAAAACTTCTCATCAGAATAATTTAAAAGGTGCTGTGATCACATAAATACTCTCCAGAACATGTAGTCGCCTAAAGAAACTATTCAAAAACACTTTGACAATGTTAAGATCAACTGTTGGAATTGTAAGAACTCATGTCCCTCTGAGGAGGATGTTGGAAGTCATTTTAGTAAAATAATTGACTTAAGTAGCTGTGGAAAAGACAGTGGATACAGAATAAAGCAACTGACAACACGGACTATCACATACTGCTGATATGTAAGAGTAATGGTACACACGGGTGGAATTTCCCTCTGGTAATACTACAGTTGTTGCTCTTTCTAACCACTAGACCACTCTTCCACCCAACCCACAGTAATGAGGTAACTGTCGCAGCTGTATTCTCATTGCTACCCCAAGGCCATAATAATTTGTTACGCATTATCTGTAAAAAATTAGGTGATTGAGCGGACCTCTCTAACTAAACTTGTGGGGCTGAAGTAATGAATCACACTTAAGGGGGGAGAGTGCTGCATGTGATTGCAGGAAGATGTGAAGGGCAGAGGAGCTCTTTGTAGCGGAGAGAGAAAGTAGGAGAGCCTGGGACACTGTGGCAGCATTTGATTCCAGTCGAGCGTCAGAGCACAGGGTGGTACTTTACTGAAGGACAAGATCATTAAGACAGGGAGGAATGGAGAAAAAGGCTAAAGATAAAAACTGAAAGATGGACACCGCTATGACTCAAAGCAAAGTTCTCCCCGTAGATGGGATATTAAAAGGCTCCTAGCTCATCCCTGGATGGGTGCCCAGGACAGTATGTGCCAGCCAAGATAAGTCGCCTGGATATGGTCCATAAATGCTCAATCTATTACGCTAATTTCTCTCCCCGTTCACTTGCAGTAACTCTCCCCCCTCACTTTTTAGCTTAATCGACTTGTACAGTACATACGGAATGGGTTTAATAAATCCCTGCAGAAGAGGTCAGTCAAGTCAATGGAATTCTAATGTTGCCTGTTCAATATGTATCAAGTACTGCGGTATAAATAAATGCATTATTAATTGAATATGAATAATTTATTCACGGCTTAAGAGAGATCAGAAGAAAACATTTTTAATAAACGTATACAAATTGTTTCCTTGTCATGACGATGCTGTTTACTGTTCCACACGTTGAGCAAAATAAGTGATTTAAAAAAAAAAAAATTTATGAATGAGAATAAAAGATTGTACCATGTTGTACTGTTGGGGAGAGAATCCACGGTGGCCACGTTAAACTGTGCTTTGCTCTGGTTCCCTCAGCAGACTAAGGAGCTTCTCCATCTTGGCTACTTCTACTTCTGGACCCTTAGGCAGCTCCTGACCCTTCTTGCTCTACACACACACACACACACAAAAAGAGAGAGAGGGAGAGAGAGAGGGAGAGAGAGAGAGAGAGAGAGAGAGAGAGAGAGAGAGGAATCAGAAATGACTTGACCTTATGTTTACCAAGCACTGGGGGAGAACACAAACCCAGCAGGCAGGCAGTTAACATTAAAGTCCAAAGTTTGTGGCGTGTCATTATTATTGGCACATTAAATATGCTGGTGTGTGGAAAATCACAGCCACTTAAGAGCTACATAATATGGCTAAATGCAACGCCCTGTTGAGTTAATTCTACCTCTGTTAAAGGATATTTAAGAGGCCTATCATTATCAAGGCTCTTTTACTGTTATTACAGGCTTCTCTAAAACTGAATTGGACTTTGATTAAAGAAGCCTAATATAATCTTATAGTTCAACATAACTTCACTTGATTTTTACCATCTTAATCAGGAAATAACACAGTTGACTGTTGCAACATGTATTACAGCTTGTACCACTGCAACTGTTAAAATGTATATAATGATATTACAACTTACTGGATACACTGCACAAATATGACAGTCACTTAGCCACGGTCACTCTCAGGAACACAGAGGTAATTCGTATTCATATGTCTTGTGCGTTTGGAGAGAGGTATGTTACTAATAATAATTAGCATGATTAGATATTATTATTATTATTATTTATACTAATAGACTTGATTCACAGAGTGAGGTGCAAAAGCCTAAATCTTTCCCAAACTGCATGAAAATCAGGTAGCACTGTTAATAAAATGTAACCACTGTTGATGTAAGCAGTGAATACATTTGACTGACCTGCTCTCCCCAAGACATCCAACAAACTGGCTCAACAGTTAAAAAGGAAGCAGTTCACAATATATTTGGGTTTATAAAACAGACTGCTGGAGGGATCATGTGTCCTAAAACCTTTTTCACAATGGTGAAATAATTAGAGCAGGTAAAGCACAGGTGTAACTGATAACATTAATGACATAAATGTCCCAGTAAGTCATGCTAGGCTGTTTTCGAAATCGCATACTACCATACTAGTCATACTAGTCATACCAAGTATGACGTAAAATTGGGTATGTAGTGCATTCCAGCTGCATAGTATGTGGATTTTGTTTTGATTTCTGAGTATGTGACGTGAGCTTACTGGACATACTCAATATAAACTATTTTCATTCAACGGTAGCTGGGACCGGTCATGTGATCAATACAGTCATGTGATGCAGAGAAGACGTATTGCTTGAGTACTTCCGTGTCAATAGTTTGCTGGTAATGGCATACTTAATTGTTTATTTAGTATGCAGTATGCCATACTAGTGATCGAGTATGTAGTATGCAGTATGTCAGTATGTGATTTTGAACAGCATGCACAATGACAGGCCCTGGAACTAGAAGTTCTGAATGGAAGTCAGCAATCATTAGTGTTATTAGATACACCTGTGCTTTTCTTGCTATGACCTCACACAATACCTGCTGTGAAAATGGTCTGTTTTAATCAAGTCTTATTTATTGTGTGTGGTATGTTCACACTGGAAAAATGACAACATGAAGGATAAACATAAAAGTATGCATACTAAAATATGTTAAATTTTTTAGTGTGCACCTTTTACTATATTCTGCTAGTACAAAACAGTGAAGTATATAACATTTTTGTATACTGACTACCAAAATAGTACACTTTAGTTTTTACATTAGTACATAATGTACCTTTTTAAAATTGTGTTGGTATGGAAGTGGGACGCAGTGAAAGGGTGATTCATCCCTCAACACGGTTGAACAAATGAGGGGTGACTTGCAAACTCCTCCACCTTTGAAGCTGGGAAAATGTATATCTATATTTTGGTGTAGCTGTTTTTAAGTTTGAAATGGATACAGCAAGGGGGCTGATCCAGACAGACAGCTGCACTCCCTAAACGGATGAGCATCAAATCTCAATGCAACACAATATCTCTGCCATGATGAATGGCTCAATAAAGCTTCGTCCACAGTAGAGAAGAAAGGCTGACTGGGCACACACCAGCACTTAAAATGAATGAATCCAAATCATGAAAATGCATTATCTCTCAAGATATCAACCTGTGTTCTGATTTATTTTCTAAATTGCTATTTTTCCTTGCTGGTTTGCTTATCGCAGCAGTAAAATCCCAGACTTGTTCTATCTGTATAAGAGTAATGCGTACAGATAGGAAACCCCACCTTTGCAAGGCCCAGAATTTTGCGTCTGATAATTTTCTGGCACTCAACAGTAACACAAATGTAAATGTTATGACAGACGTTATATTCTGGGAGACAATTGTGATTAATAGACAACATATTGCATAAGGCTGCTTTTATATTGCAACGGCCACTTGTGGTTTGCGGGCAACAAAGAATGAGGCCACTGAAAACAGAACAGATGAGATGAACACATTCATGCTGCACATAGTCGAAAAGAACACTGTGTTGTGTTGAACACAGACAGGGGTCATCTAAAGATGATGAACATTTGGAGTGTGTGTCTAAAGTACACTGTTATGTGCACTTTTGGGTACTTAATATGCATTATGTGAATTGTGACACACTTTCAGAGCAGATTCAGCTAGAAACTGACGACTGCACAAACTTCATCTATTGCAGTAAACTCTCAACACCTCACACTTTCAAACATACAAGGTACGTCACCACAACCACAACACCACATGTGTGTACAGCATAACATCACTCATACCTGACATTACCTCATTAGTGACTGTAGCCCTCAGGCTTAAGAATGGGAAATAACTGCTCGGTTCAGCACAACAGAGAACACTCAGAGCATTTTAGAACACACTTTGACAAGCTACATCCTGTAGTGAGTTTCTTATAGTCAGAGTTCGCACATTTGACCTCTCATTTTGGAAGCTCAAACCAATTAATTACAAACTATTCGAGTAGCACCACAGGACAAGAGAGGTCAAGTGGACTGGCTCGGTGAGAGTAAACGAGCAAAAGAAGTTGGACTGCCTCGTCAGCCTTATTGAATGCCTTTCAAATAGGTGAGTACAACTCACTTGTATTGAAACAGTTTGGACTGCAACTGTGCCAGTGTTTTGGGTTTATCCATGAACCACCGTGCCCATTGTACTAGTTTTATAAGACATATTATTGATAAGATTTACTGTGGGCGTTTGTGCCTGATGCTTATTTGCCACACTGGGTTCTAAAATGCTCTGAGTTGTTGTTAGTGGTGCTGAATTGTGCAATTATTTCCCAATTGTATGCCTTAGGGCTACAGTCTGAGGTCCCTAATGAGGTAGCACTGGATGTGTGTGTGTGTGTGTGTGTGTGTGTGTGTGTGTGTATGTGTTGTTATGCTCTACTTATACAAACTGTGTTTATGTGTGTGGTTAAAGGAGAGCCGTTTATGTGTGTGTTGCAGACAACACACACAAAAACGGCCATGTATAATGCACAAGATGGGTTGTGAAAATAAATGCGTATTAGTATAGTCATTAGAATTTCTTCTAGTTTACATGCACCAATGTGAATAACACAAAGGGAAACTGGAGAGGCTGCAGAGCTGATTTTAAATGGGCCCTGATTAAAGTGTTGTGACTCACTGTGCCATTTGGTTTCCTCCTGTGTTTAGTAGGGCCGCTGTGATTACTCCACAGCTCATTAACCATTGTCATGAGTGGCAACAGAGCCTTCAGTGACTCATCAATTGTGAATGGACCAAAGTGGAATACAACTTGCTTTGAATACGAAATTTACTTTAGATTTCCTTTCTTTAAGTTTTCTTTCCCCATTATGTCTTGGCATTTGTTGCCAGTTTGACAGTACGAGTGAGAGGGAATATGTGGAGGATGACTTGTGAAAAAGATCCATGCCCTCACCATGGGTGCACTTAAATCTGGGGGTCACGATTATATGATAGGCCTTTAAAACCACCGGCCCACCAGAAGACTCTCTTTTATCTCACTTTACATTCAATTTCAGTAAAATTTCCAACACATAACAATTCATGTTCTGCTTCTCCTTCTAGTGAGCAAGCTTATTCATTTACAAAGAACCCTTGACTTCTCTGTGGCTAATTGTTAACTGGCCTAAATGAGCAAGGGAGAAACAAATACAGGCGATTAGTAATGCTGATAATGAGCTGGTGAGGAGGGGCAGAACGATGGCCTTCGTTCCATCGTTATTTGGGGAAATTAGCTCGAGGTCAGGACTCCGCGAAGAATGAATCATCTGATCTGCTCTCATTGATGTGGAACAAGTGGCAGTCATAAATAATGCAGAAGGACAGACTTGCATCTGGACTGTTTACGGATAAGATGGCATATAAGGTGAAAGAACACAAAAGCCCATTCAAGTGCAATTGTAACACTTCTCCACAGTGCTGAAAGTGGTAGAAGATTTGGTACCTAATATGTGTACCAATAGAGCCTAATTATAGAGACACAGCAGCAAGAGAAGAAATATGGAATGGTAAAACAGCCGATTTGGAAAGGCAGGTTTATCTTCTTACCACTTAAAGGAAGGCTTAATATGGGCGTAGCTTTGGAGTGAATTAGCTCTAATCATTCACTCCAAAGCATGTAATGTAATTGAAAGTCCCTCTCTGGCAGCTCAATAAGACTCTTACCTTGGGTTTCTTGCGGAGGTTGGGGGAGAGTTTGAGGCTGGTGACATAGCCTCGGTCATCGCCCACTATGATGATGGGATACATGGGATTAAACTCAATGTGTGTCAGCTTGGTCTTCTTTTTGGCCACCACTGGCTGCTGGCAGACGGCCTCATATTTGTTGATGTTGAGATCAAAAACATGAACCTGAAAAAGATGAGAGAAGATGAAAGAAGAATTAATGTGCTGTTTGAGATTTTTTTTTTTTTTTCTTTTTTTTACAGTTCTGACCCTCTAATTGAACTGACGTTTCCGGAGTTTGGCATTACCACTAATACTGAAGGTTTAAATAGAAATCCAGCAAAAAAACTGACTTAGGCAGGAGAATGTTTTTTGCCTCAAGAGTAAGTAAAGGCTAAATCTGTTGTTACAGGCTGCCTTTTCATATCTTGTGTTTGTGTTGTCTTTTATGTGAGAAGGAGAGTGGTGGAGCACAAGCCTCTGCAGGGGTGCAAGCCTGACCATCTGGTGCAAGGAAGGGTGTTCCCAGTAATTCAATGAGTGTGCTCTTCTTGTCCGTATGTGCGTCTGCATGTGTGTGTTTGTGTGTGCTGGCAGCCCAAATACAAAAATCATAGACATCGTTATTCAGAAAGAACCAGATCACAGATATTCTTCTTTCAGCCTAAGTGCATTTAGACAATCTGTCGACAAACAAATGAGCCCACTTCAAAGCACAGCCCACTCCTTTTACCAGAAATATGAGTGTGCCCCGGCCACTAAGGTTCACACTGCCTATGTGTACCAGCACCACACAAAGCATCGCAGTCATCACTTGCAACCAATCATCATATTCAACCAGGGTATGACTTTCTGTAACCTCCATCACTACAGCCATTATCTACCGTGTTTGATATATATAAGCACAAATGTAACATGAGTCATGACTGATTTCAGTACACACTGAGTACATTTGTAACTCACGCAAGAACAGAGAGACATTTTACTGACAAAACAGTTAAATGATTTAGTTAGTTTTGTTGCTTTAGATGTTCTTAAAAGTTTAAGATCTAAAAATGTAGCATGTGGGTTCATGCAGGCATACTAACTGAAATACACGGCAGTCCATGTGCAGCGGGTTAAGAGGAGCTGCACAGAGAGTAAATATGGATTTGGACACTAATCACTGGGGGATAAGCCTGGACCTCTCATTATTTCATCCAGACACTTTATTTCCTCAACAGTCAGCTCAGATGGAGAGGCAAGGACAGAGAGAACGAAGAGATATTTGTTTGCAGTGGCACAACTCGGTGTCATTCTTACACCTCAGCCTGCCAGGCAAGTCATTACCCTTATGAACACATGGAGACGCGCACGTACGCACATGTACGCACACACACACACACACACGTACGCCATTGTGTCTCTGACATTTTGCAGTGTGGCAGCAGCAGGCCAGGTTGTCATCAACAGTAAATACACGTCAAAGAGTGCGCAACTCATGCTGAGTCACTCGAGCTCTACTAGACACCGGATGTACTGCAAAGAATGTGCTATCCTGATTATACAGATTAACATCATGCACTGCGACCGCACCAGTGAATGTGGGAATTCTGACAATATTCTGTCATTCCTCAAAATCTGACAGTGACCAAATGTCAAGGAGAGTTTGGCCTTGCCTTTGACTGAATGTAGAGCAGTTATTTAGTGGATCCAGTAAATTCTGTACACCCCTGTTCATTATTTACTAAATAAAGTAAATACTAGTATACCTATATATAACCACTAGCTCCTGTCAACATCTTTTTCAATCTAAGCTATTTTCTAAGCACATCCTGAAAATCAGACTAGAGTGACAGTTCAGTTTTGAGTTCAGCACACTGAGAAAAAATGGACCAGGCATACTGACCTTGATCGACTCCAATTTAATATTCTTGTCCTTTCTGCTGCTTAGAAAGGAGAGGATATTGTGCTTGTAAAATGTATGCCAACTGATGAGCTTTTAATGAGTTTTTTTTAATAGCGGCTGGAAACTGCTTTTGATCCAGTTTCAGAGAATAAATTACCATAGTTACAAAAAGGACTGAGACTTAATATGCTTTCTAGAAAAGTCATTTAATTAGATTTTTTCTGTAGAAGATGTTTACCATTAAACAAACTGCTGGAATTATTGTGGCTTCAGACATCAGTTGTATGCATTGGCAGTTAATTATCTCCAACTTGTATACTATAAAAGGGACATTTGATTTGCATTTGTGACATTTCCTCTCTTCCATATCTCATCAAGCCTGATGTTTGGTTGTGAAATAATTAGCATAATCGTGGGTATACTACAATATGTATTGTGCCTGTGGGGACTGAATCCCGGCATTGGAGAGGACGGGACACACAGACACACATCATGTAAGGTGTCTCTCAAATTGCTCAGCTCTCATTTCCTCTTTGTCACTCTCACTCAACTTCACTTGGCACGCTGGACAGGAAATGTGACAGACACAACACTCTGGACTTTTATAGCATGGTGCAGACTGGTGCGAAGACAAACAGATGGGGACAGCTTGCAGCCATACTAAGAAAATATGTGGAGATAAGGAACACGGCATCCACTGAAATTACTTTCGGCTGGAATCAATAACTACTGGCAGGGCAGGAAGCCGCCTTTGTTACAAGAAATCGTGTTTGAACAAACTCATTTGCCTCAGGCTACTCTGCAGTAATCTTAGCGGATTAGCCTTATAAATATAGTAAGGGTTTAGTCAGCTGAGTCTATAACGATATTATAAGGATAATAATGAAGTGGGTGGCAGGTGGTAGATGGTGCAGCTGTTTGTGATTTCACATGTTCTGTCAGGTAAGTGTCAAGCTTCTGTTATCTTAGGTACACAGCAGATGTGTGGTGGTGATAATCACAGCCTTCAGACAAAGCATCCTATCGGCCCTTCTATAGGTCTGAGCAGTCAGCCTATATCACCTGGAGCCATGAAAATATCTTACATGTAATTATATTTTTGATTTAATATCTTGATACAGATCATCCGTCATTTGTCCCTTCTTCTAACTCTAGTTAAAGGAAAAAACATTTAATGACAACATTTAAGATACACTCAGTTGCCAATCTAATACAACAGTCATGCAGTAAATCCTTCATGAAGATTTGTAATGTTCAGTTTTTGTTGAGTCTGTCTTAGAGAGGTGTTGACTCAGCTGTATTGTCACTTCGGAGGCTGCAGTTTGTGGCATTGTTGAATTGTGTCAAATTATATTGACTGTTGCTTCTATTATTTTGTCCACCCCATTTATTTCAATCACATTGCCCAGCATGTGGACAGTGTAAAATCTGCTTTTTCAACTATAAATGTAAAACACTTGAATGTACAATCAATGATGTGAGCTTCTTAATAAATCTCATAAATAATCCACTGTAGATTCTGAAGGACAAAACAAGTAAAACCAGTTATAACCTGCTAAACTCATAAATCAAGCTGTGGGTGGGCTACAAAATGTAAGTTTATACGGATACTTACTGTTCCATCTGTTGTGACAGCGGCAAATACAGTGGAGGAGTATGGAGACCAGGCAACATCACCGACAGCTGCATTCAGGTCAAAGGTGAACATTGGAGTGCTGGAAAAACACAAAGACATCAAAGGTCAGACAGGAAATCTGTAACTTTTCATGAAATGCAATGTGCCTCTGAAATTCAGTGTCATCCAGAATGAACAAGAACAGCTATTCATCAGTTTAAGTTGGTGTTTTCAATCTAGTCTAGAGTTGAGAGTCAGAGAAATATCATGTTTGAATCTGTCTGATTCTGCATTATAGATATAAAACAGTACACTTTATTTCTATGGCCAAGGCAATGGTGCAACTCTGATTTATTCAAATTAGTTTCCAGGGGTGGAAAACCATCTTTAGACTGTCATCCATGATAATCAGTTACAATCTGTCCAGACACTGATGCCTCATCAGAGCCTGGCAGAGAAAATGGGTGGAGATGAAACAGTAGGCTCCTGCACAGTATTTCCTCACATTATTAACTCGTGAAACATCACTAGAAGCAAGATGAAGAAATTAAATATCTCTAAGAGCTAAACTCATGCACAAACAGGTCTTCTTCAAATATTATAATATAATATGTGTGTGTGTGTGTGTGTGTGTGTGTGTGTGTGTGTGTGTGTGTGTGTGTGTGTGTGTGTGTGTGTGTGAGCGAAACAAAGCTTAACTTTGTATTTCAATAGGTTGCAGCTGTGGTAACACATATGTACATGAAAGCAATTTGGACTAGCAGTCTGTGGGTAATTGGTGTTTCATTTACTAAAGCAGGAACTAATTACATAACCAACACCTGAGACGGCCTTCTGGGCACATTCTGTAAGGGAAGGAGAGCTCACTGTTCACTAGTACAATATGTCTACTATCAGCAAGCTCAGAATAATTCAATGTAGTAATGTAGTGCTTTGAACTGGACACGTTGTGTTCATTTATGACATTCATTTATATGTTATTTATTGTTTTTTGGAACTATTTCACTATAGCACCACTATATACTTTTTGAGATGCATTCACACTCCAACCACAGTCATTGAGATTTTTTCAGAATACTGTTTATATATAACACCCTTCCTGACAGACACTATACTCTCAAATATTGCAGTGGAGGTGAAATATTTTCGGAGCAAAACTGACCCTCACAAATTGCATGAACCTTAGTAAACACACTTCATTTAAAACGTATTGATTTAGTGCAAGATGCGCCTCATATGACAGACAAACTGTGCTTCCATGCTGCTGTGCCTGTTTGATAAATAACATGCACTCTGGTAAGTCTAGAATATGTCTGAAATTAAATGCAAAAGGCTAATAAATCTGGCCCAGAATCTTTCAAAGAGACAGCTTTTTACAGCAGAATGACGCTGCACATACTATAAATCCAGAGTCAGAGCTATTAGGATTCATAAAATATGTTTATCACTTGGCTGAGGTGCAAATTTATCCAGCTAACGTTTTGTGTGATTAATAAACTTGATGCAAGTCTATTCTATTACTACCCCTCAGGACTGGCTAACATCATCTGACAGCTTTAAGGATATATTAGACTCAGCCGTCAAATAAAGCCAGCAGTTTTCAGTGTAAAGCTCTCACACATTTCTGAACAGTGTGGTAAAGTTCGTGAAAAGTTGTTTGGTACAGTCAGACCCTCTCTCCTGGAAACAATATGTCTTGTATCTGGGATGTTATGGATCATTCTTGAAAACCCTGTTTCCCATAATGGGCGGATGATTACTATCATTATTCAGTCAAGCTGTCTGTGCTGACAAGAAGTGGGAGGCGAGGAAAATTATGCTGGGTCCATGATGAGTGTAAGAAGGTAATGAAGACTAATATACTGAAATATTATGGAAAGATTACAGGCATGATGATTATCTTGTCCCTTCTTCACTGAATGTACATAGACATTTGAACATGGTGCATTAGTAATGTTGCTAACCATGAAAATATAAATACAATAAAAAATTGCAGTTGCTATTCTGTAACTAACCACAGCATTTCATTCCCAGAGATAAATGACAAATGTATCTACCATCTTCTTATAGCCAGGTACTTTATTTGAATAATGTTAAAACTAAAACATAAACTATACTTTAATAAACCATCAACTAAACTGAAATAATAATAAAAGCTACCGTTGCTGGGAAATCCTGATATTAATAATAGCCAATTGACACAATTTTTTTTTCCTATGTATTTTTTCTTCTCCTCCTTTTTCTCCCAATTTGACTTGGCCATCCCCTCATTCACTGTAGTTCTTGTCACTGCTTAACTCCCACTGTCAGCCTAAAGAGCATACACCCTAGTCGCTGCGATGGTGGGCGAGTGCTATTACTCAATAATAATATCATCAGGCAATCCGAATGCCACAACATTTTTCCAACGTGTACCACAACATGTTTGTCTCAACATATGAAATAAAAATAATGTAGAACTGGAAAACTACACAGGAATGGAAATGATATCGGATGATAAAGGACAACAAAACATAATACTGTAGATGACAAGCTTCTACTAAAAACTAGATAAAATACAGATAAAATAATTACAACTGTTATAGCTGTGATACAATAGAGTGCTGCAGGAATGAGTCCTAAAACATGGAAATTAGTTAGCATTTTTACATTTGTGGTTCCCTCGTCTCAAAGTCAATGGGTTTTTTGAATGGGTTTTTGGTTAGATGCCTGAAATAAGGTCTGTGGTTAACACAAGCTTAAGAGATTTTAACGTTTCGTTCTACGACTTAAAATACGTTAGCAGATACCCCACTTGTGAATTTTGAAGGTTTTACGTGTCTTAAAAAAGACGGATGCTGACAAGTGGCTAAATGAGCCTACAGTAATTGTCGCGGACATTAACGTCTTCATGCCGAACACGGAAAGTCATCTACTCACTAGTCTGCCTGTACATCCTTGTTGTGTTCATACTCTCTATCTGTCTATATATCTATATCCATCTATATTCTCTTAAAAGTTAAGCTTAGTAGTGGTGACGTTAAAGTAATGCGACCGTGATTCCATTTACACTTCAAAAATCATAAAAGTGGTGTTTATTTGTGAAGATTATCTTGCTGAACAAAACGTGGAAGTATCATAAACTTGTTTGCCACCGAGCTTATTTTCTGCAATAATCCAAAATCTAATGGAAAAATCCCATTGTTTTTTTGGCGAGGGAACCAGAGCAATGCTAACTTCCCGGTTTGCCTACAAAAATACGTCATCCCTGCAACACTCTATATACAGAGTCTAGAGTGATGTCATATCTACAGTAGCTGCAAGTATTCACTCTTTTACTCTTATCAGTTGTCTTACTTGATGGTATGGTCCCAGATCTTGACGGTCCAGTCTGAACTGCAAGAGATGAAAACCTTCGGGTGGAAGTGGTTCCACTTTACAGCATCCACTGCCATGCTGTGGGCATCATAGGTCTCCAGGAACTGGCTTGAGTAAGTCTTAGAGCACTAGGGAATAAAAACAGTCTTGATTTAGACCAAAATTGATGGTATAAACACAAGATTTAAGACTTAATATTCTAAAACAGTGTTCAGTGACTGAACCCATTCATTACCTGCTACTGTAACTACTGTATTGGAGGATTGTTGAAATGTCTAGGAACTGTCAAGAACAATTTATTGTATTTGAACTGGAACAATGTGCTTTTACTGTACTATAAATTAAACTATACAGCAATTATTTGCATAACTCTAAGCTTTTATACTATTTCTCTCAAGTTGCAATTTTCCCTTGCAGTAAACTTAAGGGCTTTAAAAACATCTCAAATAGATTCCTACAATACTAAGTGATAACTCTCCAATCCAGGAGGTACACATCAAAGTTTCCATGGGAACACCTTTCCTGCTCAGCTTAATTAAATTTTGACTGTAATCCTGTAATTGTTGTTGGTGTTTTATATAGTAAAAATAAAAAGTAAAACGAGGCCTAACTAGGAATCACTATGACTTGACAAAGGTCCCTCCAGCACCTCAGAAGACATTATTTCACACTAGTATTAGTCTCCATGACTAGTAAACAGATAAAATATCAAAAGTGATAAGGACATGTTCAATTTGTGAGGAAGTCTAAGGAGAACTTCAAATACAATATTTTCTTGAGAATGCTTCATGCATCTGGGCACATGTCATTTTCCATTGACAGCTGACAGAAAAGTCTTGCTGTGACATGGCTGACTGGAGAGAGAGGCTAGATGTCTAATATGCTTGACAGGTTTAACCCAAAGAGAGTAATGTAATCCTCTGTGATTCAATGTTACCCTATAACCTACTACAGTTTGTTTGACAGAATAGGGTTTACGAAAGCACCAAAACAGCAGCAGATTTAGACTGCAGGGATAAATTAACTGGACAATCCAGGATAAAACAGCTAGATGGCTTGAGGGGACAGCTGTTGTACTTCCAAGCACTGACAGTTTGATTGTTGACCTGCAGCTAGGTGAAAGATTCCTCTCCTGAGGTTTCTGTGCCACTGAACCTTGAGGTGTCAGACAGAACATATTTCATCACGCATATATAGTGTGTGTATGCCTATATGTCCGCAAGGAGGGTGATTTCACAAGGTGTGTGTGTCCCTATACACGCAGCATGTATCACAACCATCATGGAAATAGACTTTACCTTAATCATGTTGCCATGCACAAAGCCACCAAGATATAATCAGAAATGTTTCAAATGTGTCTGATCACAATTAAGTCCAATGAGTAAGATAATCAGGGATTTCCAAAGAGGTGGATTTCAGAGTAAGTCAGGAATACTAAGGTAGGATAATTATTCTTCTGATGTGAGAAGAAACTGTGACAGTCAGTTTTACTGACAACACAACAAGACAAGTAAATAAACACTAATGGGTGTCTTGTATTAAATACTGTTTATGCATCATGTAAGTACAAGTAAAGTCCCAATGCAATGGTAAAGCTCTTTTATATGATTCAGATTGCTTATTGATGACAGTGAAGTTCTTTAAAGCAGTTGCTGGTTTTGGTCTTGTCAGGGTTGGGTCCTCAGGGTCAAATGCTTATAATGATGAAAACATAATGATATAATGGGGCCTCGTCCTTTAAATTTACAACATCATTGTCTCCTAAACAGTGTGTGCACCTGCCTGTGTGTGTACTTAAATTGGTGCAGTTATATGCGCTCTAGCATGCATTACATTTCCAGCAGCCAGGAATTAACCTCAGCTCCCATAATCTCACCACCAAACACTGTATTCTTTTTGTCATGTGAGATAGACTTCCCTGAAGCACTAGAGGTTATATCATAAACAGCCAATTTCAATGATGTGCGCATTAGTCAGTGAGCTGTTTCAACGCTTTCATGTTCAAAATCAATTGAATGAGGGCACAGTAACTGCAAACAAATGAGACTTTTACGAGTGTCTTTCTGCCTACGGTGGCAAGAACATGAAGAAGAAAAGCATAGAGAAGGTGGGAGGCCAGCCAAAAACTACCAGCTGTCTGATGTGGACAGAAAGAGCCTCTGCTTAAGGAGACTCATTAAACGCTTAATGTCAAGCCTGAGGGGCTCCCAAAGGGCCACATGGACACACACAAGCGCATGTGCACATATCTACAACCACACACATACACACTATTAATGGAAACTTTCTATCTTGTGTACCCTCTAGAGAGCAATCCCAGCAGGATATCTGCGAGTGCACCACAAACAAAATGAGCTTCCGTTTTTCAGGGCAGACACTGGGAGACAGTGTAAAGCCCCAAGATGATCCTAATGCCATTTAGGGTGTACAGAAAGAAAGCACATTTTAGGGATAAGGCTTTGCTGACATCATCAGCAGAATTTTTGGACGAATTTTCAAAAGTCATCGTAACAACTAACTTGGCAAAAACTTTGTTTTGGTTCTGTATGTACAGTCCCTTATGGTCAAAACTAGTAAAAGAGTGTGACTTGGCAGTATATTTCATATTGAAACTATGTTCTTTTCTTTAAGAAAGTGGTAAGTCTAGGAGACCCAGTTATACAGTGATGATGGTCGGACAACTGAGTGAACCATGGCATTCACATGAAGTTGAGATTCAAGCCAGTTGGACCAGCCACTGTAGTTTAGCCAAAGCAGATACAATGTAGATATAAGGCCGGGTCAAGCCGCAGGGTATCTGCTCTTTGCTTGGCAGCTCAAAGGTCTGCTAGGTCAGGGCTAGAGAAACCTTTGGGCCCAGTAGACTTATGGTGTTGGCTCTGTTTTGAACTGATTTTAAAGGCATTGTCAAACGGGACAAACTATCAACAACACAGTTGGAGGATAGTACAAAATAGCTATATATTGACTTCAAACAGAGGGAATGAGATGGACAGCTAATTGAGACGCCTGTGTTCAAATTAATGATAAATTCATCTAATATATCCTACCTCCTGAAACAGTGCACTTTCAACATTAGCACATGGTGTATGTAGTACATGGTGTGGAACTGGGACACAAGTTTTAAGTTTCTACTTAAATGATCTAATACCCACGGCTGCCTGTGTGTTCAAAAATCTATCTAAAAATGAATATAATAATGCAAATTATACACAATTTGTACTGAATGAAAACCACTGGTATGGTCCTTTAAAGTACATAAATGAAGTGAATAATATAGTACATGGCCTATTCATGCTTTTTAAAAATTATTTTGCTATTTTATAGGGTTATGGTTTTATCAGTTACACTCATACTGTGTTGTAATTTATAATTATAGATGACTGTCCTTTAATATATTGTGTATCATAGATTTGTCTATACTGTATCATATAGTCGGGACTATGGCCACTGTGCAGTATCTTGATGTTATTATGTTATTATTGAAGTTGTGCTGTGATTCCCTTCCCCGCTGGAGATTTGACTGTCTAAGTGAGTCACGTCAACAGCATGCTTAATGTAATTAATTAATGTAGTTGTGACCTATATCAACCAGCCAAAACCAGCATAGTGGAATCCTTGATTCATACCTTGTGTATTTTCCCCTCCTCTGTGGCAACTAGGAAGAGATAGTCGATCTGTTTATGGAAGTCAAACGATGTACCACAAGCTGTGGACAAAAGGCATCAAGCACTTAAATTAGACACGCTCTGTTACAGACACTGGTCTGATGTACTGGACTGTGGCAAATCTGATCTGATATCAGATAATATTTAAAGTATAGTACTTTGCATTCTTATACACATGTGCAAGATTTTATGCTGAGCAATGGAGATCCTACCGATGCTGGGCTGCTGTCCACCATCTGGCCCTTCAGAGACAGCACCATTCAGTGACAGTCTGATAATGTCAGTAAAGACCAGCTCATTCTGCAAGCATGCAAACACACCGTGATGCAGTAATAGATATATATACACATGCAAATTACAGATATGAACACATGCAAATGAAAACAACCACACAAAAAATTGCAAATGTGAACAAACACACAGACACACTTATCCAGAGTGCACACAAAAAGTATGTAATTAGCATCTCAAAAGTTGCATTATATCTGCATTTTCCTGAGATAACGAAAGAGATTTATTACTACCATTTAAGAGTACAAGTTACTGAGAGAATATATATAAATAAACATAATTCCTTGGCTAACCTTGACGAGTGTCCAGGACACAACTCGGCCGTCAGATGACACAGAATAGAAATTGTGGTTATTGTCCATGTCATCATTCTGCCAGCACACCTGAATAAAAAAAAAAGAAGAAGAATCTACTGAACAGAAGAAAATGGTTGGTTTTAGTTTAAGTGAAAAAAGTTCATGTGCATGATCAAAACAATATCTGACAAAGAAGATAGATTTATGTGACATTTCCTTTATTCTCCAGCACATGAAATTCTCTATTAGGGGAGTATCCATCACAACTCAGCATCGCTGCATGCTTGGTGTTAGAGAGTTTATTTGGCTACTTCCACTCCCAAATGTAAACGTACAAATGGAGAAGGGTGGAATGACTAAACACACACCCTGAACTCCCATCAGCTCTGCCTTGTCCCCCACTCTCACCTGCCAGACGGGATCAGTGTGCTTGCCAGTCTTAGCTGTACTCTTATACGCAGGCTCCAGTCCCTCCTCCTTCAAGTTGTAGACAGCCACACAGCCGTCATAGAAGCCTACCGCAACCAGGTAGGAATGCTGCTCATGGATGTTGAGGCACAGGACGCCAGAATTGGTGGGGTAGATGTACTCTGGGAAGGCAGAGTTCTTCAATGAGTAGAAGACAAGCATGCCACGCCCCTGTTTACTGAAGTCGTCTGGCCGGGAGGGGGATAGAGGAGAGTGGATGGGAGGATGCAAAAAAGATCAGGTCAAATACCAAATATGCTTCATAGAAAGTAACAAATTATAAATTATGAATCCTCATTTTTATCCTGCATACTTACATGATCCCATGCCCACAGCAAAAAGGTCCGGATATTTCTTGTTCCTGTTGAGGACAGGTGCATCAATCAGTCATCCTCCCTTCTTGTTACGGCAGAGGGGTTACACAAACATTGGCATACAAACACTGATAGTTGAGGTATACAATCATTGACATTATCTTTAAACACTAGATGGTGTGGCAGATGCAGCTACTTATTTCCCCCCAGAATAATAATGAACATCATTCTAAGGGAACGTTAGCAGAGTTGATGAGCAAACCTACCAGCAGAGGGCAGTGACAGACAGTCTTTTGGCTTTGTCATATTGGAACTTCCACAAAGGGAGAAGGGTGCCCTCCTGGTCCCTGAACTCATCAGACGCATCCTCAAAATATTTGAAATCTGAGAGGGCATGAAAGGAGGGCAAGGAGAAGAGAAGAAAAGAGAACGTGTCGCAACTTAAATATCAAATGGGATTGTAGTTTATCATTGTGTCACTTGACATATCTGCTAGAACATACCTTGTGCTATGTCATCAAATGTATTTTGATTGACCATTCGTTCAAAGATCTTGGATGCCTTGCCCACTTTTGTGATGTCATCATTCTATAACAGAAACATGACAACATTATGGGTGGAAACACTGCACTACATTGTATTGTATGTAAATTAAACACTGTTATATTTCCCTGCTTCAATAAATTATCATAGACTAACATAAGAACATGAGTATGGTGGTAGAATCCTGGGTGGTCATACTGTTAACTTTGAAGATACGAATGATTTGACAGCCATTAACAATGTACTGTATGGTAATGTATGTTTGTATGGCAACAACATGAATGTCAGATGTGCAAATATTCGATCCATGTTAAGTTTAGGCAGGAAAGTTGGTGAGCACTCAGTTTACCTGAGTCTCCACCAGCATCATCTTCTTCTTGCTTCTATCATTATCTTTCTTTGACGGCAAGGCTTTCTGCTTCTCTTTATTCTTTTCTTGTTTCTGTAGCTCCTCCACGTACGCATCATAGATCTCCCACTGCAAAGAGAATAGAGTTATTACAGTGAGCCCACGTGAGCATGTATATTCACTGATGCTCAACCGTGTGAAAACAAGTCTGGCCTAAAAAATCTCTTTTAAACAAGTCTGGGAATCCAGTACCTGATTAGCTGTGGCAGAGAAGATGCTGCGTGGAGGAGGCTCAGTCTGGCAGCTTCTTTCCTGCGTAAAACAGAAATGACTCCACTATATATACACATCAATATTGTTATCTTTTTTCATACTCTCCAATATTACATTTTTCTCTTTTTAAATGTTAGATATCTCAACCAATGTGTAAAAAATGTGTATTGTGATAAGACATAAGATGCTCCTCTAACAGGAAACTGGTTATCCTTCTCCTTCCTACCCTAAGTGGGTTATTGAGGGTCTGGGAGGCCCTCTCACTGAAGTTGAACTGGTTAGTAATTTTTGGCTCCTTCTTGTCAGTTTTGGAGGCAACACTGTCTGGTCTGTCCTCTTCTCCAGCTTCCTCCACTTCCCCTCCATCCTCTACAGGTGTTGCCTGTGTGAAAACCAACAGGGGGAAGTGTTGTAGCTCAAGTTAAACTCTTGACTTATTGACCTTGTGAGGAAATGTTGATTTTTCAAATTAGAATATGATGTCCAACACAAACTGTGCTCTGATTTTAATTCGACAAATCATATTTTCACCGGGGTTTCTGGTTTCTCCTCATCAGGTTCTGTTCCAGTGTCAACTGTTGCGGTCTCTGGACACATTAGAAATATAAAATCAGATTGTGACTGTGTAGAAAATGAACATATCACTTTTTTTTTTACATGTAAATTCTGGTCATGTCTCGAATTTTATGGCACATGTTGAAAGTGACACCTTGTGGCATCAAGTATGCACTACACCAGAGAAGAAAGCATAACATCACATGTAACAAAAACACACCATGGAACATTGTGCGCAGTTGTTATGGAAGAGAATCATTTATTAGCCTTGAATATTGAAGTGTGATCTGTAAACACAGAATAATATTGCAGTATGTTTCAGTAACTACCCTCAGGGAGACCGTCCTTGGCCCTCAACCTACGAGCCTCATCAGAGTCCTGATGCAGGAGGCTGCCCTCCAACACAAAGTGAACAGCCATCTGATCCACAACACTGGTAGGCTTGTAGGAACGTTCCTGGGAAACACAAGCGAGCAGAGAAACCTGTTAGTTTTGTTTGACTGTGGTTAGGAGAGAAGAAAATTAAACTACTTACATGGTACCAAACACATTTTTGAAACACAAAAGCTCAGGAACATTGGTTGGGAATAGTTTACTGTCATCTTTTAAATGTGAATAGCCGACAGGGAAGCAAGAATGTCTGCCTTTCTCAATAAATAATCTTAAAATATGAGGTGACTTTAGTATTGCAGCGATGTCAGCATCTACAGTGAATGATGTGAAGTTAAAAGCCTGGATATAACTTTCTTACCTTGAAGCTGTAGCGAACAATATTTTGGGGGGCATGTGGGTTGTTTGCAGTCAGGATCCTTGTGATTTCCTCTTTCAGCACCTAATGTTATCATTATAGTTAAAAAGCAGAGTGCATAACAGCACAGGTTACACATGCCTGACTAATTTGGCAGAGGTTTTGATTGTGAAAACAATGACCAAAAGATAATGATGCACTATTCTAGTTGGAAAGTGAGCCAATTCCCTCAACCCAGCCCATGTGGATATCTTAAACTTGAGAAATGAAAATCCCCATAGCTTACAGCCTCAGTGAGCTCCAGTTGATCTGGAGGCTTAATAAGTGCTTTCCCATGAGACCACTCGTCCCATCCATCACCAGTATCCACACCCTCTTCCTCATCCTGCAAAGATACATACAAAGGAGATTTATATGGTGGTTAAATGAAAAATGACTTAATTTTGTAAGAGCACACGTGTTTCTCATAGTTCTTCCTACTGCAGCCAGATACCAAAATTCAGAACTGTTATCAGTTTCTGGAATTTTGTCACAGCTTTGTGAGTTGGAAGTGCACCCACGGTCACCCACCTTTTTCTTAATTCCAGCTTTGGTTGACTTCCCACCTGGTACCTTCTGAACAGTTGAGCCCTGAAAACAAATGAAAACCAATTAAATAGCTAGCTGCGACAGTTTACGTACTACTACTACTACTACTACTACTACGTTAACGTTAACTGTCGTAGCGTTATCACTTTGCTAGCTAACGTTAGTTAACGTTGACGCTAGCTAAATTAGCTACCTTTCTCACAGATGCTGCAACGTTATTGTTAGGCCCGGGCATTGCGAAGAAGAAGAAGAGTCCAGTTAAATGACTTGACCAACAATTTAACTATTTAGACTTGTCAAAATACAGCACAACGACACAACGTAAAAAATAAACTTTTAAATAGTTATAAGGAACAGTAGACTCGCAGCTTCCGGCTGCTGTATATAGGTTGCCAAGACAACCAGCCCTCTCGGTCGATCACCAAAGAGGGCAAAGACCCTAATAAAGTCAAGATAGTTCCCATTACACGGAGCTCACACGTCGAGTATTCGAGCTAAATGTCGGTTTTTTCCAATTGTAAATTACTGTATATTAGCAGCGACACTTTAATTGTATCAGCTCCTGAGAATATCTTACACGTTTTCACAGCCACCGATCACTGATGGCAACTTTTGAAACAGCGTTTTGTTCCTTAGAATGCTGGTTGTCCTATATGTTTGAGTACGGAGAACAGTACGCTAAGAAGGAAATATGTTGTGTTACGAAGGCGAAAGGGGTGGCTATATATTTTATGAAACTATTACGACACAAACAAAAACCGAAAAATCTAGTATTTACTCCGATATTTAAATGAGCCGTCAATACATGAATTTGCTTCCCTACGTATTTCAATATGATCCCCTCTGTGATTGGACAGAATAGTCATGAATATTCTATAGACCCGGAAGTGGGGCGGTACTGCTGCTTTGCTGTCGAGTCACCTCTGTCAGGATGGAGGAAAACGAACTGCTATCATGCTGAAAAACGAAGGATCCCGTCAACCGAGCATCATAAACCAGGGATAGTTAGACATAAGTCACCGTTTATCTTGACTGCTTTATCGTTTCTATACCGCTTTGCCAAAATGATGGAAGAAATCGACAGGTTCCAAGTACCTCCCGTCAACGGAGAGACACAGCCTTTGGTAAGACAGGAAAGATAAAAAACAAATCTTATGCAAATAACTCTGGATGCAAACGCAAACGGTTTTTGTCTCGTCTGTTTTGCGGTTTATCGTGACAGCTGTGTCACATAATCTGCGTGTGAGAGCTAGCCGATAGCAATCTTCCGCTGTGACACAAACTGGAGCTTTGGGATGGGTGTAGATTGCTATTCTATAGATGAAAGCATAGCGGCTAACGTCACATCTTTCTCCATGGGATGATTAACTGTTACATAAATAATACATATAATGTTTAAATAATAAGTACATCTTCACTTTATTGTATCATAGTAATTAAACTACGCACTTGACAAAAATCATGATTTAAAAAAAAGAAAATCCACGTCAGTATGCGCCTGTTTACATCAATAGCTGACATAGCCCACTGTTTTTACATTTCGTCATTTGGTGACGTGTTATATTTGGGTCGGGATGGCTGCATGAGCTGTTAGCCCAAATGATCGCGTGAATAGGAGATCTGTCCAAACCGATACTGCAGACTGCAACCCTGAGGATGGTTAGCCCGAGCAGGCCCACAGTAAGAGAATAGTCTTTCCTTCCATGATTTATCATAGTTTAAGACCTGCCAGTAACGTTAGCACCGATATACTACCAACAGTAGCCAGTCATGACATGAAAATGCTCTGTGCTTCATTCCCCATGGCATTGTGTACAACATAAAGGTGTATTTCTCTGTGTTTGAATGCCATTATAAAATAGGCCCAACCTGCACACTGGACAAGATCTGAATTGATAAGTAATGGCCACCAATAATAAACTGATCCACTGCTCTTATTCCCTACATGTCATTTTGAGTTGAGCTTTCATTTCAGCAATGCATAAATGCGCATTATTATTACCAAAGATAATTCTGATACGCTGGCCTTATTCTTCACACTTCAACAAAGCAGTCTCAAAACAGCTGTTGCTTTTTTTTTTAAGTGTTTGCCTTAGGGGTTTAAAAAGCAAAAGCAGAGCTCCAAGTTCTACTGTTCATTATTGTACCCATGCTTCCCGAACCCTACTACCCCTGAGGCTGAAACTTCAGCAGAAATCACAGACGAACATGCTTTCTCCGGTACAGAAAAGTCTTTCTTTGTGCAGCAGCAATTGCCTCTCCCTATGAAGATTTGATCAGTCCGCTCTCATGTTTCATCCAGTGAGATTTCTGTGGAAATGAATTCAATATCAGAGACACTTGGATTGTGGCTGCAGTGTGCCTGTGCTCAGCTTGTGTCCTAAAACTCCTGAAACCGTATAGTTTATTCTTTGTCACCTTGTGTAATTACGATGCCTGAATCAAACAGCACTGTGGGTCTCTTAAATGGTCCCTCCTACCTTTTGCAGTTCCAGCCTCTGAAACAGTCCCTCTCATTACATTTATTCTGTACCTGATTGTGTCAGGATCACAGTTGCTGTGGCTCACATGGCTGTGTATTTTAATGCTAATAACTTCATTGTGATTCCTAAACCGCATGAATGGGCTTGGCACCTGCCTCCTTGTTGAGACTGAATGATTTGAATCATAGAGTTATTGTCTATTATCAGTTAAGGATGAGAGACAAGTTCAAGCTTTAGATTGTGAACGTCAACTTGTAAATTATTTTGAATTAACCCTTGATTGAAATTCGTTTTTTGAATACCAATAACGACCCTTTTAAAGAAGTGGCCCATTACTAAGCACAAGGACATTTGAGAATAATTACTCTAGGCTTAATCTAATTATGACAGATTGCCTTGCAACACATTGAGATTGCAACACAGCCCAATTGTCATTGTCATAAGGATAGCGTGCAACTGTTGTAATGGTCACCTGATGTACCAGTCTACACTCCTATTGGCCAGTGGGAGGCCATGATGTATAATCCTACCAATCGCTTGGTGTCTATGCTGTGTCAGCAACCTTGTGGCTCTTCATCATTGGAGGCAGTAAAGGAGTTGCTAACAGGAGGACAGGCTGATGAAACTTAAGAGGTCATTTCATTTATATATGTGTGTGTGTGTGTGTGTACACATTTGTTTGTGTGTGTGACCGTGAGTGTAGGTGTATGTGAATGCATTTTGGAGGTGAAGGCCACTGACCTTGATTTACTTTTAATACATCAAAATCAATGTGTCACCCCAAATGTCACAGGTCAGGTCTTAATCATTTGTCAGTGGCTGTCAGCACTTTGGCCCACTTCAGCTAAAAGCTGTGACTGACTGCACAGAATAGTAAGGTATGATATCATACCAGATACCTATAAAGGCTTTTTTGTGTTGTATTTAGGGTTAGGAACATTTGGTAGCATCTCTCCAGGCCAACCTTTACACTGATATCATGTGAGCTGTTTATATTTAGAGGAGTTTTAACTTGTACATTGTGGGCCTGTACTTGCTTGTTGCTATATGTAATTGTGCTGTCTTATGTGCAAGAAGTGGCAGTGAATTCTGTCACAGACATCTAAATACCCTTTCATTAGTCGCTGTCAGTTCTGCTGAAAACATTTCAAAGGGATTTATACGACAGACAATATGACCCTACCTCGTCACAGCATCTTTCTGTGGTGGAAGGGAAGTATGAAAGATAAGAATGAGAAGAAAAAATTTGTGGGTAAGCCTAATGATCCCAGAGAAAGGCCTGTCACAGAACAGTAAGAGCTCATGTTTGTGCTTGTTACAGTGGGAATACCGCATCGGTGTGCCATGCTTTCATTCTCCTACTAGTGTGTATAATGTATTCACTGTTGCAGCTCTCATTAATTATTCCAGCTTAGTGAACAATGCTTCATCACCAGATGAGGATGAGACTATTGTATCCATTGAACGTGTGTTCGGCCATATTGCTGCAGGTGGCTGCTGAGAAGCACTGGACATTGAACTTTTTACTTTGCATTTTGCATCTCGTGCATTAACGAGACTTTACCTGTATCTAAACATGTTGTGCTTTGCTATGCTTTGTTACTGGATTGTGTTGCTTGCAGCTTGTTTTTAAACGGGTTACATGAAAATCGATATGCAAAATAAGCTGTCCCCGCTAAATGCTCATGAATTTTTCATCAGGCTTTCATGTCAGATTGGATAAGCTCTATTGGTCTCATGGAATTGGCCTAAATTCTGATTATTTACTTTTTTTAATGAAGAAAAAAACCCCATCTATGCCTGTTATGTGTTTTTATTTTTTAAATTTTACATTATTAAAGGGTATTAATACAAGTAGCGTACTATCTCTCAGTATAAAGCAGTGGCCTATATGAATTTTCAACTTTAACTATAAAGTTCAGCTCCAGTTTAATTGCTTGGAGGATCCTTTAAATATAGCAGCCATTTCTCTGGAGAGAATACAGTTATTGAAAGCCTGGTAGCCTTCGTCCATGTGGCCCATGGAGCCCCTCAGAGTGCAACAAGGGGAGGCCTGTAGGATCAACATAATGTGGAGCTCTGTCAGCAGAGCAGGCCAAGCGCGGCCCAGCTCCCCTCTCTCAATCTGGGGAAACCGTGGCTCCAACAGCAACCCCCTCTGTTCTCCCACAGCCTCCTCCCCAATGCCATCGCCGCTCGCACAGAGACAGCAACATAGGCAGAACACTCAAGTCTATTGATGCTGCAAACCAGGCAGCCATAGTAGCACATAGGCTTGGGAAATCTCGCCTGGGTATTGGACACAGGCAGGTTCTAAAAAAAGAGCTTATTTTCTGGGCTGCGTGAGCCTTGTGATAAATCAGTGGGTCGCTCTCAGTACGGAGTTGATTGTGCCCTCAGGACTATGTTCAATTGAAGGTGCCCAATGGAAGTGAAGCACAAGTTGATTAGAATTGTTTTACTAGAAAACAGCTTGGGTCCAAGTTTAATCCCTGTGAGATACTGAAATAGTTAACTCTGCAGCAGTGACACAACTGGGATTATGAAGGTCTATGAAGAGACAGGACCTACCCTCGGATATACATCTGAGATATATGAGACTACACTCAAGTAAAGTGTATATCACATGTTAGTTGTTAGTGTTGTTATTTGGTGGTATCAAAGCTATCATGCTCTGTACTCTGCCCTTTTTTTTCTAGGACCCTGCAGCATCCTCCACCTCAGAGGCAGACCCGGACAACAAGGGAGAGACTGTGGCCATGAACTACAAGCCGTCACCACTGCAAGTCCAAATAGGTATCACAACCAATGCACTGTAAATCAATACCTGACATGACTTCACACTGTATAATTAAGGTTTAATAGTAAGCAGTGGAAAGGCCTTGTAGAATGCATTTAAAAGCATTTAATGCATGGGAGAAATGTGTCTCCTGCACACCTGCCATAGTCTACCACAGTGTGCAGGTTTGCCGCAATACAAGGTCAAAATAAGCACAAACATTCTTTTCAACATCAGTTCATATCCAGTACCATATGATATTCAGTAAGAGTATTGTATGTCAGTGAAATTATATTTCCCAGCGTTGCAATTTATCTCTACTGTCAGAACGTTTCTGAGCTGTCTCTGTTATTGTACCGCCACAACACTGTGAAAGCCTTTGTCACACTCAGGATTCCTCATTTCTATTTATTCCTGAGGTCTCCATTCCAAAAAGCTTTCTGAAAAGTATTGTTTCCTGAAACTCACCAGTCAGTATCTCAAAAGTGTTCTGTTCGGCCAAATGATTCTCTCCTCACATTTAAATTGAAACGAAAGGTCTTAAAATGAGCTTTATTTATACTGCACATTTCAAACACAGAGGCTGTATACTGTATATCACTTTTTTTTTGTTTTAACATCTTCGGTTCCTTTTTTCAAGACGTTGAGGTTTATTGATGTATGTACTGATGACCTCACATCCTGTGGTTGCCCAGAGAAACAGAGGGACCTTGCCAGGAAGGGATCGGTGAAGAATGGCACCGTGGGAAGTCCTGTCAATCAACAGCCCAAGAAGAATGCCAGGACAAGGTAACAGCTTCCACTACCCATTTGTTTCTCTGTTATGTTGACCAACGCAACCACAAATGTTACACTTTGCATCAATTAGCATCTCAAGCAGTATGTTTTTGTATCCTCTGCTTCACATTTCAATGCAAAAATACCGCAACCAACTGGAATGCAAAGCATGAGGACAGCACGGCCTGCTACTGAAGGCGTTATTTGCCGCCAGCCTGCTAAGGATGCCATCAGACTTCATAATGTTACAACCAAACACACAACAAGGCTTTTTAGAGAGGGGGGATTGAATGTTTTTGTGAGTGCAAATGGTGATAAAAGAGTCGGAGCACACTGCGCATAAACCCAGTGCAACCCAAATGTATTGACAACTGGCTCATCTGTGTAATCCCACTCCCTGGTGGATTAGTGGAAATATAAGAAAGGCTACCGACTGGTCTGGACCCACGAGTCTCTGAGGGGGAAAGATAATCTGGGAACGCCTGCAGTCTGAAAGCTACAGATTAGCCCCAATTTCTGTGTGTTTGTGGCAAAGAGAGCGCCATATTCAGGACAATTGCCCTGTTTCGTGTGTTACACTGCTTCCATGATTTGAAATGTTTGAACGTATTTTTGTGGGTGTTTCAGTAAGACTTTTGTTGAGGCTTTTTCAAGTTTTGTGTTCTGTCTGTTTTCTGCGCTCATCTCCAGGCTGGTGGTGCCAAACAAAGGCTACTCCTCTTTAGACCAGAGCCCAGATGAGAAGCCCCTGGTAGCACTGGACACGGACAGGTATGTACATTATTTTGTTTCTATGTATCAAGTTGTTTAACACTGAAATATGACGCAGTTAGAAAAGCAAACTTTTCAGGCTGACCTCAGAGGAGGGAAAAGGAGGAATTGGCTAACTTTTTGTAGGTCTCACTCTGTCGTGATGGCGCATTAATCCATAGAGCAACTTGAGAGAGTTCTTAACGGAAGGGATCCTAAAAAAGGGGGCAAAGCCTCTCCCAGGGCGCAGGATTAGAGCGGGGTGAGGATTTGGACAGGGAAAAGCGGCTCAGAGGGAGTGCTTGAGTCCACCCTCTGTATTTGACACAGATGAGTCCCACCCTTAGAGCCCTCCGTATGCTGCGACATGAGGGAAACTCTCTCATGTGCAACGAGCACTCTGGAGGCCAACAAAGCTTACATCATGTGTTTCATCATACACACCCTCTGACAAGCTTTCTGACTCACAGAGACACGGGACACCCATTTGTTTATTGTCCACATTTTAGATTCACGTACACAGCCTTTGCACAAAGTTGCTCTGTTCTATGTGTGTCTGAAAGGCAGATTACTCATTTGGGGGGAGGGACTCTTAGCTGCATTAGCATGATATTACTACTCCTTGGGTCACATTTTATACTATACTTGTTAGTGTCCTGTGTGTTGTTGAACGTGTGCTACAGTATGTCTGTTCATGGAGCCTGATTTTTAAAGCCAATCATTTCCATAGGGATCGAGAGACTGTAGCAGATTGTCTCTGTGGGTTAAAATGTGAAATCAGTGCCTTGGAAATCACTTATCGCCCTATTCACCAGTTCAAATGAGAGATGCAACTAATATAGGCATTTTTTAAAGGAGGAGTACAACTCCGCCTGTGAAAACAGTTGTACAATATAATGCCTTCTGTGGCTTTTGATGTCTTAAAAAAAAAAGAGACTAAATAACCTTAAATAACCCCGTTAGAGACTACAAATATAAAACAAAAACTCGGACCATAGAGTTTGAAGGTCATGGGCGAGTCAGGAGGTGTAGAATGAAAGACCTTACAGAGTTGCATTATGTGAAATGTAGGCTCCAGGCTTGACCCTTACTCTCAGGATATCTAAACCTCTGCTGCTTTGATTTGAACCATTTTTTTAAATCTAGCAGCAATACTAAACATTCAAGATATTACTATTCGGTACTATTATTTGGACCCTCGTCTTTTGAGACGCTTTTGTCTGACTGCTGATGTCTCCTGTCTTTCAGTGATGATGACTTCGACATGTCCAGATACTCCTCATCAGGATACTCCTCAGCCGAGGTGAGATGTCTGAGGGACCAGGTATCTATACACACATTATACTGTTTCACTGCGTCATTTGGTGAATCTACAAACATCACTACCCGATCACCCAGTTCCATTGTCTCGCCACCCACACCAGGTATATGTGCACCCATCGAAAAATGTGTACCGGCTCCTCCAAGAATTCATAGTCACAGTCATTTGTAATGGTTAATCCATAATTCATCCTATTTCCTGTTCCTTTCTTCCTCTTAGAGTAGAATATTGTTTGTTTTTGCTTCTTGCCTTCCCCCATTGCCACCAACGACCTGACTGTACTTTACGTTGCTGCCTTCTGTCTCTGTAAAATTTTGTAAAACTCTGTAAAACTAACAAGGTCGTTCCTAGCTTCAGGATTTGTCAAAGTTGTCCTGAAGCTCTGCTGATACTTTATCGTCTCTCTTCTGCTTCTACAGCAGATCAACCAGGACCTGAACATCCAGCTCCTGAAGGATGGGTACCGGCTTGATGAGATCCCGGATGACGAGGACCTGGATCTGATCCCCCCCAAAGCAGTCAACCCCACCTGCATGTGCTGCCAGGCTGCTCCCTCCACAGCCTGTCAAATCCAGTAGCACCACCCCCCTAACCCCAGAATATCTCCTGCCTGGCACCTGCACTGAGGCCAACTATTGACCAGAGTGGCAGCAAGGAGGGGGGAAAAAAATCAGCTGGCACTGGCACAAAGGGAAAACAAGGGTTTATAAATGCTAAAATAAGAAATGGAGATAGGTCACGTCTTGAGAAAAGAGTCAATATGTACAGTATCTGTGCACGTTCCTCCTATGGTAGGATCTGTGCATCTTAGTTCTGCATGGTTGGTTCAGTGAGGACTCGACCGATGGCAGAAACATTACCTCCAAGGAAAACATGTTACTTTTGCTTCTCTTTTGTTTGACTTCCATCTCATGCTTGTGGATATTTTGGTTTAGGACCATGTTGTGGAAAAAACAGAAACAAAATGGGATGACAGGAACTTGAATAAATACCTGAAATGGTGACAAGGTGACATTACTCTGAGAGTGCATCGTCCATGGATTTGATGGTCAAGAGAAAGGACAAGAGGAGATTGGAAGTTCTGTAGTGGCCATTGTTTTTTCTCTTTCTCATTTCTTTCAGCCAGTCTGCTTCGTTTTCCTGTGTATATGTGTCAAACATGGAAATGATGTGTGTGTGTCTAAATATGTCCAGGAAAGTAGTGCTAATCCATCAGGCTGCTGATAAAACACTAATGCTTACACTAAGATAGTAATTCCAGATTTTTTTTTAAGTTTGTCTGTTACACCAAGGTTGTACTGCTTAATTGTTTCATATTCAGTTAAAAGAAGCTGAAAACAAATAGTTTTGCATGTTGCCTGTTAACACTGTGTCCTAATGGCCAGCCTGTGCAGATGATTTACCCGTTTTTATTGACCCCTAAACACATCCTTGTGCCGATGAGACATTATGTGAGGCGTGCTTTTTAAAAACATAAAGTTAGACATATTTAGGTTCACCCACTCTAATATCAGTAGATAATAGAGAAACGTTATTAGATAATAATGGCAAAACAGCTCTCGAGTTAGTGTGTACTTCATGTGTGTTTGTCCACGTTAACCCCGACATACAGTGGGTGGATGTTTAAGAGGATCACAAAGGCAGTTCCCACCCGTAAATGTGGTTACAATACAACAAATTAATTGATAAAAAGCTTCGATGTGTATGTGCAAATACATAGAAAGTTGTGCAATTTTGGTCATGCATTTGGTCATACCTGCTGTGGGTTCTGAAGAATGTCTATAAAGTCATTCCATATTGCCTGGATGGAAATGAAATGTTTTTTTTTTTTTTTTTTTTTTCAGTAAAGACACTGCTTAATTTGCAAATCGAGGAAAGTAGAAAATGCTTTCCTTTCTTTAAAGTTCTGTTGTAAGTGTATTTGTTTTGTATGGTTGTACATTAATACTTCCTTTGAGTTTTAATATAACCAATTTGTCTGATTTGGGGACAAGAACTGTATATGTAGCACCGGACACAGCTGTGTATTGTCAATGCTTTCATGCCAATGGATGTTTTCCATGATGTTGAAAAGGAAGTAGTCCTTGCTGTTAGGAAGTGCTGAATGCATACTGTTTCTTTTTCATGTTAACATCACTCTAAAGACATCAGCTGATTATCTAGTAGATGGTAAACGTCACTTGCATGTGAATCTGTTCTTGACGGTGGAAGATTCCAAAAACACAGCAGCAATGAGAGTTTTTCCAAAGTGGATGACTTCCTGATAATAATCCTGGAAAAACATTTATTCTTTAAAATAACTGAAACCTTGACAAGCTCTTATCCAGCTTATAGGAAAGATAGCTGATGATATAACTGCAGTTGTAAGTTTGTGTGCGCTTTACACTGTGGTGTACCTTGACTCATGTACAAGGGATTTGAGATCAGGAAGGTACTTCTGAAATACTGTGTGCATCGACTATGTACAATCTTACTTTGATTGTCTTTGTAGATATATTGCAGTGTTGTTTGGGAAATCTTGCATTAATCTTTCTTAACTGACACTCTGCTGATTTTGTTAGCACATTTACAACTTAATGAAAATCCACACAGAAACGACAACAGCAGACATTTTATGTATTTCACTGATTGGAGTTAACGTGTGTAATGTACGACTCCAAATGAATGCATCTCTTATTAGTTTTATTTTGGAGAGATGCCGGATCTGTAACCATACATGTAATTGTGGTCTGGTCAAATGAATGGATGAATTGCACCAGATGTTGAGCATAAACAGAACTAAAACAACAACTAAACAAAATGTTAATTGTGTCTGTTAACCGGGGTATCTCCTTTCTCGTATCACTGATATACCTGATACAGCTGCAATGTTTCTACAGCATTTGAGTTACAAAAGTAAACAAAAAATATGACCTTTTTGTTTGCAAATAAGGTGCCATGTGTGTAGATAACAAAAAAGACTTGCATTAAGTAGAAAAAAGACACGAGCAGTACAGTAGGTCAGGTAATATGTCACTAACTCAGCTACTAGCTGAGGTGTGTGTTGGACCAGTAGCTGTGTACAGTAAACATTAACATCGCGTGATTGACTGTGGTGCTGATTTTCTTTTTCTGTCATTTAACATCGCCCTAATAGATTCACACGCAGGCCGTCGCAGTCGTCTTTCTACTGAGTGCACTACTTCTGGCCGATGTCGTCTCACCTGGGGAGTCTAAAGTAATGCATTGTAACAGAAGCTATTTATTTTGCAGTTGTGTGTTTTTAATTTATTTTTCAAGAATGGGAAATAATTCATACGCCGACAGATGCTTTTTATTTGTCAGGTGCTTATTATGATGATTGTGAACTGGTTCCATTTAGAATTTAACAGTGTTAAAGTTCTGTGTATAGTGAAGCATATCAGAAAATAAATATTAGATATCTGACATCTGAGATCAAACTTTTTTTATTGTCTCATTTCTTTGCATGTCAATGTACAGTACATGTGAGGTCTCTGTGCAGCCTCAGTCAGTTCTCAATCCACCGGCTCTTCAGCTTCAAACTGTTGTCCCGGCAGGAGATGAAACAAATAGCTACTGTACGAAGCAGCTTGCCTGCCTCCCACACATAGTCTCTGCTGGTGATGTGTGATTTACTACTGAAGTGAATGAGTGTAACACTGCAGCCAGTAAAAGAGTGGCTGGGGAGGGATGGATAGATAGATAGATAGAAGAGTAGTGAGTGTGGGGGGTTGGGTATTTGTGATTAGCCTGGAGTTGATCCCTTGGGAGCAGATGGTGAATGGTGGCTTACCTACAGAAGACGCCTTGAGTCCCGGGAGCTAGTTTGTGTCCACGCTGCAAGGAGTAGCACCGAAGTTGGGGAAGACGTAGTAGGAAGGCTGCTGGGAAACAGGTGAGGAACATTTACATGGCCAAAATGATGCTGTTAGAAGATGGCCGACTTCATAGTTATAGATAGGAAATGTCAGCGTAGACTGTGGGAACCTCCTTATGGAAGTCCAGGTTGGTTGAGACATTCAGTACAAGACAATATGGATGTCCCGTCTTCACCCATTCCTGATTAAGTTGTCAAGGATATCTGTAATGGGAAAGAATCCTTAGCATGAAAAAATATTTGGACTTTATTGATACAGCATGTACATTTGAATGTGCATAGTCTGGCCTTGTATGAACTGCGCACTGTAACATCAGCCTTCCCTCGTAGATTGAGACCATAAGAGAACCCGGGCAGGACGTCACGTCATGTCGCTGAGAGACCTGAGTTTGGCTGCTGTTCTGCTGCTGCTCTGTGCCCAGTGTCTGCATGGCTCTGCTCTTCCTGCTGTGTCCTCCTATGAGTTCACAGCCTACAGGATGCAACAGTACAACATGGCACAACAGAAGCATGGTATGTTCAGAGAGTTATAACTCACCTCCAGCTGTGGAAAGTTATGTACCATGTACATTGACTGAAGCTCTTCACTTAAGTACAGTTTTACTCTAGTATATCTATGCTGTTTAATACTTACACTCCACTACATTTATGGGACAGCTATAGTTACAGCTTACGGTTTTACATAAAACAACAAATGACATCTTATGAAATAGAAGCATTGTTAATGATTAAACCAGTATTTCCTAACCTTTTTGACTTGTGACCCCTTGAGCTGAGTCCACTTGGAGCCCCTTGTCATGTCAAGGAGTTGTTAAATAGAGATTTCCCCTCCAAACGTATCTGATGGTTTCATTTAAATAACAGTTTGAGGCCCAAATAGTGTGGCACATGAATAAACTTTCCATCGCTGAGCAAAAGAACATCGAAGCGAAAGTGGAGCTAAAAACGTTCATCGTGAGACTCGAGTTGATATTTGTGTTCATTCATTCTTGTTTTGTCCGCTGAGGTTGCCGTGGAGCCATTGTGGTGGCCGAGGCACGCTCAGCTGATGAGCCGGTGCTGACCCGACGCTGTGTCATCATGAAGGTGCTGGACTTCACCACCGAAAAATTCCTCAAGGCCCAGAGGCAAAATGCTGCTGCCATACTGATCCTGCTGCCCAAAAACAGCTCCAGTATCCCCCACCACGCTGTGCAGGTAGCAAGTCATCCAGAAACACCTTTGTGCTCTAGGACATGCTGTAAGCCAACAAGGACGAAATGACAAAGTTTCTGAATGTAATATCCTATATCTTAGTGCTCCATGTTATTGCGTAACAGCTTGCTGATATAGTGTTATATATATATACATATTTCCTGGTCTCCCTTACCTCACCACAGAACATAATTCAATTTCTGATATGTGGTAACAGAAAGAGTTGTTTCAACAATCCTTTTTTCCCTCTCAGTCCTTCATGGTGAGTGAGAGCGAGGCCTTGCTGAAGGAGACCCTCATGCCCGTGTATGTGGCGCCTGAGGACGAACAGCTGCTTTATATGTATGAGGAGGTCAAGCAAGCTGCAGCCACCCGGACCTCATCTATATTCATCAGAGGTGAGAGGAGCAAGAGGATACATGGATGTGCATTTACATTTTACTGTGAGGAAGCTGAAAAAAACCCAAACAATACTGCATGTCTACGATGAGGTTTGAATGTTTTCATTTTTGGCAGTCCTTCGAAGTATGGTCACAGCTACAGCCTTTCAGATCTTAGTGGGCAACAACGTCCCTATTAAGGCCATCACTGACAGCGCCATCGCCACACTGGAGGTGAGTATGGAACTATTCAAATTTCAGCCAAACCTGATTATTTTGTCTTGTGGTTGGTCCTCAGTTCTGCACTGCATAACTGGTGATGTTTATTTCAGGGAGTGCTTCCCGGAGCAGGGGAGGATGCACCCACCATCGTCATCACTGCCCACTATGATTCCTATGGGCTGGCACCAGTGAGTCACATGAAAATGATAAAACAGTTTCCAAAGCTCTACCCTCTTCAAAAGTTGATTAAAGCACTTGCAGTATAATGCTATGTTCATGCATATGTTTGTATTTGTGTGTAACACAGTGGCTGTCATATGGAGCAGACTCTAATGGCAGTGGGGTCACCATCCTGCTAGAATTGGCGCGTCTCTTCCAGAGGCTTTTTAGTAGCCCGAGCACAAGACCACCGTAAGTTACAGTTCCCCTATAGAGGGACCTTTTAACCTAACCATGTGCTATAGGGTCATTATATGTATTATATGTAAAGCACTCAGTAATACTAATAATGTAAGCACTAAAAGCTGTGAGAAGATGTATTTTTATTATGGCAAAATGAGAGAATAACATCCCAAACTGCACAGCGCCATCACCATCTGTTTTGGTAGATACTGCCAGATATACAGGTTTATGATCATCATTATCTGAAAAACTGGCTGTCATGTTGTTAGGTAAAAAAACATACTATAGATGTTTGACGGTTTGACAATTTATTTTTTGTCTTTTAGATATAATTTAATGTTCTCCTTAACCGGAGGAGGAAAATACAACTATCTTGGCACAAAGAGATGGATAGAAGAGAATCTGGACCACGCTGGTGAGTTGTTCTCGAAGTGTTTGGGGCTTTGGATCCTATGCTGTAGATCAAACATGTGGAAAGTAGTCTACAGAGCTAACATATCTGAGCATGAGCAGCTCAGTTTGATTTATTTTATCCAACTTTTTCTCTCCAGAGTCCAGCCTGCTCCATGACAACGTGGCATTTGTTCTGTGTTTGGACACACTGGCCAACAGTGACGAACTGTACATGCATGTGTCGCGCCCTCCTAAACATGACACTCCCATACATGCCTTCATTCAACAGCTGGAGGAGGTGACAAGCTTTACCGCTGGATGAAAAATATAGAGTAGGCCTATCTCTGTCTTCACGGCCTTAAATTTGTGATCACTCCTCCAGGTGGTTTCCTCCAGATTCCCTTGGGTGAAGGTGGGATTGGTCCATAAGAAGATCAACCTTGTGGAGTCCACAGTAGCCTGGGAGCATGAGCGCTACAGCCTGCGCAGGATACCCAGTTTCACTCTGTCTCACGTGGAAGACCCCAAATCTGAGCTGCGTGGCTCCATACTAGACACCATGTAGGATCTACATTCTGCTTAGGATTATTATGACTAGGTGCTTGAAGCTCGGCTTTGTTTACTATGAATTGATATGAAAAGATGATGACACATCTCAGTTGTCTGTGTGTCTTCCCACAGATCACAAGTGGACTTCAGGAAACTTAAGCGTAACGGCATCATCATAGCGGAAGCACTGGCACGTTACATGTACAATCTCTCCGACAAGGTGATTGAAAACAGAATGCATGTATCCAAATACAGAAACTGTGGTTTCATCACTTGTTTCATTTCCTTTCACCAACACTTGAATGTGTGATTCATCTTTATTATCTCCCACAAGGGTTCACCCAAAGATGTGCAGGTTTTCAAGGGCCAATCGGTAAGTTCCTGGTTATTTTTGGTCAATATGCAAAGACAAGTGCTGACCTCTGGTGTTAGTTTGTAGGCATTGCAGAGTGTTTGCGTCTGGGTCTGTGTAATAATCATTGCTTGTTAATTTGATTAATTTGAAGATTAGGGACATTTGAATAAAACCATCTATTTGAGGTATATTTGGAGTGTAAAGGGTTTAAAGTGTAGAAGGTTTAGTATTTTAGTTACAGCTTGATGTCAATGTTATTAAACGTCTCTAATTGAAAAAGTAATGTGAATTGCAAATTGAGTTTTTTATGGGTAAAATTTGGGACAATAACTTTTTATGTGATGGCACAGAAGACATTTTTCTTTCTGCAAATTCCTGATGCAGGACTTTCATGACGGCCGCATGTCCAGTCTGATGTCCTTCCTGGCGTCAGTCCCTCGGGCCACCCAGCTGCTGGATAAGGAGCCCAGTCACATCCTGCTGGTTAACTCCCTGGAGCACGAGTTCAAACGTTACCTGCAGCAAGTTCACAGGCACGCCTTCCGACAGGACAAGAGGTGACATGAAGTAGTAGAAAACACATACTGTGCAAGGCATGCAATAGCAATACAACAATATCACTACTGATTAACTATATTTCCTCATACAGGGACCCTGATATTACCTTTTTTGATCAAATGAACCAACCAGTAGTGATGCACAGGTAAATATCTGCGCTCATAAGCATTTTGTGCATGGGGTGATTTCAAGAAGACACTTTTCACGCTGACACTTTGTCTTCCAGAGTGAAGCCTGCAGCCTTCGATCTCTTCCTGGGCGGCTGCATTGCTGCTTATTTGGGGATTGTTTACTATGCCATTCAGGTTTGTTAATGTCCCATTTTTAAATTGCCTGTTCACATTGCATTGCCGGCATTACTTCCTTGCACACAGCGTGGCACCTTGCATGTTGCCTTACACTTTTAAAGCACTGACGGAAAGGCAGACAATGCTTGACGTATCAGGTTTGTTTTCTCACAGTAATCTGTGTGTTCTCTCTTACAGAACTTTGGTCATCTGTACACAAAGCTCAAAGCAGTGGTGAAATCCAAGCACCAATAAATAGGACTATGACAAGGGGCTTTGAAGTCGGCATCGCACATGTTGGACTACTTCTTCACTGACTGAGCAGAACATGAAAGCCATGCACCAAGAATCTTCTAAGACTGATCATATGCATAACTTATAACATGGGCGTTTGCTTTGAAATGTATATTGTTTTTTTGTACCTTTCATCATATCCATTGTGCTGTAAACCACTTCTTATATGAACAGACTGGAATTTATTTGTTGTTTGGAGGAGATGTGAAGTAAACAAAATAAATAAAGGAGGAATCTGGGATTTGCCTCGCGTCGAAGTGTACTGAAGAAGGGAACACAAAGTAGAGATTGGATTTGATCTGAGCCCCCGTGAAGGACGTTCCTGCCACATCATTACTATGATTCCCCATGTCCTCTGCTCTGCATCTGTTGACATGGATTTGCCTGGGCTTGACATGGCTGTCAAATAAAGGCCCAACCACTGCAGTGAGATGAACAGCCAGTTCCTGTCACAGATAACTCAGAGAGAGCGGTGGAGACACAAAGGCACCCTACAGCGCTTGGTGAATTATTGATGCTCATGTGGCATGCTGACAGTGAATAGAGGTGACCCTGGGTGGTAGTGGGAGATTCTCAGAATCCCATCCCCTCCGCTGCCTTGTTTGAGATCTGGAGATCTGATAAGACTGATTCTGTTTTAACTACAAGGCGGCGAAACAGCTGGGAGCTGAGCCTCATCGTGAGCATAGTGTTTGAGATCAGTGCTGGCTAGTTTGTGAGGGGCACCTGTGAGGGAAGTAGGTCATGGACACTGACCCCAGGTATGTGTGTCTCAGCAGGGGGCCTGGGGCTTAGGAGGATTAGTGGCCGAGCGCTCAGGTAGCACAAAGAGTTGTTCTGGTTCAGCAAGGATGCTCTTAACCTGTCTCTACTTCCAACATAGCAGATTCATCACAATACCTACGAGCTCAGCAAAAAGTTTTTACCATCTATGTGTTCATTGATTTGGATCCAAGCTGGATTTATAACTGATGCATGCACAAGAGAGATACTATGTTGTGATACATTTAACACAGAAAGACTAATGTATACCAGCAAAATAGGTGGCATGCACAACCCAGCAGCAATTTTAAGCAGAAAAAAACAGCACATATCAGGCAATGATGCAGAAGAAATAACAGATAGACAAGTATGAGGGAAAGGGAGGAGCCACGAGGTGACAGAGGAGGAGAAGGATGCTCATGACTCTCAGGCGGACTGGAGGGAGGGAAGCAGTGGCAAATAAGTAAGACCATAAGTGAAGATGGCTCCCCAGCTCTACATCACCATGTACAAAGAGCAGTTTGCCTCTCCCGGAAGAGCGAAACGAGAACAACTTCGACCCACCTCTGCCCACCGCAGGAACAACCCCCAGCCCCGGCCGGTAAGGAGCACAGCCACATGGACTGTAGAGGTTGAAAAGGACAGCATCATTATTTATGATTGTGCAAAGAGATGTAGAATTTCTTGAGAAAATTAGTCTCAATGAATGTATTCGTTATTGGCGATGGTCCTTCATTTGATGAAATTCAGCAAATAAAGTTAACAAAACAATTGCACATTTCTAGGTGGTGCATTTGAGGTCAAACAAGACTAATTGGGTCACTTATTATTGGCACTCTCTTTATTTGTTCTTCATCGAGCCAGACTAAAGTGTGTTACACTCATTGGCGGGTGGTTGTTTACATTTCCCGGTGCTTGGTGAAAGCTGTATCCCATCTATTATTCAGTACTTCCTCCTTGCCTATTTATTTATCCCGACATGGAGTAAACAGGGCCAAGACGAGAGTACAATCACCCTACTGTATAGGGGGAAAAAAACCTTATAACTGCACAAGAGAGGTGACAATAATGTATACAAAATGTACAGTTTGCTTATATTGACTCACTTTTTCACAGTTTTCAGTTTATTATATTGATATGATTTCAAAGAGGAAAGGTGTTTATCGAATCTAAATCTGCTCTTTACATTCTGAGAATGCCGAGAGAGATAACGAATAATCTGGGACAAGGTTTATTTAATGAGAATCAATCAATAAATAGTACATATGCCATATTAAATGTGAGATACGGTATACAGTGCATGTAAAGAGGAATGTTCAATATAGTGAGGAAGAGAGATTATCTGTGACAGTGACATCCTGTGTCTCCTTCCCTTTATTTTCTACTTCGTCTTCTTAAGTTTCTACCTGTCCTTCTTTTCCATGCCTCTCCAGGACTTTCTGTTTCCCCGGAGTCTTCAGTCCAACTACAGGTCACGCCGCACACTACCACCCCCCGTGGACACTGGCCGTCCTCTCTTCCCCCCTGTCAGACATTTATCATTCCACAGTCCAGTTACGACTTGTCCTGACAACTATCTAAACACACCGGAGGCAGGCAAACCAAACCACATGCCCCCAGTCAACCCATCCACAGTACAAGCTCTGCCCTCTGCTGACGGGCTGCAGAAACTACCGCTGACCGAGCCTCCGGCTAGCGCTGGATTTAAGCTACACACAGCTTTGAAGAACCCAGCAAGGTATCAGTTCATCAGTTTAACCTATGGTCCAAAGATAACTCTAAAAACACAGTGATTCTAATTGATTTTCTTTGCATTAGAACGGATTATCAGAGGAATGTTCACGCAATCTCAGCACAGCAACTCAGGTGAGAGAATGACCTCTGACCTCTTCTCGTGGCCTTTACAAACACTGGATAAGTTGATGAACATTATTGAGTGATGATTGAGTGAGTCCATAACTCCTGTTATTGTGTAGAAAAAATTGAAGCTGACATTGTTTTTGACAGGCAACATGCAGGTGCTCAGCTTCGGACAAGACCCCAAACCAGCAACCCTCTAGCAGCTCAACACCACTTTCCGAGGGCACAGTACTGGAGGTCTAGCTCAAATGGTAGCCTAGATTATAGGTACGTATTGATTAAATAATGATGCTGATGCCATAAATAATAACCACAGGTCTCATTTTTGCTCTGATTGTGTCTCAACAGCGGGTGCTACAGCTGCTTCCAGGTGGTGAAGCCCTACCAAGCTGGACACTATATCATACACCCAGAGTTTGTGTCTGAGTGCCTTCGTTAGGACTATTAGAAACACCGGCTTCCTAAGTGGGGATTGGGGACCTGCAGAGGTCCTTGAGGGGGCCCGTTGGTTCCCCAGCAAAATGAGGGATCGTTAACTTCACCATTGTTTAATTCTCTGCTAATTAACCCAGCGAGATGAGGTGTAAGAATGAATAATGTCACTGTTGGCCGCACTCTCACCACTATTATCTCCCTACATACAGCGTGGACACTTTTACAATTCAGTACTAAATCAGCAGCACAGATCTTCCCATAAGGGGCTTGTGGCGATCTAATCGAATGAGGCGCTATGGCCCTAATGTGTATCTGTCTGTGACATTAAAATTTTATCCCGCCATTAGAGAGATCATTTTCCACATGTGATGTTGGAATTCTTTATTGCATGTTCGGAGGGTTCAAACAGAAATAGTTGCTGCAAACAATGAAGCTTTACTCAGGGGTACAGACTTATTATGGTGATTATTGTAGGTACTTTCTAGTGATACTATACCATAGACAAAATATACCACCAGGTCATCATATTGCATAGCACAGATAGACCTCATGTCCCCATAGAAATATTATAGGTTTTATTTTTCAACTTTGCTAATGGCTTTTTCCCAGTTCTCTTTGGCTCATTTGCCTCACTATAAGACCCGTGTGTTATGTGAAGTTTTTCCAACCAGTGTGATTTGCTCAAATCGTGTAAAACAGTGTAATCCGTGCAGAATGTGAAAATAAAGACTTCTGTTCCCACCTACTGGACTACATTCCCCATGCTGTGGTGGGCGTAGACGAGGCGGATACGCATCAACATGCCTTGATGCCTCTTGGTCTTTTTCTGTGAACTGTGGCAAACAAGTTGTTCTTGGAGCTGCCGACGGGGCTGCCACTGATCGGTAGGCAAAAACTATTTATAATGAACAGCTGAAAATAAAACGGGACAAGCATAAACGCTAAGTAACTGCCACTTTACTGACACGGAGTCCGTGTTGTTTTCCCTCCGTTAACTTTCTTGCACCACGACAGCGCACAACATCGGCTTTCTATACATCGGACTATACTGTATGTTGACGTTGTGGGTACATTAGCAAATTAGACAATATTTTCTGCACGATATTACCATATAAACGCGCGTTTGTATGTATTGTACGTTTTTATTTAATGAGAATAACATACACGCAGAAAGTTCAACTCTTAAACAGCCTCTTTTAAAAAATAGCCACGTCCGAAGTGAAGATCGTCGCTGATGGTAGTTGCTTTCGGAGCTCTGTAAAGTTCTGCCCTCTCTTGTAGCCTATATTCAAGTTTATCAGCCGAGAGCACAACTATTATCAGCAGGCAGCAATACGCCACACACGCGTGCGCACGCACACGCGCCACGCGCGCGCGCGTTTTTTGAAGTCGCGAGCCTTTCTCAGACTTCTGACTGCATCAGCACTTGTATTTGTTTTTCCGTCAGAATAGTTTGTGAATCGGCTGAAATGGCAGATATGAACCCCCTCTGTTCACACCATAAACAAATAAACGCCCCAGTCTGAAAACTGCACTAAAGAGTTTTACTCAGAAAAGCCGCCATATGCGTGTAAATCAACTTTATAAGTGTATTATTTTTAATGTATTTGTGATAAGGAGTTAGTCGATGAATTAACTAGTTTGTTAGAAAATTAATCAGTAACAATTCTGATAATGGATATTATTTTTAAAATCTGTGTTAGATATAGGCTAAGTAGGTCATTGTATTATATTGTATTACTGTTATTCAATAGATCACCTTGGGCTGTGGGAAATGGGCATTTTCACTATTTTATGATATTTCATAGATTAAACGATTCCTTTATTAATTGAGAAAATAATCATCAGATTTAGTTAGTTGCATCCTGGTGTGATAAATGTAGATCATATATCACATATCTCCTTGCGCTTCTCCATTAAAAAACAAACAAACATTTTAATAGAATAGACCTAATATACAGTAAATCTCCTGACTTTCGGGGTCAATTTCCCTCCCTGAGTCCAGCAGCCCGAGTGGATCTCCAAGGAACCAACAGTTAGTTCTCTGTTAATTAATGATGGGCTTATGTTATCACTCCTGTTGTTGGAGGAAATCTATACTAAGGGTGGTTGAACACAGAATTAGTCAATTAGATTGCTAATTAATAGCAAGCATTTTTTATTATCGACCCTTGCTGCCATGGCAGACCACGAGGGCCAATTGTACTTAGGACTAGTCAGCAAACAGGGAATCTGGAGAGGACTGAGCTCCCCTCGGTCGGCTGTGTACCTTAATCTAATCTATTCTGATTAGCTAAAGCCACAATAACTAACATCAACCAGTTAATTACCAGTAAGAGTTTTTGCTGCATCCCTGCTGGGAGGGACAGTCAGGTCTAAATACAATAGAGATGAACATGTATCTTTCTGTTTTTGTATGATTTGTTGCCAGGATGGCCAAAATATCTGTTTTTTGCCTAGGATTAACCAGGTATCTTCCAGTTTTGGTCAGTCTGGCTTGATCGAGCACAAAGTTTAGTATTCTTTCCTCTCCTTCCCGGCATTGGCAGAGCTCTAAGGCCAAAATCCCCTTTTCATCCCTGCTACTTCCTTACATACAAATGAGTCTTCTTTCAATCGAACTCATATGTTAGAATTACTGCTGAGAACATCCACTTTATCCTCTTATGGGTAATTGGCAGTAGATTTGTTTTGTTAAATCTCAGACACATCTTTAAAGTTTACATCCTGACAGCGTAATACCTCTAAGTGCTGTGAAATCACTTTGTGCAGCAATGCAGATCATGTAAGACAATGCTACAAATGTAATGGAGGCTTTGAATTGACAAGAAAACAAGACAGAATGAGAAACAGGCTGACATCTCATGTGCTGATCTGGCTGGGGCTGTTCCTGGATGTCTCTGATAGTTAAGTGATTTTCAAGTCAATATTTTTTGACTAATCAGAACTGGTAAGCAATATAAGATGAATGTGCTGTAAAAAGGCTCCAGAAACAGGAAGCCTTTTTGTGGTTATCATTTTGTTTTGAACACATTTCCTCCTGAAAACCAGTGTTGGTATGAAAAGAGCAAATATTGTATATAAGTCCTGGACACTGACTTTTCAAAGTTATCTCTCTCTCATGACAGGCAGGCAAACAGACACAGCGACGTGGCCAGAGTGCAACAAACGAGGAGAACAGATTTGCCCACAGAACAGCACAAGTCATGTACCAAGTTGTACCGGGTGGAGCGGGAGGCACAATTACAGATGTTATCCCCAAGCAGAAACACAGCAAGGACACTCGACCTGTAGTTGGAGCTGGAGTAATTGGCCTGGTGCTGGTGATTGCAGCAGTGACTGCATGGTGTTATTACATAGCCTCTCTACGCAAAGCTGAGCTGCTGAAGACTCAGCTACTGGATCTGAATAAAGATGGATATATTATCCGCAACCAAGGAGGGTCTATTGTTTTCAGAATGGATTTCAGGTTGGTATTTTTCAACTTTGAAATGTGATGCGTATGTAATGATACATATTTCAGACGCAACAGACAATTAATGTAAAATGTAAATATGTGCAAGTCATTTCCGTGATTTCATTGTTGAAGTGTGAGATGTGTGTTGAGAGAGACTGCTTGAAAATGTAATTATGTTTAAATCTTGGCAGGTCAGGTACGCTGGATTTGGATTCATGCTCCAAAGAAGGGGAGATTCTGAGCTGTGGACGCACCACTGATAGAAAACTGAACTTCTTCATTGAGACTGTGCGACCCAAGGACACGGTACAATGCTACCGTGTGCGTTGGGAGGAACTGGTTCCTGACATTCCTGTTGAGCATGCTATGACATACAAGTTTGCACACTGGTATGGTGGTGCAGTGTCAGCAATTCAGCACTGGCCTATTTCTATTTCTGGCCAACAGGCTCCCAAACCCTTTGTTACTAGTGACATCTACTCAAACCGCAATGAATTTGGTGGGATTTTGGAGAGTTATTGGCTTTCTTCCAATGCCACAGCCATCAAGATAAATAATTCTGTGCCCTTCCACCTGGGCTGGAATGACACAGACAAGACCATGTACTTCCAGGCGCGATACAACGACAGTCCCTTCAAGCCAAACCCAGGAGAGGCACCATGTGCTGAACTTAGCTACAGAGTGTGTGTGGGCTTGGATGTGACATCCATACACAAGTACATGGTCCGCAGATACTTCAACAAACCAAATAAAGTGCCTGCCAAAGTCATGTTTCGCCATCCCATATGGTCAACTTGGGCGCTACATAAGACTGACATTGACCAAGAGAAACTCTTGGCGTATGCTGCCAACATCCACAAGTACAACTTTAACTGTAGCCACCTGGAACTAGATGATCGCTACACCAGCCGCTATGGAGAATTTGAGTTTGACACAACAAAGTTCCCCAATGCCTCGGCCATGTTCCAAAAGCTGAAATCAGATGGATTTCTGTTATCACTCTGGATCCACCCTTTTGTTAACTATGACTCGGAAAACTTCCATACTTGCGTAGAGAGGGGGCTGTTTGTCCGTGAGCCTACAGGCCGGCTGCCAGCCTTGGTGCGCTGGTGGAATGGCATTGGCGGCATTTTGGACTTCACAAATCCAGAAGCCCGTGATTGGTTTTCCTCCCAGCTACGTTCACTGCGCTCCAGGTATGGGGTGACATCTTTTAAATTTGATGCAGGGGAGACCAACTACTTACCATGGAAATTTAGTACCCGAACTCCCATTCGGGACCCAAGTTTTTTTACAAGACGTTACACAGAAATGGCTATTCCCTACAATGATAGAGCTGAGCTGCGCAGTGGCTACCAGTCCCAGAACATATCTTGCTTCTTCAGACCAATTGACAGAGACTCTGTGTGGGGATATGAGTTGGGTCTCAAATCTCTTATCCCCACAGTGCTCACCATCAGCATTCTCGGCTATCAGTTCATTCTACCTGACATGATTGGAGGGAATGCCTATCTGAACCGCACAGATGGAAATCGTGCATTACCCGATCGAGAACTCTATATCCGCTGGCTGGAGCTGTCAGCCTTCATGCCCTCCATGCAGTTTTCTATTCCACCCTGGGAATACGACAACGAGGTGGTTGAAATTGCTCGGAAATACACAGCCCTCCATGAGAGTATTGTGGCGCCACGGGTCCTGGAGCTGGCTGGTGAGGTGCTGGACACCGGGGACCCAATCATACGGCCCCTGTGGTGGATCGCCACAGGTGATGAGACGGCCTATAAAATCGACTCACAGTTCCTGATTGGGGATGACCTCATGGTAGCCCCAGTTTTAGAGCCTGGAAAGCAAGAGCGTGACATCTACCTCCCTGCAGGCCGTTGGAGAAGCTACAAGGGGGAGAGATTTGATATCAAGGAGCCTCTGCACCTCACAGACTATCCTGTAGATCTGGATGAAATTGCTTACTTTGTTTGGGTGTAGCAAGAAGGGAATGTAAAGCTGAACAGACTTGATTATCCTATTTGCTCCAATTTGCTTGTGAGACGAGCTTCACAAAGCTTTTATGCTTGACAGGAGAGAGAGCCGTGTTTCCATAAACGCATTTTTATTTTGAAGTATTGCATTGAAAAGCTGTATGGAAATGGCTCAAAAGTTTGCTTAAAATTTGCTTGACAATTGAATGGAAAGACGGCTATTGTATGAAAAGGTTGTTTGTCATGGAAAAGCTTTTCTGCAACACAATATGAAGACGATTAAAAAGAATTTGAAATTTTAACACCACATCACAAATGTGAAACTGCTTCACTCACACAATGCTCGAAACCTCATCTTAGTTTTTCATTTAATTTAATGAATGCGTCTTTTTTTTTTGTTGCATTTTTTTGTGGTTTAATGGAAAGATAGCTAAGTAGTGTCCTTTTAAAGAGAGACTATGTAACCTTTGCTGACTGGCAGCCACTGACAATTACGGGCTAATAATGAAAGGTGAAACATCATATAACAGTAGCATAAGCAGAGAAGAGTCATAAAGTCAACAAACTCAGTGTTGTCAGTTATACAGCAATATCTGTTTAAAGTTTGCTAACATTAGCCGCCATAAGCTACTGGTCATACCAGACCAAGTAAGGCTGTAGTAGCAAAACCCCAGCATGTATTAACGTGAGTAAGGGTGTGTTGAATGCTTATGAATTCAGCTTTTCATTTGTACAAGGAAGAATGTTATTTCATCTTTCAAAAGTTACATAGTCGCGCTTTAAAGGCCATACAATACATATATGAAACATTTGTCAAAAAGGGAATATGCAAACTGTGAATTGAGTAGGGTATAAAGATGTTATATGTTTGTGTGTCACAGCACAAATTTAAGCCAAACAGATTGTATCATGGGAGGACGATTGAATGGGGTGTCATTACTGTCATTAAGCAGATAGTAGGGTACATAAAACATATGTTGATTAAAGAAATTCTCAGTTTGACTGAGATATCCTACTTTCCTTCGACACTAATGATTCTTCTGCTCTTCTGCTCTGGGATACTTTTCAGGAAGTCAGGTTTTATGCTTCACTTATCAGGATGAATGCTTGAAGTGTAATCATTACAAACGGCATGTGCTCTCGTTTGTGTAACACAGTGTCATGTAACTACTCTTAGCCCAGAAGAAGAAGATGCCTTTTATTAGGCACTAAATATTTTATGCTCTCAGGTAACAGCTTTTTCAGGCTGTAGTGTGTTTTGAAGTGTCTGGTAATTGTCTTTATTGTGCTTTGCTGACTCAGAATACAACTATAATGTATAATACATTGACTTCCACATCCAAAATAATTGGCTTTTGAAAGGTTTTGTGATGTTTGTAACTCTGAAACACAGTAACATAAGCGATAATGGTCTTGTTACTTTATATCTACTTGGTATGTGGTGTGGAAGTCAATAGATGCAATGAATTTAGCAGCATTTAATCATCAAATTAATTGGTACAGTGTATTTGTTTTTTGTTCATGTGAATATTTTGTAACTGCAGTAACATCTCAAAATGCCATGTATTAATAATAACTGCTACATGTCAGACCATGCATCTTGTTATCCAGAGAAGAAACTGATATTGAATGTCTCATCAAACTTGGGGGAAGGCAGTGAGCATATTCCTTTAAGTGTAACCAATAAAGAGTAATATTGGTATCATGGTCGAGCTGTACGAATGAAGGCTTCTGAATCCCAGAGCCTTTAAGTTTAACATGAAGGATTTGTTGAGGTGGATTCTGACTGGCTTTGTAGCTGTAATAAAAAATATTGTGTTATTGTGAAGTAATGATAAGGAAACGTCCACATTCTTATGGTGCAATTTTCTCATTTGGCAATATATATATATATTTTTAATGCTGTCTGCTTGTCACCCATTATGCATCCTCATGCTGACTCTGTGTGTGCTTTGACATGTATCCTCCATTTGACCTCGACCTCAGTGGGTTTTGTTTGTGCCTTTTGACATAGTTTCATCGTAACAACACTACCTATTTATAGCAGTTCTCACTCAGCATCTGGGCCAGGCCAACCTCTGAGGCTATTTCTGTCTCAGACTGCCTTGCTTCATCACGAGACTGAGAGGCTGTATCTCGGACTCAACGTTTCTTTGCTTCTGGCTCTGTTGACCCCAGTGTGTGCTGTTTGCCTTCAGTTATTGTAAATGAACTTTGGCAACATTTGCATGCGACTAAAGGGCAGCACTAATTTCGGCAAGAGTGCATATTTGATGTCATGTTGTATGAATGTATTAAAAGAAATGAAGTTGGACTTTGGCTGTCTGTGAGCATTTATGTTGTGCTTAATTTGCATGGAACACACAGTCTTAGTTTTAAAAGTACGGTGGTAAAGAAAGCACAGTTTTGCTACCATGACTGCCACGACCAGAAATCCTTTAAGAATACTGAAAGAGTGATCAGTGTACGCCTGGCTTTTACTTTTTACACACACCTACAAATAAAATACAAGAAGAAAAGACACATGGGCATGAACTTCAGGTCAGTGAGCTGGCCGTGCAACCAGTGAGCCAATGACAACCTGTAACCTCTTATGAGTCTGCAATACATGAAAACTAATGTGCCCATCAATTCAATATTGAAAGAGACACCCTTGAGGGACTTTTCCAACTTTTGGCGCCCGGCTCATCATGGAGCAATAATGACAAGTTGATGAAACAATTGTGCAGGTTATTTGGAGGCTGTGTTCAGATCAATAAATCATCTGGCGGTTCATGATGTGAGGCCAGAGAGCAAGTGATATAAAAGTGTATGACCAGACACCAAGAATAAAAAAAAGATAAACTTGCTACAGTAGGAGATAATAGCAACAATATTTATTAGAATTACTGCATTAAGCATCAACAGCTCAGCTCGACTGGACCCCTTCTTGCAGCTACAGTCGATCTCTCATATGTTTGGGGAATTTATTCCATTTCACAGCAGCGGGATATGCTGCAGAACTACTTCACTTTATTTGCCAATGCCTCATCGTTCTTCAGAATTGATCTTGACTTGCAGGCTGTGCGGGGAGGACATACATCCATTGATTAGCTGTCTGTGTGTTGGAGGGATCAATATTATTTGTCAGTTTGCTTTCTGCAATCATATTGTTTGGTTCTGCCCATTTTTTCATAGGCTGGACAGATTATTTATGTAGGAGCTTTAGGGGGAACTTTGAGATTTCCAAGAGGAGGGTTGAAAAAGAGATTAGAAAAAAAGGGCAATTTATTACAAACAATAGGGGCTTGATTAATTATATTTATATATATTGTTCAGTTTGTGGGGACATGTAAAGAAGGTTTAAGTATAAAAAAAAATGAAAGAGCTGACATGGAAATTTTAACAGATATTTAAAACTAAACAATGACATGGAATGTGTGGTTGTTTTGGCCGTGTGGTGCTGCAGATGCCCAGAAGGGTGCAGTGTAGTTTCATTGATAAATTCTCTCTCTGACATGTCAGTGGACCATGGTCCAGATGTTATGTGCGTACACATCACACACACGCACACACACGAAGCAGGACACAAAACTGGCAGAGCACTTCCCCCCTTCCTTCCCCACCTGTGAGCCCACCTGTGTGTCCATCTGCAGAGGAGAGACGCCAGTTGTTCTGGTTAGGAGCCAGTGTGTCTCAAGTACCTTCCCATATCCTCCTTCCATGAGCCTGTCTGCTGTCCGTCCTCCCCCAGTAAGGCATGTATATTATACAGAAAGAGAAGTGGTGCCATAAAACCATAAAAACACTGCTGACTCACAAAAAAATAAAGATATTTTAAAAATGGATGCATCTTTTGCAATTTCCAGCTTACTTTTCTAATCAGAACAATGGTCAGTGTCCTCAGTTGTTTGGAATATCTGACAATTATCAGAATAAATAATGTAAATAATGACCATGATCAACAATTTGTATAAAAAGAATTATTTCAGCACAGTATCGTAGTTTGTGTTTCTGTGGCATACATTTAACAGTACATTATGTCTATTTATGTTGTAATTTGTAACGCTACATAACAAGACTTGAATTAACAACTGCCACAAATAAGCTTATTAATGAAAAATACATGTACAAACATGTATAAACATGATCACTAAAACTACAATAAAACTACTGAATCCATCATCCAAACTGTTGTTGGATCACAATTATAAACCAAAATGAACAAGAGACAAACCATGATGAATAAGCTTCAGTTTTATTAAAGAAGCTGTCCAGCTTCTTTGGGCTACGCGTGGAATGAACGTTTATTGTAGGAGACCACAGGGGAAATAAAACCCCATGGCCGTCTCTTGTGTGAAGTGAGAATCTTTGTCCTTAGCCCAAGATTTTCACTCCGTAACTAGAATGACCTCGCATCTGGTGCTGCCATGGCTTGTCTGACAGGAATATGTCTGTCCTCGCTAGGTAACAAATGAACCCAACACCCCAGAGACTGGTCTCGCATCTGTTTATCTTTTTCACCTGTCGGTTCGCTGCACTGCATCAGGCTTACACTCCTCTGCAGCCTTTGTGGATTTCAGAGCATGCCTCTGGCATCACAGGGACAGAGATAGCAACGTTTGTGAACTTTATGACTTGGCGTGACAGTATAGTATAGTGTGTAAGTCCACTTACATATTTGCTTTTATTTACTTACTATTGTAAATGTATTGTATATTTTTGTGCAGCAATTTTAAAACTCTTGATATTCTTTTCGTTATTGGCACACTGTTCTTCCTTTTATATTGGCTGTCTTTGGTATTCTTATACATGGTATTTTTCTAGAGCTGAAACGATTAATTCATTAGGCGAGGGACAGAAAAATAATCAGCAACTATTTTGATAATCGATAAAGTTAAGCAAAAGTGCTAAAGATTCTCATGTTCCAGTAACTAAATGTGAGGATTTGCTGCCTGTTCTTTTTCTTTTCTAAACTGAACAACTTTGAGTTTTAGAATGTTGGTCAAAACAATGACCTTCACCTTCAGCTTTATGAAATTGTTGGGGGGTGTTTCACTATTTTATGACATTTTATAGACCAAATGAGTAATTGATTAATTGAGAACATTTGATAATGAAAATCATTAGTTGTTTTGTTGTTCCAGACAATGACAATAAAGCATAAAGACAGTATATGTATATAGTATAGACTTATGGAAAATAGCGACAGATATGCAGACACACTTAAATAGTAAAATTAAGGACTTAGGTGAGGACAACAGGCAGGGCACTTCCTCTGAGCCTTGGTGGGGGTAAGAGGTTGAACGAAATGTCAGGCGCTGAGGAACAGGTGCATAATTGAAACATTGCGTTGCCGCTGCAGCCGTGCACAAGGTTGTTTGATTGATACCGTTTTAGAACACTCCTGTCCCCTCATGCTCATGGGGTTTACCTGGGGAGAAACCAGGGGAGGGGGAAAGGTGCTTAGGTGGCTCATCTGGGTTTTGGAGGAAAATTGGTGCCATCCATCAAACACTGCATTTAACAAACGCTAACGCAGGCCTGGCCAACAAAGGATTCGTATATAAGGCAGCGAACCGGGAAACATGTGAGGTGCAGGGACTGCTGAGGGTCTATCAATCAACCAGTCAGCTCCTTTATTTAACAAGCGAGGGCCACAGACCCTGAGGGCCACACTCCATATTCTGGCTGGTTGGGCTTGCAGTCTTCTCCTGTAAAAGGAAGAAAAAAGGGGAAGAGAGGGATGAAGGTAGGAAGGAAAGAGGGGCATGAAGAGATTGGGGTTGGGGGGGTGATGGAGGTGCAGAAGGGTTTGGCCCGTGTCCCCTGGCGTGCCGGTGCGCTTCATCTTCTCAGTGCAAGGGCCTGGAACTGCTACTTGATGGGATTTTCAGCCCTGTGGCCTCCGCTGTCCCAGCATCCATCTGGAGGGCTGCCGTGTGCACAGCGGAGAGCCAGCCACTCAGCGACACAGCCATAAAGAACAACCCGTAGGCCAGCCAATGCCACTGATCTGAGGCTCGCAGCTCTGTTCAGTGGACAGGCCAACACTCAGTGGCACACATTCCTGTCAGGGACACAGGCTGATCCCTAAGCTACTGTGTGCTCAGTGGAACAGAAGACACGCTCTGTGAGGCAGCCCACATCCAACCACTGACTCCTTCAAAGCTTAGAAAATTGGAATGGAACAGGGACTTCACTATTCAGCATCCTTAATGGTGTGGAGAGGACTATCTCCCCTCTCTCATTTGTTCAGTCTCTGTGTGTGTCACAGCAATGGAATATACACTTATCCTTATTTTCGTGTTGCGTGACTTTTGATTTTTTCTCAAGATTTCACAGTGCATTCAGTGTCTGATCAAGGTAAGAAGCACATGTTGTAGTGGCGCCTTGTAGACGATGCAAATGTATCCGCTGTGGTCGCACAGATTCCTCATTTGAATAAGCCTGTTGGAAGCTTGGCCATAATAAAACCTCGCCTGAAAACAATGCTTCCTTTGCACATTCAATTTTTTTTAACGGAGAAGTTCAATTTAATACCACAACGCACTGCATCCAGAACAATAATATCAGCTATATATAATTGAAAATCAAGACCAAATATGCAAAGACAATCATTACTGCCTCTCATTATTGGATCCAATTTATGTATGCCCCTGGGGACAGAGTAGCAAATAATGGATTGGTACTGTGGAGAGCCGAGATACTGTACGCGCCGTAGTGGTGGTGAACATGCACGAGATCCAGCCCTGATACGAGTGTGGAAAGTTTGGATTGAAAATGTTTTTGTTTCTCCTCAGGGCTACGCGGCATCATTAGCATATTTTTTCTCTCCTGACGACTGTAAATTCAGTGAATGTAGCCCTGTGGTGGGTAAGGTGGGCAGACGGCAGACTGTATAAATAAACAGAGTCTGTCTGAGGGCAGCACTGTGGCCCCCACCTGCCCACCATCAATCAATATTACAGCGGCCACTGGCAGCCCAATCGCCATTTTATAGGTCTGTGAAATGATCAAACATCTGCTCATAACCATGCTTCATATATAGATGGGTCATACATACAATATCACATTCTACATGATAGCATGCTGCACAACAAGATCTAACAATGACTATACAGTACATTTATCCAAAAGTGTGTACAGGGGCAGATGGGGAGGGGGGCTCACCACATACTTTGGATCAATAAAGCCAAAATGGATGACACATGAGGCTGTTCGTCATCTTTTTGTTTCCCAATAATCACATGCAGTCTTGTTTTTGTGAGCCCTAAAGACTTGGGCGAGTAAGCACGGCTCCACGTCAACTGTTTCCTTGTTTACTGTTTAAAAGTCGGCCATGTTGATGGAAGCTCAGTGAACATGATAAAAGTTGAGCCCAGTAACTAGTTTGGCAGCTGTAGTAGACAAAGGTTGCGGGGGCCTGGTCCATGGAGAGGGGGATTGAATCCAACTGGTCCAAGGTTAATGGTGGCTTGGAACAAAATGGATTCAGTGCCAGGGGCGTGCTGACAGGTGATTTGACATGAGTGAAGGTGGGCCATCAATCTCCCGTTGGCCCCTCTGACCCTCCCCCGCCCAGCCGTAGCAGCTAGGTGGCGCCAGGTGTCATGGTGCCCTGACCTGCACCGGTCTCCAGATAGCCCACCTGCTGTCTGCCTAAAGCTCCCCCTACGGCTAGAAGAGACTCCCATCACTTCATGCTTGGCCGGCATAATGAAACCGTGATTGGAAGATAGTGAACTGTGACAGGCAGTAGTAGACTCAAAGTCTCCTAGCCAAATTCAAACCTCTCGCTCCAGGTTTCCTTTCACAGCCCACTCTTCTCTTGAATCGCTCTGACAATTTAATGGTGCAAAAATGATAATCTGCCAGCCTACCTTTAATATGCTTTCATACTCTGTGTGTACTTCAGAATAAAGGGATTTTGTAACTCATTCAACCTGAGGATATCAGGTAAAGTATTCTGAGGTGAAAACTACTTTGTGTAGTATGAGTGTCATTATGTTCATGTGTGTCCACGCGCTCTCCACCCCCTGAACCCCCCCCCCCATGGGAGGCTCAGCTTCACGTTTAAACCTGACATAAATTCCCTGTCACAAATCCCTGGGGCAGCCAAGCTTGTAGGCACAAAAGCAAATATTTCCGTTCCTGATCATGGCCAATCCCTTTTAACATCCCCACCCACTGACCACCCCCCCCCCCCACCCCTCCTCTGAACCTACCCTAGCACCGCAAGCCAGCCATTTGTCACAAAGTAATTATAGAATTATCGATTGGCAAGCAATTAACACCTTTCTTCTCTTTTTCCACCCTCCTCCTTGCCCCACCCAACACCCCCTGCCCCTCCACCCCATCCTTTAATTTGAACTCGGAGAGAGAAAGAATGGGGGGGGCGTGGGAGTAACACATTTAATCCTGCTGGCATTTCCTAGTTCTCCTCAAATTAATAGGGCGACAGGGACAAAACGGCTTTTCTCTTTCTTCCTCTGTTTCCTCTGTTGTTTCTCTCCTTGTCTTGCCTGCTGATCTATCTTTAACAGACAGGGAGCTGCTTAGAGTACCGCCAAACACTTTAATCCAGCTGGGATGAATGAATAGACCATTAAACCTCATTTCAAAAAGAACACCTTGCATGCTTCATAACAACCACATAGCTCCCGAAATGATAGCTGTAACAATGTTGTCGAACTCTCGAAGGGAATAAGACCTAACCAGTGCAGACTATTCTTTACTTCCTCTTCTTACTTGGCAGCCTTTACTTACTTCTTCTTCCTGTCCTGTTTTCCAGCTGCCACTGGAAGTAGTGGTCCAGATGGACGTGCAGGGGAACAGTGCTAGAACCGCCGGCTGGCAGGTGTCTGAGTCGGGATGGATGTCATGGAACATCACCTTAGTAACATATGGATAGGGACAGGGGAGTTGATTCCCCTTCTGGCAAGTTTGATAACACATCTTCTCTTTCTGTTTATCAGTCTCTGCCTCCCCACATCTCTCACTCTCCTGACTTTCATATTCTGCTTGTCGTGTCCACTAAAAGGAATTGAATGTCATTGAGATTTATATATTTTACAGTTAATTTCTTGTTTCAAATGCTAGGACATTTTGTCGCATCTGAAATGGAGCATAATGTGTATTCTTAGACTATGGATCAGACCCAAAGTGGGTCACGGCTCTACTTTTAGTGTCATCCCACAAAGTAAAAGTACCAATAAATATTAATGAGTCTGTATCCTAGGACGAGAGACTAAATTTCTAATTTAGGTTCTGCACTGAAAAAGAACTCAAGATTTAATTTTCCTCTGCTTTCTCAAGTTGGGGGTGGGGGTGGGGGGCAAAGCTGCTTCTAAATTGCAATTCATGTCATCACACTAGCGTTGTATTGTTTTTTTTTTCTGCAGGGAACAGATGAGATGGAGCTGCTGTTGTCAACGTTCACATCAATGGTGACAAAATTAGTCATGTTGAAAAGATATGATAGTAACGAAGCAAATGTTGTCACCAACACGAACTGGTTAATGAATAAGGAATATGTTGGAGCTCAGTTATGATCAGAGGAGAGTGTTTCTCAGTTTAGACTTGAAGGGACTATATCATGAATGTAAGAACACAGTTACAGAAAAGCATCTGATTTAATATTTTAATAGTCTGAATATTGGTAATCCTATGCACATTAACAGAAATACTAAAAATGATTTGCAAATGCAACACACTTGATTTCACCCAAGGCTCTCCAACCCCCCCTCCAAATGCTGTTAACCAAATGTGAGTGGCATTCATTTGACAGCAATTTAGGAACAATTTGAAGCCATTGAGGGACCTTTCTCTTTGATGCTGTAGTGTTGATCAATAATTCCCCTCAGGATGTTATTCAAACACACATACAGCAATATTCCTTCCTGAAAAACACTGTGATATTGACCCGTTTTTCCTGCCCTGCAGCCATTCTTATTTTCTCAAAGAAGGGGGTAACCCAGGAGACAGACATTGCTGTGGCCCTCTGCTCTATGCAGGTTTTGTGGCTTTTATGGCTCAAACACCATGACTCTCTGTCACAGTTTCTTCAAAGCCTTCTCACACTTCTGCAGTACATTCGGTACGGCTGACATTTAGGAGAGTTTTAAAAGAAATCTATTTGTAGGTGTTTTTATCTGAGCTTGTTAGTCCACCTGCATTTGTTTTTGAATGTGAAAGTGCACTGAAGACTTTTGGGAACTCCTGGAATCATTATTAAAGTCACCATCATCTTGTAATTGTACAGAAAATTAATTAGAGATATTCAAAAGAAAATGCAGACACTCAAACATTTCACTCACAGTTTCTGTCCATTCAGTGACTTATCAGGATTGCTGCACCCAAAGGCTCACTGCTGAACGTGACAAAAATGTTTGTCTAATCCAGCACCTCTTACATAGTGATGAACGGTATGATCTGCACTTTATGTCTGATTATTTTGTGACAGTGTTCTGTCCTGTCTTCCAACACCATGTTTTGTATTGTATTGTCAATAAAAAAAACAAAACAAAAGATTTGTACCAATGTAAATGGTGCAATGCTACACTAATCAATATGTTTATGGAATTTGTTAAAAAAAGAAGAAAAGACCTCTCAGTGACAAACCCATAGATAATTATCACCTGACTCACATTATGGAGCTTTTTAGCGTTTAAGCTGGTTGTTTTGGTTCTATAGCATTCAACTATACTTTTTTGATTCACTCCTGCTGCTCTCATCAACCTCATTTTCAGCAGCAAAAGGCAGCAAAACCCCCCAAAACAAAACAAAACCCCCTCCCTGCCCAGCATCAAATATCACACAGACAAAGTAGCAACTAGCTGGTGAACATTGTGGCGCATGTAGCAGCAAAAGAGCCAGATATTTCCCTCAGGAGTTGGTGGAGAGCAAAACTGAGCTAAAAAGAGAGTGAACATTGGATCTCCATTCATCAGGTTGCCTGAAACGCGACTCCAAATAAATGCAAATGTGTGGGCAAATGTTTGCTAACACCTTAGCTATATCAATTTTATGAAGTGATATTATGTGTTGTGCTTACAACTTGTTGCGCTGCCCCTGTGGGGGAAAAATACATCTAGTATTGTGGGTATAAAGCAGTTTTCTTTCTCTACAAAGAAAAACTGAATGTGGTAAAACAGGCCTTTTCCACAGCAGACACTTTTGACTTATTATAGCAGGAAAAGTGCAGGTGAAATAAATAACATTAATGGTGGCTCTGTTCCATTTAAGTGTCCTGGTAAGCCATGACAATAATTCGGCATGCGCAATAGTGGGGCCCTGAACTGGCACACCCTAACCGAATCATTAATTCTATTCTCATTAATTTTATGAATTACACCTGTGCTTATGTCATGTCGTTCGTCACCACCTGTTGGATGTGCAGTAAGTGTAACATTCACTCACCCTTTAGCTCCACTCTGGTCCACCAGAAAAATATCTGTCTCCCTTTACTTGGCTGAAGGTTTTAAATGAAGAAAGGAACAGGCTCTACTCATTTCCTTTATATTAAAAGTCTTCTTGAGTATAACCAGCCAGGGGCAAAGATCCATAGAATTTGCAAGTAACTTTTCTTGCAGTTTTGTAACAAACATTTTATATAAGATAAAGAAAATTGCAAGTGCTCATTCTTGTTATTTGTAAATGTTCTACTTTAATTTGTTTACTTTGGCTTCCGCCCTTTCGAGATGGCCAGGAAGTGTACAAATGGCTTGAGTGAGCTTGCAGGTAGTGATGAGCAGATCAATACCAAAAGTATTGATCCTGCTATACCTGTGTCATTAAGCAAACTATTCATTTTCAAAAGAGTGGGCTCAATATGGTAAATACAAAAAAAGCTGTCCCCCAACTCTGTTTTGCACAAAAATACTGATCCCATTTCTTTTTCCATTTACTGCTAAATTGTCACAGAATCACATAATTACAACCACCTATGGTCAAAGAAGAGATTAGCTGTTGTAGTGCATTTTATACCGACCCATGATGCCCTACTTTACTAAATTGCCTTTCACTTGCTGAATCAACACAGTCCCCAGCCCTCAGAATTAGTCTGGAGATTGAGCATACAGGCTACTTGCCTGCAACAAAAGAAAAATTAGGGGGAAGAAGTGATCCAAGCACATCCAAAGGGTGTCCCAGGCATTTAAAACCTCTGCGCTTCATTCACACCGCAGTGTCACATGAAAGTTGTTGAGGTTACATGATAATTGTTTGCTCACATGGAAGTCATGTGAGAGCCCTTAGAGTCGGTGTTTGTTTCTGCTTGCTGGTGCAAGTTTTGGGATGTGCCTAATTTATCACGTGGATGGTGGGAATCAAACAGACAGTGCTGGTACAGGTTCTCAATTTCAAGACCCCCACCCCACCACCTTTTTTCAGGGAAACAGCACAGTCTAGGAATGCCTGTTTGTTGTTTGACATACCCTCCGTTGTAAGATTGATGTTATCATTCACTGAGTTGATGTGTTTTGTGAAAGCCGCTACCTTGCAGCTTCTTTTTTCTCACCCATGTGTCATCCACACATCTGAACCAGGAGTCATTTGAGTCCTCGTAAATATAAAAAATATATTTCTTTATCTAACCGTTACGCACAACTATTTTACTCTTTCAAACCTTCCTCCAAATGAAAAGTTTAATTCATAAGCATTAAAATGCAATGCTCCTCAATTCAGTACACTCAGGCTGCTATAGGCTTACTTGGTTGGGTATGACCATTAGCTTATGGTGGCTAATGTTAGCTAATGTTAGCAACCTTCAGGTAGATATTGCTAATGTTTACTTGTGGCTTTTACATTGGCTGTTGTTCACCAAAAGTTACATAGTCTCACTTTAACATCACTGCTAGCACAAGACCCCTCTATAAGACAGTGACAAAGCTCTAACCAAAAGCACTTCAGAAGCAATTAGCTGCATTGTGAAGGTTAAGCATGTGTCTGTCATTGTCCTGTATGGGCTTTTTGTAATGACTTGTTGATTTTTTTACATAATGAACAAAGGGAGAATACTGTATTAGTACATTGACCAGACAGGTTGGTTAAAATACCATTCGTCCCCTTTATTTCAGTATAATGACTTAATGAGATAGTGTCTTCTGAATTTAATAAGGATAAGAAAAGACTGGTGGAGCAACAGGTCGGCCTTCAGGAAGTGATGTGAGAAGCACTGGATGGAAAATTGAGTTGTGGAAATGTCGGGTGGAAAGGGGGCTAACTGGCAGACAGAATGGAGGACCACAGCGCTGGTCTTGTTCCCATTCGGGCCAGGACCTGTGAGCACAAGGTGGACACCCCTCATCAGCCCCCGTCCCCACCCCTACACTTGCCTTCCAGGCTCTCATTTTCCACATGATTAGCTTTCCACCTGTCCTCCGGCTGGCCCATGCCCTCCGGGCCGTCCGCGTCACGGCACCATTTAGCACTGGCAAGATTATCACCGAGACATGCTTCGTCACTATGGACCTGATGGGAAGAAGGTCTCAAAAATTATGCATGAATTTATCTTTTGATCCCTATGCCATAGTTATGTTAAAAAAGTCAAAACTTTTGAATGAAATAATTGATCACTTTCTGTCCCGAGTTTTATTTATTCACATACTATCTCTCCAAAGATTACAATGTTAGCGTCATGATTTATAGGTTTATAGATTTACCAGCAGCAACAAAAGAAACCTAAAGAGCACATTGATGAGCTCAGTAACACTTACCTAGAGTTACTTCAGTTTTAGATGGCAGTCATGTCAGTGTAGTTCTTTTATGAATCAGCGGAAGGCACTGTTTACTACAGAATACCTGCTCTACAGCTCTATGAGCTGACTGCTGAACAGTCATAGCTCTTAATGCTTCTGCTCAGATGACAAATGTGAATGGATTCATTGGCTTTTGGTAAGATCACAGTATCACCATAGTATCAATGCATAAAGATGTTAACATTTGAACATTTTGAACTGTAACCCAGAAACAGCCTTCAAAATTATGAAGACCTTATTGTATGAATTATCTCATCAAATCAACAATTCTTATAATTTGAGATGTGAAAGTAATCTCGTTCCTGACCTTAGAATCACTGTTCAAAGCTCGTCTCACAGTGTGACATACAGTTGAATCCAAATTTTGTCAAAGGTGTGTTTCTTGTGCAAACTGACAGGCTGGTTTTACTCCTTTGAATACATTTTCCACCTGTTTGAACCTGTTGTGTGATGCACAGTGGCACGGCACGACACACAGTGTTATCCCTTGGTAATTCAGCCCGCTGGTAATACATTTATGCTCCGTCAGAGCAAAGGATTGGCCCTGACCCATGTTGGCCTTGCCTCTGATGTTGGTGGCTTTAGACAGCAGGGACAAAGAGAGGGTTACTAAATAGGGATGGAGGTCATGGTGTAAAAAGTGAAACCTCCTCCACTTAAAATTATGACAAGCCAGTGCATTAATAAATTGTGGATGTCCATGTTTGTTTTCTGGCAAATATGATGGCAATAGAGTGACAGAAATCGCAGCAGTTTTTGTTTTTAAGGTTATGCTACTCAGCCTGCAGTTTTCATGTATTTTGCCAATTAGAGGCTCCATTCTTTGAGACGAGACACAAATTCTCACATCAGACTATTCAATGCAGATCCAGGCTTAATTGAACACAGGTGAGAGTTTAGCAGCAGGGAGAAAGAGAAAGAAAGAGAGGGAGGAGGGGGGTGTCAGACAGAGTAAAGTTTTTCAAGTCTTTGTCCCTCCTCAATTTGCATGCCTAATGAAGCTGAGCAGGAGTTAATAGCGGGTGTAATGACTTCTGACTGGCTGGGCTGTGGGCTGCTGGGACAAGAAAGGCTCTGAATGGCTAACTGTGGAGCAAGGTGGGCAGAGGCAGGTAGGGAAACACTCTGTGGGTGACAGAGCAGAGGAAGCTGGACTCTTTAGGAACTTTACTCAGCAATTCATATGTGTGTTGATGCACATATGCTTTTGTCAAAGATTGTAATACCATCGTTATGTTCGGAGCGTATATGAGCAGGCATGGTAGATTATTACAGGTAAGTAAAGTTTATGTTGCAAGTATCAGACATAAAACACACAATAGGTCAGCTAAAACATGCCAGATTACAAGATGAAAACCGCCAGAATATATATCTATATGTATCTCAGATACAGCTATTTAAAGTGTGTTAGTTTTAAAGAGGAACTCCACACTAAATGATTAACACAGGTGATTTTTCCAACCAAACACATACTCTATGTAAAAACTGCATATTTTGCTAAAAATGAGCTTAAATGCATCCCTCGCCCCCCGCTAACGGTGTCGAAATAGGAGAGACTCTAAGGTCTATTACGTATGTTGAAGCCCTGACTGTGGTAGCAGCTGCTGTGCAAAGTGTAACACAAGACGGGCTCGCTGATAACTGTGCTACATTCAAAGCTTAACAAGATATTTAGGGTCCACGATAAAGAGCATGGCTACGGCTATGTACAGACACTCCCCCACAGACAACGAATAGCCTCTCATAGTAGAGCTGCTAGCTCAGCTACAACACAGATACCCACACAGTAACTCCCTCAAAGGGCCATAAATGTGCTCCTAGTGCCTGTTAAAGCTCCACCAGACTCTCTGTCTTTCCAGCGGAAGTCTGACAGTAGCGTCTCATGGCTGGTTAGCTCTGACTACCAGCTCCACGTCGCTATTATTGCTGGCCGAAGACGAACGAAGGATTCTTTTCTAGGGACACTTTTGCGAGCTTGAGTCATACCGCGTCAGGAAATAGCCATATGATTGAACTCTAAAGCCAGGCACTGTTACCAAACTAACCACCGGCCATATGAATGGAAGCATTAATTACAACCTTAACAAGCGTTAGAAACTCACTTGAGCACTGTGTGACAAAGGTTAACTTGCTTTAACCAGTGCAGGTGGATACATGTTTTTCCCTTGAATCGACCGCTGCAGATACCAGCTCTCGTACATACTTGCTGCCCTTGACACTTCCTGTACAGAATTTGAGGGTGTACTTGCCCTTTAATACAGTTCATATAATTGTTTTCTTTAATTTTATATATTTATATGCATGCCATTTGTAACATAATTACACTGATGCACGTTACTGTACAGTTGTTTCAAAGTAATATAGTCATATTGTAACACAGATGAGTAACACTTTCCTCTACAATTGCTTGTAATTTTAAACATAGTAAGCAGTACCTTGCATTTTAATTTGTGCATTGCACCATTTGTAATTTGAACCTCCCTTTACTATCAATGTATATATTTTTCCTACTTTTAGTTCTACTAAAGCAGTATCTATAATTTATTTTATTGTGTATGTATATATGGTATGTATGCATTTATTTTAATGTCTACTGAGCATCTTTGATGAAAAATGTTCTAACTTGTTTTATTATCTTATTGTCAATTTATGGTTTTGTTACCTATCCCACCAAGCCCACATCTGACTCACCCTGCTGTGATATGAAATCTGTTATAGTTGCTTGATGATGAAATATAAAAACATATCCACCATACTGGACAGCTTCTACAGCCTGATGTTTCTCTCTCCAATGCCTAGTTGAAGCAAACATGAGATGAAAAATGAATGTGGCGGACACTAGATGGCAAACCAGACATTTCTTCTTAGTAAGATTATCGCAGTAGGTAAGAATGTAATATGGATGCTTATGAAAAAAAAACAGAACATCCAAGAGTTACAAATGCTTCTTAGAGACAATAAAGAGGCAAATAAAAACTTTTAAAATAGACTAAAATCTGGCAGTGCAGACAGCAAATATTTCCACAGCTGCCTGAATCTTTTTTCTTCTTTTGCATCTTTAAGCTGATGTGTTTTCCTGCTTTTTTGGCGCCTCTCACAGAGAATTCAGGTTGGCACCATCACCCGCACTGGCCACAGTGTGCCAACACTTCTGCTGGCCGTAGGACACACACACATGCACACGCACACACCCATACACACACACACACACACACACACACACTCAGTCCTGATGGCCACAGATGTAGCAGTGACCAGCCCATCTCCACCAGGTGTTGCTTTATAGCTGTGTCACTTTGAGCCTGACTCCATCTGCCACACTCAGCAGGCGAAAAAAATCCAAAAACAAACTGCTTTTCACAGCATGTGCACATGCACAAATACACAGAGACAGTGTGATGTACTCACAGTGGATTATGTGCATTCTAAGGTTTGGTATCATTTCCCATCATATCACATCACCTGTGCTTTCACATACAAACACAGAAATGCATCAGTCTTGTTTACATTGTCACCATAAATTCATCTTTTTTTCAAACATGGGTGCAGTAGGATTTTACGGTTGTTCCGGTTCAATTTATATTCCTTTATGCAATATTGCAGCTTAAAAAGGATCCCTAGCCATTTGATCACATATCAGTCTTTGATGTGTAATTGGCGGTTGATCTATTTGGACCATAAACCATTCTTGGTTAACCAGATACAGATTACATATCCGTCTGTCACTATTATTAAGCATCAGCACAAGAAAAATCACTTGAATCAAATGAATTTCTAGGTCACATAACTTTACAATTGACAGATTTCATCAAAAACGCAGCATTTCTCAGACAAGATTTTCTTTCATTTATGATTATAAGATACCAAAGTTCTCTCAGGCATTAGTATAACTTTGCCTTTTTTATAATCATAATTGTATAATCATAATTAATCACGCTCTCCCGTATCACAATAATGTTGTTTACTTGCAGAACCGAACCTGGGATCTGAGTCACTTGCATCCTATCCTAATAGCATTGTTTAGGCTCAGCGATCCGTCATCCCACCAACAGGTAATGCGATAGTAGAGGAAACAGGCAGCGCAATTAGATTTGTGTTGAACAGTGGGGCGTGTTTTTCTCCACCGCATGCTTGAATTTTTAATAACAGTTCTATTTTGGAAAACACCTGCCGGTGTTCCAGAGTCTGTGAAAGAGCAAAAGGTCGACCCCTAAAAGTGATCAAGAGATGGAGATGCTCATCACTGGCTCATGCATATTTATACTTTATTTAATTATATGTAATGAGAGGGTGTATTTGATCTGCACTGTGCTCTTAATCAAGAGCTCGGGATGATTTTCTAGTCTACCAAAGGCAGACATCTTCCAAGCACATATGGTAATTTGATATTTGAGATGTAGACTCGGGGCTTATATGGGACTAACTGCTCAGATTCCTTACTAGTAGCCTTATAGATATAATGAAGCTCCAACTATTTGCCAGTTTTTACAATACGTTCGGTTACTGTAAGTACGTCTTCTACAAGAATTATCTTTAATGGTCTATTGTCTTAAAAAAGAATTGCTGCATGAAATTCTGCAGGATTGTTATGTTTTAAATAAAACGTTACGACCAAAGCCTCTAGCTTGCTTAGAATTGACTGAATGTCTTGAAAATTGACACCATGTATATTTCTCTACATAGAATTGTGTATAGTATTATTGGTTGAATTTTGAAGACTTACAGAAAAGCTGACGTGAAACTGCCACAAACAACTGAAACGAGAAAATGAAAATGAAAAGTCAGAAGATCACCAAAGTCATTAGGATTCATCGTCTGGGAGCTATGAATGTCTGTACAAGACTTTGTACCAATTTATGTCAAACTACTGGATATTCTAAGCCCCGTTCTTACCCCTGTTGTCGATCTAACACCTCCACATTTATTTGTAATGTTCATGTCCATTAAGTCCAAAATACATAGCTGTCAATTTGAATCATCGCTGATTTTCTCAGTTTGTGAAAAGTTGACATTATGGAGAAAAGTTTTTAACCTGACAGCAGCATCATATTCATTCCAGACAAGCTGCCGTTGCTCTTTCTGTAAACATAAACTCCTGTGCCTCGGAGGATTTTTCTCAGAAAAGTCCTGCTGGGTGCCAGGTGTTTAGAGCAGCGAGTACAAAGGCTTCCATTAGCTGTGTAAAGGCTGAATGACTATTGTTTTGACCATGGATAGAAAGTCCTAAAAAAATCAATATCAAAGCATGCTGATTATTGGTTTACTTGATGGTTCTTCTGGCATTTGAGCTGTTTGGCACATCAGAAAAGGAGGAAGGACATGTGCCTGTCCCATCTGTGGTAGCCAGCTCCTCTTTCCTACACTCTTTTATGTCTTACCTGCTCCCACTGTTAGAAGTGTTCCTTAATCTAGCCTTGCTTGCAACCTGTCTCTGTCTCTTTCTTTCCCAGCATCTGTCCACATGTCCGTCTGCCAGCCCTACCTCCCGCTCTCACCCCACCCACCCCCCCTTCTACCCCCCGTCCTCCGTCATGAGGAGATGAATGGTGCTCTGTCACTCGCCAGGCTCTTCAGAGGGCCGGTGCTCCGTATGAGGAAAGTGCCAGTCATTAACAGGAGGGGGAGGAGGGAGAGAGGCAGGATGAAAAATGAGTTCATTTACGGGCAAGTCCTGTGAGCCGCGTAACGTCAGCAGCAGCAGCAACCCCCCTTCACCTTCTCCTCCCTTCTTCCTCCCATCACTTTCTGTAGGTGCCCAGTGGGTGTGTGTGTGTGTGTGTGTGTGTGTGTGTGTGGGGGGTGGTGGTGGTGAAGTTACTCAGCAGATTTTCAGCCCTGTAAAAAAAAAGGTGTCCGCTGCCTGTGAGAAGCAGCAGACACAAGATTAAGGACGGTAAGTTGGAGTGGGAAGAGTCCAAGCGCAGAGGAAACGAGGGGAAGCATTAGCAGGTGGGGGATTAGACGAAGCCTCATTATTCAGACTGGAAGGGCCACGATGAATTTTAGCCAAAGATTAACGCCTCTGGTCACAGCTAAGTGCTGCATAAAATCTAAAAAGCTAGGTCAAACTGTCTCAAGTAGAGGTTCAGTTACTTTTAACTGTTGGGACAGTTAAAGTACGAAGTAATCAAATGCAGTTATCATAATAATGCATGACTTTAGTTGATATATAGGCTACTATATTGTAAACGTACAATAACTTATGCAACGGCATTCTAGTATTTTAGTAACAATGAAAAGCAAAAAAATGCCTTTGACTACATGGTATATTGAGTAAACATCAAATGCACCATAGAGAGGAAAGGATGAAATAGGTTTGATACAAATCAGTGTATATCAGCTGTTAAATGTGAACTCTACGTGATAATGAATTGTAAGGAAGTATAGCGATTCACTGCTTACTCTGGCCTTGTTTTTCCACTTGGGCCCCTCTACATTAAATGCAAAACAGTATCTTAAAGCAAGCAACAATATAGGAAACCTTCAAAAGCAAATTTACATTTTCTTTATAGTGATATCTATATTTGAAGCCCAAACTCAACCTGCACCCTCACTATGAATTTAGAAGTGGGCCTGAACTTAGGCCCTTTAGGCTTTGGCCAAGTTGTTTACCTCTAAGGTATGTCCAAATAATGGCAGAATTTCAGAAGACTTACTGAAGTCTAATGTCTAATAAATGTCATATCTACACATCTAACATCTACACTACATAAGTGTAGTCTCAGACCAAGGCCCGGCCCACATTGACCCACCACCCAGTTAAGAATGTTTAAAATGAATCAGTTATTCAGCAGAAAATCCAGTCCTCCTATTTAACCCATAACTTGTAATTCGTTTTTTTCCAACAGGCAACTGAAGGGAGCATGTGCACATTTGTTAGGGTGACTCTTTCACAATTTATCCAAGGCAGAAGCAGTCTGTCACTGTCACTGCTCAGCATATGAAAGGCAGGTCGTGCCTTCATGGGCTCCTCGTAAACTTGCGACTTCGGAAGTCATAATTATGACTGGCCGTGCATCCGAGTGCTTAAGGCCGACATAAACAAAGAAGATGGATGCAGATGTTTTGTTGTTGTGGAGATGGACATTGGATTTTAATTTTTTTTACTGTGCTTCAGCGGCAGATAGAGGAATAGTGACATTAGTGTATCAGGTAGGATATTACAGCAGTAGAACCACATTAGTGTAATTTCCCTCTTTGCTGTGTAGAATCACTAAAAAGGAGGGCTGAGTTGTGGAAATAAACGCCAAAACAACTTCACAACTGAGGGCAGTGTAACAGCCTGTGGTTTTATGATCACCAACTCTGCAACCCGGGTAGCATAAAACATTTCATAGATGTAATTACGAGTGATGCTAGTACTGATGTGATCATGTGCATAACTCTAATACATATATTTTCTGCATGCTGTGAACACATATAGAATGTCATAAAGGAAAGCTGGTTGAGGAGAAGGATAAACTTCTTACATATATGTAATGAATTGACAGTCATGCTAACGGCTCTCGTAATGTTATTAGTTTTGCAGGTATTTGGTCATAAACCAAAGCATTGGACAAACTAAAAGAACAAAACCAATCCATTCAAAAGTTGCTGAGATATTTCAGTCTGGAGCAAAATGGTGGACCACCGACAGACATTGCCATCCTACCTCTAAGCAAATGCTCAACCAATGATAATGCAAAGTTTAGGTTACAGTTCGGAGACAGACCAGCCTTAATACTTTCACCTTGCAAACTGTGCTTTTGGTAGACTTACAGCACAACAAAACAAATGAACAACCCACTGGGTATTTACCAGCTGTAGTGGCACTGAACTGTAGCTGACCCTGTGCTCCGAACAGCCTGGAAGGAGAGAGCATAAAGAGAATTTCTCAGTTGGGATCCATAGTGTCACTTCATTATTTTTTGTAGAAGTTCTAGTCTTTACTGCATGTTGCCTTTCTGATCACTGCTGCACTGGTCACTGGAAAGAGTAGTTTGTTACAATATATAATAGTCTTTCTGGTGAGATGGCAATCAGTAGATTGTTCTAAAGTACAAATGAAGTACACGTGGGGTGGGGGCTTACTACAGAGTTCTTCATGGACAGCTGTTGAACATAAGGAGTGCATCATTTCAACTTCTCTCAGGTTTTGATGCTGGCCAAATTTATGTTGATGCCACTCACTGAAAGCTAATGTTGATCCATATCAAATGAAGGGCCTAAAAATAGGCCTCTGTTTGATTACAAGCGTAATAAAGATTTGATTTGTTTTCTCGTTGTGCTCTGTAGACAGTGAAGAAATGGGCAAAAAGAGATAAATGGAGAGAGACTTATTACACACAGAAATGAAGGGCCCTTTTCAGTAAAGCCGCTGAGGTGGGAACACATTGCAGGTGTGTTTTGCTTTGTGTGTCGTGGTGTTCCTCCGTAATTTAATTTCATACATCATAAATGCCACTTTGACACTTAGTCAGGCGTGTGGCGACATGAAAGCGGAGGCCATAAATTAAATCAAAGCCATTTCCTCTTTTCTCTCTGTCCAACTTCTTCCTGATTTACTCTGCTTGGCTGGAGAAGGCCGAGGTGCTGGGAGTGCTGATTAATGTTTCCCTTTGAGTGTTGAGCACAGTCATGGTAGCTTGTGCTAGTTAAGGCTCACACATGTGCCTGTGTGTGGTCAGACAGACTGACAGACGATGGACAGAGATGAGAAGCCAAAAAAAAAAAAAAGGAAACAAAGAAGATCAAGTCTTGAACCTAAGGCTTAAAACTGCATTTCCAAAAAACCTCACTGTGTCAAGCTAGCCCTCTACAAGCCTGAATAATCTACTTTTTCTCGGAAATTCTGTTTCATTCCCATGTCTCCCTACATCAAATGTAAATGCAATACAAAGTTTGGAGCACTGAGACTTGCGGATACTGAGAGTACAATGTCTTTTTCTTTCCTTTCATCAGCATCATGCTGCTGTGATACACAAGCCATTGCACTCCAATAGGCTACACTACTGTGAATGATTGTGAATACTTCATGTTGCTTGACTAATAGCACTAAGCTTTTTGACAATGGTCTTAAGTGCGTCATAGATCTTCAGTTTATCACCCCTGTGTTCAGAGCGAATTTTTGCCACTCCAAGCCAATACTCCTCCTCTGCAGGAACGGCGAACCTGTGTTTATGAGTGAATATCCCCCCAGGGCTCTGCCATTAGGTGCTGCTGATTTCCTCCAGCACTGTTTAATTTCAGGCTCCAATTGGAAGTACACATTAAAAGTTAATGGGTAAGGTGGCTATTGATTTTAAGATAAATAACACACATAACAATACAGGCCAGGTTTTGATTTTCATTTACCTTTTCATTACTTCATACCCCTCTCTCTTCCTTTATGGCAGCCTATCTCATCAGATGGTTTGTCTGCTTGGCTTTTCCTTTGCAAATGTTCTCTTTCTTTCTTTTTTCGACAGATCACAACTCATCCTGTATCTTCACAATTTTACAGTTTCTCTCTTTTTTTTCTTTGCTTATTTCACTGGTGTATCAGCAAGATAGACCTGCTGTGAAGAAAATCTGCCCCAGAGCATTGAGCCCACATGTGCATTGTCGCCGGTGCAGCTGCGTCTCGGCTCGCGCTGCTGGCTGCTCCCTGCCTGTACCCAGTGGTCTGTCAGGCAGCGAAGCGGGGGGAAACGGTGGGATAAATGATTATTTATGATCTGCCACCTCCCATCCTCTCAGCTATCCCCAGGCCCCATTTATTACTGCTGCAGGCTGCCACTGTGCGGGAGAAAACATGCACACACGCACCCGCACACACACACACACACACACACACACACACACACACACAAAAGCTAAATACTGCGTGTGCACACATGCACTTTTGGATGCTGTGTTCAAGCAAACAAACACACACACACTGTCTTTTTCTCATATCTTTTTTCCAGTTAAAAGCAACATATCTCAGGCACAGTTTGCTATCGTGTCATTTGCGCTATCGTATCGACCAGAAGTGGGTACTCAACTCGCCAAACTTTCCCCCAGCAGCGTGCTGAAGCAAAGACATCATCCCAGTTGCTGCTTTGAAAATCAGATGTTACACCTCTCACGTTCCCCCGCTTTGCATTAAGTGGCACATGGCTGACGAGTCTCTGTGGTATTTGTCTCTCTCTCTCTCTCTCCATGCATCATGTTTTTCATTGTGCCAAACTTCCAGCAGCTGGACCTAATAAATCCTGGGAAAACCCAGAGAGCTCAAGGTAGCTTAAATAATTGATCAGACTGAGCATGCAGCCTGGCAGCCAGCTTGCCTAATATACAAGGAAATCACAATAAGATAGAGAACACTATACGTCCGTGTTTGCTTGTGTGTTTGTGCACGAGTTTGTGTTTATTCTTTGTGAGGCTTTACCACAAAATCAATAACGTGGGTGGACTATTGTAATACAAATTTTGGAGCAACATGTACGCATGAAAGCACATCCAAACACGTACAAAGTAAAGCAACCACGCTCCTTTTCTCTGCCTTACAACACACACACACACACACACACACACACACTAGCTTTTCTCTGTACAATGATTTTTTCCCCTCTCTTTACGGAAAACGAGCAAGTGAAAGCAAGGCAGGCCCTGAGAGGAGCTTTGACGTGTCGGCGTATTGGGCTGTGAGACCTGCAGAACACAGGCTATTTCATGTTTTAAAAGCTCTGCGTGACGTCTTGTCTATAAAGAAGAGAGTTAGGGCGTGCTTTGAATGGAATATACATCACATACATCAAGAACTTGTTAAGGGAATGTATATATAAGTCCCAGGGCTAAAGTGATATGTTACAGCAAGTCCATTTAGCTGAAAATACATTGTTGCACACTGGACACTGTAATTGTCCACTGGGCATTGGAGACCACAGTCTGTTGAGCCTATAGGTGGAACCCTACCATGATAACTCACATTAACTGTCCACAGCAGACCATTTAACAGGGGGAAGGAGAGGGGAGTCTCGGAGCGTGGTGTGTACGGATGATGAGTCAATATATTGGATGATAATATATGAAGGGGAGGAGATATGTGCAAAATGACGCTCCATTAGGGGGCCATCAGCTGGGTCTTTCCCAGGGAGGAGAAATTGGGCAGCATCCGTCAAGGTCTGCAGATGGACGGATGGGAGCTCTATATAGGCCCCCTGACTCACCTGCTGCCTCCTTATTGCTCCTTAGAGTAAGCCTCCTCTGGTGTTCAACAAAGTTCATTTGAACTTGCGTGGTTTGATAAAAAAAAAAATAGTCGTTACAAATAACTTCAGTATTGACTCAGAGAAATTGTGTTATAACATGTCCTCCTTTAGAGCCTGTTCACACCAGAAAGCAGCTCTGAAATAGGTGGTGACTACTAGTGCTGTTAGTCCAGCCCAGTATTGCCTGGAATTATGTCCACATTGGACGATTTGGTATTTTGTTATTTATTTCAAATTCCAATGTTCAGTGCCAATGTTGAAAGTAAGAATGAGGGGGTTGTGGTGGTGGATGAAATTTTGGGAAATACAATACAGCTGGCCAGGATTTTGTTTCCATGGGACAGAGCCAGGCTAGCTGTTTACCCCTGTTTCCAGTCTTTATGCTAAGCTAAGCTAACTGGCTGTTGGCGCTACCATCATATTGAACATGCAGACATAAGAGGTATCAATCTACTCATATAACTCTCTGCAAGAAATCAAATAAGCGCATTTCCAGAGATACTGAACTCTTCCTTGAGCCGTAACTACAATCGTTTCCCAGCCTTAACCAAGTGTTAAGTTGCCTAACATCATCCATATCTAAACCATATTGTTTGCCGTGACCACAATATGTCCCTAACAAAACCACTAATTTTTCTGAATCTTAATATTGTGCTTGTGTTGCCTAAACCTAATTGGAAAAACGATTTAGTAATATATAAACGTAATTTCTATGAGACAGGGTAGCTGATTATGGGGTTGCTTGGTTGCTAATCAGTTGATAACACAGTTAATTCAGGGGGAAAGCACTCGTACCATCCACTCTTGTCTCATGACTGACTGCAAACCATAGTGCATCTCTTTTGTGGAGGGTGGTTTATAATCCAGCAAAGCAGCATCATATGGAATTGGATGGTGTGACACGCCTAATATGATAGTTTCCTCCATTGTGGAGTCTCCGTGACAAAGGTTAGCACTTGGTTAACTTGAACTCTACATGAAGGCTCCTCATAAATTTCCTTCTTGAACGAATCCCTGACAGCAGTGAACTGATTTTGATGTTAAACTTGCTGTTATAACTGCTGTTGTAACAGGGCTCTTCAGCCTTCACATAGCTGTACAGCTGATGTTATAAGAAAGCTGACATACAGTAAGTGCCCACTTATGATATGCCTCTGAACTTACCCACACTTCCTCCCTCCCATTGAGAACACCTGGCAGTGAGTGATACAGTAACGCAATAGGCTGCAGGACAAAAGCCTCATTGTCACCTTTTCTTGTTTATATCCTCTTTCCCTCCAGGACGACCCATCAATAATTACACGCAAACTCCCTCCGGCTTAAAATCTCTCTCGCTCCCTCCTTCCTCTCTCACTTTCCGTCTCTCCTTTGATTTTCTCTCCTCTGCATGTCAACACAGTCAGGTCCCTTGGCACCGACAGAGCTATCCGCTGTCGCATCCTCCCTCCCTCTGCCCTGTCCCATTACAATGACAATAACAGATAAGAATATTTATTATGTTGGCTCACCACTCCCCGTTCCTCCAAACATCTCTCAGGGGAGCGGCTCCTCACTATCACCCTCAAAAGCCTCATTCAGTTAACAGAAAAAAACACATCCACTCCTGGCCTTGATGCTTTCCTTTATCAGTCCAATGAAAGGAGAGCCAGAGCATGAAGGCGTCTCATCTCCTCTGCTCCTTTTCTTCTCTCTCAACTCTCCCTCCCCACTTTTAATTTCCATCTCTCTTTTCCTACTCATTTCAGAAAAAGGGGAAGGAAAAGGAGGAGGGAGCGGAGGGGAGGGTGAGCAAATGAGAGTGGGACGCTGGCTTGTGATAACTGCCATGCAGAATGGACATCTCCCTTGTTTATTGGCTTTTGAAATTCAATCCATTGTCTGGGACGGGAAGTGATAAAGGGAGTGGAAATACAGACGCTCTTATCATGCCAGCTCAGTGAAAGGAACTTTTTTTCCCTCCTCCAGATGCCTCCGTTTGTTGTGGGGTACGTTTGTTGTGCGCGCATCGCCACATCCGAATAATGGTTTCTGAAAAATGCATTCATTCAGCTGATTATTTGGACTCGGCTATGCCACTTACTATTGTGCCGCAGCGTTGTGTGTAGTCATCACATTTAGAGGAGGCACACAATTGAGACTGGTCACACTTGTCTCGCAGGCTTTTCCCTGGATGTGTCATATTTAAAGGTTGAAAATGCTCTTGTTCCAAAGATACAGAGTATGTAGAACACTCGGTGAGTATTGTGACCACGTTGTTGACCACATTGACCTTTCAGCTCTTGGATTAAATATCTGACGCATCATGTCATTGAATTCTCAGTTGACTTTTATTCTGAGCTGTATAACAATTGGGATGTTGCCATCAACCGCCAGCACATTTTGATTAGGCCTGTCAGATATCAGATGTTCATCAGATCACTGTTTCCAACTAATTTGAGTTTCATCCACATGAAAGTTGTTACTTCTGAAGCACAAAATTGAAATTAACAATATCATCGGGTGTGAAATACGACAAATATGTGTAGTAACACTCATTTAAAGGTGAAAAGTTGCAACAAAGCCTGTAGCCTGTAACCAGTTCAAATGAGTACACAGGGATTAATGTGTTGCTAAGATATGGCTGCTGCTTGAATGTGACAAAGCCAGGCATTCTGTGTATTGTTGTCATTTCTTCACTGTTTACAAGCTAGCAAGGCTATTGAAAATTAGCCTATTAATGCCTTTGTATCCCCCTCACAAGGACTGATAAAGAAAAGAAAAATATACAGTAGAAGGAAAATGGAGCTTTATTCAATTAAATCATATGTATTATATTGCATTCAGACGGTTCTAAATCGAATAGTACTAAATATAAAATATAAAAGCTGCAATTCCACATTCCCACATCCTAAAACAGTGCATCATGTGAGTTTTACATGATGCAGTTGCTATGCAGCAATGAATATTTAACCGCTCACCTGTGGGGATTAGCAACAAAAGAACAATACGCGATACAATATTAATGAGTACTTTTAAATAGACACTCTAAGAACTGTTTGTGTATTATATGAACACTCAGTTTGCTCTACACTGAAGGAACTGAAAAGAGCGAAACAGATAAAAAGAGAGTCATCAAGAGAGCTCCTAACTGTTTAAATCAAACGGGATTTGAAGTATTACTGAAGGCTTAGGTTTATTACCAAGCTGCCTCCTCTGGTTCCTTTAGAAGACTATAGTGAAATTATGTTTTTCCCTTCCCAATGGCTTTATTCCCGCTGATCAGAAGTTTGGTAATGTTTAGCACTGATTCATAATTTAGCATTTATTGTTGGCCCAGCTACAGTATGCACTTACTGGTTCCCAGCAGAGTCTCTGAGGAATCCCAGCAGGCTGTGTCAGTCTTGTGCATGATCACTGAATTCCCTTGTAGTTAGAAAGTAATTTACGTGGTGGACTGTTTGCCTGCTATTCTTTAGATAAATGACCTTAAACCAGAAGACAAAACTATTTTCATAAAACTCGACTGGATCAAGTGGTGTGACAGAACAGAAATGTATCAGTGTCTTTACGCTTCTCTCCACAGGCTGGTTACCTGCTATTCCTCCCGTGTCTGCTGTGGGGCTCTGTCGCACAGGAAATCACACCACTCTCTCTCTCTCTCCCTTTCACCTTCCCTCCCTCGTACTCTTCCTCTCTCTCTTCTCCACTCCCCATTTCCTTTGTCATCCATCCCTCTGATCCTTTCTCGGCCAGCAGGGAGACTTTCAGCTTCTTTTTCTTCATGCAAGTTCTTGACATGTCACACTTTGCGTTGCTCAGAGATCAGACTAACTGGACATCAGACTATGAAATATGATTTGTGACGGTATTAATGTGAAATATCTTCCAGCTTTAATTCATCTCAAACAGTGTTTTCAGACACTTTCACTGCTGAGAATGAATTATATGACTGCAGTGATGAAGTGATAACGTCGTTTTCAATAACAAGTATAATAATCTTAATATACTTAACTTGATTGAGGTATAGCACTTTTCCAAACAACACATCGCCACACCAAACAGCAAAAGACAGCATTTAAGATGCTGATGAGCTTTTAAATTGGGTGGTTAAGAGGAGATTTGTACCAAAATCCCTGGCCACCCTTCGTGGGCACAAGGTGTAGCGTCACGCTACCATAGAAAATGGTACAGTGTTAAGAAGACTTAAGTATTAATTACCCTATTAACTACATAGGATTCACTGTCTATATCGGGTCAGCCTCTTGTGTTGAAGCAGGCTGTGGAATTAACAGAGGGCTGCATTAATCCCCTCTTATTTTCCACATCAGCACTGGCGCATCTGAAAAACATGGTCCAGTCAGACGTTAATTACATAAAGTTCAGCGATGTGTGTGTATGTGTGTGTGTGTGTGTGTGTGTGTGTGTGTGTGTGTGTGTGTGAGTGTGTGTGCGGGGAAGGCCATTTGTTTTCTAGACGACATCAGCGGTGAAAAACATTAATCAATTAGTCTTAGGTGATAAACACACGAAGCGCACCATCACGTTTCACATGGGATTCCCAGGTTTCAAGGTTGCTGCTGTCCACTGACAAGCGCACTCTCCACACACACACACACACACACACACACACACACACACACACACACACACACACACACACGCAGATCTAATTAAAACCATTGTTGTGAATAGATCTGATTCCATTTCAGTGTGGTTAACAGTCCTTCATGGATAAGTAATGAGCTGCTGCCGATGGAGGGAGAGCTCTTCAACCCTTTAACTCCTCAGCTCTGCTGCTGGACTGCAGCAAGACTCCTTCAGGAGTTACTATGGTGATTGGTACTGTATCGCTCTATGGCAGCAGGAGTGACTGTAACTGTAATGAACTGAAATATGGTACACAGTCAGGTGATGGCATTACACTCAGTGTTACATTAATGAGTTGTGTGACAAAGCTCAGTTTAAATACTGCCGAAATACTGTAAGTCAGTGGGATTTTCCAGTTCCAATAGACGTAATCCTCTCAGTTCACTCTGGCCAACACTAGGTTTTTAAAATGGCAGAAAAGTTGATTTTCTCTGTTGCTACCTTCACTTATCAAGCCAAAGAATGAAGCAAATACAGCAGAGCCATTTAGTGACCCGGTCATCCCAGTTCTGAAGGTAAGAGAGGACACAATCACCAATTTTGGGTGTATCAAAAAAAAAAAAAAATAATAATAATATGTAATAACTACAGAAATTGTACCTCACAAAAGTACTTTACACAGGATCCAATCAATGTTAAGCAGAAAACACAAATGAAAATAAACATTAAGAATCTGTAAAATGTTTGATACCAATACCATAAAACACAAAGCTGATATATGAGGTGGTATTTCAACATTGATCTCAATTAGAAATTGTCTAACTTTAGTTTTTTTGGTGACCTTTATGTCTGAAGTGTGAAATCACTCTCACTTGTGTCTTAATCAGTTTGGACACACGGACAAATATTGTTTATTACTTACAGTACTGATACTGATATGACTGTTCAGTGACTATTATGTATCACTGGAAAGTCAACCAAGTTCCGAGGTGGTGAACCTGTAATATAACAAATACCTTCACGGTTATGTGGTTAATAGTCAATAATCAGAGTCTGATTACACGCCCACACAGGTGTTTTCAATTACCCTGTCTGATTAGGGCTACTGTATGCTGGTGATTGTGTGATGTCATCAAACTGTGGGTTAATGAGAACAACACTGAAGACATTTTGACATGTCACAGTGGGAACAGCACAGCTATACATGAATGTATAAATGAATGATGGCTGAATTCCATTAAGCTGCATCCTGGTATTGTGCATGTCGGCTCATTGTCACACTGTCATGGCTTACTGGGCCACTTGAATACAACAGAGTCATCGTTGATGTTATTAGTAACACCTGTGCTTTCCCTGCTACGACGGCTCAAAAGGTCGGCTGTGAGAAAGGTCTATAATGGTGTAAATTGTCCCTGCTTAACAGATAAAACAAAACTGACAGAAGGGTGAGGGAGATGTCAATCAATCACAATCACATCAGTCCCGAGAAGAGGTAAGATAAGTAAAAAACACCTGTGCGGGTGGGCCATGTAGGTAGAGGTGCGGCAAAGAAGTAAAGCGACACTTTGTATAATGTGTGACCCCTTTTAACCATAACAGTGGTGCACAAAGTGATAAACTGAGATTATCAGTGTGTCTCTTGGTAAGAACTGAAGAACCACAGGACTGTAAAATAAAGACAATAAGAAAGAAAAGGAGAGAGAGTGAGTGAGCCCCATTAGGGAAGAAGAGCATTTCCTTATTGGTCTCAGCGACCCTGGGGATGGACTCTGCCTGGACTGATTGGAGTGAATCTTCCGCCGAGTTATCGACAGCACAGCCGTCGGAAAATAGGAAAATAAAGCAGGACAATCTCCTCCTGTCTATCTGTCTGTCTGTTAGTGGAGATAAAAAAAAATGTGTGACTCAGGCTGTGTGTGTGTGTGTGTGTGTGTGTGTGTGTGTTCACTGCCTCTTCCTTTAACATATTTTCCTCTCTGTGCCTGTCGGAGCAGCGGGGCCACTTTGATCAGAGTGTTATCTGCACCGCTGCGGCCTAATCCGTGTATTTGCTCCGAGTCTTAGCTGGATCACCGCGCTCAAATCAAAGCACTACAGAGTCAGACCAGGAGAGAACGGGGACATGCGGGAACACACACTTTTAAACGCTTGCTGTCATACTGTATGCACACACACACTTCCAAAAATCCACAGAAGGGCCACAAGCCGCCTCATGTGGTCATCAGGCTCTATATTGATGATTGAACATGTGTAATCAAAGCCACAAGCACACGTCTAAATATAAGCAACACAGGCAAACAGGGGAATCATTGAAAGACGCTTTATAAATAAAAGCTTACTTCTTTTTGAGCTATAACAAAGAGTTAAGCTTTAACTGCATAAATAATTTTATCGCAACACCTCTGAAACTGTTGTGTACCACAGTAATGCTCGATATCAGGCTTTATCAAGAGACACTACCCCAGATTACAAAGCACTGCTAATTACAACACAACTGCCTACGCTACATTATAAGACAATCAAAAGATGATTTTGTGTGGCTCCTCACAGTCAACAGTTCCTCGCAATTTTAATGACACTCAAAAGTCATTAAACCATCTCCCACTAAAGAGTCCTGCGGATTATTTTGCTATGAAATAATAAAGTAGCTAGATATCTGGAGCCCTGTGAGGATTTAATGAATATTTTTGCAAAACTCCAGTTGTGTCATTGACCATTTCTCAGCCGGTGCTCACTCATTCTTTTAGCGGGCATTAACCTGTTCTACAACCTTGAATTAACTTCGTGGCAGCAAATAAAAAAAAATCAAGGGTACAGTATTTCTAAATCATAAATTAAAGAGCAATGACTAAAACAAACTCATTTAGCAAATAGCCTATAAATGGCGTAGACGTGCGGCAGCTCAGATTATTATATCAAACAAATAAGCAAAATCGTTTCCGGAATGCCCTCTATTTAGTAGATAATCCCATACCCTTCTGTGTGACCTCTCGAAGGAAGCAATACACACAGGGAGATAGAAAAACAAAGCAGAGAGGGAGAAAGCAGAGCTAGTGAGATAATGAAATAACTTATGGAGATGTGCCTCCCTCTTGGGGGAAGGAGAGAGCGAGCGAGTGAGAGAGGTATAGAGAGAGAGGTAATTGCACAGGGCTCATACTACCTTGAGTTCAGGTCGGACGGGGGGCAAGGGATGTTTTATAAGACCTCCTCCTGTTGGACACAGGTTAGTGAAAATATAGACAAGGTTGAGGCCATTACTTCGAGGACGTGAGGGTGAAGTTAGGGATTTTCTGCTTCAGTAAAATATTCAATTTGTGTCCAAGTCTCATCTAATTACAAGTTAAATCTTATGTGGTCGAGGGGCTCCATCTGGCCAACTCGAACTTCTCAGAGGAGAGCTGGCAAAATTGACAAAGTAACTTTTAGCCCTTCCTTACCTGTTTTTTAAACACAGTCTTACAGAGGGTTAAAAAACACTGACTGTGAAAGAGCCAAAAAAAAATCATTTCAACCACCAAATCAATATTCATGAAAAGACCAAAACCAAAAATGTGTTAGTTAATCCATGAATACTTTCCAACTTCCCTAGTCTTCTACTTTCACTTTGAAGTTAAAAATGTCAGATTTGGGGCTAGCATCCATCATTTGTAGTGAATTTTGGAATGACAATTTTGTCACTTGTGATGATGACCCATGATGGCTCACTGATGTGCTTTAATAGTTTTTGGACAACAGTGGAGCTCTATGGCACAGAGAGGCTTTGGCTACACAGAATATACCTTTTTTAGTCAGATCTATTCGTTGTTGTTTGGTCTTTTCATGAGATTTGTTGACAATAAGAAAAACAGAATATCACCAGACTTGTTTAGGATTAGGCCATAGTCATGGCTAAAAGAAAACAATGCAAAATGTTGGTAGGAAACATGATGCAAACAGCAGCATCCTGTGCCAAAGTCACATTTTGTCCCCTCCATCCAATGATGTTACTCTGTGCTATACAATGCTCCTGACAGAAAAGAGTAAAACTTCACAAGGTTACAAGTGGTTCTTGTCAGGAAAATGTAAATATAGTTAATTTGACCAATGCTGTGTTTTTTTCTGGTGACGACAGTCTGACAGTTAATTTGAAATCAATGCATTGATTGAATCCTGATAATAATTCTAGTCACACCTGTTGGTGGAAATCCCAAGTGCTTCCTGGTGATGATGAGAGCCTTGCTGAGGCAAACCTTGATGCTGAGCTTTCTGATCCCTGCGAGACTTCCATGTTAATAAATGAGATCTCCTGCAAAGCAATACTGCTTTAACCCTATGTATTATGTATGAGGCAGAGGAGAACAGCACTAAAAAGGAGGAATCATCTAGGCACACATAAGTGCCAGAATCCAATCTCAGCTCCATTAGTGCAGGACAAATCCTATACAGTGAGAAGGGGTCTCCATATGTTTCCATGAGGGAGCTCAGGAAGCCATTATGGAAATGAAAGGGGACAAATCACACGATACAGATCACTGGGTAAAGCAGGAACAAAATCATGGTGCAGTATACTTTGGACGGGTGGGGCTCAACAAAAGAAGGCTGAAACCTGCACCGCTGCCTCTGCAGACTTCTAATAAACTCTCACAGCGAGGAGGACAGTCTGAGAATTCCATTAGTTCACATTTGTGTCATCTTGTATCTACAAGTTATGCCGTTTTGTTGTTCTGCAGATCAGCGATTACAGCTCCCTCCTTACTTTTTCATAGAGCTGGCATCCTCCACACGACATACTAAGGTGCAGCAGCATGGCGTCTTATTTGATCACGTGTCAACACATTATCACCATCTCTCCATCTTGGCAAGGCACAGAACTCATTCTAAGTACGCTCGGAGTCACAGCTACTGCAGAAGGTTATGGTGGGAGACAATTTGTCTGTGTTTTCCAATGAGTTAGCATCCCCTCCGAGCGTATGCTTCATCACTGTAGATACAGATCCTTACAAACAATCTCCCAAATGCTAATTGAGGTAATTAAAGCCGCAGCATCCAGAGGAAACAGGTGCAGGTGGTAGGCATTATTCATGTCCCCTTGCCCTTGGAGGTAACCCTCTCAATCTACTGAAGTAAACAAGACAGACAAGGGTGCAGTTTTCACTGTTTTCTTTGTTAAGGCGAGCACACAAGAAGCTATATTTCCCACTGGTGTTAGAGTGTCATTGTTGTATGACAACAACAGATAAGTAATCTTCCCACCTCAATGCCTCAATATCTTTTTAAACACATTTTCCTTGAGCTCTATCAAGTAACTTCATCAACATTTACACAGACGTTCTGAAGGGAACGTGCGTCCTTTGGTTGCTACACTGTAGGTATGACCAGTGGCACATTCAGTTCTCAAGAAAACACAATGACATAATTAAGAAAATGACAAGTTGCTCCTTTAAGAGTCAGATACTTTCTGGAAAAGAAATGGGAGAGGTAATTTTCATGGCCATGATTACCCCTCCGCCTCAAGAATGTCCTTCAATTTGTCAAGATTTTTTTTTTTTTTTAGGAAATGCAAATGCCCTCGTCCTAAATGTCAGAGACAGGTAGTGATGGCGGTGGGGGTCTGACATCATTACAGAGGCCTTGTTTATATCAGACAGTGATTAGATTAATACTCATTAGAGAATATTTGTGTCTGCACCTCCCCCCAGGCAACCAGGCAACAGGAACCATGGCAATTAAAAATGGGAAACTGTCATCCTCCATCACCCTGCCGACGTGTTGGCCCTTGAAGAAAACACACATACACCCTATGCTTGGTAATATACACATGAGTGGGAGAATAGAAACAAACTCACTGATCAAACAGATATCAGATTAAACATAAAACCGCTGACTAAAACCAATAGTTCCATCAAGCTCTTCTCTCACTACTGTTTATTTCTTCACACCATTTTGCATCTCTGCAATAAAAACACGTGGTCCAAAACAAGATGATATTCCAACATTATCAGGAATTGCTACACGACCTACAGGAGTCTAGACTCCTGAATAATTGTAATAATCATGCCTGTTACAATTTCATCAGCCTGCTGTTGTAGGCACTGATAGAGAATCCATCAAGCATTTATTTCCTTTCTGTGCCAGTTTCTTCATGCAGAGATTTTTTTTCTCCTTGGCATGAGGAGGCCTTTCATTTCCTGCATTCACACCCTTTCCCCAAATCCATATCGCTCTAATTTCAACTAAGATGTAAAAATGGAAGCTGATTTAAATTTTTGTCACAGTTCCCGTTTGCTTTTGGGGTGTTTTTTTTGTTAGATCTTCATGGTGAGATGCAGAGCAAATAAATGAGATACACTGTATTAAAATACACAATTTTGTTCCGATGAAATCTTTGTGTTGAGTTTCTTATAAACTCTGAATGCTGCTGTGGCCTTACTATGTGCCTTCAAACTATGCGTGCTCTATATGTGCATTTGATCCTCATTATGTCCTGTTTTCCATCTCCTGAGACACTTGTGAAAAATAATGATCTTGATGACCGTGGCATAATTAGGGCTCGGAAAGTCACCATAGCCTCCACGACGCCATTGCTAACTCTATCATTATAATTGAATATATTCAGTCCACTTTTTGAATCATTTTAGCTGGCGTTTGGTGCTCCATTAGCTATGGGGTTATGATCATTACGATAAAAGGAGGTTACTTTAACATGCCCGTGTTCTGAGTGTTTGGCCTAAAGGGACGAACTTCAGAGAATTGTCACTCACTCAAAGACTAAGGGAAACTTTGTGCGCGGTCTGAGGCGACTTTAATTATGCCCGTCGTAAAGCCCCCACTTCCCTTTGCTATAGAACTCTGATCTCATCTGTCTGGAAAAAGGCTCCTCAGATGTTTGTCATGAGATGGCTGCTGGCTGCTGCTTTCTGTGAGCGTGTGAATCAGCTGGTCTCTGTCTGTCTTCTCATTCTGTCTGTCAGTCTTGACTCTCTGCCTAATTATTGGAGGTGCCTCCATCTCTGCTGCGCATTCCCTTCCATTTTCTACTTCTCCTTCCCTCCCTCTTCTGCAAAACTTCTGAAACATCTGAGCTGAGGAAAACAGTGGAGGTGCTGTGTTGAGAAGGGTTTAGTTCTGGTATTGGGTCGTTTTCGATGCTCTGAAGAGGGACCAGACTTTATATTGAAATAGCAGTTTTGAAAACTCACAATGACAATTCCTTTTGATGATGGTTGGCATGGCTTAATGTAAATAAAACTTTACTTTAAAGACATTTAAAAGGGCTAAAACAGAGTAAATTGCTTGAGCTATTGCTGGTAATGAGAGAAATGACTTTTGGCTTTCATCAGAGGTTATTGTGCAGTCGTTTGTTGTAGCAGCTTAGTTCACAAGTGTACCAAAGTTTTTATTGTTGTTATACGGTAAAGTGCTGTCATTAGTGCCTCTTGGATCAATATGCTCTTAACACAATGTCCATATTTACCTGAGTGCAGGGGGCTTTAGGAGAGGTGTTATTGAAGTAATAATGGCAAAAAAAAGACACTTGCGACCAAATGCATGTCTTTTTTGAAACTACTTTCAAGTCCTCGACAAAATTGGCTCGGTCAAAGTGATATCTAGAGAGTGACCTCTACCCAGGCAATTTCAGACACATGAATAATTAAAGGAAAATGAAGGGGGGAAAAAGCACACTTTCCACTTAGAGCACTGCATGTGCTATAAAATAGACTGTAGCCTGACTTTCAAACTGATTTTGGGCTGAGTTGAAGCCTGGATGTTTTATCAAACCTTTGTTTCTCCCACTTAATTTTACTGCTGGCAGTCTTAAGGCAGTGATTCCCTCTTTCCATGAGTGAATTAGGTTGAAAGTCAAAGAGGCTCAGGTTGTTGTCAATAGTCATTAGAGCTGGCCACTGGCCCTGGGTTAAGACCTGTCCCTCTCTGCTGTCAGGCTCAATACCACACAGACGCATGTATCCACATCACTTTTTCTGCAGCTCAAAATTGCCACAGCTTCGGGTAAAAAACGTCTTCTGTAACCAAGCTCATGGTCAAACAAGCTATCAATAATTTGTGCAAAAACATGGTTGTTTGTTTCTCTGTTTCCTCCTCTTTGTGACATTTTTGCAGAGGTGTCTGCTGGCACAGGCACTGCAGGTAAAAAGTGAGGGGTGTCAGAATATTGTTGAGGCACACAATATGGGAATGAAGTATCAAAAGGGCTGAAAGGTGCTATTGGATTGATGGCCATGGGATTTGGAACATTCATGTTCCCGTCAGGGTGATCTGTAATCACTTTGGTTGCTAACTTTTCATCTAGCGCCATCATCAAGTCAACATTATCATTTTTCCAGTACTTAAGTTTATGTAGTCTATTTACCAAATACTTGGTGACATTCCCATCTGCCTCAGCTGTGCTTCGTGTTTAGCATGCTAACATGCTAAACTAAGATAGTGAACATGGTAAACATTATACCTTCTTAGCATCAGCATGTTAGTATTGAGACGTTGGCTTTTAGCTCAAAGTACAGCCTCACAGAATTGCTAGCTTGGCTGTGATACAGACTGTAGCCGTACTTTGCCTTTCTTTCAAAGGATGAAGTTCTCTCGAGTTTCCATTTGCTCAAACAACCTCTTTTTGCCTCTTTCATTTTGATATTGATTTTGTATCTAGTGCAGATTCAAATGTCCTGCAGATGTGTTGGCCATTTTACGATCTGGCCTAGAATGCTGTCTACAGTAGACCTGCATTTATGATTCTGTGTAGTCTTTGCCATCAACATTAGTGCCTGATAAAGTTACCAAAGTGTAGAAGGGAAGTTTAGAGGGCAGATGTGAACTGGACAGTGATAGGGATCTTGGTACTAGCTCTGAGGTGGGTCTACTGGGCATAACAAGACCTTCCTCCTGCTTCAGCAGATATAATTAGCTTTGGGTTGGGGATGAACTGGAAAACTGTGTTCTTTTAAGTTCTTTTCTTCCCGTGTCCTTCCCCTTCACTTCCTCCCGCCCCTTTCTCCTCCACTTTTTCCTCTGAATTGCTGCCAAGCTCTGCTTGCCTCGGTAATTAGGAGCCAGGGCGTGCTTTCAGGACTCCATTATGAAAACAGCAAACGGTCCAGTGGTTTATTGATAAAGCATTACACTCTGCTTCAATACTGTATGGAGATGTACAGGGAGCCTGCAGCCTTTTCAGGTGGACCACTGTATAGGCACCCCCACTGCCAGATGCAATATCATAATGATATAATAGCGCTATCACACACCCCATATAATACAAGACTGAAATGCCGGAATACAGCACGCCAGCTGTATTAGTGAAATTTAATGCAAAAAAACCCAACAGCAACAACAACATGAGCCGTGCCATGCTCTGTCAAATGGAGAAAATGACCACAGAAAAAAAATATAGCCAATTTAATCCGCAGCAGAAAGAGACAGTTGAAGAGGTAATTTCGCTCAGCAATATGCGAGGACAGCTATTTAAATGTGTTGTTGGCGCTCCAATCAGGTTTCCCAGGGTGCCGTGATATTTAAAAGTGACACGGGTGACCCTCCACATTTGCGAGGTGTCATCATGCATCAATCGGCAAGGTGTATATCAAAGCTACCCGTAATGGTGTGTGCATTGGGATTTATATTTCCAATTAAATCTGCAAATTATATGATTATCCGCTGCACCGTGCCGAGGCCATTTTGGAAACGGATTGTGGTGTTCATTTTGTTTTTCTACAAAGATAATAGTGCCAGTGGCAAACCTGCTTGTGCGTGAGAATATTAATGTCCGTGGCCTTGTCTCACACCAAAACGTGTGTTCACGGGCCTCACAGCACACACACACACACACACACACAAATACACAAGCCATCATACTGCTGCAGAAACATGCAGACATTCTCTCGTATTGAACTGCTCTGTATTTTTCTCTCTTTTTCTGTCAATTAAACTTGTATGGACTATGTAAGTCCTTATTAGCCGAGATCCAGCACCTGCTGCTGACTTTAATTGCCTGTGAAAATGATATCAGACCAAGGATCTGCCTGATAAACCTACATGTCGATCTGTCAGACACACACAGCACCGAAGCCTCTCTGACGGCTGATAGTGGTCTCAAAAACAATCACATGCATGTAGACACACATACACACTCTCTCTCTCTCTCTCTCTCTCTCTCTCTCTCACACACACACACACACACACACACACAGACACACCAACACTCAGTGGATGTGAATTATTGATTTGAACATGTCAGCTAAGAGACAGCGCAGACCGCCACTGTGGGAAAAGGAAGGATATTTTGCTATTGCTTTGCTATGCTTGACTGCCAAGACCATGTTCACCAGAAAGTTTCCACTTTCTGAATGTTTACAGAGCGATGCCTAACAATGCCCTAAGACAGAGAAGAACTGCGAGAGTTTAAGGATGCCGGATGAGTTGTACAATCACGAAGGAGGGAGGATATTGAAAGACACAGGAGACTGTGAGAGTTGGAAAAGAGAGAGGGATAAATGGAGACTAAAGGGGAAGGAGGAGGGTGAGAGGGAGAGAGAAAGTAAAAACTTTCCCTCACAGGCTATTTGTATATGCATCTCTGGGGTGCCATTTTAGCTTCCAATATTTTATCCTGAGTAAAATGCTATGGGAGTATTAACTGAGTTGCCATTGCCTTCCCCTTCTTTATTACTTTTCAGCATTGCACCATAAGAGAAGAAACAGTTATGGCTATAATTTGGTAAGGCTGAGAAATGCTCTGAAAGCAAAAATTTAGTCCCAACCTTTTAAGATGCACATTCGACTATTTCATTCCAAAATGCAATATTCACTATCTGGGAAAAAAAAAATGGAAACATATTTATACCAAGTGAATGCTGGCCTGAGAGTAAACCTCGTTATGTCTAACAGTTTAGGATACAAGGATGTGAGACCTTTGCTGGTAAAATGGCCTTGTTTTGGAAGATAGACTTATCAGTGTTTTTGAAATAATGGCCGCTCAATTCTAGTTGCAGAAATTTGGAAATGTGCAGTGAATAATTTTGGAATAAATGTTTTTATTCGTTGTCTGAAACTGAGGCATACAATATAGGTTATTACATCTCAGACTTAACTGAATGTGACTGAATGTTAATCAAAAGAAGGAAACAAGCTATAAACACAACATAAACATGTTTCACTTTTTAAGTTTAATCATCATAGTGCATGCTGGATGTTTACACCTACATGTTGTTTACACATCCAGCAGACATGTAGCAACATTAGCATTCGTTTTAAAGTCACGTAAGACCAATATTCAAACTCCTTTTAGCTCTGGTTTGGTCTCCATCAACTCCTAAAGGAAATACATGGCTCCTTAGCAGCTAAATGCTCCACTATGTTCACCAGCTAGTCGCTAACTTTGTTGGTCTGCCGCTTGGTGCTGATCTGGTAGCGTACAGTGTGTATATCATAGCTTTGTTGCTGAACTAAAACAGGAAAGTTGCAGTCCAGAAAACCAAAACATTGAAAGATGCTAAAACACTCTGTACAGTAAAGGGGAACTGCAGAGTTGGAAGATCATTTTCTGTGGGTTCATTAGCAACACCTTTTTACATCACACATAGTCATAAGATCCATTGTAAAAACATCGATTTGTGCAGCTTTAATCTGAGGAACCATGTGCAATTATCTTTATATTCTTATTTAGAACTGTATTTGAATTAACTTTAGTTTGTTTAACGTTGCTGTTCTCTGTCTACATTTCAGGGAGTTGAATCACTTCGAGCAGCATAGTAAACACATGGATTCACACAGAATCCAAAGAGCCTGTGTTGAAGTCTCACTGATGAGGTGTTGAAGTGAAAAGCCTCATTCAGAACTTTTTTTGGAGAGCATCTCAACACACCTCTTGTTTATGCAGCCGAAGTGATTTATCAAGCAGAAAATTTGAATGTGCGAGTGACTAAATGAGAGAATGGAGGAGAGAAACAGCTTGCCATCCTTCATGATGATAATCTCCTCCATGCTAATGCACATCTCAATATCCCAGGCAACACAAGTCAGATTGTAGTTTCTGACAAGTATGGATTGCATAACAGCAGCTGGCTAATCCTCACGCTACAGGCGCACGAGCATATCTCCCCTCTAATTAGATTTATTTGCTGCTTTCATGGGACTCGTCTTTACCATTACCATTAGTCTCTCTGTGGTGAAATATGTCATTAAAATTCCCTCCTAAGTTTACTGGATTTCTACTGATTTCCATGGACACAAGTGAAAAGATGAGTGAGAGGGCAGGAAGATGGAGAACAGGAGGTAGTGGAGGAGAGTAGGGGGAGGAGGAGAAGGAAGAGGATATGGTGTATTGTTGGTATTTGGCGCCTATTCATGTTCCTTAGCTAAACAAGGCACTTCATTTATGTGACGTGTGTTGCTGTGATACACTTAATAGGAGAAGTTGCTATTCTTGGGCCAGTATAATGGCAGTATAAGGCAAGTATAGTGCAGTGTGTAAGTGTTGGCACAGTGGCCTGTGTTTCCTTGTTTTGGCTTAACTCCAACACGCTGAATTTGAAATGAAACGGTGACTTTAAGGTTAAAGTGCTGACTTTCAGCTTTAAAGGTGTTTGAGGGTGTTCACATCTATATTGGGTGAATAGCGTAGGACTCGTTTTTACCCTTGGGGGAATATGTATAAAAAGGGCTACCATATGATTCATCAGATGTGGATGTAAACACAGCTGAATTAAAACTGAAAGTCAGCACTTTAACCTCACAGTCACTGTTCCATTTCAAATCCAATGTGCTGGAGTTCAGAGACAAAGCACAGACTGCACTGTGTGTTATCATTATTTGATCCTAACTACAACAAATTGGAGAGTATGGTACAGCAGTTTATTGGCACTTTCTAAGGTCAGCATAGTTAGAGAGAAAATTAAGAGCAGAAAGTACACAACACACAATGCATGAAAAAAGATCAATGATTCTTACAAACAATGCAACAAAGCAATGAGAGAGTATCTTACATTACCAACTACTATCCATGTTTTACTGTGATTTTTAATTCAAACATACCGGGCCACGCAGATCAGTCATATTTAATACATTTCCCCAAATTAAAAGCATTACGTCATTGTAGCAGTAGGAGCTGTTGAAAAAAATAGTTTAGACAATAGACATTTTGGGAAATACGTTTATGAGTTAGATGAGAAGATTGATACCAATATCATGTTTGTGAGGTAAATATGAAGCAAGAGCCAGCAGATAGCTTAGCTGAGCAAAAAGACTTGAACCCTAACCCCCTAACCCAGGAGGAAATAGCTTGGCTAAGTGATGGGGGAGAAAATTCACAGTCCTCGTTCTGAACAAAAATGTATTATCTGAAGTTTATCTGAAATTAATATGAGGCTGCAGAAGTTAATCAATTCAAGCAGATATATTCCAAAGTTACAGTCTTTTTAGCAGGAAATTCCCTCCTTGCACAGACTGTGGATTTTCTCCCCCATCATCACTTACACTGGAAGCTTGTTAGGAAGGGGTCTCTTAATGGCCAGTGTGAATAGGAGGAATTACAGCAAGCAAAACCTGTTAAAATGTCCACTGGGGCATGTGACTAATGTGAACCTATCTTTTAATTTTCATCTCAGTAGTGAGTAGCTTTTCCATGTGCATTACATTGTGAGACAATAGTGACATCTAGTAACAAATTTGACTTAACGTGAAGCGTGGAACTATTTACACACTGCTGTTTAATACAGAATAAATCTAAATCTAATTAGGCCTCTTAGATTCAAAACTGCTTTCTTTTTAATATTAAAATGAGATATATGATAATACTGCAAGTTTTTGGTTATCCGTTTGATGGTTATGTATTTCATGGGATTACGGATTGGTGCTATTGTGTTAATCAATGAAATAACCCTGATTCTTGCTGGCAGCTCAGAGTACTGTGATATATTAGGTATGTACTGGGGTTCGCGATTTGAACCCTGCAGTCTTCTATAGTGCTCTACACAGAGCTGGAAAGCACTTTCCTAGCTTGTTCATTTGGAGCCCAGAGTTCACTGTGTTCAGGGAGCAGAGATGATGTCAGGTATGTAAGTCAAAACGATTTTACTTCAGTGCTGAGAGCAGATAGTACACGCTATTCAAACAATGCACCTCTCAATGCCTTTCTTGCAAGGAAACATCTTCGAAAAGTGTTTTTCAAAAATATGGTGCTGTGGACCTCGCAATTAGAGCTAACCCTGGCAAGTTGTGCTCGGCCCTGCTGTGAGTGAAAGGCAGTTTTTGCCTTGCACTGACCTTCCAGTCTTGAATAGGGATTAGTCTGTATGGAGTCTGGCTAGATAGATCTGTGAGGGCAGGGCACATCTAGCTTATGCTTCATGCAGCATGTGTCCTCACATTTCATAGTCCTCTCTTGTTTTGAATTTGTAGAATTGGAAAGTAAACTAGTAATATCGGAGGTCATTTTAGGTAAAGCCGGAGTCATTTTTTCTTTATCTAAATCTCTCCCGTAGATAATCTAACCGTCCCAACTCATGGCTGAACAGGTGGACTCAGATTGTGCAAATTGATAAAACTCAAGGGAGGAGAGGTTCGGAGTGAGAAATGTAGGGGGCAGGGGGTGCGCTGGAGATTCCAATTTTATGGATAAGAGGAATTTGAAAATTTATCACATATTGGATAGAGATCATGGAAAAAAAAACCCTGCCTTCTGCCCCTTTTTCTTCTGATTCGAATAAGTAGCAGAGAGGGGAACACGGGAGAGACATGACCCCACCCCAACCAATTTCACACGTTTGGTCGTGGCGTTAAAGGATTAGGATCTGCAGGTGAGCTAACTGACTGGATTAGAGCTCTTGTTGTCGATGCCTATTTTTGACTTCTAATCTGTAGGCATTGTTGTCTACAGTTATTACCAGCAAAGCATGTAATTTAGAATATGAAAAGGGTGCAGGGCCCATATGTGTCTAAGACCAGCTGCTGGATAGACAGCCTGAACAATGTGATACAGTGCTCAACGTGAACATGTGTGTGAGTATGTGTGACCGTGTGTGAAGATGATTGTTGACTGAATTGTTAACATCATTTCAGCAAGAAGTTGGTGATGCCATGCCATCCCACAATTCCCCTCCACCTCCATTTCACTTCATCTCCATCTCAACCTGTTGGCGTGACTCCTGTCTTCTCGCCCGTGTAGCCATGGAGATGTGGTGTGTAATTAAAAATATCCTCCCTCCTCTGGCTATCCACTTACTGCTGTCAATTAGCAGCAGTTGGATGTGGCTGGATTGATGCTGTGTGTTGCACGTCGCAGCCCTGTCCTATACACAATTTGCTTTAGTGTGAATTTTGCACAGCGTGTGACAAAGAGTGTGAGCTAATCTGTAAATAGTATGAAGTGAAAGAGTGTTGCTATGTGCTGTGTGTAAATTGTGCATAATTCTAAGTCTACAACCCTGCAATTAATGTACTGCATGCGTGTATTTTACCCTTAACAAAGTGGGCTAATTTGCTTGAAGTCTTGCATGCAGAATATTCATTCGATGGTCCAAGCGCTCCTGTTTCCCCTCAATGAGAGGCTGTGTGTGGCGTGCTCTCCCTGCTTCGTTAAGGCAAAGTAAATGAACAAGCACTTGCTCAGATTGCTCCCCAGTGTATTCTGCCTTTCTTGTGATGAAGAATGAATCAGTCTGTCCCAGGAACTTTTACCTGCATTTATTGCACATTATCACTTGGATCAGTGATATCATTTTTCACTGTCACAGCTTTCTCTTCATGTTTAACAATTCTATTATTAACCTTCCCTTTCTGGTTGACACAGCTACATTGTTTTTCAAGTCAGCTTGAATTTCATGCTGTTTGCACAAGTGTTTCGGTCCACACAGACCGACCTGTCTCTAAATCTCTCACAACTCCTTTCTGTGATAGTCGTTCAGGCGCACTCAGGGACAGAAACCCTGTCAGAGTCAAAACGTTTTGGTGTGTGCTAATCGCTGTGGGAGTTTCGTACGTCAGTCGCAGCACCCCTGACGCTATTGTTGGTGTGTCTAATTAACACTCCGGTGTGGTGCTGATGCTCCACACTACCTGTGCTGAGACACCTGTCCTGTGATAAACCTTGTGTACAGGAGCGAATGATTGTCAAAAGTGATTTTAGATGGGATACAGTTTTGAAAAAGACCAACGCGCGACACTTGTTTTGCTCATGTTAAGATGATAGACAGCAGGTGTTTCTGGGAGACTCAGCAGGTATGACACAGTTGTGCCCAGGGGTGCTGCTGGTGTTGATGGGTCCACATGCATAATACTACACAGAAACAGATGGATGAGAGTATGACAAAGTCTGGCAGATGACAGAAAAGAAATTGGTAATGTCTGTGATTTAATGTATTTTCTTTTAAAAATGTTCCTCTCCTTCTGCCGAAAGAATATAATGACACTTTCTTGCCAGGAGGTTTGTCAGGGAAGACGCTTGTGAATTTGCATTTATATTTTACAGCAAGACTTATCATAATCATCATGCTGCTGAACAAGATTAACCACAAGAGTACAATGAAGGGAGGAGGGCAAAGATGTTCTGCATGTGTGCTCATGTAAATAGCCGGGAATGTTATCCGTTCCACAGTGTTTTTAATCATGTTTTTTAATCGTACTGTTTGTGTGTGTGTGTGTGTGTGTGTGTGTGTGTGTGTGTGTGTGTGTGTGTGTGTGCGTGTGTGTGTGTATCTGTGATTGTGCATGCTTGTGTGCCTTGCTCTGTGCTTTCACCAGTCATGCCAGCTTGCTCTGACCCCAGTGACCCAGTGTCCCTGGCTCTGTTCCAGGTAGCCTGCAGTCCCATCTTCACTGCCTGCATAGTCTCACACAACACCACGACTCACTGCTCAGCAATGGCCGTTTTTTTTTCTGTTGACACAAAGTAAATTGAGGCATACCAGCCGTTCTCAATCTCACCTGCCATTTTTAGATCTCACTGTCTTGAAAGATTTTTTTTAAAGAGAGTTAACAACTTGGAGTTTGCTCTTCAGTCTGCTGATGTGTTATTCTGCTCTGGGTGTGGATTCCTTAATATTTATCAGCCACGACAGGTTTCACCTTGTGAGTCTTCGTGTTTGTTATCATGGCAAAATGTGGTCCTGGAGACACCGACTGTAGCGGGAACTACCACAGAAGTGGTGTTGGGTACTTGGCCAGGTGTTTATATGTCTGTGGACAGATTTTGTCAATACAATAGGGTCACAACCGTGCAAGATGCAGTCACGCAACTTTACAGGTTGATATCAAAATCGCGTTGACAAAATCTGTCCACGGACATACAGACAGACATATAAACACCACACACAGACTCACAAGGTGTAAACAATACCAGACACACTGTCGCTGTCTCAGCTGGTAATAATGTAGTTATGACTACTGAGTACCCATGGTTCAGAGCCTCAACATGTTGATGGGCGTTGCAGCTGGTGTGATCCCAACGAAAGATGGTCTCTAGTATTTTATGATATCTGATCTGTCTGCCATCTTTAATATATCTGACGCTGTTACTCTGCTCCAGTGTGTGGTGCCCTCAAATTTATTTGTGTGATACCTGTGATACCATTTTCTTTTTGCACTTGTTTGTTAATGTATTAATTAATGTATCAACAGTCAGGTTCTCATGAGGATTTCAAAAGGCAGTGACTGATGGAGGTTTTTACAGTCATGCCCAATGATTAGAGTTCAAAGATATCCAGCTGGCTACAGATGGCACATTTACAGAAATGTTGATTAATGTGCATGACTTTAAAGGATAAGTCTGATCTTATTCTAGATTTACCCGCTGTGACAGCGGGTGACTGGTATTGTTTTCACCTTGTGAGTCTGTGTGTGGTGTTTATACATCTGTCTGTCTGTCTGTAGGCAGATATTGTCAACATGATAGCTTCACGACCATGCAAGATGCAGTCACAAAACTTTACAGGTGTGTAGTTGAGATCAAAATGAAGTCTGACTTCGAAGATGGGTGTGGTCTGAGCAAGGGTGCCAGAAGTAGGGGGGTCGGAAGTAGGGAAAGGGCCATTGCTCCCCCCACTTAACACCCCTGGACCACATTCGTTTGAAGATGTGGATGTGGATCACACTGTCCCAGTATGTTATTACGCCTGTCACGATAATTACGTTATCGACTTATCGTATGATATATGGACAAGACCTTGACATTTTTGCTGACCTTGATATTGCCTGTTGTGTGTACATGTGTGTTTGTTTACATAACAATGTCACCAACCTTTTAGGTGTTTCCATTATGCAAGAATAAACAGCAGGGCTTTACCCTCTTTTATAAGACTTGGGTGCAGCGCATAAGCCAAATGAACAAAAAAAAAACTATGCTGAGACACGTTTTGCTGTCATTTCTGGTCACGCTGCTTCTGTCCTCTCTGTGTTATTAGTTGGGTCAATTCATCGTTGGTTTTGGTGTTTTAACAGGACTTTTAACAGGATCAACAGCCATATCATCAGAAAAAACTGTATAGTAGAATAGCTGGGCCCAAAGTAGTCTCCTCAATAGGCACAACTCTCCGCCACCCTTTAAACCCTGCCAACCAGCCTAACACCTTCAGATTGGTTGGATCATGAGTGACAGAGTAGCAGAGCGTGGCAAGTTGTTCTCATTTGGTGACAGCCAAAGATGAATCATTTAAAGTGCTCGTGTGCGGCCTCACAGAGCAGTGTTTTCTGGACTATTAGCTACACAAGCAGCATTAGGCAGATGAGGCAGACTCTCCTCATATCTCACCACACGCCTGAGGCAACAGACTGAGGGAGAGACTTCAAAGTCTTCAGATAAGGAGATAGACACCTCATGTTGAACTTGAGGAACCTTGACAGATTTAATAGAGCAGAGGGTCCTGTGCCTGGTTGCTGATGGACAATTTGCCTCTAGCTTAATTTGGTCTACAATTTATTGATTATGATAAGCTAGATAGCTAATTTTACTTTGACGTGTTTTGGAAAAAAACCTTCTTGTCAAAATGTCAACATAATGTATATGTTTTTTGCAGTCTCCTTGGAGGGTTTTGCAGTCTCTCTCCCCTATTAACATAGTTTGCCCTTTCCCCCCAAAATCTGAGCTGCGTGTGCAGTGTGTTTTGAAGGTTTGCAGGTGGAGGAGAAGATGCTGTGCTGCTAAACATGGGATGTGGGGTTGTGTGTGGGAATGGCATGGTGAAGGGGGAAGGGTGAGGAGGTTAGTCTGTTTATGTGAGTGCGTGTGTGTGTGTGTGTGTGTGTGTGTGTGTGTGTGTGTGCTTGGGTGGTTGTTGCTGGGAGGTTGGTTGCCTGTGGGACCTGCCTCTCAGTGTAATTGAAAAATGTGACCTGGAAAATGTTTGCCCAGTGGAGCATGAAAGTTACCTCCACAGCGACGGTGGCTTGCATGGAGGCGGCTCACCTGGCCCCTGACAGGGAGAGCCCCGTATTGGGTGGTAGCTCACGTTAAGAGCCACTTTATCCCTTCACCACATGCAGACAAATGCATTATTTAATAGTGCTAAAGAATCCGAGACTGACCAAAAAAATGCAAAAAATTCATCTGGAATCCCCACCTATAAGCTGTGAAAAGACTGACCTCGACAAGGGCGCTGGGTGTGCTCACCTGAAAGTATGACTGCATGTAATTCAATCTATTTTATCAAGGGAAATAAACATTTCAGGATTCATTCAAACATTTGCATTCAAAAAACCTGACCTCACGTCCCCTGACTTGAAAGGTTTAGTAAAAAAATGTGTCTGTACAAGAAAAGCAGTAGAGAACGTTCTTGTGTCTCAGCATATCTGACAGTTATTAAGGTGGCGATAAAATGCAATCAAAAACCTGAACTCCATCCTGCACACTCAGGGTCCTCCAAGTCATTTTCATTAACCCACAACCATTATTTCAAATATCGCATGCATCTTCATACCTCGACAGGTATGAAGACACATGAGTGTGGCTGCGGTACTTCAGCAATGTAGACAGACTAAATTAATATAAAGAAGTGTAGAGTCAGCACAGGATGGAGGCATGATATACATTTTAAGTACAGTGTTGAGGTTGGCCAACAGCTGAGCGTAGATTTGCATGAGAAAGTGGATGAGCAACACTAAAGTAAGAGGGGGTCTGGGGACGGAAACCGAACAGGAACAAGGAAACAGCAGAGGTAAACAAGGATATTGTCAGTGAGAGATCTAACGTGACTTAGTAGATGAGCATTCACCCCAATCACACAACAGCTTGTGGGGAGACATACTAAGCAGAAGACTGCAAAGCAGATGTAAACAGTGGCAGATTCAACGAGTCTGAACAAAAAACATGTAAATAGCCTATAATGATAGCCTATAATAGGAAGCCTGTTGTTTAAAACTGCAATGAAAAACCATCTGTTTGCATTTTTGTTTTTTGTTTTTTTAGCAACAGTGATTCAAAATGTGAGTACAGTTCTGCAACTGAAGCAAAAAATTCAGGAGGATGTTAGTACTTTGAAATGCCTTGGGGGCGCTTTTACCTCATTGTTGTTGGTCTGTCATCAACTGACGAAGTAATATGAATGTGAATGTATTTACCACAGTGACAAAAATTAGATGCAGTTGACAAACATGTGCCAAACCTGATTGTGTGTGTGTGTATTTCTGTATCACTACTACAGACAGACAGATTAATGTAATATTAATCACACAAAGCACACACATTAACAGGTTATAGCTTGTGATATTGTTAGGTGGATATTTTTTTTTACCTTTGGACAGAGCCAGGCTAGCTGCCCCCCCCCCCCCCCCCGTTTCCCCTGGCAACAGCATTTATCATACACAAATGAGAGATAATCTAACACTCTGAAGAAAGAGAATAAGCGTATTTCCCAAAATGTCGAACTATTCCTTTGATATGAATTTAGTCATGTAAATGCTTGTGTGGTGAAATTATTCCCCAGCTAACATTAGCACCGATCCACAGAAGCTCAGTGTCACAAACAGTAGAAGGAGGCACAAATGAATCCCATTTCTGTTAGGCAGAGAAGAAAAAGTCCACTCTTTTTGTGTGTGAACTTAAGGTTTTTCTAAGCAGCTTTGATGTTTTTTCCCCCTTTTGTCAAGTCTTCACTTTCTGCTGTTATCTAGAATAATAAGTGCTGTGGCGCAGGTGGTGTGGTGATAATGGCTGTGACTTTGATTTAGTATAAAAAAATGAAAGAATAAGTACAAAAAAAAACCAACAGAAAAGGAGAAAACTGTTTTCACCTGCTTAGAACACTTGAGACACCACTCTCCCTTATACATCTTATGAAATACACCTTCAATTGCCATATAGTATCTCTGGGCGTATAACTGCCCAACATTGCAGCATTTATAATATCATACAGGCCACTGAGACAGAGGCTAACTGAGCTTGTTGGCCTCAGACTGTATTACAGTCAATGCTTCAGGGCCAGTGAGGGGAACAAGCTAATTATGGATAGACTCTGTGTAAGAGGGACTCGTGCTTCCATCTTTAATGAGGAAATTTGCATCTTCCATTAAATTGATGTATGTGTGCATACATCACATTATAGAATATTTCATATAAACTGGAGGAGTTCATTTGTGAAGTTCTGCCCTCCCACATAAGCTACTGCTCAGAAAGATCAATTGGCCTGCCGTCTGCCGTTTCTGGCATTTCCTCTTTTGGGGAGCATTAAGATTGTTAAAAATGACCCGAGTTGTGCATAAGTTATCAGTCAGTTACTTAGTTGGTATGTAAAATAGAAGCAGGTTATATGAAAAAGTTTGGTTATGTTAGAGCAAATGTAGCATGAGCATTGCTTCTTCACTGTCTCTACATCACCACCACCATCATCAACTTCTACAACCCCTACATGAGATAAAGAAAAGCTATATCAGGTAATGTATAAATGAGAGCACAAACAAGCCAGTAAACAGTGTGAATCTAATTAAAAGATAATGTCGGCCATTTTGTCACAAATGTTTCTACTTCTATGGGCCTATCTTCTAGCCCTAGGGCTCTCTATCTGTTGAGGGCTATTGCTCTCTACTTGCAGCCTGTATCTTTAGTTACGCTGCTATCTCCACTTCCTCACCCCGGACTGTATCTTCCTGACTTGGTGGTATTTGTGCTGGCCGTCATGCTTGACTGTGCTGACCCAGTATTTCTCTCTCTCTCGAAGATCAAATATCCCGTTTAGTTTCTCGTAGTGCATGAGGTTCAGAATAGCAAATGGGAACTAGAATCAGAAAACCATAAACTGTAGGTCTGATGAGTTTTGGTGTACTGCTTTTCCCAGTTTGCACAAAAAAATTGTGTCAAAGTCTTCCTAAATATGGAAACCAGGAACAGAAATACAGTACAGCTCTGTGTCTGGAAACCCTGTGTTTTGCACCCCACTGAATAAGCCTCCAGACTTCCATTCTCTTTGAGGATGGCTAGACTTTACGCAAACACGTCTTGCTAGGAGGATGATATTTCTGACAGGAGGATTGACCGGCCCTATCTCCAGAGCAGCAACTGCACATTCAGAGTGAACATCACCCCACAAACTGGCCGCTGGAGGGGAACTTGAAAGAACAGGAGGGAGAGCACTGACGCACCTCAGAAGATGGTTCGGCATCGACCACTGACAGCCGACTTCAAAGACCCAGTTATGAACATGACAGGCAGCCAGCGCAACAGCCTTTGAATCCAGTGCACATTTTTATCAAGACTTTATGGTCTATTTAGAAGTGATTTTTTTTTTTTGCAGCACCGGGAATTTGATTTGACTGTACATCTCATCGCTGACATGGTAACTCTCGCAGGTCTCTTCTTGATGTTGATATATATGGGACTTGCATTTTCATGAGTGCCTGATGTTATTCCACATGGCAGCCGTTGATATTAGCGCCTTTGATTCCTGAGGAGTTCTAAAGAAATGCTGCACAGAAAGCCCCGCAAGGCACAAGTTGTTTATTTGCCCAGATATATATTAATCCAATCAATTTGCCTCAACTCACACCTTGTGGAGAATTATAATGGAGCAGATGGGTGCAGAGTAATATCCCCCAAAAAATGCTCCAAGACAAAATCCTGGCAAGTTTTATGTACCGACATGATTTGGTATTTATGCTCATTTTCTTTTCAGTATTGCTAATGAGGAAATTTACATTACATACTAATTCATATTAAAATATATATTCAAAATACATCAATATGAGTTACTGATAATAACCGTTTTGTATTTAACTTTGTAAATAAGAAAAGGTATATAAATTGGTAAATTAAAGGTGAAAGGTGTAAAAATATTAGTTTTTTTTCTTTTTACAGATGGCCAATTAAGCAAAATACAAATACAATGAAAACAATGAGAGAGAATATTGTGTAACCTTTTCAGTCATGTTTGCATTTCATATGTATTGCCCTTCTCTCAAACTAAAGTCACTCTCAAGATCACTGCCGGTGTATCCAATTCTTTCACTCCATAAAATCTCAACCCTCAAGACATGGTCACACAGCCTTGTTTGTATGAGAGGGTGATGATATGAGTGCGAGGCCGTGTGTGTGTGTGTGTGTGCTGAAGCATGTGTACTTGTGCGTGTGTTGCAGTGTCATCCCACCCTGGAAAATGACTTATTAAAATGAAATTACGCAGTGCCCTGACCCATGGCAAACGGCATGAGCCGCAATTTGTCTAGCAGTTGAGCTGTGAATAAAATCTGATTGGCAATAATTTGGCTTTGCTGTTGATATAGCATCCCATCCTCCACATCTTTTCTTCCATCTCTCAACCTCTCACACCCCCTCGCCTTATCGTGGATGTGTTGATCTAAGGGTGAAATATTACTGATATAGTGATCTGGGGTCAGCGAGCAGAGCACTGTGATGATGGTAAGTGGGTGGTTGTGAGGTTAGGGAAGGGTTTTATGAAGCAGGAAGAGCTGATGGTGATGTTAAATGCCAAAACTGACTACTGATTGCCGGTAAAAGGGTGACTGGCCGTGTGTGTGTCTGTTTGTGTGTGTGTGGGTGGGTTTCTCAGAGTGTGACCAGGGTGCACTTGGCTATTTGAGCAGTTGTCTTTTCCCCTTGTTTAATGTCATATGAATGCATGTGTGTGAGCGCATTTGTAAGTGTCTGCAGATTCTTCATGTCTTTGTGTTGTTATGAGGACTGGCTCATTTTTTTTATATAGGCCATTTGCTGTGGTCATCTCTTTTAGCATAAAATGGAAAACAATTACAAGCAGCTCTTTCCAATTTATCTCATTTGTCCGATTTAATAAATGACTTTTTTTCCCTTTGAAAATATACAAACACACACCAAGAGGGAAAAAAAAGAACTAGGCCTATATGATAGAGGGAATGATAGAGGTGGGTAATGGAGGAAGGGTGTTAAAGACCCCGGTGCAGTGGTGGCCTTGGACAGGTTGATGTAGTTCCAGCAATGAGCAGCTCATAAAAAGTGCTATCCGTAGGCCTTAGGAAGATATTCTATCTCTCCGCTGCTAACGGCACAGCCTAAAATCACCTGCTCTATCAAAGTCAGGCCTCCCTCTATTACATGAAATGCACTGGGAAAACAGCCGAGGAAACAATAGGACTGTGTGCATGTAGTGTGCTATTTGTGGGGAGACATTAGCTTTATTTAGCAGGGAATTGGGAGGCTTGATGCAAGGCAGGTGGTTATGGAAGTATAGGATTTTAAGGGTGTGATCAGAAACTTGATTGATCTCTCTCTGCACATTTGTGACAGTCACATGGGTGTGTTTTCTTATATCAAGTGTGTTTATTGACATTGGCTGTACTTTCTCATTGTTTGTAAAGTCAACTGTAAGTGGGGCTGTAAATGTCAAAATGATAATAATACCTGCAAAAACATTGCATTTTGTTCCCTTTAAATATTTTCCCACCTAATTAAAATCCAATATGTAGAAAAGTATTGAGGTGGCAACCCTTCCCTCTGCCAAAAACTGGGCTTGCACATACGATGAAGATGTCAAAATATTTACGTGACCATAAAGGATTGTTATTACCCCAAATAAAGATGTATTTCGTGTTTTATACTGTGTGTTACATGGGAATAATTGCAGCCACAAATATATTTGTTCCATGTGTTTGTGGAAATGTCATTGACAGACAAAAGACAAAGTAGAGTTATTCTGCTCTTACTTGACGTTTGGGCTCAATTAGACTGTACAGATGTCTGACTCTCTGTTAGAACAAACTGTTACAAAAGAGATAAAGAAATACATTTATGTGGTATTTGAGAGGGGTACTGTTGCATTAAAAGTAATGTCAACACCAATCACAGATGAAGAGCAAATGAAAACCCATTCTATTTAACCATGTTTTTTACAGCTGGGGTTATAAGCAATTTTCATAAAAGGTATCAAGGTGATAAAATCATGTTAAGTATGTTTTTTGAGCTGTTAAAGAGGGTCGGTGTCGCCAGAACCCCAAACAGAACAAAAAGCAGTCCCCTTGAAAATGCTTGCTGAATCACTGTACAAAGTGTTTTACAAAAAAGACAGTCAGGTCACATACAGTCCCCGCACTAAGAGGGGAATCCTAGTAAGAAACATGAACAAATACAGATCAGTGATATGAAGTAAATATGTAAAAAAAAACAAACACGTAACAACAAATGTGTAACTACAACATCAACAAGGCCAGCTCAAACGGTATGGGAACATACAGACGAGCACCGAGGTACACAAATCCACCGAGTCTCTGTTTATGTGGGCTCCTGGGAGCACAGTGCTGTCAAACTAATGGTAACACATGGGCATGGGAAGTCCTACAGTACCAATTAAATACGCAAAACTAAAAACTAAAAAACAAATCTAAAACCAGTGGAGCAGAAAGTACAGCTACATACAGTACAAACATAAATGGACTATGTGCATACATATATACAATATAACTGTAAATGTACATTAACATACATTATAGGCTACTGTATACACAAGTGCATTAACATACATATACATAAATATGTACATATACAAACAGAAAAAATCACATAAATTGTGATTAAGTTCAAAGATTATAGTGATCTTTTATAAAACTAGTTATACATGGTTGTTATCAGGCTTCAAACAACATTCTTAGTCATGCAACATGTATAAGGTTCTTTTCCTGCTTCTGTTTTAAGTCAAGATGTTTTATCTTTTTCTGAAATGCCTCTGGGCAACACAGCAGGGAGAAGAGGAAGGAGATGCATGCGGTTTACACCATCAACAACAGAGAATTCTCCAAAAATAACAATTTTCCTCAGCCACTGCTTACCTGGTTATTGTGAGAAAAGTGATGCACAGACAGTGATGGTGGACGGTTGAAAATAAAAAGTGCTGGTTGAAATAAAGTACCTCATGATGCTCTGAAGTCTTGGTGGGAAAAGTTCCTCCCACGTCACCACAAAATGTCCTTTGTCTTAATTCAGCACGCTGGATAGGTTGGAACTAAGAAGAAATCAACCCACGTAATGATTCCTTTGATCTCGCCTCCTGAGAAATCAGTTTGACCTGTGGTTCGTTCATGTGTCTTTATATATTAGGGCATTTGGAGAGTATCATAACAGTAGCAGCTGCAGGATGTCAATCAGATGAGACTTTGAGAAAGTGTCTAATTGTGAGTCATGAAACTATGAGCTGTAAAAGCAACAGAATCATTGCAGCCATTATTGCAACCATGACTATCATCACTGTGCCCACTGTCAGGTGTCAGTAGCTCGTAGGAATTAAATTTCCCATCAACGGTTGATATCTATATTGACCTACGTGCACAAATTGCTTGCTTTAAAGCTCTGGAAGCTCGTCGCCTTAAATTAAGACATCGCGCTCTTAAATGTCTTCCACCTACTTTAAACCATTTCCACTGACAGTAACTATTTAGTGGCGGACCTCGTGACTCGTTTTAAGGTCGCCCTGTTGTCATCTGTCACATGACAATGGGGGTACTTTGCGTCTCCACTCGAGTCTTCCTCCAGAGACAGAGAACTTAAATTTCCTCTCAGAGCTAATAGAAATTTAACTCTGCCCATAACTCCACTGAGTCCTCGAAGGCTCGACACTAGGCAGGACCCTGGAGGAAATAGCTTCAGATGTCATTTACTTTACTGTTCTCTTCTTATCTTTTTCATTTCTTCCCCCTTCCCTGCTCCCATATCTTTTCATGATGTTTGCTGTCATTGGCAGTGGCTTGAGTGGCCACGTTGCGGAAATATTGATTTCTTCCCTCCCTTCTTTTTTTCCTCCCCTCCCCTCCTCTTCAGTCCCTCCTCCTTCTCCTTCCCTGTGTTGCATCTCAGGCTCGGGGGTTGACGCACAACCAACGCACTTCACTGGCAGCTCATCCCGCTTCAGCCTTTCGCTCCTTCCTTTTTTGTTCTTCTGTCTCCTGTTTTTTTCTTCCTGAGACTCGGTTCTGACGTCACATGGTGGCTTTGCTGTCTTCGAAAGCACTCCCCGTTATGGAGTAGCTGAGTATGGTGTATGGTGGGGTGGGGGGTTTCTCTCCGCCATTCACTGTATTCTTCCCTACATCCATCAAAGCAGCACAGGCCCGTGTTCAGGCACTTGTCTCGCTGTCGACCTCAGCCACTGACGACTCATTCCCCCTGACAACACACAAATAACTGTAAACTTTTGCTATTAGTGAGGTCACTGCAAAGTGAAATGTATTTTTGGAAGAGTGTTGACACAGATCTTCTCCTGTGCAACAGAGAAAAGACCAGGATTCCCAGTCTTTATTTAAAAGGAAAGGAATGTTTTTAAAATCATTTCTGCTATCACAGTACATTCATATTGGCTGTGGTGTTGCATTTCTCAGATTTCAGAAGAACTAGAAGTTTTCCTCATTCCTTACATGCGCACAACCGTGGTTCAACATGTTTACAATGAGCAGTATGGGTAATCATTTTATTGTTAATATTTGACTTTATTTTCTCTTTGAAACAAATCTGGCTAACCTGGGTAAAAGCAGTTTCATGCAAATTCACTCCACTCCATAACCCTTCACATCATGCTAGTCCTTGGTCGACTGTGGGCGAATGCACTTCTACTTTTCCATGCTTAAAAATACGTATCAGTTGCCATGGCTGCTTTGTTTGATTACTAATGCGTATTGACAATAATGACTTCCCACCAAGCAGATGCCCAGAGTCTGCTGCTGAAGAGGACATTTGCATTGTTGCTTTACTAGCTCCCATTAGCAGTAAACAAATGCACCTGTCTCTGTTTACCATCTCTGCTATATTGCCTCTGACAACACACCGACGCCAAGTCATAAACACAGAGGAGGAGCAATTCATCTTTATTGCATGTAATCATTCTAAACATCCACGTGGGCTATCTGTCCCTCTAAGACAGGTAGGGAGGTAGCCAAATAATATCCCCACTGTGGTTTAGGTTCATCATTTCGCCTGAGTGATCCCATTGGTCCAGAGTCAGGAAGTATGTCAAGTTTCCCATGTGGGGTTTATAGTAAGTGTTTTTCTCTCTCTTTTTGTTGAAGTTGCCTATGTGGCATTCACCATGTTAACAGCAGGTGCGGTGCTACGTGGGTTACAGTAGTTCTGTGATGTAATGGCTTTTATTAGGGAGCATGATTAAAGTCGGCCAGGAGGGGGAGCGGGCAGGTGCTGGGCTGATGAGCAGAGTGACAGTGTTAATAGACTGAGGCTCCAGGGAGGTGGCCTCCGTTTGCAGCACCAATCCGTCTTGATTTCTGCACATTGCCTTCTTCAATTACACTAAGTGTTTAGCTCTAGTCACTGGCAACCTGGGCATGCATAGACTGTCGCTGGGGATACAGGAGCACACCGTACATTATGCACAGTACATTATGCATGAAAATAAGAAACTCAAGTCAATCGTGCTATCGTTTTGAAATATTATCAAGTCACACTCAAACTTTCTTTCTCCCTGAATTCATTAGCAGCAGTGACTACAGTTGCCTGATTGGATATGAAGTGCTAGCCTGTAATCTGTAGTTGCTGCTGCACTATCGCTAAGATGTATCCAGGCTCTTCGCTCAGCGAGAAGAGAGAGAGATGATGCACAGATAAGACATTGAGGGATACTCTCTCTTCACAGGGACACAGAGGGAATTAAAGGTGTCCTCTCCCATCTGAAAAAAAAAGGTTATTATCTTCATCCCCTAGCCCCTGCACCTGACACCACGCAGCACCTTTACTCAAGATAAGACCTAATCTGGACTCTTGCTTATGTCTTTATTTACTTGTGTCAAGGTTATGAGCTACAGCACACAGAACATGCTGTCCCTATTCAATCAAACCACAGAGTTGGATGAAAAGAAAAATAAATTGATGCTTTCTATGTATTATGTGAGTGTATAATAAGGTTGCTGTTCAAAAAGAAAAAAAAAGTAAACACCAAAAAGGTTGGTTTCAAAAAGCCTCTTGAATTCAGGTTATCGACTTTCGCAAAGTGAAAGCAAGGGGAATGCAACTGTGCATTAATTGGGACATGCTCTAGGAGCCAAATTCTCGAGTGAAGCTAATGTAAATTAAGCTTATATTCTCTGGTTCTCTTTGTACACGCACCGAATGATCTTCCTGTGTTCGTCTTGACACAATAAACAACCACCGAGAGAACAGCTGTCAACAGAAATGTACATTCTACCAGGTAACAACACACATTAACCAAAATGGCCTAAGCGGCACATCATCTTTTGTCTGAGAGTGAATGTGGATTCCTTCTCAGGAGAGAGTGGCTTGTTGTGCGGGACGCTGATGACAGGCAGTGAATCTAAATTCCTATAGATTGTTTCTATAACCTTTCTCAACTGAGGAATAACAGAGACGTGATCCCGGCACCACTGCTCTTTAGATTGCTCCCTTGCTGTCACTTGACACAAATAAGACAGTGACGCCTGGGAGGTGGCACCGCTTACCTCTGCATCGAGCGGGGGAACGTGCCATCTTTTGACCCCCTGATGCATTTCAGAAAAGGTCAAGCTGACAGTCGTCATCTCATCAATCCGCTGTTGTGACTCTGTCAATCTTCCCTGGGACCCCTCCAGAGGTGGGGTGGTGCGTAGAGAGTGCTAGAGAACAAATTTACCCATCCTGATTCTCCACCACCCACCCTTTGTTTGTCTTAGAGAGATGGGCTGAAGGGGGAAGGGGGGGGGGGGGGGGGTGACCTTCGTGACCACCTTATCTCGTGGAAAGGTCACAGCAAGGCCTCTTGAAAACCAGAGGGGTGGGGAGGATCGATCTGGAGGCTTTCTTTTATTTATCTCGGTAGACATGCTGCTTCTGGTGTTCTTCCAGGCCAATGGTGAGGGGGAGAGATAACGATCTATTAGTGTTGCAGATATCCTCCTCCTTACCCCTCTCCCCCCTGCAGCCCCCTCTGTCCCTCGCCTTCGCTGTCAGACACCCTAACTCTATAGAGGGCCCTGGCCCCGAGCCAGAGGCATTTGGTGGAAGGAAACTTGGAGGTCATCAGAATGAGATGGTTGACATCCCGGGGTCAACACGATCAAGCCATGTCATTGCTTAATACAGTGTATGGAAGGGTGGGAAATCAGGCTGCCCTGATAGAAGCTGCAGAGCTATTAAAACTGTAGGAGCAAAAGGGGGTGGGGGGGGCATCACATACACTTTTCTGTCCCGTCCCCTTTGACTTTTGCAGTGCAGTGTATTAATGGGCCGCTCTTATCACCATTCATCATTTGAACAGTGCAATATATAGGAAGTGGTTGCATCAGTAGAGGAAAACAAAGGCGAGATAGAGATGTTACACGGTGAGATGAGTGTGTCGCTGAGAGCTCGGATGATTTAATTAAAGAGTTTTCTTTCCCCACTGTTCTCAGGTCTGTGTTTTGTTTGGAGATGGGAAATGAAACAAATGACTCATTGACATTGCTGCTGACTCACACATAGCTCAAGATGTCTTAAGCCCCTAACACTGATGATATTCATGCGAGGTGCTCTTGTGGTGCAGCACACACAAATGCTAGGGCACAAACACACAATCACAAGTCTGCTTTTATTTACGAAAACACCACTTTTGTCTGCACATAGCACTTTGGCACGTAGTAAAATCTCCCCTCCCAAACATGCTCACGAATATTTCTCTATTACCCCAACATCATGGTCAATTAGGCCCCACTTTCTCCACCTTTTATCTCCTTAACCAGGGTCCTCATCTGCTGCTTGTGTCACGGGGCCCGCAGATAAATAATTCAGCAGAGAGAGGGGGGGGAATTTACTGCTCCCGTCTCACCCAGTCAGGCCGTAAATTCTGAATGAGGGGAAACGGGAGAATATAGTAGGGGAGAAGAGAAAAAGGGAGAAGGCGAAGGGAGATGAGGGAGGAGAAGGGCTGTGGGGAAGTGGTCCCCCGGGGGCCATAGTCTCACACAGGCAACATCATAAAGTCACCATTAGAATGCTGTATTTATAACAGTGGGTTTGCCCCGGGCTGCGGCTGTGATACCGAGTTCCCCTTCCAAACATACACACACACACACTTGCTGTCTCTCTCACTCTCTCTCTATGGAAACACACTAGTCACAAGTACACCCACACACACATGCACACACACAAAACACAGAACCCATATCCACATGATAATGTCTTTTTTCCTCCGTATTAGTAGAGTCTCTTCATAAAACACACACTGTGTCCTTCTCCTGGCACTGCTGTCCCTATATATGGTGTTCAGCAGGGCGCCGGCATCACAGAATATCAATGGCTTAATGAGGCGAGGGCTCTTTCTGATGTGCCGCAACATTGACTCTTTGGGGGGAACACGGAGAGTGAAACGACTCTGTGAAGAGATAACAACGCCCCCTGATGGACTGCTGGCCAGCTCGGAGCATGCTCAGTAGTGCCTGACATAATGGCTGCCTGAAATGATACAAAACATCTCAGTGTACGAGGACCCTTCCGCCTTTTTCAACACTATACCATAAGATTTGAAAGGCTTTTTTTGCTTCAGGGTTTACTCTTGTTCAAGATCTAATAAATCTTACTGATTTTATTAAAAGGAAAATGTCAGTGTTTATACTTCTTGGACCATTAATGGCATAATTTTTTTTTCTTCTTGCATTATCCTTGGGCAATTTGCTGCTCCGTCACTGCAATTTGAATCAGATCCATTAAACTGACGTTTTTAAGGACATATGATCCATTGGCCACATCCGCTCATGAATTCCTGCAAAATTATAGCTAATTTCAATGTTTTCAATCGATACACATGGGTAGAATATTGTAAGATTACATCAATTGTCTCGAATGTGTATTATTATGTTGTTGGGAAATGGACTTCTTCAACTTTTATGCTTTAAGAAACTCTGGTTACTGCTCGCTTAGTCCAGAGAAGCCATTTCGGAAATAAAATGGATTCTGCTCATTTTACTGATCGATTACATCCTTAAACTGACAACGGTGTCTCCCTATAGCATATCTAAATTTAATAAGCCTCTATGAGCAAGTGAGGATAATGCGACTTTGAATTGCGGATCTACGACGAGCCAGCCATTAAACAACATACGGTTGAGTCAGATGTAGCAGATGAAAGCCAAAGGTGAGCAAAAATATTCAGCAGAACCAGTAAACAAAGCACAGTAAGCACACCAAATCCCCTGTGCCTTTTCATACACTCTGTTGAAAAGCAATAAGAGGAGGTACAGTACCTTTTGTTTATCTGTCCCACTCATGCGTTTATTGTCAAACCTTGTTTAGGAATATAATTTCCCTTTAACTGGCCTTTTGCTTTCCTGGCACTCTTCGGGCGCTTTCATGTCAGCGGTCTACAGTGGGGCACCTGCCTTGGAATATACTCCTTTTATTTAAAGCTAGCCAGAGGGGTCAGAGAAACTGATCTGTCATTGGCAGTGTAATAAACAGAGAAAGAGAGTTCCACATAAACACCTCCAACCAATATGAACAGCCCACTACAGGAAATGAAAATGTGGCCACAGGAAGTTAACCCTTTACGGTTCAGGAGGGTGGTGGAGGGGAGAGGCGCTACGCTGCAATCCAGTGTTTAGCTGTATCCTTTGTCTGGGTTATTGTAGGGGGCATTTCCTGAAGGTGTCTGAACATGCATTAATTGGTTGTCATGGAGAGATACGGCTAAATGCGCACGGGGTGGCAGTGTCGAATCCCATTTAATGAGAGAATAAAACAGTCTCCCATTGAAGGCAGATAGGGAGAACCGTATTGACCCGCGGTGGTGCTCGTGAATAACCAGTTGTCTCCCTCAATCGATCACAACACAATGAGAGACAACATGGATGGAAGGCTGGCATGATTTGTGAATGACACAGAAGGTCAAAACACATGTACAATGTAGTGATTGCTCCTTTGCCATATCTCTGCCATTTTCTCTTTGAGCCCACACACAGGCACTTGACTCCCCAGTTTTCTCCTCCGTGACAGTGTCCTCTCTGCGGCACTGCTCCGGCCTCCGCCGCTCATCCATGCATGGTCATTAAGCTCAACGCTGCGCGATTCTCAATGAGGCAGCGCCAGCAAACCGAGTTGACCCTTCGAGGGCACCGCTCTGACTTGTTCCTCTTTCTCCTTTGTCTTCCTCTACTCTCACTCGTCTTATTCCCCACAGTCTGCCTGTCAAAGGGCCAAAGCCTTGGCTGCTTGTTGCGCATGCTAACATCTTGGCTGAAAGATGGGACAGAGAGCAAGAGAGAGAGAGAGAGAGGGGGAGACAGACCGAGGCCGAGACCGTTATAGCTATGGCCGCCAACCACCGACAGACTTTGAGAGTTGAGTGAATAAATGCCCTGTCTACTTGGGACAGGGTGCACTCACTCTCGCAACCCAGCACGCATGCATAAAACCCTAGGGGTCGGGGGCCGGGGAGTGGAGAGATTCTCTGCAGAGAGATTGATAACGCCCCCCGCTTCAAACAGCGGACAATCCAAGCAAGCCCAATGTGACTTTTAAAAACCCCAATGAATAGTGCATGGAGATGGGTCAAGGGCAAGATGGGTGGAGGGAGGGCTAAGGAGTTTTTCTTATCAATCAGGGAGTCATGGGGGGAATGTGGGAAGACAAGCGCCAAGCCGGGCTTGTTGGGGGTTGGGGGGTGGCGGCAGGATAAAGCTCCTTTGATAGCTGTGAAATGGAGAAACAGATGCAGAGAGGTGGAAAAAGCATTATGGCTGGTGATAGTAAATACTCCGGGGTATTGAGCCTTTTAGGTTTATGTCACCGGTGTCATGTTGAGCTAGCCTGACTGAAGTTAATCTGGGAGTTTTCAGAGGTGAGGATAAAGCAGAACTATCTGAACAGAAACTTATCATGTCTGAGGCCATTTATCAAAATTTTGACTAATGCATGTAGCTTGTTTTTACCGTCTGGGTCTTGACACTCAGATAATGCAAAACTGCTGTTGTTATTTCAACGTAGATTTCTCCTGTTAGGTTAGGAGAGATGATATGAATAATAATAATACCACATATTTTGGTATTCTTGAAATCTTTACTAACATTTTTACCAGAGACATTGTAGCCCGGTGACCCAAAGTAAAAAGAACAAACTCCTGAACCACTGACTTTCATCAACTTGATTGAAAATGATGCCTTTTTTTCAAAGGACCGCAGAGAAGAATAACAGGTGGGAAGGGCTTTCATAATGGTAAATCAATAGAGAGAATCTGCAGCACAGTTCAGCCTAAATGCCACCCCGCCCTTTGGCCTCTTATCAGCACCCAATCACAGGCAATCAAGCTCTTTTAAAGGCTGATTTAACCCTGATGAGCCCTAAACTGGATGAACCTCACACACGGACAGCACCAGTCACTCTGCCACACACACACACAAAACACTGTCTGCAATATTGCGGCAGAGATTAAAGCCACATGAAAGGGGTAGAGACAAAGGTGACGTCTCCCCTTTTCAAATGGCAAGAGCGTGGCTTGACATGAAGCGAGTGGGTGAGTGCCTGGGTGAACAAAAGGCTGGCGCCATGTGAGAAAAGGGCAGAGGCGGGAGTAGGGCGGCAGTGGTGGGGGGGCAGGCCTTTAATTAAAAGGATTATATTGAGGTGCACAGTGCTGCAGAGGAGCTGTCCACTGGGCCCAGATTGACTACAGTAATGAAACCTATCCCTGTCGAAGGAGAGGGAGCGAGAGAGAGAGAGAGAGAGAGAGAGAGAGAGAGAGAGGGGAGGTGGGAATGTAGCACTGAGAGGGGGGTCCAGAAATTATAGAGGAATAGGTTTAGAAAACGTAAACATTAAGAATAAACGCGTGTAATGAGGGTTCATCAACCAGAATTAGAAGATGGAAGCTTGAAGTAATAAATATACAAGGTCATAAAAAATAATAACAATGAATGAACTATGGTATTAAATTAGAAGTTCTCGTAGATTAAAGTCATTACAGATATGCTTCCGGCCAAGTGAGAGTTTCCCTCTTTAATGTAAATGAATGCTAAGTTTGGCATATCCATCCAGTGCCTCTGCTTCTCATTAATTTTTATCTCTGCAGATATAATGAAGTCATAATAGCGGGGAGTCTGATGAGTTGTCAATTAGAAACTTGAATGATCCCTGTCCTGAAATAAAAAAAGGCCCAGGGAGAAGGTTATTGATTCTACTGCTCTCTTTAGCTCAGTGATAGGCTTCAGCTCTCACTCACTCATTCCTTACCTGTGTTTGTCCTTCATTCACACTATGAAGTCATTACTATTATATGCAATGATCAACTTTTTAAAGGACACCTGATATCGTTAGTTCTATTCAGCATTTGATAATAACATGCAATAAAAAAAAAATCAACATAATAGAGCAGCTCAAGAATTGTACTGTCACACATGGCCACTTGCAAACTTTCCCGCGTGGAGATAAGTCCCCTGTGTCTGCCTCTGACTATATTTGTGTTATCATACCAATCTGTTGTGTTGTGTGGAACTGCATGGTTTCCCACCGCTGCTGACCAAGATTAACATTATCTCTGACCACCCTGCCAGAAAACCAGACTCTGCAGTAAATGAATTAGATAAAGGCAAGACAGAAAAAGTATAACTTTTGGCACCTACTGTCTGTTACATTCCCGGGCTTGCCATTTTCATTATGTTTGTATCTTACACGCTATGAACCATCACTGACCAAGCAAGCAAACAAAGTTCCTACCTGCAACTGTCATTCTGCTTCTGTTGAGTTAAAAAAATAACCACACCAATGTTTTGTATGGTTTAGCCTATTTACTATGATTCATGCACACCTTACATTATTGTTGACCATTTTGTAAGGCACACCATTCAGGTTGTGTCCCTCCCTCTCAGACTTTTCCATACATATCTAGATTTGATATATTTACATTTTAGTATTAAAAGTTATTTAATAAAGTAAATCAATCATCAGCCTTCTGAATTCTGCATTTTCAATAATGCTGTATAGCTGCGTGTCGCTGTACATGGAACAGCACATAGCTTCTGTAAAAGAGATGGGGCCGGTTAGAAGTAGCATTAGCTGCTAACAGTAGCATTACTTGGAAACTTTGGAATCTTGTGTTAATTTTCCAATAAATATTGGTCCATCTTTACACCGCTACATACAATTATGAACACAATTATTGTATAATTTCCATACCATATTAAAATCAACCTTATCTAAATACCTCATAATCTCAGTGTCTTCATCAGCATAGAGTGCAAAGTAATTCATATAAAAACATAGCATTTGTCAGTGAGATGACTTACTGTGTCTTAGTGAGTGCTGGAATGAGTCTGTAATATGAGACCATATGTTATACGTCAGCAGTAAATACATTGGATTAAAGTGTTTTCCAAATATTGGGCAGTAGCTAACATAATGCCCAGGATTATTTATGGTTGCATCACATCTGTGTCTTTGAAACTGGCCTGTTTCCATCATTTTCATGGGTCACAATTTCACTTCTAACTTGGATGGTTAATGTCTTAAATACTGTTTTTAAATAGAACAATAGATCAATCCAGCATCATGTTATATAACGCACTTACCCAGAGAAGATTTGTTTTCAATAGAATGTGGACGGCTTAGACGACAGCATGCTGGTCGTGCTACAACAGACCCTTCATATAAAATAATGTGTAATATTATCTTACATCTTTTGCATTTAAAAAGGTCAGCTGCAAAAAGGCAAGCCTGTCACAGGCCAAATCACACTGTCTTATATAGGACTCGAATGCATTTTAAGGTTTACAGTACTCAAGACAAAATACCACAGACTAACAAAGAATTTCCAACTACATCAAAATGCACCCCCCATTTTGATATTATATGATATTGTTAAATTTTTTTTATGTACTACAATAATCGATAGATAATCATGTGCTCTGTTATAGTATAGGTTATATGAGTGGAAGCAGGCCATTGTGTTATGAGAGAATGATGGCAGTGCATTGTAACTTCTAAAGGGAGAAATATATAACCTGAAAACTGGTAAAAAGTTGCTTATGTGTTGGCTTAGCGTTGCGGAAAAGCACTCCTCAAGTGAGTGTGCCTGAAGAGGTATGAAATGAATTTCATACCTTTTTCCCCCCTCCCTCATTTGCCCAGCGTTTTTTAGCTGGTCTCCTCTGCTCAAGCTATGTGTCTCACCATTACAGAGCTAATCCATCCATGACAATGTTCAATTTCCTCTGGGGAATATGGAGTGCAGTGGGGAAAATTTGCAACCCTGTGGCCCATCTAAGTAGCATTAACGGCAGTGCCCACATCCCTCACCGCCTGAGCTTTGTCTGAAAAGAGAAACTCATTTGAACTGAGTGGTTCGATTTTGGAATCTGGCAATGCTGTGATACAATCTTCTATTACAGACAATTTTTCTGATATGATGGAGACTGGAGAAAAATCTTTAGCCCACAGCTGCTACAGGTGCCGGGGCATTATGACAAATTCCACATCTGCATTGTGATCGAAAGAAAGTACATTTTGTGTTCATAGATAATTGAGTGATTAACTTTTGCACATCCCAACCACACCGGGAAAATTCTGCTTTGCTTTTCTCACACTGCATATTCTTGCAGATAAGTAAAGCCAAAAATAATTCATGTTGGAGACTGAGGTCCTTAAAATCCACAGTTCTATACTTGGTTTTGTAAAACAAACTCGCCTTGTCTTTTTGTGTCTTTGTGACTGAAGAGACTGTCCAGTTATAATAAAAGTCACAGGTGAGCTCCATGCAAACAAACACTATGACCTGAAAGAGACTCTCATATATACAATATAACAGTAACATAGCAAACATTTAAATATTTGTCATGGGTGGCCTCAGTGGGAATGGAAACTCTGGACTGGCATTTAATGCCCGACTCTATCAGACACAGGGTGACCCCCTGATCGGCCGCCTCACATGGCCCGCAGTGTATCCGTATATCTGAATATCTAATGTTAAGAAACACCTTCTAATAATAGTGATGATATGGGCTCTTGATTACAGTAAAACTATTACAACAGTCCATAGCCTCCATCCTGCAGTGTTTTACTGTTTTTATTGCCCTGATATAACTGCCATATTTCAAACCATGTTGTGCTGCCTTTCAGTTGCTTCCAAAGTGTGCATCTGTCTGGCCTTCAGTGTGTCTGCTCAATACACTATCGACAGACCAATCATTCCACAATCATGCTCAGCACACCATCTTTATTACTGATTATTGACCAGGTCATTGCCGCCCGTGTGGCACCTCACACTGACATCAGGTGCCAGGAGAGAGGGAGAGAGAGAGAGAGAGAGAGAGAGAGAGAGAGAGAGAGAGAGAGAGAGAGAGAGAGAGAAAGAGAGAGAGAGAGAGAGTGAGCGAGAGAGAAGCTGGGAATCTGTCAGCACTCTGATGAGCTGATCTACTGCTGGATTTGGGATAGCTAAGCCAGTGACCTACAGGTGGCAATTAAATGTCAAGACATTTGGATTCCAATTCTGGTCTGTTGCTGAGTCACATAAGTCATGCGGTAAATTCAGACGTGTCAAAGAACCTAGATAGTTTCTATCAGATGTAAGCTGTTGCCTACATCAGGTCCCCAACCTGGACTATAAGAAATGCCCTTCACTTATTTGTCACACTGTGTCCAGAAGACTGGCTTCAGCACTGAAAAATACTTCAAGAAACTGCAAAGTTTTTGCGATGGACCCATTCACTATGCCTCTTTCATTGTCTGATGTGGTATAAATGTGTAAAATATAGGAGGAAAACAGTAACATATGATAGATACATTTCCTCAGACTCTGTCTTTTTCCTCTTGTTTGGGTTAGTGTGTTTTGTACTTAGGGAGCTGTGGTTGTATATTTGTTGTATTTTCATTGTGGAATATATCCTGGAGCGTTATGTATTTGTGGGAGGTTTATGTTTATGTTTGTGTCTCATAAGTATGTTTGGATGGTGCTGATGTATTGTGCTGTTGGATGATGGCGGGCTAACATGCAAGAGTTTTGGATTGTTGCTAGTTAGTGTCTGAATAATCCCATGAAGGATGGGTTATGTAAATGACCAGACAAGAAAATAAAATATTAATTCATTCATTCAATAAAGCTACACTGATTAGCAGTAAGAAGGAATTTCTGCTGCTAAAACAGTACACAAGATAATCCACAGACCAACTAAAGTCAATTAGAGTTTTCATTTGGAATACGTGGGATTGTTTTTTAGTCCCAGTGAAACTCAACATTGTTTCTGGGAAAACATATCGGTGTCAGAGTTTTGTTTCTGCAGTTAATTTACAAGAAATCAACATACATTCAATATATCAATCAAATTGTGAATTCAGGATGACATTGCCAAACAAACTTCACAAAAAGAAAAACTAAATGTTAATTGTGTTTTCTGATGTGTTCTGGGAGCTGTTTCACCATCATCCACCATTACTTTCCACCTGTGAGCAGCGCTTCCATTTCCTTTGGGCATTTTATTGTCCACCAAAGCACACTCAAATATCAAGGGATTTTTAGTATGTATGTATAATGTCTGTTTTGAATGTACTTTATTTTGTCACTTTTCCAGTATAAACGCACAATATACTTAAAACATGCCAAGAATTAGTATGTAGCATGAATTTGGGACACAGCTAGCAGCCTTGCAGAGATGCTGGTGCTTCAGTCAAACAGGTCTTGCTTCATCAGACTGCTGAGGGTTGCTTAGTCCTTGGACCTGTGCAGTATGAATTTCTTCAAGGCATAAATTCCCAATCCCATTTTTCAATGCTTCCATACATATAAATGACATTGTTTTGGGGTTGCTCAGAGAGAGACATTTAAAAACCTTGGCAAATAAAACAATACTATCTTCCTGATTTGCTCCGCTAGGATTATTTAGTTAGTGGCAGTATACGGCCTTTGACTACACAAATTATAATCAGTAAGGAGCTTTTCAGTGAATGTATGTTTTCAGCCTGTGATTAGTTGTTTATTCTAGGAGAGCTGCTGCTATTCAGAGAAAACCATTCCAACTCTTTCAGTGTTTACTGCAGTGTTGCACATGTGGCCATTAATTCAAACACCGTCCAATAAACAGACATGAACACACACACACACACACACACACACACACACACAAACAGATTCACACAGGCATATTTCAGATATTGATATATTGCATTTTCCCATTCTCATCACATATCATGTGTGTGCTGTTGGAGGTATCAGCTGAATGTCAATGAGAATGTGCGAGACATCCTGACATCTGCAGCATCTCCAAGGTCAGTATCTGAATCAGCGCTACACTTCAGTCAGTGTGTATCCATCAAGACGTTTCTTGAAGGCAGATCTGTGACATTCCCTAACTGTTTGTTTCTGTCACTCAAACAAGTCACCCCTGAATCAATGATCTCACACTAACTTGCCTTTTAATATACTCTGACAGTCAAGTGTTCAAGTGATCATTTCCCCAGAATCTTTTTGAGGATGACACACTCATCCCCTGTAGGATTCAAAAACGGCCCTCAAAGGTTGCAGTTAGCTCCTTCATGGAGAACAGAGCCAATGATTGAGCTAGAGTAGAGTGACTTTGACCAGGTGCCCTACAGCTGCCAGTACGCTTCAACACCACTGCTTGACAGATGGTTGAATAGCTTCGTAAACCCACACCTTTCCGACGTCTTAATTGGGGGGGGGCTTTGTGTCCAAACATTTCAGTGACTTTCCGAAAGCGGTGATCCGATATTTACACCCACTTCACGCTGTGATTGGCCAGACGTGCGGAGGTGAGAAAGGAGCTGTGGTTTGAACTTCTCTCTTTTTTTGTTCGTTACACGACTATTTCTGTCACTTTTCACGTGAACAAAGACTAGTGCAACACTATGAATACATTTGAACGTACATGCCTGCTCATGAGCTCAAACGAGTTGTTCATAAAGTTGAGACAGAAGCAATGTATTTAGTTGTATTTTGCAAAAAAGAATATTGGATGTTTTGATGCTTTTTCTGCAATGACATCTTGTCTCAATTGTCTCCAATTTGTCACCAATATGATTTCAAGCTAAGCTCTGCCATTGAACTCTGTGAAGAAGCAAACCACAAACTTTCTACAGCAGCCATTTCAAGTCTACAGGAGGTGAGTGTTTGACTGATAAAAACAGATTTTGGGTTGTTGCCAGTGGGCACATTCATGGTCTGAAAAAAAAAACAATAAAATAATAATAAAGTGCAAGTTGATTATTAATATCAGTGACTTTCATTGTAAATACTCTCCATCTCCAAGAGTAGAATCAGTGCAGAATGCTATAAAACTGCATGATATGATCATTTAGAAGACAAAGTGAAGGTATTTAATTCCCACATTAAACAGTAAGCAATGTAAAGTGATTAATGCAATGTGTTGAATGGGAAAGTACTGTACTGTCATACAGCGGAGCTATGGAAAGACAGAATAAAGGACAGTTAAGTCGACTTCATATAGGTACATAGATATTTCTACAATATTGTGTTGTTCAGTAAGCAAGCACATCTCTTCTCGAACTGAACAGTTTCAGTACCGTTGTTACAATCATCTGCCTTGCTCAGTTAGTATGAAGTTTAATTATTTTTAAAAATTCTTAAAACAGTGCTTTCATCAAAGCCTAATTACATGCTCAGGGCCTGCTGAGAGAGATATCTGCCACCAGTCAAGAATTTTGTTTCTTCACTGGTGGCAGATTTTTTACCTACAAGAAAAAAAATGCTATAAAAAAGACCCATGAAAACTGCATTCCACCCAAGAGTGCTGAAAATGGCTAGGAAAAGAGTTTGATGCTACCAAATAATGAGGAGAAATATGCATGCTGGCAACTCCAACTAATTAGTGTGGAACACCAGGATTATGAGTGATATAAAATGCATTAAGTGCCAGCAGAGTAATTTGTGATGTAAGACAGTTTGCAACTTTAAGGCCTGCCTGTTGGGACCTGGTGGGGAATAAATGGAATTCATGTTTGCATACATTACTGTTGTAAAGTTTTAACAGCAGAGTGCTGAGCTGATTACACATTGGCTGCTACAAGAGAACAGCCATTAGCATTGTTCTGCAGCTGTCAGAAACTCTTATCCAAAAGCCAGTAGTCAGGCAGATACTTGTGCATCAGGGCCCTCAGAGAGCCATAACCAACAACATTACTGTCTACAGCAGGTCATTGAATGTGCCACACAAGGCTTTAAGTTCTTGGCCTTGAAAGATGGCTGCGATCAATAAGGTGTCACCTGGTCGTTTAGGGAGGAGGGAGATCTGAATGTGAAAGGCTGAACTTTTGGCCTCACAGAAAAGCCCTCTCCTCTCTTGATTTCTGTGATTTCCTCCGCTGCTGGATGTGGACATTTGTTGTCGCATACATTATCTCCGTGAAGTATTCAGTGACAAATGGATTCTCAATCCGTGTTATTTGTATAAAGCCACAGATGAAGTCCACAATAGCTTTGACCTTGTGTCATGCTCAACCCCCCACCTTCCAGACAGATCCCCCTGCTTTTTTTGTTTACCATGCTCAACCTAAGGATTTACTACAGGGGCAAAGAGTAATTGTGCGTATAATGTCAAGGACTGTTGTCAGTATCCATACATCATGCCCACATATGGTATACATGGCTATGTTAAATATACATGCTCCCATGAAATATACATGACCATGGTATGCATACAAGGCCCATGGCTGCAGCAGGAATGATTAGAAACCCCAACCTGGAATTCACATATCTCCTACTGAACCATAACATATGTGACTGCCTTCGCCTTTTTCACCTATTTTTAGGCATAAATGTCTGTATTTTATACATTTTTCCATACTAATCCAAACTCACTTTTTGTTGAGAAAAAAATAGTATATTTGTTTATATTTGTTTAAATTTAAGTTTGGAAAATTAGATAAAATGCAAGTCTTGTGGTGGACAATGTCTGAGGACAAACATCACTCGCTTCCAAAAGAATCGTTAAATACCAAAATGAAATAGAACTTAGACTTTTTCTTTCTTTTTTGACTCTGAGCTCAACATGAAAACTGATAGCTTTTTCTGAAGATGGACGAATTCCTAATTCAAAGGTTTATATTGGTTACCAAGATGCTCTGTGTGTGTGTGTGTTTCTCTCTCGGACAGGAACACAAAGAGTTAATTTGTTAAGGAGGAGACAATGTGTGTGAGGGAGGGAGAGTGTTGGTGGGGAAAGGGTTCCCTATTATCAGGGGATGAGAGTGCTAATAAAACACAGGAGCTGCCGGGGTCCAGAGGTCAGATGCACATGTAATGAATGGAGAAATTTAACTCATCCAATTATAGGTAGCCAAGGCAAAAATCCATACTGTTACTCTGGGCAGAGCGCCCAAATGCAAAACTAATAATGTCAAGCAAAGCCCTAGCTTTGTGTAATGCGAGTGTGCGTGTGGTGTATGGGCGTGTGTGTGTGTGTGTGTATACTAACATTTGCAAGTGCGCGTGCACCACAAAAGATTTACAATGAAGTGAGAGTGAGCGGGGAGTGTGCAGCGAGAGAGGTGAAAGTGTTTTATAGTGTATTTGTGCAGGCCTGTGTATGAGTGGGTACACACTGACACGTGTATTTGTGAGTTCAATTTCGGCAGCAGCTGCTTACAAGAGCTTCTTACTTGGCGATGCTTTAATTTTCCTGCCGGACGGCGCAAGCTAAACTGAGAGGTCAATAGGCAGGAGTGTAATAACAGCGGATGGGTTGTCGTGTGTCTATTGGGAGTCTCTCTTTTTTTTCTTTTTCTTGTTAGCTTGTGGGTTTTGGCCGTAACAAACATAAAATCTAACTCCCAACTATCATGAATTGTACAGTATGTGTAGGACGGGGGAAAGATTATGATAATTCTATTTACGCTTATTGATCCCTCTGTCTTCAGGCACATACGGTTGACATTAATCATGCGTTTAACTGTCAGGATTGAAAATTGGATGCTAATCCAGTTCATGCAAAATATGTTAGCAATTAGGCTCCTTAGCTTCGGCTTGATGTGAGCGTTTGCACCTTTGGAATACAAACGCCGATAGAGATGTGCACAGACCTTTGACTTAATGACCACCCATGTAAACAAAGGCTCAAAAAGGGCAAGCTCGTTATTGAGAAGACACTTTGATTAAATGAGTAGCAGGTTGATTAAATGATTACATTCACTTGTCGTGAGAAGAAAGGGGGAAGAGAGAGGATTTACAATCACACTCTGATACATTTTTCCCCCATTTTTATTTTTGCTTTTTTTTAATTGGGAGCCATACCCCCTTGGAGGCAAAGTCATTAGGCCTTATACATAACCATCGCTGCCACATTAAAATCACATTACACAACAACGATAATCATTGCATTCAATTACACATGGTAATAAATATCCGACGCCATCTCCAGTAAATCCATTAGCCTGGGAGACACACAACACACGCACATGAGCACAAACAGGGGCAGAAGACGGCAGCCATTAGGAGATCTCAATGTTTGGACCCTGGTTTCACAGATAGCACTGCCAGCGACACCGGTTGTTGACACTGTCTGAATGGAGCATAAGGAGGTGTCACAGAGATGTTTACAATCACATTAGGCATTCATGGCACATACATTTTTATTGCACTTCTTTTTCATAAGGCGCAATATACAGAGGAGAGTGTCAGAGATGGAACAATACAAGAAGAAAGACCTGATTCGACAAAGGTCAACAGCGGGAATTTAAACGATGTGCACAATGGGCTTCAGTCCACTGATCCCTCAGGAATACATCAGATAGGTGTCATTTACTGCAGCTCCACAACTGATTTCTGCAACATTACTCTTTAAAGAATTTTGCTAGCTTGGAAAACTCATCAGTCATGTACAGTAAGCTCAGTAAGCCTTTAAGATTCCTAAATACAAAAAAACTCAGTGGTATTCAAATACTGCATGTGCTGCAGAGCCCTATGAAGAACACAGTATTGTCTATGAAAAGCTGAAGTCTCGATTCATTAACAGACGCGTGACAGGGTGGTGTGTGAGGAGCAGGCTAACATGCACAGCAGGTTGCTGCGCACATTTTAGCGTTATTAGCGAGGAGAAACTGACACACTCAGAACAAGAAAGCCTAACAAGAGATGCCTGTTATACAGTCTATATGGGAAACATACTAGAAAAACACTCACACACACACGCTCTACTTGGTGCATTTCATTTTCATATCTCCTGGCCTGAACCGCTCAATATTCTTCCTCCACCCCCTCGCCTTAACAAAGCTCATCCCACCGCGCTCCACCTCTCCCTCTCTCTCTGCCTTCAGACCGCCTCTCTCCCCTTTTTGCTTGATGGCAGCCTCACTTGTAATTAACTGTTATGTGGGGGATTGATTGCGGACAGCTTAGCATTGACCAGCTTCATTATGGAGTCCCTTCAAAGTGGGATTCTGGGGCTGCCAATACTCCCGAGTTTATTTCAGTGAAGGGATCAATAGCTAGCGCATTAAAAGCTTTATTTGGGCTTTGTCCGCCCCTCGAGTACCTTTGCCCTGGTTGCTCTGTGGATCTTTCTGGTACCACCATGATGGCTGCTTTGACCTTTCAGGGGTGGGAATGCGGCATGACCAATGGTGGCTTTTGCTGCATTATGTAGCGGGTGTGGAATCGCAGAGTGGGTGAAAATAAAACAAAATAAAAATCTATCAAGCTGGCAGTTTGCTTGGCTTCATGTGCAGTGTGCGGTGTACTTTGTTTGTGGATATTCTGGGGATTACTTGATGTAGGCTGATACACATTTCATCCAGGAAAAAGCTCAACTGAGTGGTACATATGTACACAGCAGATATTTTTAAAGGATTTCCTTTTTTTTACCACTTATCCAGATGTTGTGATATGTGACAGTGAGTCACTGCAGTGCAGACACCCTGCAATATTTCCACTCCGCCGGTGGAGTACAACAGCAGCGGCCCGGCACCCAGTTTTAAAGCTTTCTCTACAAACAGCATGCTACAGCGCTCCTCCATGAAAGCATATACACATTGAGGTATCGGGGGACTTTCCCTCCGAGATACACACACACACACACAGACACACAGACACACACACACACAGGGTGGCCCTCTGATGAGATATCATTTTGTCATTTAGCATGCTGTGTTACAAGATGTATCTCCCCCGCCAAAGTGTCAGCAGCAACCCCAGCTCTGTCCTTGTCTGGTGTTTCCCTCAAGGCTACACACACCGCCGAGGAGCCACACACCCTGGGAGATGGAAAGAGCATGGCTGCCACATTATAAATGACTCCAACAATCTCTCTCTTTCTTTCTTTTTTATGTCTGCTCCCTTACTTGTACACTTGCTTCATTTTGCTGTCTTTCATACACACAAGCACACACACACACACACAGACACACACCAGTTGCCAGCTGAGACCACTACACAGATATTCTCTGTGGGTGCCACGTGGATAGAAATGATGACCTTGCCCTGAAGCTTTTGTTTTTTACCTCTCTTGACATTGAATGGATCTAACCAGTGAAATACCAGGTTATCCTTTTCCTTTGCTTCATGCTATGAAAATAATCCTCACGCAGCAGTATGGCTTCTGCCTCCATGACTGGTTATTCTCTCATTATGAGCTCTTCTTTCAGCTCCTGTAAAGTAATATTCTTTAGAAAGTGAGATATTGTGCTGCCTAAGTCCTACTGTACCTCACAGACTCCGCGGTCGGTCCCTCTGTGCTTCTACAGAGCTAATGGCCTGCAGACTCAGCACTGGGGCGGCAGAACGATGAATAAAAAACCCACAAACGTACCCCACTGATACCCTGGACAGTGCTGGTGACACTTAAATAATAAGCAGTGCTTAGCACTTTAAAGATATTTTTTCCTGGCCGTGTGGGGCTGAGGTCAACTCATTAGTAGTTCGGAAAACAAAAGAAGCACACACACACACAGATACACACACTCTGGCACATGAATCTCACAAGAAGCGGGGGTATTATTGCTGTGCTTATAATCTCTGATTACTTGTTTAATAAAAACAGTGTCACATTACAGCATCGATTACCTTACGATGATTTAGTCACGCCGTAATTTCTGTGGTTTGTTTCTACAAGATTGTGTGAATGAAGTGAATGTGATTCATTTGAAAATGGAGACAAATATGGATTTCTGTGCAACTAAAATAACAATATCTAACAACAGTACTAACTGAGATCCGGCAGTGCCGAGTCCCGTCGCTGTCAATTGCTTTGAAATCATTACAAAGGCCACTGCTTTACCTGAAGTCCCCACAAAGGATCCTCTACCGAGCTTAGAAGTGTATATCAAACGGAAGCTATCCTTGGGAAGACTGTATTAAAAACACAAAAGAGAAAAGATCACATAGATATAGCAACAGTGTGCCGGAGGGCAGCCAGTGGGGCTCAGTTGTTAATGGTTCCTTCATGCTTGACACATTTCAAAACAAAACTACTAATGTTCCCCAGATCAGGCCAGCAGGACAACATTAGCAAGGAAAGATCTAACAGTCAGATAGGAGAAGAGATTAATTACAATATGCCCTCGTCACGTACTGTGATGAGACACGAAACTGGATCAAAAACAATGTTTGTGAGGCTACTGAAGGGCACTGGTGGGTCCCCTCTAACTTGGAGGAAAGAAATGCTTAAATAATAGCAGATTTATGAAAATAATACCACAGTGGGTTTTAATTTGGAGCCGGGTAAGCAGAAAAACCTGTAGAAAGAATTTGATGAGGAGAACCATCTGCCCAACAATAATCAGCAGGCCTTCACTTCACAGTTCACTGAAGTGGTGCTAAAATAGAAAAATAAAAAAAAATGGGGGGCTCAGATCTGAAAAGTGATGTTTGCCAAAAAGATATTCGCTTGGAAGATAATCAATCTTTAAAGTTTGTTTAATCAATTCAGGACTATACATACTTGATAGGCTGAAATAATTCAACACAAATTGCCCGTTTTCCGGACTGGAGAAATGTCAATATTCATAAGCAGTCTGTTCTTGCTCTTATAAGATCTCCAGATGGGAGGAGGGCTGTCAAAACACCCTCACGTCAAGATGAAACAGAGAAAAGATATCTATTCAATTCTGACGTTTCATTAATGAATAATTTTCCCCATGCATAAATATTAATAGATAAAATTAATTAGTTAAATCATTGATGTAGAGGAAAATCAACAGGGAAGCTCTACAACTCAACTTTGTGCATTCTGATCTCATTTAATTACATTCCTTACTAATTAATTTGAGCATTTCTACATGTTTGTGCAGGTTGAATGCTTCATTACCTCAAACCTGTATACAGTACCGTCTCTTTTTAAGTTTTAAATATTTACAGTATGTACAATGTTTTTTCTTGCTTAATCATCATTTCAAGTAAATATCATCATTTACTGTGAAAATGTGTCACTGGGAAGGGACATGAATACGTTGCATCAAGCCCCCTTAAAATGGCTGAATCTCAACGCAGCCAATGTTTTGTGCTTAAACATTTCTTTTGCTCAGCTTTCAAAGTCACGGAGCTGCTGACTGACTTTGGCTTCCTAGGTGTCATATTATTTTACATAGATGAGCTGAGACATGTACCAAATGAGCCGTCCTCTCCCCTAAAAATTGCTAATAGGGGAATCATTAAAGACTACTCTGTTGACCTTTTAAAATGCTGGCTCCCAACTCCTTACTCTAAATCCCCTGCTTATTGACTTGGCAGCTTCTTTAAATGCCCCTCTTAAAGGAGCAGTGCATAGACCCCCCCCCCCCCCACACACACACACATATCCTTCTCTCCCCCCCTTGGCTACCACTCACCCTCGACCTCAGCAGGAGCACCATGGGAAATGACTAGAGTATTAATGATGTCCACAAATGAGGCAACCTGTCAAACTACCATCCTGCTGGACGACTCAATACACAGTACAGTGCAGGCACTTACGTTCATATGGGCTACACACACATGCAGGTACCTGTGTGTATTGTACATACACATACAAGCTTCCAAAGGGCCGCACCTACCTTCCAAAAATAAGCTTTTGACCCAAAGCTCTTATGCACTAAATAACATAACACTCACTTTCACTCACTCCTGATAAAGGCTGCTGAGGCTCAGCTGCAGCCCCGAGGGCTACGATGACACCGAGAAAGGCCGTCGCCATATATGATACCTGTGAAATGAACAGAGAGAGGGGGGAGACGTGCGTTATTGACAGAATAATGGGGGAGTGCAGATAAACAGTCATACAGTTGCATCACGGAGAGGAGTGCGTTCTCTCCTCAAATAAATCCATGATGAAAGGAACAAAATGAGCTCCATTACAGCCTTGTTATTTTGCAGACTTATCAACGTACAAGGGGAAGACACAGCCTCGACAAACACACACAGATTCCAGAAAAACACTTAAAATCTTGTTCAGCCACATTCTTTTGTATTAAGGTCAGTGGTCATTGCAGAAGGAAACAGCCTAATGGAAGAAACATTCAAATTCTCAATTCAGAGGTTGACATGTCTTCTCAAATATGTGCAGCCTGTTCTTTGGATGTCAAACACATTACACTGTAGGCTTTGGCAAACACGGGATAATGATACCTCACATGTTCTGACAGGCATCCACCTGCCAGACAACGAGGGCTCTCTCTTAGTCTCGTGCTCCCTTCCACCTGCCCATTCATCATGTCTCTCTGCACTGTGGGTCGACCATTTCACTAATGATGCCAATTAATTGAAAACATTAGTGCATCTCAAAGATTAACATTCCACAGCCACGTAAGGGAAAGGAGGAGGAAGAGGAGGGGGGGCTCGTGCGCGGATATCAAAGCCTAAACAAAGGCTCGTTGATACACAGTTTGGCTCCCTGTGATTAACAGGGAAACACAGGTTAAACAGAGAGGGGAGCCAGAGCACTTCATAATGTGATCAAAGACATCTGATGTAAATGCACCGCTCAGGTGTTGAAGACAGGTAGCACAGGAAGCTCAGAACAACTGTGATCCCAAAAGTTTTGAACCAGTTCACAAACACCATTTTCTTGTGTTTTTTTGGGCATTAATGGGAAATGGGAAAACTTCTACGCTGGGGCTTTTGTCTGAGCTGTAATGCTGAAAAAAAAAAAATAACGAGTTTGGTGTGTGTGTGTTCTTGCATCTGTGTGTCTTGTTTTGCTAAGTACTCGGGGCTGCAGTGTCTTGGGATTTGTCATGTCTCTCTAACATGAATTTCCTGTCCTTTCTGTGAGCCGAGTTTCAAGTCTCCAAAACATTCTCCAACACATTAACTCAAATTATATGCAGACCCATGCCTATTCTGAACGTGCACACACACACACACACACACACACACACCGTCAAAGAGAGAGAGAGAGAGGGCAGGCTCGCTCCCAGGCTTGGCAGGCAGGCAGTGTGGCACATGCCTGGCAGTCAGAGATGATGATAGTAGGGGATGCTTCCAGCCTTCTAGCCTCCCGTATCAGCCAGGTGTCCATGGACGAGATATGGGGAGGGTGCGGCGGGGGTGGGTCGGTGGGGGGTACTGTCAGAGCCCAGGGAGGATATGGGGGTGTGGGAGATGGAGACAACACTTAAAGAAAGATGAGCAGGCGTATAAAGGCTGCTGCTGGATCCATTTGAGCAGCTGCTGTTCGGCCTGTGAAAGTAGTTGAACCACTTATATTTCAAGTTATATCAGCACATATCTAATTAAGGAATTTGACTGATTTGATGGAAAACAGTATTTTGCGTGTTGATCACTGACAACATCCGCCAGCTACTGATGTAAACATTAAAGACGTGGATTACTGCTGATTCATGTCAGTTCATGTATCAATCTGAATTCTCTGATAAAGAGAAGAAACCGTTTGCTAAATTTAGTGCAGTATTTTATTTTAAGAAAAACAAACCAATGAAAAAGGTTTCAAACTATATTTTTGTGGACACCATGGTGTCATCGACATAAATTGCACAATCCGAACGTGTCTGTTAATTAAAAAGTACATTTTTCATGCTTTTAGCACACCCCAGATCGGTGGTTTAAAGTTTAGCATGTGGATTTCTCATGATAGTTTAAACCAGGCTTGAATTAGCCTCATAATATTAGCTCTGAGCTGGGCTTGTGGATTGACTTCAATCTGAATCAACTGTTTAAAACTGCTCTAATCAATATTTTTCTACTAATATTGAATCAATTGACTACTTGTATGTGAAAGGGGTCACTCATGTTAAAGAACACATAAATAAATATTAACATCTCTACAGTTCTCCTCAGCTCTGCAGAGCATCTTAGCGTCTTGTTTTGCTTTTTAAGGCCCACAACTTAACTAATTTAATTCACTCTCACTGTTCTTATCAGCTGTCATTACAAATGCAGCAGACAGTTGTTTTTAGAGAGAAAACCAACAAAAGACTCTGATAAACCCAGTGTACACTACTTGCTCAGCACCAAGCAGCAGACAGGCAGATTTAGCAACTAGCTGGTGAACAGCAGCTAAAGAACCGGATATTTCCCTCTGGAGACGGTAAAGAACAAAACAACTCACCAGGTTGCCAGAAACACGACTCCAAATGAATGCTAATGTACCTGCTGGATGTGTAAATAGGTAACTAACATATCAACTTTATGTGGTGGTGATACGCCAGTGTTGTGTTTACAGCTTGTTGCGCTGCCGCCAAATGGCCAAAAAATCAATTATCACAAGTTTAAGTTGAATAAATTCAGCCTTGTCACAACTACACAAAACTACAGACTTTTGTATCTACACCTCATACTCTTCAATCATCTACTAAGTAGTAGTAACTCTCTTTTAGTTATTTGTTTAAACAGGATAACTAGCTCTTGGTCCTACGTGGTTTGCTTCGCTTTGGACCCGTTGCAAGCGTCTGCCAAATGAATGTAATGTGATGTAATGTAAGTAAATTCCTCAAACGTTTACTGTCAAAAATAAACGGATTTGGTTGTATGTAATAATGTTACTGCAGATGATTGTGCAGAAAGACTGCAGATGTCATCATGTTGTTTTGATTTTTATATTTTAATGAATGGAAAGTTTTGTCCTTGGTGAGGAACATTTTCACCAGAGCTCCAGTGTTCCAACGAGCAGCATTGTTTACAAAGCTTTTCTTGCCTAGCTTGCCAGCTGCTCCAAGCAACCCAATTACTGGATAAAACCCCTGGCTTAGTCTTCCCAGAGTTCTGTGCTGCATCCTGCATCCTTCTCAGGCCCCAGAGAGCTTCCTTTCGGCTCTCCACCAATGTCATTTACACCTCCCGCTCCACCCTGGCTTAGGTTGCCTTCCCACTGCTACGTAACGCCAGCTACAGCCCCCCTGCTGACCAGGGACCCAGGACACAAGCAAAACTGGTTTCTTAGAAAATGGAAACAGCGAATATGACGCAGCAAGACATCTCATTACAGCAGTAGAAGCTTTTTCCGCTGGTGTTTGCCCAGACTCAGATCATCAGACGAGGCGAGAGATTGCTTGAGCTTGGCTCCATTTTTTTTTCAGCTGAACAGGGAAAGAAATGGAGAGAATAGGGGAAGGGAAGCAGAGAAAAGAAGGAAGAAGGAATGAGTGAGTGTAGACTGCGGAGCAGAGAGAGATCCGTAGCAGAGGAACTGTAGTGGAGCTCCGCAGGAAATGAAGTTGCACCTGGAGCAAGGAGAGGAAGAAGTAACGTGAAGATGGGTTAGGTGTGGGGGCAGGTGGGAGGTGATCAAGCCACTGAAGCTGAGCAGAGGTTGAGTGGGGTTGAAGCCACACTGTAAGCCCTTCTTTCCCCTGAGACAGGCAGAGTTAGAGGGCCGGGATGGGACTGGGTTACAGGGAAGGACCTGGGGCCATTTCATTACAGAAAGTGTCTGTCCAGAAGATGGGAAAAGGATTATCCTCCAAACAGGATTTATTGAAGGGGATAATTCATTGGCTGAACCCACAGTGGGAAAGTGCCATATAGGTTGAGGTTACAATATTGCTCCATTCACAGCTCCCAACAGCCTGATTTTCAGCAATGTATGTGTCTGAGTGTGTGTTTGTTCAGAGACAAGTAAGAGCATTTGTGGGGAAGTGGATGCATGCTTGTGTGTGTGGGTGTGTGTGTGTGTGTGTGTGTGTGTCGGCATGCATGTGTTTGTTTGGGTGTGGTCTATGCAGTTCTCTGCTAATACAGAAGTTCATCTACCATTGTGACATGATCAGCTCTTCCTCCTACTGGCTGCATTACGAGGCATGAGAGAGAGAGGCTGTTCTGCTGATTTAACATATCGCAGAAATAACGAAAGCTAAATACCTGTCACAATCACTTAGGTGACAGGGCGCACATCCCAAATGCTAAGAAACAAAATGCACCTTTCCACATTCATGGGGAATATGTAAATTGTGCATATTGTATTTCCCCCATTCGCAGTCTGTTAGAAAACAGCTGAGGTGTGAAAAACTAGAAAACAAAATATGAATTGGGACTCATTTGCTGTCTTTGGGCCTGCAGGGCACTTGACAAAACAATGATGGAGACACGGAGGAACACTGGGGAGATTTGCATTTAACAAACTGATGTCTCCTGGCCTGTCATGTTGTATTAATGCTGGAGGAAGACTGCCACATGCGGTAATAAGACAACTGGCTCCACAAAAGCAGTGCTTTCATTTGCCGGCTAACTGAGGAGGAGGACGAGACGACAATTTAGGAGCATTCTGGCAGCCGGAGAAAGACATCTTTACATCTTTATAATCGTCTCATTTACAGCATGACCACTTCCGCTGTCCTTGGTAATCGCACTCACTTTGTCCACTGGCATACCGGATTGACCGCCAATGCTTTGGCTGAGGATCCCACTCCATTCATGCTGCTGTGTTCATCACAAAATCCAGACATTTGCATCTTCGTCTTGCCCTTTCATATTTTTCTGAGGATTGCAAAAATGAGTCTGAAATCATTCCCTTAAAAGGCAGTTGATTGGGGTGCCGGGGTCTGTAATTTGCAATTAACGAACAGGCTCTGGAATTTGATTTGGGTCAAGGTCCTCATTTGCATACTCCTTCCTGACTAGTAGAGAGACTCCAGGGGTGCTCTGTCTCGATGACGGTGTCTCGTTGTCTGATTTATGTTCAGCGGTCATGGTGAGGGAAAAAAAAAGTCGAGCAGTGCTGCCCTGCTCTGCCTCAGTGTGCTTCTTGTGACTCGTCACGCTCTTGCAGTTAATGAATTCTGAGCGCGAGCTGTGATTTCTATTGGTTCATCTCAATTGCCTGCTAATGGCAGGGTCGTTAGGCCAGGGAAATAGCGAAGTCCACCTTCAGTCTCCAGGGGTGGTTACTGCAGGCAGACGGTGCTTTGAGCTGTGACCTGTTGAGATAGCTACCTCTCTCCTCTGGTGGAAAACCTGCTCCCCAGAAGAGAACGCATCTGTGCTTTAGCACATATAACAATGATTTGGTTACTTTTTTTCACACAATAGACAACATATGTATAATGGACAGTGTTGGAGTGTAACGAAGTACACTTACTCAAGACTCAATACTGCGTTACAATTTAGAAGCAAAATAAATGTGTAGAATAATCGAATCTAGATCAGAGTCCATGGGTAGTTGAGTCTACAGGGACTCAACTAAAAATTATTTTCTTTAATTCTTATTTATTGCAAAATGTATTATTTTAGTCCAATGTACACCTTAAACAGAGTTGAGGGTTATGAGAGTTATCTGAAAGGATAAAAAATTGTAGCTTAAACAGAACATAGAGACATCAAAGTAACTGTTACCTGTTCATCAGAGCTGACTTTCTAAAACCACTTAAATTGTCAGTGGACGTTCTGAGCTCTATGCATTGACGGCATCGTTTTTGACTGACTCCTGTGCACACACACACACTTTCTCCGATGCCCGTAAGCGGACTGTCAGGTGTAATTCTTTTTTGTGACAGAGCTATGAAGTCTTGTGTCAAGATGCTTGAAGTGGAGCAGTTGAGAGAGAGATCTGCTCCCACGCCGATAATCTTTGGGCCTCTATTTGAAGTGCACTCAGGCCCTGCTGATGGAGTAAGTTCCTCACCGTGGTGGGGTTGGACAGTAGGTTGCTTCCTTTGGGAGCTGCTGGCTTTCATACTGCACACTGCATTTGTCTCCCACATCCTCTGGTTTCTTCTGAGAGATTAACATGAAGGTAAAAAAAAATGATACATGATAAAGATTGTTGAAAAAATCATGGCTTCACAGAATTAGTGACCATACAGTACGACATATGTCATGATACATTTGTCACAGTTTGAAGTTTTGGGTGCCAGTGTGGCTCATTACTTATATACTAAGACTGTCAAGTTTGAAGAAATTGAAACTAGCACACAATTGGTATGAAATATTTCAAACGTACCCTAATCCTAAACTACAGCGTTGAATTGATGTCCCGTTTATTCATGCTGCCTCATTTGAGTGACAAGCTAACAGTACTGTCAAAGGAGCTATATGTACGTTTCAAGCATTCAACTGAAATTATCAACAGAACGTGGAGAAATAACAGTTTTGACGTCATGTCAAAGACGTCTACGTATTGTGTTGCAGAGATATCTACTGAAATTAGCATGCTAACCAGCTAGCCCCGGCCTGTTATGTCTCGTAATACCACTTTGTACCTGAAGAAGCAACAGTCAGTCACTGTAACATCCAGTCAGCCCTCGGATGCGGCCATTATCACCCCTACTAACAGCTGCTCCTTTAAGCAGATGCAATTTACCAGGACAAGAAACACCCTTAAACCTGCAATAACTGACTTGTTGGCCTCTTGGGGGCAGTGGAAACAAGTTGTGAAAACATTGACATATTATCACCTTCTTGATGTTGATATGGTGAACTTGTTAGCAAACAGTCTGCTGCGTCCATAAACCACGCTATGAGAGTGGTGAGAGTGAACTAAAACAGTAAAGTTGCAGCCAGACAGCAAAACAATGAGCTAAAACTCTCTATAAAGCTCTGTACAGCTGATGGGAGCCGCAGGTTCGGGTGATAATTCTCTGTAGGTTTATCACTACAAGCGCCTCCCTTCACATTGTCACATTCTTGTGCCATTTAATACATTGTTATGTAAAAGAAATTGAAGATAGAAGCATTAAATCTATCCAATTATTATGAATTATTTATTTGCATTACTAAATAGAACAACAGTAGCCTAACAGGGCATACAGTTCGTCAGATGGACAGCTGGATTACAAGGCACATGTTGCTTGAACACTATGAATTCTGAATTTGAACAAATTATTACAGATTGAATGTTTGAATGGTAGTTTGAATTGATAATTTTTAAGAAAAAGTGACAGCCTTTTAAGATACTGGATATTATCTTCAATTTGATGCTGGAAGAGAAGATGAATTTTCATATTGTGCTCAGTCACGCTCATAAATGACATACATAAATGGAGTAGAATAAATGTTGCACTTTACATATTCTTCTTACACATTTCACTTCAAACTCTGAAAATGTGCTTCCTCTTTTACTGTAAATGACTGTAATTCTGTACAGCATTAACTGGCCCGACCTAGATAATAACCACAGATATTGTTAAAGTCGATACAGTGCTGTGTGTTATTCTACTGTAGGTATTTGGTATTTACAGCTCTATCTCCCCATAGTTCATTATCGTTCACTGTATCTGTGGAGTGTGTTTAATCGGGGAGCCTGTGGCCTGCCAGTCCCCAGGGTGGAGTGTGTTTGTTTAGGGCCACTGCTCCGCTCGGACACTGAGATGCAGATGGTGCAGGGAGCCGGCCCCGGAGTGCCTTTGGACACGCTCTGGCAGAGTGCAGGGTCATGTTCTCTCGCCGGCTACAAGACAGGAAATCCATTTAATTACCTGTGAAGCAGAAGAAGGGTGTGGGGGCCTGACAGAGGAGGACTGTGTTCCCTGAACACTCTGCCAGAGACGGTAGGGGAGAAGAGAGAGGGAGGGGGAAACAATGGCAGTGGGGAAGGAGAGAGGAAAGAGGGAGCAGAGATACTGTAAAGAGAGCAAGAGGAGGCAGAGAGAAAGTAAGCAGGATGGTTACTTTTCAATTCTTCCAACACTTTCACTAGTTAGCCTAATTGATCCCTCTCTCCTCCTCTTCACACTGTCTCACCTTCCCTCACTTCCTTGAGTGTATATTATATTGTACATGCTTTGTCCATCTTCCTCTATTTCACCTGCCTTAACCCTCCATGCACCTTTTCACAACTCTTTCTCTCTGTCCTATCAAGTCTACCTCACTCTTTCAATTCACTCACCTCTCTGTGTCTGTCCCTGCACACTGTGGTCTAATTTGTCCCCCATCTCTTTTTTCTTTCCTGTTTTCTTCTCCCTTCTAAGACCCCAGGAGAACTAAATCAGCTCCTACAGCAGACAGGTCTACAGATTGTTGCTGCCTTGTGGAAGCTCAGTGCCCAGTGGGATGACGCTGGTTAATGGCTAGATGAACTGTGGTAAGAGGAAACTATACACAGCCATTATACAGGGTCAACCAGGAGATGTCCCAGGGGCAGTGTTTGGTTCAGCTAGTTTAAAAGTATAACCAAATTGCTACAGCTGCTATAGATATTCAATAAACTTTGTCTATGCAATGAAGTAAAGAATCACAGAACAGCCGTCATGTTGTGTCATGTCGTCAACATACTACCTCTGCACAATATATGTGTACATGTGAATCTAAAGAAAAGACAAGACCAAAACACATACAGACAGCCAAAAGACAAGAGGTGAAAATGCATATTCATGTTAACCCTTTTTATTGATCCCACGAAAAAGGTTTCAGTGACCATTATTGCCTGTTTCACTGGAGTGCACATTCCCTTCCAAAGCCTGGTTTTCACGTCTTCATGCTGTGGTGGCATCGTGACTGTCCAGGTAATGCGGCGAGAATGGCAACAGCAGGCTTTTCCAGACTGAAGCCCAGAACTGTCACATCTGAGGACGAGGTTGGCCCCAAGCCCAGTCCTGGAAAATTCACCATGACACCCTCCTGGCTGGTTCCTTCCCCAGATCTGTCCCTTCAAATGGCAGAGGAGAGGGGTACAGGATCAGGAAACATTAACGTTATCTTACACATTTTCACATCAGGAAACTTGAAAATGACTGAATATATCTCCCACACCAAGTAGGATGAAGTCAAAGACAAAAAAAGGCCCCTTCTTGCTCACATTGAGAGAATTACATGACAAATCCATGAACAGATGTAGAATTTTACACACAAAGCAAATGACTGCAAGTCCCTGCAAGGCTTCTCGCATGAAACTCTTGGCTAATGAGAGGGAGCAGGTTTAGATAAGCATGAGCGCCCCCAGAAAGAAAAGAACAAAGAAGAAAAATCTATAAACAGATGCTAAATTTTATGTATAAAAATGATGACAAGTTGCTGCAAAACATTCTCAGTCAAAAATCTTTCTTTGACTGATCAAAGTGAGCTTGGCCTGCAGGATAACTAGGCTGAGGCCAATTTGTATTTAAGTCAATGTGATTTCAGGGTTGTATGAATCAGCAGTACTAGATCATTACACATACAGCAGCAAATTAATATGCATGGAAATGTTAGACAGGTCCTGGTGTGGACATTTCATTTTTCATATTTAAACAGTTAATGGATTTGACAGTAATTTGCAAAATGTGTATTTTGTTAGTCCCAAAAATTTCCTCTGTGCATTGTTGAAGAAAAACTACAGTTTATTACAACTTGGGTTTTATTTTTGTAGCTCGGGCCTTTGGTTTGGTCATAACATTGCTGCAATCTGGAAATGTAGCATCACTGCTAAAAACAGATCCAGCGGATCAAGAAACAGGAGCGGTCAGATGTTCATACAGGTTCCAACGAGCCAAACATGCCACCACTTTACTTTGTGGATTACTGAAAGTGACACCTGTAATGTAGCTATTAAACTTTCATTGCACAGGAAAACCGTGAGTGCCAACAACTAGCAAGTACAGTAGGTCAAAGCTGAACCAAGAAGCTGGTCTATAAACTGTGATGTGCGTATACAATGGACAGTTTGGGTTTGTCTTTGTTTTCTTTACCAAATAAGTTTGTCTTACCTGAGGGTTTGTTTAAAATCTGTGTGATTGTCTGACCACTCATGTGTCTTTCCCCATTGGACCTATTTTTAGCCGGCTCACCTGCTCCAGCAGGCAATACAGACTTTGAAACTCTTTGCCTCCTTAGCCATCCATTGGCAATGAGTTGAATGTGAATTGTATCTGTGTGCTTCTGTCCGTGCAACAAAGTTGAAGGATCCATGCTGTTACACGGTGTTCCAATAACAAATTCAACCAGCATAACTGTGCGCTAATAAACTGAATTAAACTGAATTGGCGTTGGATTCCAAAATTACTTTAGTATGTCAACCAATACAACCAAAGGCCAGAAAACTAAAATACAAGAAACATGTTGCTTTTCTGCAGCAGTCTAAAGAGATAGAAGACAGCCAGAACAGAGAAGTCCAGTAAGAGGTCTTTATGTGGTGTTCTCCTACTCAATACCATAAAGATCAGGAGATAGGAGACACAATGTGTCCTCAGAGGTGATAATGAAAGCATCTCTGAAAAATCATCATGCACCATTAGCCGTTATGCTCTGAGGAGCCATTCAACAGCTTGTAGGTAGAGTGGGTGGAATGCACTTTCTCACTCTTTGGTATTCCCATGGAAGTGCGAATTAAAGACAAATTGGATTGATGATATGTTGCCTTTGTAGAAGATGTATCAATTTGATATCATTCATTCACTTCCCGGACAGGTTTATATTTCATTGTGCGTGTGCAGCTTGTGTCAGCAGGGCATGATCACACACTGGAGTAGAAAAAGCAAGCCATATTCATGGAGGCTGTTTGGGTTTTGGTGATCCCAGACTTTCCAGCTATTTATTTGTGAGTAGGAAGAAGTGCAGAGCAAGGAGGAATGAGGTGAAGCACTGAGTGAGTTGAGAGAATTTTATTACGCCGCAGTCTGCATGTATCAAGGGGTCACAGGTTTCTCTGTGTCTGGATAAGTGATTCTGCATGCAGTACGGCGGGCAGGGTGCACTACTGAGAGCAGGGTGTATCGTGCTCTGAAGTAACCTTGTTGTTCTGAGCTCTCACCATGGATGTAATGCACCCCTGTCCCCCTCCCTCCTCGCCCATGCCTCCCTTTATTCCTCCAGCCTTCTCTCCTCTAACCCTTCGCACCTTACCTCTTTCCTGGTGGGTCAGCCAGCTAACGATCTGGCCGACTAAAGATCCCAAGAGACTCAGTTCAACTACAGTTCAGGCCATGACCGGGTGAGAGAACGAGAGAGAGGAAGAGACAGAGAGAAGGTATGTACAGTATTCATCACCCTCCTTGATCATTTGTCATTCTTGCCTTTGCTGTGTAATAGTTGTTTTCCAACTGTAATTGCAGGAAAAATAGTCTGTCAGCACTGATGCTATAGTTCAAAGTTTGAAGCTGCTGATTTATGTTTCGAGCCCATTGTTGTTGTTTTTGTTAACCAGAATAATTGCTTTGCAAAGAAAGTAAGAGCTCAACATTTACTCAATATCACCACCCCTTTACTTTTGTTATAACACTGGTATTTCACCCCTTTCCTAACCAAGAGCTTTGTGCAGGTTGTGTGTGTGTGTGTGTGTGTGTGTCACCTTAAGCTAACACACTTAGCGACAATATAGTGGTCGGCTACTTTTCAACTCTATTAGAGGGAACTTTACCATTTCAGAGAAAGCATAGGTGAGATTAAAATATTGATTTCGGACATTAGTAACATTTTGACTTTGACTCTGAGTACGTTTCCTGACATATTTATTTATGATACGCCTTTAGGTTCAACAGTGAAATGATGTGACTTGTGACATTAAAATGTGTTGGTGCTGTCTTGGGAGATTTAAAAAATAAAATCAAGTCAGCTGCCACCTTGTGCCTATTTCCGCGCTTGCGAATCAAACACCATGCATTTCCTATCCAACTGTCTAAACAAAAACAAAACATTCCTCTAGCGAGAAGCAGTGCGGTCTATAAATCACTCACCGGGAGCAGAGATACTATGCAAGGTGTTTGGAGATGATAGTTGGCTAGTGGGAGCAGTAGAGCGTGAACTTGGGTTTGCTAGAGATGTGAAGTCGTGACACTCCTGTCCTCGGCCACCTGTGTGTATGTGGATAGTTGCTTCTGTTTGTGTGTCTGTTGGGGTGGTGGTGGGGCAACGTGGCAGGTGGCAAGCTGCCTTTGGCAGGTGAAGAAACTGTTACCTCCAGCCTGCACCTTAGGCATTAGTGTGCATCTGAATGCGTATCAATGTTGTGTCTGTGTGTAATTTAAAGTACACTGGCTTTGCCCAGTTGCATGCCACAGGGATCAGACAGCCAGACAATCCAACCCACACTGTATAATGACAGCTTTTAAATACATGTATGTGGAACTATTACCTCGTTGCAAATGCATTTAGATATGAGGCTAATAGAAATCCACGAGCGCAGCACATGACCTTGTGTATGTCTTGGTAACTTGACGGCAGGTTGATGATAATGTGTGTAGGACCGATCTAATGACACTGGGGGTTAGAGAACTCTTTTTCAGAGTCGATCCAGAAGGAAGCCAGCCGAGCTCATCATGTTGAAAATAATTAATAGTGCATTTAATAAATAGCTCCTGAGCCAGCAATGTACTCTCACCATCTGCTCCAGTATAATTCTCTCCCTTTATTAATGCCAGATAGCCATTAGGTGACTATGGAGATGACATAATAATGCATGGCATCATTCACATGCTATTTGTCTCTTCAAATATCCAATCTGGAGCTTGTTTTATTTTCAGTTCTCTTATCAACTGAATGATTTGGGACAATTAGGTAAGGGCTTCAGTCACATCTTTGTTAATCAAGTCATTTTAATAGGGGTCGTGCAGTGAGCTGTAAAAATCATAACAGTATGACAGGTTACAGCGAATATACAGAGTATATTTTGCTGATTTATACTGCTATTTGGTCAAATGTGATTATATAGAGTATAGCATAGTATGTGTTAGTCTCTGACAGAAGGTTATCTCGATGAAGCTGTCTGCCAAATAAACGTAATGTTCCTCAGATGTGCATCAGAATAAGGGTCCCCGTTGGCACAGTAATCCAATATGTTTTTGCTCAGCTAAAAGCATATTTTTGCAGCTCTCCGACAGAGCTACTTGATCTAACATGAATCATTTAATGTATGCACTTTGGTTTGAAGGCTAACATTGATTTTAAGTTTCCAGCGAAAGGCCAAAATGTGATTGAAAATGAAACTTGGTGAGTACTGTCGAGCTGCATCAGGATACTCAATTCGCGAACTTAATGTGCTGCTCTTGTGGTTGTGTTTAATGTTGAATACTGTCTCTGTGCACCTTCTGTCAGAACATATTCCCCTGGTTAGCCTCCCTAGTCATCTTTGCCCTTTAAAAAGACAACACATATGACATTCTGCTTTCTTAATAAGAATCTTTGAATAAGGTTCACTGAAGATGCTTTATTAGGAGAATTAAAAAAAAAAGAAATGTTTTAAAATGTGGAACACATAGCTTACGTCATTGATTTTACTTTCCAGAACCCGGCCTCCATTCTTAGTCCTTCCAAGGCCATGCACCTACACCTCAGACCTGACATACAGCTTGACTAAAACCTTGCAGTTCCTGCTGGAGATAGAATTCCTCCAAAGCAAAGGTGTTGGGTGATGTCAGTTCAGTGAGGCGAACTTTTCCTCTTAAAAGTCGTGTGCCGATGCAGTTTTGACTCGCATATCACAGGTGATGTCAATCAGTTCATCAGCGGGGTTAGCTTTCTTTCTGGGAGGCTTTTGTTTTTCTCCCCCTGTTCACGGTAAAAGCAGAAATCTGAAAGGTCTAGCTTGGTGCTCTCTGCATCAGGGGGCAGTCAGTCACTTTAGATTAGACTATGCATGGCAGGTCAAGGAGAACAAAAACTGTCTCTACAGGAGAGAAGAATATAGTTCTTTTTCATAGCACATCTCTAAGCCCTGTTAAAAAAAAAGGGTGAGATGGGGCAAAGAACCGACTGCAGAAGGGCCACAGGCAAATGTCTTTTCAATTAAAGCGGATAGATTCTTGCATACGAGCAGAGAAAGGTTGTAAGAGTAAAAAATGGAAATTTTGAGCAAGAAAATATTAGACTTAAAAGTGATGTTTACCTTTTTTTGAACATCGAAACTTTCAGTCAGTTGCCAGTGAAATAGAAGGTTGCAGAAATGTAATAAGACGATGAGGGAAAAAAATCACCTCTGACTCCCTACACCTCTTTGAAGTTCTGAAAATCAATGCAACGGTGGAATTGTGAATGCCATGTTCTGGTGAATGATTTATACCATTTCTCAAACAAAGAAAGTGCTAGAATCCTCTTGCCAGCACTTCCTCTCTGCCTCTTTGAAAGCTTATGCTTTTGTAGCTCATGCAACAATATGTGCGTCCAGAATATGTGTGCCATAAATTAAGGTTGACTGGACAAAGCTGGGATTCTGCCCTTGTGCTACAAAAGGGTATTATTGTGCAGCAGAGAAGCGCAGGAAAAGCGAAGTCATCTGCATCTGGATGGAGGAAGAGAGGGCTCTAGCATTGAGTCTGAGCCCCTCTGTGGCTGCTGAGGCCAGGCCTGCTTCTGCCGATAGACTTGTTCCAGCTCGTAGCCCTCCCTGGCTCCTTACCCTGCCTCAGCCCAGGAACAGATGGAGAGAGGAGAGCAAAGGAGGAGAGGGAGGGAAATAGCTCCCTGTTCAGAGCTTGGCACAAGCATTAGGTGTGGGTGTATACAGTTAGTTTACTGTACACCCAGTACAGCCATGTTGTTTAGAGCAGCTTTAAAAGTTTACTATGGTGGCCTTCATGCAGATGTGTTGAGGCTGATAGAGAATCAGAAAGGAGCGAAGAGTATGTCCAACTTTGTGGTGCATATTTCTGTTTTATACATTTTGAGAAATACACGTATTTGCTTTCTTGCTGAGAGTTAGATGTTGTTTGTTGAATCCATCCAAAAATATTAGGTGTAAAAACAAAACATTGTGGTTTCACGGGGGGCATATGAGTCAGACTGTGTGTTGGCTGGGCGCAGTGAAGTCAAGTCAAGTCAATTTTATTTATACAGCCCAATATCACAAATCACAATTTGCCTCAAGGGGCTTTACAATCTGTGCAGCATACGACACCCTCTGTCCTTAGATCCTTGATTCAATGAGGAAACCCCCCCCCCCCCCCAAAAAAAAAACCAAACCCTATTAACAGGAAAAAAAATGGTGTGTTTTAATGAAGTTAATGTGTCAAGAAATAGGCTGTATTGGAAACTGCATAATACATACTACCAACGAACGCAGTATGCAGTATGTAGTATGTAGTACATTCTGTATGTAGGTACTACATATTGCTTTTCATAGTAATACACTGTGTGAAATCTATTTATTTTGCAGTATGCTTGGCCATGCTTAAACAAAACTGCAGGTCTAAGCACCTCAGACCTCTCTTATGCAGGTTTTATCGACCACCACAATCACCTCTATACTATAGCATAACTAAATGACCACAGATATACTAACTTGCAACATATCAGTATATTATAATAATAATATTAATAATAATAAGGATCAGGATAATGGGATCGCACATCGCAAGTTTATTAGAACAGCACGTGTTGGAAAGCTAGACGCTGGCAGCTTATGAGCTACCACAGGCTGTATGCTAATGTTAGCTAAAAGTCGGAGTTCTGAATCTTAATATTTGCCCCTCTTCCTTAGCCTCCTCATACCAGTCCCTTCTGTCTTGTTGGGACCTCCAGTAATGGGCCAAATGACCTCTAGTTCTCCTAACTCTCCTTCATTACACTCAAGCTGCTATTGGACGGGGGAGAGGCTGAGATGGCAATGTGCCATAGTACAAGGGGCACAACTGATGACATTAAACTCTCAGATCAAACCCTTGTGAGCCTCTTCCAGCCAGAAATCATGAACGGAAAACCATTTGCATATTTGAAACCATTTACATATTTGAAACTGAAAAAGCAATCACCAACACACACCATTTTTCAGTCACCAATAAAACCTTCGGTAAATGAACTGTTTAACATCACAGCTTCCCAGCGTAATGGATGAAGTTCTGTGTTTGCTGCACATTTCAAGGCATGAAACTGTGGATATAATGAAGCCATAATGCAAAACCGAGGAGTCCGGGCATTCTGTCTGTGTCTGAGTTGATGTGCCATGGTGTGCTGAGGAATAATAATGATGTAAAGGGATAATCATTCATAATGTAGTTCAGAGACTACAAAGACACAGTCCCTTTGGAAGAGTCATGAGCAGGGAAGGCTGGAAGAAAAAAAGGAAGAGGAGCAACACCTCCTGCAGTTCTGCGTGCTATCGAACGTGTTGCAAACAGCCGCGCTGTGCCAGGCGAGAAAGCAAGAGTGATGCGTGTTGAAGCAAATTGATCCTATCTGAAAGGGCTCAGAAAACTTAAGCGCAGATCAAAGCTCATGCTAAGGCGCTCAGATCACCCGGTGAAACAGCAGAGCGGTGGGGGAAGAGAGAAAAGAGGGGGAGTGTCTTGTCTTGTCTAATTATACATTTCAGACAGCTCGCCACCAATTATCTCCCCTTCAGTAGCATCTGCCCTTCGCATGACCGCAAAGCTAATGTGTGGCAAGCCCACCGTTGGGTTGGAAACTCAAGCTTAATGTATGGTAAGCTGCTGGAATTTCCCCAATATCTGATGATGAAGAACTCAAGGTGAGACAAAGGTGTGGGAGTAGTCTGTGTAGTTAATTAGTGCAGTTTTATCATACCTGCAAATGCTAACATTTATGGCCTTTGTGATTCTGACAACGTACAGCATTGTGAGACTGTCAGAGGTATTTGTCTCTGTAGGCCAATTTGAGGTGATTCTCTGCGGAAAGCAACAGTCCAATCACAGGCTTTTGTTTTCCTCGGGGAGCCAGCCAGCCACGTTAGCACAGAGGTGGTGTTTCAGTCATTAGAGCGACAACTGTTCCTGCTTAAGACTCGGAGCAAGATTCTGTGTGAGAGCCAGCGAAGCAGTCTGCTACCTTCATGCAGGTCCCCAAAACTGCCTCTGGCCATTTCAGAAACCAAAATATCAACAGAAAGAAGTTGGGGAAACAGACAAAGTAAAATGGTGCTTATGCAGGTATACAGATCTTAAACATAGTCATGGTCAAATGTTGCCCCTCGGATATTACACAGAATTGACTGATTGGTTAAAACCAATGGCTTTTGCAACTAGTAATGCATTTTAAACTACAGAACAGGAATTGTTCGTTTTTGCCCCATACTTCTGTGAAGAATGAGAATCTATCATTGAAATAAATAGAGGACAGGAGGAGTCTGCGTAGAGTGCATTGGCAAAGTGTGCCAAAAACTGACCATAAAGGAGGAAAACATCTATCGATATAAGTTATTGTCTTTTTATTATAGTAATGAAAGAACTCATTGCAATTAGTAAGTACTGCAAAAAAGTAATGAACTTTTGACTTCTTGATTTCCTTGTAATACAGTTTTATGATTCACTTTAAGTTAATTATTATTTCATCATCAAGCTCGTTCTAAAACAAAACCACAAACCTCAGCAGTCTCTGCTCAGCTTTTTGCTTCTGTTTGGCTTCGTTGGAACCTGCAAAGATGCCTCAGGCTTCCTTAAACAACTCAGTATATTATCTGTCTTCCTCGTGCCGTAATTAGTGCCAATGCAACGTGACAGTCAGTCTTCATGTCATGTGTCAGATTTTCATTAATCGCCTTGAAAGGTGGACTAAGTGAGTCACACTTTGCTACCTTCTGACCAGCACTTGCATTTGCACCGGCTGCATCACACATCTTTATTTTACCAGGTTGTAGCTTCCATCAAGGTTTCTCAGTTGACTCAACAACAATTTCTGGCTACACCTCAAATGTAAATCGTCTCCCGACATTTCATTCATTTCAACTTAATATCTTAAAGCCATTAGTGTGGAACCGCTGTGGCATGTCATCACGCAGTGATACACAATTATTGATCTAGCTTGTTGATTGAAATTACTAGAAGTCATTCTTAATAAGAACATCAGCTAAATGCCTAAAATTTAAATATTAACAATTTAAAAAATACGGTGGAATTAAAAAGAAAATTCCTAACAAAAGAAAAATAGTTGTACTACTAATGTCTTAGCACTGAGAGTAAACGATTATAGACTGGAGTCCTGGAGGAGCTGGAGTGAGTTTGCAGCACCCTGAACGGTGCGACTCGCTGGCTTAGATAAATCATGCAGTCGGGGGTCCGTGGGCTTCAGCAAAGTGAATCAGCCAGATGCAAAAAGTGTGTGCGTATAAGTGCGTGTGTGTGTGTGTATGTGTGTGTGTGTGTGTGTGTGTGTGTGTCCATGAAAGAGCAGACCTTTCCCACACGGCAATAGGCTTCACTGGAGCAGACAATTGCAATGTAGCCATGTGAGAACAGGGCAAGATGGAGTCACTTTTGCTGACGGCTCATAGAAAAAGCAACAATTTTGATACGGGAAGACACTATGCCAAAGGCTGGACAAACATTAACAGAGTCTCTACAAGGGATCCCAACTGTTTGCTGTGCAGATGTTGTAATGCAATACTAAACTTTGACTAAACCTCAGAATTTCATGTGGCTTGTGTGTGTGTTTGCGTATGTAAAGACTAATGAGTGTGAATGATGAGATGAGCTCACTGCTAAATGGATATGACCATCTTGCCAGCACCATGTTGGCTTCACAAATCACAGCATTTGTCAGAAATAGACTTTACGTCTCTGAGCAGCACATGGAATTACATAGAAACACTCCTTATGAAGTTATTCATTAAAGGACTTGATGTCAAAGGACTTGATGTCAAGATTCAAGTTTGATTTCCTACATGTTGGATCTTAGATCCTTTATTTTAGAGTGAAACAGTCACACTTCATATAGACCCAATGTCTTGTAGAGTTTTTTTTTATGTTGTGAAGCTCTACTGTAAAACATTGCCAATGTTATTTTGTCCCTGAGGGTTTCTGCCATTTTCAGACGTATAAGATCCAATGTGGAGGCACTGAGCCGTGCTGTCAGCGCTGAAGGGCCGCTTCCTCTCGCATGGCAGAGCTTATTGGTGGCATTAGGTCTAATAGCCATCAGTGCAACCTTTGTGCCTTCACTTACAGCAATCACACTGTGGCCTAACGATAACATAAAAAGTCAATGTACAGGGAAAGCATGGGTAGGTACAATGAAAAAGGCATGGATGCCGAGCTGAGATTGTTATGATCACAGTCAAGCTCATGCCCTGCAAATGTCTGAAGGGCCGTGTGGAAATGACAACCAAGAGGTAAAAATATTTGTTTGATACATCAAGATTTAAGGGTACATTTATTGGAAATTAACTTTTTCACATCCACTTAACCTCTATGCTCACCCCCAGCAAATCCTACACACACTGAGTCGTGTTTCCATCACTTTCGGGGACATTACATTGATTTACATTCATTCCCTGGAGATTTACCATAACCCTAACCTAAACCTAAACCTAACCATACATCAACCTAAATCATAACCCTGTTATGATTGAAGATCCTGTTAACCCTGTTATGATTTACATTATGGGAACTTGCATTTTGTCCCCATAAGGTATGCAAGTCCCCACAATGTGACTGTGTAACCAAATTTATGTCCCCACAACAGATCAAGAAACACACTCCCAACATGCACCACTTCATGAAAATAACTAATTCAAATGTTCCTGCCTAAGAGTACAACTTCCTTCCAACTGGATGGTTTGCATGTACACAGTCGTACAGTGGTTCAGTACATATCTCTTTATATAGTCCTCAATCCGCTCAGCCATGTAATGTCAACTGTCATGTGGGTGATGTATATATTTTGTAATCTTGACTGAGGGATCAAGTTGATATGTCAAGCGTGCCTTAATGGTTTCAAAGGTCTAAAGCAACACAGCCTGCCATTTCAGGCACAAATGTGACACAAATGAACTAGTGATTCATACTTACAGTAGCGTGACAGAGGAAATGTGGGGGTGCATAAGTTGTCGTGGGATTGTGCATAAATTGTCGTGGGATTGTGTCAATCAAACAAAGATTTCAATATGTCAAGAGTGATAGAAGATTCAGAATGTGTCAGTAACCATCTTTGATCAGCAACTGCTTACACACTTCTGTTTAACAGATTCAGATTGATTATTCCTGTAGAGCTTGAATAGAAATATGATGAATCTACTACCTGCTTAGTTGTTGTTATTTCCCTTTGCCACGCCTGACATCCTAAAACACTCACTTTTACTGTTAAACATACTGAATTAGCTTTCTATAGTTTAAATACACAAACACACTGATGGTTTAGCTAAATACGTTTTACCCTCCTGTCCCTCTCTCTGTCTCTCTCCCTCTTTTTCCCTCTCCCCCTCCAGCAGATAAAGCCAATCTTGGGGCTGACTCCTGCCACAAAACGTTCTGTAATAGTCTAATTGTGGCTAATGGTTTGTGCAGCTAATTAAAGTGTATGAATTACAATAATCAGTCAGCCGCATGGAGGCCATGCCGCCTCACGCTGTTCCTCCAAGCGTGGAAGGCCAAGACCAGAGAGGGGGTGGCGGTGGTGGGGGTTTGGGTACTAAGGAAAAAGGTGAGATGAAAGTGGTGAAGAGGAGGAGGAGAGAAAGTAAAGCTTGAGAATAACAAGGCTGCATGACCGCATCAACATGAGTGGATGTAAGAGAAAGAGCAAAGATGGCAGAGGGGAGGGATGTAGTGGGCAGAATAGAAAACTGGATATTAAAATGGATCTGCAGATAAAATAAGGACAGAGAGAGAACAAGACTGCATGTTTCAGTTCAGGTTTGATGTTTTTTCAAATGCATATTGAACAAAGAAAATCAACAAGGGAGCAACAAACATGGAACTAACATAATACTTTGGTTATATAATAAGTTTGAGCTAAAATATTGTTTTCATTAGGAACAATTTAAACTAAGGGGTTTTATTTCCATGTGTGGTCAGCAGTGAATTCATTTTGTACAACCTATTTAAAGGAATTGTTTGACATGAAATATTCCTATTGGCTTTCTTGCTGAGAGGTAGATGAGAAGGTCGATCATATTTGACCATTCAATATAAAGCTACTGCCTGGAAACGGTTAGCTTAGCTTAGTATAAGGAAACGGGGAAACATCTAGCCTTGCTATATTCAAAGGTAAAAAACTACCTACCATCACCTCTAAATCTCACTAATTAACAATATCTTGTGCAAAAAACGTAAGTCTTGTCATCACCGTGAGATTGCCAGGCAACTCGAGCAAGCTACTGTGCCCTGCCATAATGCAGTCTGGTACACAAATTGTTGTTTCTTACACTTTGCAGTTTTTGTACAGATTCAACAAACGAGATATAACATGTTAATTAGTTAGCTCTAGAGGTGCTGGTAGGCATATTTTATTTTGGACAGAGCCAGGCTAGCTATTTCCTCCTGCTTACTGTCTTTATGCTAAGCTAAGATAACTACCTCCTGGCTATAGCTTCATATTTACTGTACAGACATGAGAGTGGTGTTGATCTCCTCATCCAACTCTCTGTAAAAAAGTGAATAAGCATATTTTTTTCATTTTTGTTTAACTGTTCTTTTAAGATGTCTGATCAAGTGCTTTAATAAAACATTGGCAATTGAGGTTGGCCAGAAAATGTAGTTTGAATAATGGAGACACAGCTCAAACAGTAGTGGAAAATACATTTTTGGCTTTTTTTTTATCCACTTAGGTGCCAAAAGCAAAAATCCTTATCCTTACAACTTACCTGGCATCATCTGAATGTCCCCAGTATATTAAATCCATCTACCAAGCAGAGTTATAAATGCTAAATAAGTATGACTCCGTGTCTGAAAGCCAATGAAGAACACACTGTGGCTGCATTTTCCTAACTGGAATAAAGTGCCTTTTGTAAAGCTACAAGCTGCAGCCCCTTCCTTGGTTTAAGTGCACATAATGGCAGTAGTAAAGTTTTACAGGTCGGCTTTGAGATCATTACATTGTGCACAAGGCCTCACCTTGTCAGTTTCATGTTTAAACAAATGAGCACAGCAGTCATAAAGAAGGCCCTCGTAAAATATACAAAAGCATGCACAAATGCATTTTGTATACTGCTATTTACTCTGTGATATAGACGCAACAAATACATTATTGCTACAGGACGACCTGAGGATTTGTTTCTTCTATTTGTCTTGGAGAAATTAACTCTTACACAGAAAATATAATGTTTGTCTGTGAGAACAAGAGTGTGATGGTCAGACACTGTTGGCTTTCTCCCCAAGAAGCCAACATCTGTGAGGCAATATGGGAATGCAAACAGCGTGGGCAGCACATAAATAAACTCCCACATTAAGGCCTTGGCAGTCACTGGCATTCTATAGATGCAGAACAAAGACGCAGAGAGGTGAAGAAAATGAGAACGACTGATGGCCGGACCACACAAATGCAAAAAAACAGGAAAGAAGAAAAAGGAACATAAAGCATGAGAGGTGGTGATGGGGCAGGGGATGGGGGAGAATTGTAAATCCTGATGGACAGAGAGCAGAGAAGTGGGAAGAGAGCGGAATTGCGATGACAGTTTTTATACGGGGAATTTTAGAGAATGAGAGATAGAGGCTCACACCCCGTTGTTTTGTCTTGTCAAATCAAATGGGCATTTTAGCAAGTTGTCCAAACAATGACTGTTGAAGGAGGAAAGGAATCAATTATTCATGATACAGAGAGTCACTTATTACACGATAGACAGACACACACACGCACACACACACACACACACACACACACACACACACACACTATTTCCTGGATGGTGAAATGACTTAGTAACCAGGCGATTTATTTCCTTTTAATAGGGTCTCAATTGCGGCAGCCTCACTCAGACAAATGAGCAAACAAGTCGGAGAGTGACAGTGATATCCATTATGTGTTTAATTATCTTCAAAGTTCCAGTGAAGGGCATTTCTTTTGGCTAATGGGGAGACAGTGCTAAGTGTCACAGCAAAGTGCTCCTCAAATGCTCCAACAAAACTGACTAGCTGCTCCTTTTCACAGGCTCTTATCTGAGTTTTGACAGGCGTCGTTAGATTTGGCAAATTGGCAGAATCAGTGTCCTCGTCAAAAAAATAACCAACATTTGTTGTTATTTGTTTCTTTTGCTTTCCCTTTTCCATTTCCAAGTCAAATTCCCTTGGCGATAATTTGACTGAGTCCCATTAGTTGGCACTGAAACACGGCATGCTGATTGGTATATTCAGGGTGAGATGATTGAGGCAAAGATTGGGGCCTGGACCGAAATGTCATTTCTGAGTGGGTCTGATTGCATTGTCGTAAAGCAGGAATCTGTGATTTTCCCTAATGCAACAATCACACTGAGATTAGCTGGAAACCTCTGACAAAGATTCCCTGACTGCCAACTGAGACAAAATGAACGTGGAGCGAATGTCTTGCTTATTTTTATACAAACTCTCCAAAGACACATTTTTAACTGAGATTAATAAAACTAACATCAACTTTAACATTCTAACTATATCATTTAAATAGAGGGGAAATCTGCAGCTTTATGGGATGGAAAGTGGCGTCAGTAGTGGCGACCTGACAGCAAAGACATCCCAGACACTTAAACTGATACTTCGGAATTAGGGACAACACACCAGCTGACGTGATACTATCATTCATTAGCTGAGCAGAGTGATAAATTATACCTATCCCCCTCCCCCACTCTCATCTTTCAACTCTACAGCTCCATAGCCCATCTGGGGGTTGGCAATAAGTTACTATGAAGGCCCAGAGTGACTGAGACATGGCTAAATGTTCTTATTTATTTGCAGTCAGACATTAAGCCGGGAGTGAAAGGAATGAATGGGAGCATCTGTCGATGTGTGGTGCCATGGTGGTGACTGGCCCACAGCCCCTGAACACTCTCTTTCTGCTAGGCTTTCATTTTTGGTGTATGTGTATATGCATTGCATGTGTGTTTGTAAGTACTGTATGTGTGTGAATGCATATCTGGCTTCATCATCATCATCATAAAAACGTAAGTGTTTTCAGCGTCTTCTTGTGTTTAAATGTGTTCTTGACCAACAAACTATAATTGACGGAAGGACAGAATAGAAGGAAAACCAGCACAGTTATGACCAGCCGTAACACCATGTAGCTGCAGGTCTACCTCTACTGCAATTATAAATGTGTTGCTTCAGGTGCTACTTTTGCCAGACCCATTGGAAAGAGGATGTCGCACATAGCTGTTGCCCCGGTGTTTTTTGACGAGGATACAGGAAGAAGAGCAGTGGCACACACACAAAGACCAGAGAGTAATTCTAATTGTCTTGGTTCTGCATGGATCTTTTTGAACTTTGTGTGTCCAGTGCCTTCTGATGGTATCACTGTCTCCAACATCCCTCATGATTTTTATTGCATAAACTTGCAGGTTGTGTCGAATACTGAAATATAACCAAGCAGGTTGATGTTTAAAAGAACACAGACATTTGTGCCTGGTGCTGGTTGTGCAAGATTTTATCAAAATCACTAGTGGATCAGACGAGCATAATTGCACTTTGATGATGTGCACCACTCACATTTGAGAGATGAAACACATACCTGCTGCCTTCTGATAGCCATATACAGACGTAATCAGCAGAAAGAAAGGCCTTTATACATGAAAGCTGTTGTGGAGAAATCCTGGTAAGAATCAGATATCAATCACTACCATAATTGAAATAAAACTGTGAAATTAGATGTGTCTTCTGGCTGAAAACTGTACACAGAATGTAAAACAGACAAGCCAAACATAAAAAAAGGACTTTGTTGATGTTGAAAAGGTCTGTGTGGGTGCAGCTCTACCAATTCAAGTGTCAAAAATATCAAATAGTGCGCTATGTGCAGTGCTCAGTTGATCTGCTCTGGTGAAAAAATATTTCGATACCAAATTTGCTGCATGTTGCTGGATTGCCAGTGACACTTCCTCGACTGCTACTGCTCTCATCCCACTATGACATCTGAGGAGTCACAGAAAACATCGAGACATGGAGCAGGAAATGAAAGAACCCCACTCTGAACTTCAGGAAAATACCACTTTGCACATGTACCTGCACGAGAACAGAGCCCCATCTGTAATCAAAACACAAGAGTATTCCCAATGTCAAGACTCAAAACACAGACGACTAAATCACAGTATGTAATGTTTTCTGATGTTAAGAAAGGTTTTCCTACATAAACAGTACAACAGGTTTATCTACATTATCTGGGATTAGTCTTGTGAATACAACCCAAATTCAAACAATTAATCTGTATCTAATGCTTTGGAAACACTGTCCGTTGTATTCACTGTATGTAAACCCTCTCTTTCCAAAGTTAGACTGTATATATACAACATTTCTTTTTCCGTTGTGTTTTTTGTAGGTTAAAATCAGGACGTTTGGAGCAGAACAGGGACATGAGGGACATTTGAGAGGTGGGAAAGGACTATTCAAGTGGCTGCAGTTGATGCGGAGCATCAATCTTTTATATGCTTTGAGGCCACTTCAAATCAATTTCACCCCAGCCGCTTCCAGGCTAATCATGTGGCAGAGGGCAGGCAATGTGCCAAGTCCGTCTGGATAGAGGAACCCAGACAGACAGACAGACACAGAGGCAAACAGACACCCAGTCACACAGACAGATAAGCAGATAGACAGACAAACATCCCAAACCTGCACTGGGCCAGATATGGAAGAGGTTGATCTGAAATGACAGGCAGTCAACCATTCCTGCCTCAACAATATTTGCACTCTGTTTTGGTTTACAAATTTATTCCACTATGCATGCTGGTGTATCCTGAATATTGGAAAACTTCTGTTCCAAGGCCAAGGAAGAGGCACTCATAAACACACCGGGTGAAGAGTTTTAAATATCTGGCACAATACGCTGATCTGTTGGATCACCATTAAAAAAACAAATGAAATCTCACGAAGTCTGCTACGTGAATACATAAAACAGTTCAAAAGCTTGATATAAATTAAAAACATTTACACACACTGGTGAAATGGTTTATTATGTGTAATCCCAGTAGCTCTTAGCTCATAAGTAGTGCATGCATATGCAGGGGTGACTCACAAGGCTGTGGAGCCCACTGTGATTTGACACTGCCCATGCTGTGCTGTTGAGTTAGTGCTGCATATGTACACAGAGCACGCTGGCTTTGTTTATTCTATTGACTTATTTGTTCTGTCCATCGACTGTGTTGCCTGTAGCCAAGGCTTGCTTTTCTCCCTTTAAATCACCACCTCCTAATTATCTGTCACATTTTCTGCTATCCCATGCCAAAGACACACAATGGCCGATAATGACCCCATAGACAGCATCTATCAGGCACTCCGCCATTGATTCGTCCCTCTCTTTTCCTCGCTGTTTCCTCTCCTTCTCGCTTGGTCTCCGTCCTCCTTCTCCCTTCTTGTTCAGCTATTCCCCTCCCCTCCTCTCACTTTGTTTCTCTGTCACTCTGTGCTGGCCTCTGCCACACCACAAACCTAACGCTAGGTGCTCGGAGCAGAAATGCATCATCCTAATGTATTGTTTTATGGAAATGCCGCTCATCTTTCTTTCCTCCGTTCTCGATCAATAAGAATATGTCAACACCATTTTTTAAAAGTGGTCAAGAATTGTGCAAACACACCCAAATACATATTAGGGCTGTGTGTGGCAGTTTAAGTTAGAGTCAGAAGTTGCCACATTAAAGTCTGGAAAAGTGCCTCAAGTAGAAGCTGTTTAACTGCTGTCACTGGCTGACTGAACAGACAGCAGGGAGTCAAAGTGGGTGACGGGCCAATGTTTGGCCAGAATGGACTCCTTTATGACAGTAATGTAGTTGGAGTGTTAGCTGCCTGAGGGCTGGAGAGAAACTCGTTCCCCTCCCACAGTTTCAGCTGGCATCTGTCCCCCTTGTATGCCTCACCCACAGCCACCACCCCTTCACCCCCGCGCTTGCGCTCTCCCGCTCCCAAAAGCGTCACCCTGCCGTGAGCGCAGGAGCTCAGGTCATTACAGCAAACTGTCACGGCTAACTGTCACACGGCCCAGGATGCCAGCGTCACTGTCCTCATGTCCTGACGAGCTAAGCTTGTTCCCGGTCCAAACATAGCATCCATCTTCTCACCCGGCCCTCTGACACAGCGAGCACCAGCCTGAGAGAAGTCGACTTATTTACCTAGGCCAGGAAGAGCACAGACACTGAGATCTTTTGAGGCAGAAAGTGCTCAGCTTTCCACCCTGAAAAATTAACTAATGCTAATTATAAAAACATACTTTCTCAGTGACCTTTACTAATATGTAGCTATACATAGTTCTTTTATTTTTCCAGGTTTTGAGTTATCTGAGTTTTGGATTTTTGCTTAACCCTTATGTTCCGTCGGGGGCCCTCTTTAGGGCTCAAAAAATAAAACACATGATTTTAAACCAATTACATGTTTCAGAATTCCAACGTCAAAAATTTGGTTTTAATCAGCTCACAAATATATATATATATATATATATATATATATGTATATATTCACTTCAAGTTCAAAAGGGCTTTATTGGCAGGGAGACAGTTTACTGACATTTACATTGTCAAATATATATATACAGTATATATATATATATATATATATATATATATATATATATATATATACACACACACACAGTGGGGTCCAAAAGTCTGAGACCAATGTAATGCTATTTTTTTCATTACAAATGATAATTTCAGCTTAACAATTTGAGTGAAAAGTTGAATCTTTGAAAAATGTACAGGAATTTCACAAAATGTTAGTATTTAGTATGTCCCCCTTTTGCTTTAATGACAGCATGCACTTGAGCTGGCATGGACTCCACAAGTTTGTGCAAAACCTGATGACCCATGTTATCCCAGCATGAACTGATTATGTTCCAAAGGGCTTCTTATGATGTCACAGAATGATTGGCTTTCTGAGTCTTCAAGGGCCCCCCTAAATGTTCAGTGGGGTTGAGGTAAGGTGACTGTGGAGGAAAGTCCGACCGTCAGGACTTCTTTGTTCTTCAAGTAGTTCTTGCAAAGCTGAAAGAGGTGTGTTTGGGGCCATTATCCTGCTGTAGTATGAATCCCTCTCCACAAAGATGCAAACCAGAGGGTATAGCATGTCTCTGGAGAATGGAGTGGTACTTCTCCTTGGTCAGGTCGATTTCGGTTGCAGGTGTCCAACTCCAGAGTAGGCAAAACACCCCCAGAATTGAATATTCCCACCACCATGTTTCACTGTTTGTAAAATGCTGGTATTTCTTAGCCCACCCCAAGTGTTTGGCCTTGTTTCCCCTTCCGAGAAGTGGTTTAGAAACTGCTTCCCCTCCTCTGAGACCACTACAAGACAGCCTTCTTTTGATAATGCTTTTGCTGATTGGAGTCTTGCGTTCTTTATTTAGAAAATTCTGTATCTGTGATGAAGTTGCTTTTCTATCTCTCGGGGAAATAAGCTTGATGTATTGATCCTCTGATGGTGTGGTCACTTTTGGTCTGCCTGATCGTGCTTTGGATACAACTGATCCTGTTTCTGCAAAGCGTTTTAGATTTCCATGCACCGCCCCCTTGGAAACCTTTAGTCTGGCCATGATTTGACACCGAGAAAGCCCCTCTTTGCTCAGAATAACAATTTGACTTCTGACACTTTCACTTAGTTCAGATGCCATGTTTCTCACTGTCACAATGCTACTTAGTAAGCAATGATCTGCTGGAAACTTGAGGCACAGCCATATTTATAACAGGTGAACACTGGCTGCAATCTGAGTTCATTTAACGAGCCTCTGATGAGTAGTCATTTGTCGTCTGAACGCATGCTTTTGATACAACTCAAGGAAATCGGACTTTTGTACCAAGGAGTTAAGTTGGTCAATGCCACAAATTTGCTTAAATTTGATTTCTTCTTCATTTTACGTCATAACTTCTTGTGTTTTTGTGATGCAGAACCCCCCCCCCCCCCCCCCCCGCACACACACACACACACGCTATCTGTTTGGGCGATTTTGATCATTGTCGGCTGTTGATCGGAAAAGGAAAAAAAAAACACTGCGGGGAAGTAATGCCTGACAGCTCGAAACAGGAAGAGAGAAGTGTTGTTTTATTACTAGAGGGGTAATAACAGCGCAGATAGCATCTATCAGCAGGGTGCTGAGGAGAGGCAGAAGATAAACTGTGGAGCACCTGAGCACAGATGATGCTTGACACTTCAGAGGAAGAGAGGCTAGGACCGCTGACAGAGTTAGTGACGTGCCCCCCATCACATTAGCAGCAGATGCACCAAGGGGAGACCAGAAAATATCAAACACACTAAACTGAACAATAACTGTTGGTGTATGTGTACGTGTGTGTGCGTGTCTGTACAGTAATGCATGTGTTTATAAGGCCTGATATAAAGCCTGCAGCACTGAAACACTGCTGTTCACAAATGTGAAATGCTTTTGACAATAATAGAGTGTTTTCTGAATTTTACCGAGAGTGTATGTGACCAGGGTTTGTGTGTGAGTCATATACAGAATGAGCACTGTTTTGTGTGTGTGTGTGTGTGTGTGTGTGTGTGTGTGTGTGCACCCAGTCAGCTCCCTGGGGCCCTCTCTCTGGGTGAGTCAGTCTAGTTGCTGTAATCACTCTGCTCGCTACCCTCCACTCCAAACCTGATTTGGCCAGATTGTTTCGTTTTCTTTTTCCCGGTCCTGCCTCCAATCCTCCCTGTGTCTCTCTCCCTCCCACCCATCTCTCCACACGCCCTCTTCTTCTGTCCTCTCTCTCTCTCCATCCCTCCTTTTGACATCCCTCTCTCTGCATTCCTCCTGCCCCCCCCCTTACCTCCCCTCTCACTTCCCCTTCGTGGTAATGGCAGCTGATTGATGGAGTTTGTTTAGCTTTAATTACACTGCAGGTGAGCGGCCAGGCCTGTTCACGCCAGTGAAGCAGAAAACTCAACTTGGTTAGGTTAGAGATTGGATTTCCCAAAGTGAAAACACTGTACAGGGGAAAGGTCTTCAGACTATTGTATTTTATTACTGTTTTGTTGTTTCTTGTTCCCTCCTGACTGTTTTCCTCTTCATCATATATCCTGTATATTTTCTGCTCAACTAAACACCCAAGATTTCCAGGCTGATATTATTTTTTCTATTTTGCTTAGTAGTTAATTTTTCTGCATCATTTTCAAACTTACACAAATGGAAAATGGCAGGTGGAGTTTCACAGTTGTTTAGGTGACACAGGGGTACAGAAGCCTGTCTTAGCATCAACGTGTCTACATTTCTGTCCAGATATCAGCAACACTAACACATGAAGCAATTGTTGTGGCTTTATTTGCTGCAGACACAAATTCACATAAGCTCCTTTCAGTTATTCTGAGATCACTCTCCTCTACCCTGATATGAATTTTTCATCTGCCACACATTTAAATGCTCATTAAAATTACATTTTTGAAACGCTTAAAGCAGAGTGTGTACTGGGTTAAATGAATGGGCAATGCTTACGAAAGATGTCGTACACAAATGGCGCATCACTTTAGTTCACATAGAACATTGAAGTCATGGATGCATTATTGATCAACCGCTCACTCGTATTTCTACAGCTGGTTAATATCAGCTGATTTGCTTGAGGATCACGAGAAACAACCGGTCACATTCAGGAAAGTATCGGGAGCTTCTCCTGGCTGGTGTTTTGTTTAAGAATTTCTGGCTCATGCTATGATTTCATTCATATGTATGCCATGAATCGTATATGTTCACTATGCCCTCGGGGATTTAACACTCCCGGCAGAATCCCTTGCATGCTGCTTGGATCCTTGAGGGAGCTCCCTCGAGAGCAGAACCTTTTCCATCATGTGTAACTATGTTACCATTTGCAATAAATAGTATAACTTTTTGGCAGCAAGTGTCCGGATGAACTGCTCATCAAATGTATTACAGCTTTCTCTTTTAGGTAATTAAATCCAGATATTCATCAATCAGCAGCAGGAATAATATGTGCATGTTTTATTTTAGGTGTACTGCACAATTATCTATCACTCAAACAATGTGGCTACTGTGGTTAAAGTTTCTGACATGGTCTGGCAAAGTAGTTACAACTTAAGTAACTTCTCTAACCGCAAAAGCCACCACCAGTCTAGACACTTCTTGTTTTCCTTAAAACCCCCTTCTAAGGAAATATCAGCGCTGATTGTTACTTACTCCTGCCAGCCATGCTGCTACCTCACAGGAAACAGAGCACTTACTGAACAATTTCCTGCCCTCTGTCTTTCAATGCTGGAGCATGTCAGGACCATGGACAGAGCCAATAACTGGCAGTCTGAGGGAAAAGATTATTCTGGCAACGTAGAGCCTCACAACGGCTTGTTAGCATTATTTGCATTCCTCATTTAAAATGGCTGTGAGCAGCCAACCTCCAGCTACAAGTGATTGCACCTTGGGGAATGAAAGGACGCATGCACAAATGACGATTGTATAGCTAGAAATTCAACACATCAGGGCACTTCTGCAACCACTAACACTTACTGCCCTTCCACACCACTAATTATTGTTTGCCATGATGGACCAATATGTAGTTGACGTTCACACTGCATGAGCACTGAATGGCTTGATTTACTTGAAGCTGATAATTACTAAAGTAATTATCATTCTATATGCATTGCTGTGTTGCATTTAGAGTGTTCACATTATAGAGCAAATCCTAAAGTAATCACCCATTACCATGCTCAGCCTCATTATTTAACCAAAAAGGCAGAATTTACAGTTAAAATGACAAGAGAGCGGTCAAGAATACAGAAACTGAGAGAAGGGGAAAGAGAGGGAGAGTTTGTGGACCTGTGTGAGGGGAATATATGATAGTTTAGTCTGAAGAGAGGAATCCTGAGCTGTACCTGAACAGAATAGAGGGTATCTTCAGCAGGGATTCACATCTCCTATGATCCCACCTACCCTCTTGCTCCTTCACCGTATGTACCCTACAGAATAAATCTCTCTCCTCTGATCTCAGGTTATGGTGCTCAACAGCTATATAGCATCCAAAAGACTGCATCAAATAGTTTCATTAATACTCAGTGTTATCATCAATGAATAAACCTTGGATAATGGCTGTAGCCCTTTTATTTATGAACATATGAAGTTTTCTACACACGAGGGTGGAATTGAAAATGAAAGGCCTTGGAGACATTGGTTACCAGACTTAATCAAATCTTTGAAAACCTGATGATTGGCCAAGGCTTGGCTATGTACAGGCATATAGGTCTAAACAAAGTATCCTACAAGCATGGCTGTCCAGAAACGGGCTATTCTTAGGGCACTTTCACACCTACCTCAATTGGTCCAGACCTTTCAGTTTGATACTTTAGTTTAGTTCTTTAGTGCGCCCGCATAATTGCAACATGAAACTATAACTAACTGGATCACATATATACAATGTAACAGCAACGCAAACCTTTGTTTGGACTTTCAGGTGTGAAAAGTTTCTAAATGTATACTGACCCTTGCCATTACTGAACATTTTTGCAGTAGAGCTGGTGATGCAGTGCTAGTTTATGTGAGCATGTTGACTTACAGACTTTGATAAAAGGATATTTTGAATATTTGTGGGTTAAGACTGTTTCATGGAGAAAAAGCTGAAATTCACATGAAATAAATCCTTCATGGGTTGAAGCATTAATATTGACTGAAAATTACAACCTTCATAAGAGGAAAATATCACTGTGTGCCTAACTTAGATCATGCTTAGTATCTCTGTCAATGCAAACAGGCCAGTATTAATTCTGTCACTTTGATGAAAAAGTGTAAATTTAATCAAGATGAAAGAGTTCATTTTGTTTGGCTACTTAAAATCGTGGAACATGCAGAAAGTGATTTTTGTACTTCTCTTGAGATGTCATACAAAAAGAAAATTAGCACTTTGTGATGTATCTTACATGCAAGTGGAAAGCAAGAGCAGAAAGAGAACAAGAAAAAGATGAACAAGAAGAAGAAAAGTAAGAGGGAAGATGATTCCATATCTGCTTGAGGGATTAGAAGAGGGACATTATGTTATTAAATGACATGGATCGAGAGCCGGCTCCACCAGTACTCTCCCCCTTCCCACTATACTAGTCATTAACTTGTCCCTGCTCACCTCTCTCCTTCTTCTCTTCCCTGACAGTCCAGTCCCCAGGAGGAGGCCCTCTCTCTCAGTTCTATCTAATTCTCCATATTTTTCTTCTATTTGGCACCTACATCTCCAACAAAAGTCAGCAAAATGGACCATTACGGAAATCCAAGCAACCTGGGAGTCTTCCTTGTCTTGCTGCGGACGTGTGCACATCTGTACTGCACATGCCTGAATGCTCTGGCTCCCTATGTATAGCATCCCGCTTCCTGTAGTGTAAGTGAGGCGTCTGCATGCTGACAGACCTAACGAGCAAACGTGCTGTAGTTAAAGAACATTTTAGCCTTAGTTCTGAACATTTGCTGAAATCCGTCTTTACATGAACTTATCTTTAAAATATTTCAAACAATATTAGTTATACTTTTTGTCTACACATTAGAAGAGTTTTGTCTGTCTGTGATGCAAAACAGTGGAACACATTTTATTATGACTTTGATAAAAATCAATATCAGAAATAAAAAATCTTATTAACTGGGTCTTTTTTCATTTGGCCATGATTCCTTTTGGTAGTAATAATTGATTGCTGAGTTCTGAAAATGTAGTGACAAAGAAGCAAGACGAGGAAAGAAGCACAGACAATTTTAAAGGTTTTCATTTTGAAGAGAAAAGAAAGGAAAACGGTAAATTATTACTGTCTGTTGTAGATGTCTTTCACAGTTTACTGTCTGACTTCTTACAGCTACTGTTCTTTCCATAGTTGCTTGTGCATACAGTTTTCTTGTGAAATGAAGGATTATAAGTGATATTTTGGGTGTTTTCACTTTCAGTTCTCCAAAAAAACTAAAGGTTTAAATAAGTAGTAGTAATGACATTTTTTTTAGCTATTTACGCTACAGCACAATAAAATAGTTACATCCTTTGTTGTTCAACTTCGAACAAAACCAGCTGATTCCTGAATGTTGGTGTACCAGTGGTTGACGTTGACACACAACAAACTTTGAAGTTAGTGTGAGTCAGCCTCTTCTTTTGGTAGAGGCTTAAACCGCCTCCCCTCACCTCCAGCCCCCAGCACCAAGCTAACACGTCCTGGACCAGTATGTCCACTGAACACACAGAGACCAAACTGACATCAACCATCCATCAAACAATAGAGAATCCAAAATCCAGTATTGTCAAAGTAACAGAGCATTACTGGGACTACTAACTAAAATGTAATCATTGTAATCCCTTACAATACTCACATTGCTGCTACTGTTACTTCCTGGCCCTGTTTTGGATATACCATGTATAAAATGTGCTGTTTAAATGGCATTAGATTGAACTGCGTGTATGCCTCAGCTGTTTATGTTGCATCTGTGAAAGTGGGAGTATCATGGTGGCAGCTACTTCATGATTTCCTGCCACTTGGGTGGTATTTCTAACAGATTTTCTCTCAGCACATAAGGTTTGGGGTCAGAACTTTGTTTTTATAGAGCCTAATAGAGGATTGTGAGTGGGTAAACCTTGTCAGGTCTCTTGTTCCCTTTGGTACTTAGATATGTACTACACTGCCATTATCCAAACCCCACAGCAACCAGGGTGAGCTTGCCTTCTGATTGCTGTCATCAGCACTGAATGATCATTGACTTCTCCCTTGTTGGACTCAAGCGGCAGCCATATCTTGGTACACTCATAACTTTCTATTAAGTTTGTGAAGGCTGACTGTGCTGTGTTTCACTTACTTATTATCAGTCCTTCGCCTGCATTCATTACTCTCTTCTCAGAGCTGATGATAATGGACATGTTTGGGCATAGCATCTTCTAGGCTCCACCCTAATTGTTTACACCTTTCCAACTCAATTAGAAAGGATGTGAAAGAAGAACAACACGTGCAAGGGATTTCACACCATACTGGCTTGTGGCAATGCTAAATATATCGGCTCAGATGTGGTAAACATCATGTACATAAAGTACACTGTACTTCATTTTAATATTCAGTGGTGACCTGGGGTTAGCCAGAAAGGGAACACTGATGCCATCTTCATATCATATCACTCATTCTATCACCGTTTACCAGAATAAATTGAGGATATGATCAATGCAGCTGAGGAGCCCATAGTTAGAATTAATGAGCACTGCCCGGCTCCTGCAATTTGTCTGCTGTGCTATTGAGTCGTCTTATTTCAATGTCTAATTTGTTATTGCCCCAAACGTCTCTTTCCCTGGGGCGATTTGAAGCGTCTCGTTGTGAGCCATCGCCAGTTGGCCGATAAACACCTCTATGAATGTCTTGGGCATTTTCTGGAAATGTAGTGCATGGTGTGTGATTTTTCATCTCAATGCTGTGACAGTAAGATGATTCCCTTCCCCGCTCTTTGACTGATGGATTGTTTCTTCATTATTCATGAAACTCAGTCTGTAACAACAGAGAATGTGAGCGTAAATAACAACTACGGGGTGATATACAATGGAGGCCATTGGTGTTATGGGTGTAAATCAATAAATGTAATGTTCAGACGCACTCGGGGGTTGTGGTCAGGAAATGTTATTTAGAAGAACACAGAAATGTGAAAAATCATCAGTCAGAGATTTTGACTGCATAAAACATTCTTGTACAGATATCATATCGCTTTTAAACGGCATCATATAGGAATTACCAGCTTTAGCAGGTGACTGAGACCATCTCATTAACTTGATAAGAACATTAAACAGTGCAATATATTGCGTTTTAATTGCCAAAAATAAAGGAGCAAATCATACTCATGTGCACATCTTAATATTAAACAGCTGTGACAGTCCCAACACTGCCATGGAGCTGGATATTGCTCTTCTGGATAGAAGCATTATTGGTAAATGTATCATCATTATACCATCTCAGTCAACATCTTTGGTAATTTTATAAGCAGGCAGGTATCACAAAACCCAAGCCTAACTAAATCCAAGACAGCAATATTCCCCATAAATCATCTGGGGCAGAAATCTTTGAGAGGAGCGTGATACTTGAGCAAAACTGAAACACAGACTCCTCTGGTGTGAAGCTCCCAGCGTTGATCAAACATTGATAAAAGCCGTACAAGCCCTGGATGTTTGTGGTTGCCATTAAGGGGCCCGACAGGTATTTTGATTGGAATGTACTAACAGCATGACTCCTTGAAGTACACTGGGAAGCTCAAATGAGTCTGTTTTTTTATTTGAAAGGACGCAAGCAAACCAGAATTTATACTGGACTTCACAGAAACATGTACAAACACATGTGGACTAACATCAGAAACTAATCATCCCTCTTCTCGGTCTGAAACAGAGAACAGACCATGAAGGTGTAGTAATAAAGTAGAGAGCAGACATTCATACAGACAAATGAACAGGGGTGGACTCTGCATGGAGCAGTCATCACAGAGGGGCTCCTCAACTGGAGAACCCAGTTACCCAGAAATACACATAAACAAAGGCCTTTTTGATCTTCTGAGGAGCAGAAATATTGATTGGCGCTCTATGTGGTCAGTTAGGCTGTGCACTCAGAAATAAAGTGCAGCGTGGTGGGCCGGGTAGGGGGGCAGCTGAGGTAAAAAAGAACCTCAGGCTAGTATGTCTGTGTCGAAAGCATGGTCTGAAGAGCCAACAGGTGGCCACCATGCTTCAGGGTACAGACTCACCTGGTGGATGCCGCGCCACCGCCAACAACCCCCACCAAGACAAATGAAGTGTTTGATCTCCAGCGAGAGGCTGTGGAGAATTCAGAGGCTCAGAGCAAACACACAAATGCAGTGCTGCAAGTATAAAGTATAGCTGACCTTATGGTAAACACTTTTTTGTCATGGTTTTTGTACTTCTGAGTAGTTACATGTCAAAAGTAACTTATTCCAAACCCTGTGGGCCGCCGTATCATTCAAAAGAATAAGTTGTACCAACTCAACCCTGTCCCCTATGAATTACATTTACACACAACTAATTTATATTGCTAAATATGTTTTTGGAGAAATGCGAAATCGGAAATCGCTGCCTGGATTATGTTCTGATGTTATGTGTGATCCGTCCTGAGTCCTGCGGTGTGGTTAGGTTTAGGCCACTTTTTTAAAATCATGTATAATAATATGAATAAAGTAAACATGCCGTGTGTCGTGCTTTAAAACACTGCAAAAGTTTCTGATAAAGACAAGATTGATCCTTTTTACCAAAGCATAATCATAGAAACCATTTTATCATGTTTTAGTTGCTACAGTGCTTCGTTCAAAACATATTTCCTGTTGCAAATTGGTAGAATATAACATTTATGATAAGGTTGTCCAACTATGAACAAAAGTGTTAATATCTGTTCCGAATAGTCACATTCAAAAGTGGTGCGAATGGCCTTCTGTCAAAGCCTCCTGTTTGATGCATTACACTGCCTCCCATATCTCCTTCCAAGTATCTTGGGGCTGTCTTTGCAGTCTGCAGAATTGTACCAATGGGGATGAACCTTGCAAATTATACCACTATGACAACTTGTACGTGCAAAAAGTGATGGTATAGTCCTGTAGATCCTGAGAGGAAAGTTTAAACCCTGCCACCTGTCACACCTTCTCACCGGCCACTTGTTGCAAATGATGGGTGTGACTGCTTGACTGTCTGTTTTGGAAAGTTACAAAACCCAGATGCAACCCTCCACCCCTGCAATGGCACCTTAAAAAAGGGGATCGCACACGACGTTAGACAATCCGACAAGTACTTTGTCTTAAGTATAGTGAGGCCTTCACCCTTTGGTTTCCCATTGTCACCACTGAGCAGTGTTTGTAGTTGAGACACGGAATGATGGAAGACGTACATAAACAGCCGAGTGGAATTTGTCCCCCTGTTGCCCAGAGCCGAGGCTATGAAAAGATAATTGGTGCTGTTAATGTTGTTTGCAAAATCCTCCCATAATTCAATCCCATCACCTTTGATATCTCTTTTAACGTGTTTATGATCAATTGGGGATAACAACATTTGTATTTATTATTATTCTGTGGTGCATAAAGGGGCAAAAAACTTTTATTAAAGCTTTAATTCCAATTGCAGTAAGTAATTTTCATTAAATGTCAATTTGTTATTAATTCAGAGCAACGCTGAAATCAAATAGTGTTCATTAATCACTGTGCCGTCCGGCCGGCTGCTAATTAAAATGTTGGGGGCGAGCTCGTTATTCACTGGCAGACCTGATTGTTAATGTCGACTCATTGTCCTCCTCCACCACGCTATCATTTATTTTCTTTGGTTTTCTTGTAAACTCTTGTTAATTATTAAATTGCTTTTTTGGACCCCTTGCGACACTTTTCAGATAGTCATCAAAGTGCTGCCACTGAGAGGAAGTTGTCCTCTGGTCGGGGACAGTGAACTGCGGACAGCCAGATCACGTAGATTTATTTGTTGGTCTTGATATGTGGCATTTTGATAAAACAGACTAATTTTTCTTATGTGTAATTTGTACAAGGAGTTCTTCAATATGCATTTATCCTGTGTATAAGAAGCAGCTTTGCATCTTAGTGTGTAATTTCTGATTCTCTGTAACATTAGAAAGAGCCACAAGGCATATATTCACAGACTTAGCAAATGTAACATATGATAATAGGATCGCCCTTTCATAAGCCAATAAAAAAAAGTCTCCAAAACTAGTCAGAAATAGTCTGGCCACAGTCTTGTGTGCTAAACTACAGTACTCATGTTGCATTTCTCAAAGATAAAATATGGCCATAGTACAGGGTTTTTATAGTGTGTAGTTCAACATGATTGAATAATTAGCGTTAGGTGTTCAAACAGAGTTCTACTTCCACAGCAGTGGGCACAGGGGACCAAGGTCGGTGTCTGCGACTCACACACCTCAACCAGGGATATAACCTGTTTTCCTACCCCTCAATTATGCATGTTATCCACCAGCAGCCATATGTCTCTGTCAATACCTTTTCCCAGCATTCAGTGGCGGTCTGTGTGGGATTTGTGTGCATTAAATAATGCAGTACTGAAAGGTCAGGAGGGAGACGAGGAGAGGGTCAATGCTTTGGCGAGTTGCACATGGGGGGGTTGGAGCTGAGGCTCCGAGAGGCTGCCGTTAATTTCCAGGTCAGTTCCAATAATGAAATGCATACGGTAAATGTCAAACAGCACCCGTCGACAAGTAATCCACCTCAGCTGGGAAATAATGAATGGCTCTCTTTAAGACCCCAACTAACTCCTACGAACGGAGAAATCAGCATGCGGTTGAATTATTTTTAGGCACAACCTGCCTTTTCTATGTCTTGCCTTTCACTTTGTGGTTTGAAGTTTCACATGGCCAAACTACATACAGAGCGCAGTACAGCTGTGACAGTTGGACACTGATTTCCACAAAGAAATGTCAGATCTGAAGGGACTGGATTTCGGTTAGTTTTAGTTATTTAATTTAGTTATTTTGAAATTTTGACACGCAACTGTTAACCCCCCAGAACCATGGCCAAAGTAAAGATCATTACTTATTGATACAGTTATTATTACAGTTAACTACACAATCACAGGACAACATGAATTCCTGGATATGGTGGTGCTAAAAGGTTTACATCCAATGTTGTTGGGTGACTTAACAAGTTCAGATTAATGATTTGTCTGGTTATGTGGTCAGTTATATTCATACACAAAATATGCAAACACACAAAAAGTGAGAGGTGACAGGACAGAGCTTTACTCTGTGTATTGACCATGTTTGTTACAGTCTTTCCATTTCACCATCCTCCTTTAAAGATGATGGTGGTAAATGTCTTATATTTGCCAAACTCCATTAAACTAACCCAACCCCAACTAAACCAGGGAGACAGCAAACTGTAAAAAGTAAAATATGCATTTCATTAGATATCTGCAGGATTTAAAACAAAATGTTTTTTCCATTTTTCTGCCTCATTCTGCCTCAATGTACTGTTGTTAATTTCTTCTTCATTCCCCAGATGTAGGCGATGATTCGATGATGGAAGGAAACTCCGCTGATACTGACTTTTCACATAATATTCTTTATTTGCATCAAAGATCAGGATCAACAGGCATGCGCATCTTGACCTGTACAGCACCCGTTGCCGAATCAGTACTGCTGCTTCGAACACTGTTCAAACTCGTCTTTTATACATTTAGGCATACATAGGGTCCTACTATAACTCATGAATCTATAAACTTATATTTCCCTAGGGTCCCTCAGTACCCCAAAACCGATGATATACAAGTTATTTGGACAGCAGTCTAGGGGTCAGGAAAAGAGACCTCTATCGCATAACTCCCACATTCCAAGGGAGACATCCAAACAATAATGAATCTTATCAGTATGGGGCCCCAACATCTGCTAGTTATTTACCTGGAACATTGCATACGTGGCAACTTTGAACTGTATATCATTTTATGAAAAGACTACTTTTATGATTAGTATCAAATAATACACATCAGTACCTTAAAAGAATAATTCAGCATTTTGGGAAATTTGCTTTCTTGCAGATGGTTAGGCGAGAGGATAACCACCACTCTCATGTCTATATGATTAGTTTGGAGCTAGAGCCATGAGGCAATTAGCTTAGCTTAGCATAAAGACTTAAAGCAGGGGGAAGAGCTAGTCTGGCTCTGTCCAATTCATATTTCTCACCTCAAAAATATGCTAAGCAGCACATCTAAAGGTTTGATATGTTGTATCCTGTTTGTTTAATCCAACCCCAAACGGACAAGTAAAGATGACACGAGGTTTTTCTTGGGGTCACAGGCTGTTTCGCCACAAAATAGTAAACATGTCATTTCTGTTTGTGTACAAATAAGATGGAACATGATATTTAGGGAGCTTTAGAGGTGCTGGAGGCAGGTTTTAGGCAGGAGTTAGGCTAGCTGTTTCTTACTTACTGCCCATGGACATGACAGCAGAATTAAGCTTCTCATCAAACTACTCAGCAAAAAAGCAAATAAGCATATTTTTCCAAAATGCCAAAGTATACCTTTGACACCCTAAAAACGGATTACCTGTTGCGCTCCATGCTAATCTATGTGTAACCACTTCCATTTGACAGCATCTGCAGAACGTAGCAGAAGAAATTAAGCAAACAAATGCTTCTATGCGACACTTGCATTAACCTGAAATTAGAGCATCAAACTCTGCACTTTTAATGTTCCTCCCTGCAACTATGAAATGTATTCATTTTCTTATTTTTCACAAACACTTTGTTTCTGAAAGGTAAAAGAAGAGCCACTTCAAAATGCTGTCAGGACTCGACTTGTGGTGAATGAAGACACGTTGCCTCTTATCAACAACAATATGCAGAGCACACCTCTCTTAGTTTCATTGCCATAAATTATTGAAGTGATTGTTGGGAAGATAACAACAACAACACGGCTACCTTTAGTGGAAGACGAAAGCTGTAATGAAAGGCGGAGAGGACTCAAGGTGAGTGTGACTCACAGACTACATTATCTTTTGGTTGCTCTGTTCCAATGTCAGCGGCAAAGACAGATTCTCCTTTCATCTATGCCCTTGTTCTGTTTCCTCGTGTGTGCGTATGTGCGAGAGTATAAAATATGCTGGAATTTGTGGGCTATGCCGTATGTGTGTGCAAAAGTGAGAGAAATCACTGGAGAAGCATCAGTTAGTTTGAGAGGCGTTGTGAGGGCGGGCTGGTGGGGGAGGGTGGAAATGACTAACGGCCTTTTGTGTAATTAATGAGGACAGCGTTGATTTCCGCCGATAATTTAGCATGGTTGCCAGCGCTTGACTTCTGATCCCCATTTACCCTGGCTCTGTCTCTATTTAGATCAGCCTAGTGTGGGAGGAGTGTGTTAACCTTGGAGAATACACACACATCACAGGCAGATGCACAGAAACACACAAAGCCTTATCCACTTCCACACGCAGGACCCCCCTGAAGCCACCCACACATACACACACAAACATTTATACCCCCTTCCTCTGTTTCGCTCCTTCTCTTTCTTCACACACATAGATCAACCGTGCGCGCGCACACACACACACACACACACACACACACATGCAAACAAGGAAAAGGCATTTGAAAGCACACACATACACACACACACAAACACCCACAAGCACCTGAGGCAATGGAATAAATGCATCTTTAATGATAGCAGATAAGGACTTCCAACCAGGCCTGTAGTCATAGCTCAGTGATTTGGCTAGCAGGGAAAGGGATTGTGGGAATGAAAAACAAGCCAGTGGAAACTTCTGGGCCTCCAGGAGTCAGCAACCAAAAACCCACAGTCAGTCAGTCGGACAGAGACGAAAAGCTCCAAGCTACTCTTTCAATATGCTGTCAGATGCTAAACAGTAAGTCTATTAAAACAACAGAGCCGTGCCTGTTGTGGTTTTCAACTTGCTAGTCAGAATCAACACACACTTTGCAGCTGAATTATATTTAAATGACTTGTGTTTTTTTTTAAGTGGACATCTTGGTAATGCTATGTTAGTGTGGCTTCTTCTGCTTTATTGCTCCTGTTAATGAAATTGCTAATCAGTTTCTGCTGTGACATGCCAGCAGATGTGTGAATATGCATGTGTGCAAGTGCTGAGATGATGAGAGCAGCATTGATCAAAATACTTAACATCCGTCTGCGTTATTGTTTTGGGGGCTTATTGTGTATCAGCGACATATGTTGGCTTAAGGCTCACCATGTTCAGGGTCCTGTAAACCCCTGATTGACATGCAAGTGCCGGCATTCCTTATTCATTCACTTCTATCCAAACATCAATGGCACTCGGCTGTATTGCAAGCCAGAGCTTAAACAAATGGCACGGTTCTCCCTCAGGCCTTACAGCTGACATTTCCTGGATTTATTATGCATGTGGAAGGGCTGCAGGGAATTCAGGTGCAACTAGATAATACTTGAGCTATAATAGTGGGTTTGTATGTCTTACAACAACACAAATGCCCATATGGCACAGAGGAACTTGGACGTGTTGGTGTTCAATATTCAAGGCCTCCCCGTGACAGAAACACATGCATGGCCTTACATATTTTAACTTTTTAATTTCACTGTTGCTTATTCTTAAGTCTGTTCTATCTTCATGCCTGTTTTTAAAATCAAACTTACTGTTTTTTGCTGAAATGTATGCATGGACGCAAGCATAACTTTCAGAGTAATATGCAAGAGTGTGAAAATAAGCATAACAGTAAATTCACATACACAGAAGTCTGGTATGGCTTTAAAGGCTTACTTAATTTAACGTCATTCATGACTGATGTTATAGCTTCTATAGGCAACTGTTTGAAAGCAAGTGTGTGCGTGTGTGTTTCTGTTTTCAGCTTGAGTCGCTAAGCCCACCTGTCAGTGCATCCATCACTGAGGCTGACTAGTTCTGCGTAATTAAACCTTGTGCACACTAGTGTTGCGTGAGAGACCCCCAACTGCCATCCATTATTCATGGTGTAGGTATGTTTTTGGGGGCTTTTAGCAATGAGCTCAACAGTTACAGGAGGCCCCCAGTGTTTTAAAGCAGGGCTCCAACCTTGGCATCAACGTCGTCAAAAAAAGAAATCGCTCTGCTGGGCAGTGCCCCCGCACACACACCCGCCTCTGCCCATTTCCAGCCTGCAATGCCACAAATGATAAGCCTCTTATTCATATGTAAAACAGGGGCAGTGGGGGTCGCCCAAATGATCCTACTGTTGGACTTCTGACGAGAGCGGCTCAAAATGCCGCGTGAAGCTCATTAATCAGAGACAAGCTGATGTTGCTGTTGTAGGTGAATGCGGCTGAAATCCTGGCCAGAGGTTAAATATGCCTTCAAAATTCTGAAATGTTGTTTCTATCCAATACAGGGAAGACTTACCAATGTTGAATGTCAGGCTGAACTTCCCTGCACTTTGAGTAATACATTATAGACACAAATACTGTACCAACCCCATGTATCTATGACACAGGTGAGACATCTCTACGTCCTGTTTTCAGCAAAAAGTTTTCTTAGAAACAGTATGTGACCACACTATTGTCAACACCCAAGAGATAAAAAACAAAGGCATTCTACCGGAGCATGCTTTTTATACTCACAGTCATATTGCCTATATTTATAACACAAAAATATGTCAACCAACACCTACTCTATCAAATCTGCAATTATAAATCATTCTTGCCAATGATGTGGCACTTTAAGAGGAAGAGGTGGTAAAAAGAGATGGATCATCACCAAAAACGGGAACAGGACAAAAAAGAAATCCTGTCAAGGGTATTATGGAAGTGTCTGAGAAGGAAGGCCATAGATCAAAGCGTGGGACGGCCATTTGTTCCTGAGGAATAATAGCTGTGATGTGTGTCGGACCCGCTGACCCGCTGGAACAATAAAGCCGAGTTGCGGCTGCCTAAGAGCAATGACCTTGTGTGGTTGAAACCTGCCCGAAACAGGGAAAAAAGAGAGATGGATGGGAAGAGAGACGCATGAGCAGGGAGAAACAATTACAATCTATATAAAGGCTGATTCCTGTCCGCCACTCACTCTGCTGGGAGAAGATTGTTGTCGGCTTTCTCTTAACAGTAGAGTGAGAAAAGGGAGGCTTTTATAAGGGATGAAGGTTGCAGAGGTGCTCTTCAAGGCAGGCCACTGCTATTCCTCAAATATAACACTCTACAAAACAGCTGGTGCCTTTAAGACGCTTTGTGTTATTCCTTCACTGACTAGAATGGTCTGTTTTTTCGTTCAAGTTGTGAGGTTGAATTTGACACTCAGCTGTGTTGACCTTAAAATATACGTTTACACCAATCAGTTACCATGACCAACTTTCAAATACAAATGAACATTGACTCTACAACAAGATGTGATGAGATGCGATGGTGATTGTCACTGTTTTATCCGTACTTTTCTATTCATGACAGAATTTGTTAAAGATGGCAAACAAGGAGTTCTAGGGGCTTGGACTATGTCTAAAAACGAGCAAGGTATTCAATAGCCAAGACAGAGGATTACTTTTGTCACATCTGAAAAGTGTGAGAGAGAAATATCCAGTGTGAGGAGAAAATGGCAAGGTACAAATCAAAGGAAAGAGCCATTCAGCCACCTCGGAGATAGGTAACAAAAGGCTTTCCACGAGCTGTGGGCTTCTCAACAGATAAAAGTCTGTCTGGGAGACAGGGCGGCAGACTGGTGTTCATTGTGCTACCAGGGGAGGGTGCAGACAGTGGTGTGAAAGGAGCCATCAAGGTTGAATGGGTGAGAAAAGGGGATCTGTGGGAGCAAATGAAAAGGGCCTGGATCAAGCATGCCATTGGTCTCAATAGGATGAAATGACAGCGCCGTGTATGGAGGTAGTCTCAACATGTGACCACCAACAACCGTGTAATCACAATGCCAGGGAGTGGAGAGCAGAAACATCTGTATTGCCTCTATTTTAACCGCTCACAAAACTAATAATCATGTCACAGAAATGGCTTTTGCCCACTTACCATACTACAAACAGCATGACTAAAAATTACACAGTTCTTCATTTTGTTTTGTTTGTGACATATTTAGTGTGGATGGATTTATAGGAAACTCTCAAAAGGTGTAATTACACAGTCTAGTAATTAAGTAGAACTAGATAATAAAGATAATTCATGCAATGAGGAAATTCTGAAGCTGTCTATCCAGCTTAAAGGCCCTGTCACACAGGAAAGTGGCCACCATGAAATTCATTTACAAAAAATGAATTTTGTGCTTGTAGAAGCTCGGTGATGTGGGGACAACTCGCTGGCTTATAAATTACAGTAGCTGGCAAGCTAACTGCTATCATTGTTTCCCGCAAGGAACATGCTCGCACTAGTCAGTCACAATCGCTTTGGAGGGGTCTTGCGATTTTATCTATACTAAACCGTTTTCTCCCCCCTGGAATTTTGTTCTCAGGATCATCATTTCATTCGGTAAAAAGATACTGAAAGGAGAGAAAACGTGTTGAACTAGCGAGCCAGCTGTCACTTAGGTAGCTCGTTAGCTAACATGACAAGTTAAATGATCTGCATTTCCAGTGTATAGCACTTTTATCCAAAGCGCTTTACAATTGGCTTCTCATTCACCCCTTCCCTCTCACACACTGATGGCAGCGACCATCAGGACCAATTTTGGGTTCAGTGTCTTGTCCAAGGCCACTTCAACACGAGGACAGGAGGATTTAACCATCAACTTTGCAATTAGTTGAAGACACACTCTACTTCCTGAATCACAACCCTCTCTTTATTCAAATGATATATTTGTACCATCGACTCCTGTCTTTCAACTTTCTGAAAACTATTCCTCTTTTGTAGGGCAGTTTATTGGAGGGTTTGGCAAAATTGGATGGTGCAACATAGCTTTAAGGACAGCAGTGTTAAGATGATTTGCTATTGGACAATGGCGAAAATGTGTTTACGACAAAGTTGACTGATCACGGCAGTCCCATTGAAATTACTTGATTTTGCTGAGACATTTTACACTTCTTACCCCGACAATCTGTCAAAGTCTGCACATTTTCAGTGCCTAGTTGTTGATATAATCTGGGCACCTGGCCTGCTAAGGTGCACTGTGTACCCTAATTGGACTATGGCCCATACCCCAGTTGTGGCATAAAGTCAATGATGTGACCACTGCCAGCACCTGATGAAGAACATCTGAGTTGCTTATCATAAAATATAAACACATTGTCAAGGCTTGACAATGATGTTTCACACTTTGACTGTTTTTCTTAAGCATGAACAACACTAATCTTTTATTCTTGGTGATGATCCCAAATGGAGCAGGACAAAGTTCCAGCAACTAACTGAGACTTTCACAATAGCTGTTTTTCAGATGCAGCAAGTCCACCGTCAAGAAGCTACTGACTATATGGCTTTAGTAGGTCTTAGCTGCTCTGCAAGATTTAATCATTCCATCATTCATGAGCCTCAGGACACATTGTTACCTCTGAGCCTCTGTAAAGATCAGCTATACAAGAACAGGCCTTTCACAAATCACACTGTCAGCGAGGATCAAGACAAATTAAGCTAATTCGAAGTGGGCGGGTCAGGATTTGTCAAAGTGGCTGTGACAAAACCACAGTGATGAAAGTGACAACCAGGTCTGATTTTGTCTGAATGCCTTCTAATCATTTCAATCTACATCTATGCTCTCTGGGTAACTGATTCATAAATCACGGGTGCATTTGTCCCCGGTATGGTTTTCAGCTTACATGTGAAACCACAAATCTTCAAAAGGCGAGCTTCAGTTGGAGAGGGCGGTGGTGATTCACGCTTCTGGGGACATGCTCTCTCCCCTCGCACGTTCCTCCGTCTCCAGACACCAGGTGGTGTCACGGCAGTCTGCTGGCATGCAAATGTGTCCCCAACAACGCTTCAACTGTTACGATTTCCCCATTTGTCACAGGATATGTTCATTACCCACAGCTTTGGGCCCAAAATTAGTGTCGGAACAAGACATCCCGGCTGTGTGATGAATCCACCCGCTGCCTGCCTTGTCATCCCCTGTTTCAGATCGAAGGGTCTCCTTCCTCCCCTTTCCTCCCTCCTTTGCTCCTCCACGTCCTTCAAATCTCTATGCCTCTGTTTTGTTTTTTTTTGTTTTTTTTTTCACCAAGAAATATTAGTCAACAAGGCTGTGCGCAGCAAGGGCCCAAACCACGACTCCAGAGGACGTCACATTACCCTTCCAGATGGTGCGCTAATGTTGCAGTGGATATCAAGGTGTTCCAACTCATCATAATAAGAGGGATCCATTGGCGTCAACTGTCATTGAGTTATAACCTTGCAACAATGCGTGGCATCTTAGCGGAGGAGCGTCAGTGTAATGCTATGGTAACCTTGTCATGGGGACAACAAAGTGACACATGTTGATAGATGGAACGCACTAAATGGTTTCATGCATGTTGTGGGTAGTCGGTGACTGCTAGGACAGGTCAGGCACAGTAATTACGCGCCACCTCATCTGAAGAGCTATTATTATTCCCATGCTAGAGTTATTTGCATGACAGGATTGGGGTCAATTTATGTCTCAGTTGAGTCAGTTGAGAAAATTAATGCAAATTTAGAGCTTTATTCAAACAGACCAGTGTGTGTGTGTATCATCTTATATATTTGTGTATCTGTGCTAAATGCCCTCGCTCGCTACCGAATAGTGCAGACATGTCTCGTGTTTCCAGGCAGACTACTTCACCTTACGTATCGCAGACATACTGAAGGAGATGAAGGACAAAGAGAAAAACAGAACAAAATCTCTCCATAAAACAACAAAGTACCCTTCCCCTTTGCCTCCAGTACAGACACTGCAACATTTTATGCCATGACACACCTGTCATGTATTTATGATGAGCGTCGGGACGGTCTCCCACCGTAATGAATGCAAAGCCAGCATGTAGACGTTCAGTCATGACGGAAGGACAGCGGCCCCGCCCTACTGTTGGAGAAGACAACGGCGTACCTCCCACTTCCCCTTCCCCTTCCCCCTCCTCCCCCACTGTGGTAATGGTTTCTCTGACCTCTGTCTCCCCATTACTGTACGCTTCACCCAACATCAACCGTCAGACGGCATCACTCATAAACACGCATCAGACATCATGAACGCACCAGCGCCGCCTCCATCGCCTGATGCCCGCTGCATCCACTGGTGACAGGCGGCGTTTGCAGGATGATAGAGATGAAGGGAACTGTGTTTGCGATGGCAATGATGACCCTGATGATGACCTAATTAGTAGTGTTTGTCATAACTGAGCCAGAGAAGAGTGATAGAAGAGTAGAAGTAAAGATAATGAGGAGGAGATCATATGGTTGCTGTATGCAGACATATGAATAAGCAAACACTTGGCATCTTATCTTGCAACAGTAATAAGACACATTTTTTGGATCATTTGGAATGTGCCTCTAAACCAAAAGTCAAGGATTCACTGCTTTTTCTGTTTGACTTTGACTACTTCCCTATATTTGTTACCATCCCTCGGATGACTTAATGAGCTACAGTACATACCCTGGCAAACCTTTTCTTTCTCTTTGTTTGTTAGAGAAAGTCTAAAGGTTGTCTGTAAGGCTGCCAGCTTTTCAGCACGTTTGCTCCATGGGACATTTGATTCATAGCTCAGCCGCAGTTCACACTGTGTCTACAAAGAATGTTTACATAGATATGTCATATGTCCATTAAACAAGAAGGCAACCTGTAAAAGCCCATGATGCAACAGAAAGAAAAGAAAGGGAGACGGATGTTAAAAATTCTACTGTAACTGACTTCTGACATTATCTTGCTATCTTATCTCTTGTTGCAAATTGTGATTGTCAAATATCCGATCACGATCACACAAATCTGCTTGTGTTAAACCATTAAAATTCTTCATCTTGTCTCCTTGGACCTCCACTCTAGAGGCTACTGAATATGTTGGCGATGAAACCGCTGCAGTGCAGACTTACAGTTAACACTTGATTTTCACTTCATTGTAATCGTGCACAGCTAAATATAGAGCAGACATGATTTTATCATGAGGTGCTGTGAACCACAATACAATCTGGTGGCTCATGCAGGAGTTACACACATGGCCACCCTATCAGCAAGATTCATGAACTGAGGGAATTACTTTACAGGCATTAGGTTTTTCTGATGTCAGTCTCCTCACTTTGACTGTGGGTGGCAGCTCACCAACAGAAACCAAGTAAAGAAAAAACTTTCCTTCTGTTCTTTTCTTCTTAATCAATATTACTTTCCCCCAGGTGAGGATTAAGAAAAGGGGTTTTCGTGATAGTCGTACAAATTCAATTTTAAATTGAATTGTTCTTCTCGCGGGCAGGTGCGTTTTGTCACATGTTAACATTTTATCACTGATGCCATCTTGACAGTTTCCGTTGGCAATGCTCAGATGGTAGGTTATTAACACACGCTGAGAGGGAAGAAAATCCATATTCCACAACTTGTTGTTTGTCAGTTTGACAGTCGTCAGCATTAACAACATAGTCAGCCTGCAGGAAACGTCGCAATTACCTCTAGACTCTCAATTAATGAGCTTTATGAAAACGTTATTATTACTGTTACAGAGCGTTATCAGACCTTGCCAGGCTCCTCTCTTCCCTCCTTCTTTAACAGACACCGAGTCGAGTGCACAATATCTTTAAGCTTTAAGCTTTAAAATGTAGTTTTTTTCATTTGTTTTTTACCAAAAAATATATGTGTGTGTGTGTGTGTATTTCTCCACAAAATGGCCACTTTTAAATTGGAGGCTTTCAGTGTTAAAGTGCTGATTAAAGTAAGCCTAACAAAATTATAGAAAATAAACTCAATTTCCTCGAATAAAAAAATAAAAATATAACAACTAAAAAAAGGGCAATGGTGGACAAACAAAGATTATGCTTTGTGGAAATATCTAACACCATATTACCAGGTTCAGAGGTTATTCAACAGAGAAAGTGGAGGAAATTGGACTTACTGTTATAACATTCAAAAATGTTGATCAAATATGATTTAAGATTTATCAAAACTAATAGAGAAAGCTGTTTTTAAACAATAAGTTCTGGTGATAATTTGAATCCCATGAAAACACCAAAATCAACAATACAAATACAAACAAGTATTGTCTGTGTAGCCAAACCCTGATATACCTTATTGTTATTTGCCTTCTGTAGTGTATTTTGAGTCAATCCCCATTATTCCGCATCTGAATTTAATCCCCGACAAATGCACTTCTTACCCCTGTTTGAGTAACATTTGTTTAAAGCTACAGTGCCCAGCTGTTTAAGATAATAATTGAAAGCATATCTATGACAGATATGAGCTGTTTTTAAAGATTTAGGGTGGGGAAGTCAGAAAGTACTGAGACTAAAGCATTGTTGATTTTGGTCTTTTTATCCTTTAACACTTGGAAGATTAAATAGTGTACTCAGCTGTGCATGAAAAATTAGCCAACTGTGAGCAACAAAAGGCCAGTTGCTTGCTGAGATGAGAATTTCCATATTTCAGCGGTTGTTGTTTGGTTGCCAAAAAATGTAACACTGAGCCACACATATACACTGTACATGCTTTTGATATATGACAGATGGCAAGTAGGCAACCTCTTGCCTTAACCACTAGGCCACCAGGACACCCCAGGGCACTATTAAGCCTTGCATCACATTCTCCATTGTAGTGCATTGCATCACATTACATCACAGGAGAGCATTCAACTCAGCTAGCAACTGACACAAGTAACCATCATGCACAAGCAACCACCTCTAAGCAAACAGTTAAGCACAGACAATGAAAGCGCATCGTACAAATATACACATTTTAAGTATAATCTTACAGTTGTTCTTCATTTAGAAATTCAAATCAAATGTTTCCCTCTGACCTGTAGGAGGTGTTGCATTGATAAAATCACCAGTGGTTATGTAACACCTCCTTAGAGCTTTAACCACAAATACATTTGTGTGTTAATCTGCCTCACAGCACCTGGTGCACAAGCCTTTTCCCGTCTTCTATCAGCCGTCTTTTATCTGACTGCCTGTCTGGCGTAGTTCAGAGCAGGCAAAATACTAGGCCTGTAAAACGGTTTCCCCACATCTGCTGCTTCATATTCCTGGCTCAGACTTGTGGGTCTGGAGCCAATGTCAATGTCAGCGTCTGAAGACCGCAGGTCTCGTATCACCCTCCTCCAACCACAAGCTATTCTCCTCACTGAAAACGGGCCCCAGATGGAAATGGTGTAAGACTGTGAAAGAATCGTGTTGACAGAATTCAGGACCCAGTTAAAGGTCTCACTTTGACAAGACGAATCCTAGCCTCAGGCCTCCTTCTGCCTCTACATCCAGTTCTCTCTCTCCCTCTTTCTCACCCTTTCTCTCTCTCTTCTCCTCCCTCTATCTCTTTCTCTCTTCCCTCTGTCTTTTTGAGCATGGGTACTGGCAAAATTGCGAGGCTTCTTATTTATTTATCAACTCATTATGATTCCCCCTTGCTCCTCAGTCCCGCAGAGGATTTTCTGGAGGAAGAGATACCTAAAACAGCCCTTATCTGAAGTCTCCTTTGTCCCCAAGTTCTTAGGAATTGTTTAACAGGATTATTACTGAGGTTACACAATCCATTATACATTCAGTCGGAAGCGGCAGAGTGATTTACATTAAGAATAAATTTCTCTCCCCTGTCTACTTCGTTTCTGACATAATTGTGTGCAAAAATGACCTCCACTCCAAAGCATAGTGGGATAAGCCTTGGTGGTGCATTATAGAATTAATTTGACATTTGTTCAGATGAAGAAGAGGAACCTTAAGGAATGAGGATGTAATAGACAGAGTCTCTATCTACCTGTGCATATTAAACTGCAAAAACTCACACACCACGAGGTAAATTAATTACATCATCATACTTTTTTGTTAGTGCTCAAGTTGGAAGATGAAAGATTATGCGTAATTTAATATGCAAATTAATTACATGCTCGAGCGCCAAAACTTAGAACGAGACAAGATCTTCTTGTATAACAACCAATGTAAAGATCCATTGGTTCCGGGGTGTACAGGAGAGATAAATTCTTCAGGAGTCTGTTCAGTGTTTAACAAGTCGGGGAATACGGCACAGGAGATAATAAACCAAACTGCTGACATGCTGAAAAGGACTGTGGGTGTTTTTCCAGGTTTGCAGGGTTTGTTGCCTGGTGATGCACATGTAATTGCAACTAAAACTGACATAACTTAATGTGTTCTTGTATAAAATTAAATTTTCACATGCTACCGATATGAGCTTTCCAATTGAAGCCCAATTAACTAAACTGATTGATGCTGGAAGAGCTTTCAGCGGGACGGATAACAAGAGGAAAATGCAAAAGAGCGAAATAAACAGAAATTATGCGTGAAGACGTGTACAGGCCTTTCCAGCGGTCTGTGTCGAGGCATGCAATGACACTTGAGCTGGCGCGAGGGACTCTCTGCAGTGGAAACAGCTTCCCCCACCATGTGGTAAATGGTTTGTGACTGGTATTGAGTGATGCACCCGCTCTAGGATACCCAACGCTAATGTGTTCTGCACACAGTGTTTCATGCTGCACAGCGAGCACCATTCAGAACATATCTTTGTGTCCACGAGACCGCAGCACACACAAAGAGAAACATTGTTTGAAATAGTTTGTGTGTGCTTTGACTTTACACCATCTGTCCTGCATAAAATAGCCACTGATCAAAATGAGGATGAGCCACAATGTGTGATTTCAAACATGCATCAAGTGAATGAATAAAATTGTATGTTAACCACAAATTGAAACAGCTTGAAAGGTTATTGAAAGTGCTGTCTAATGGCTCTGAAAAGCATTGACAACAGAGAGTAAAAGCACTGCTCTAATCTCAGCTTGCTGCATGACATATTAATAGCTTGTTTTGAAGATGACACACTCAGACGCATTTTTACAGAGAATCTGCAGTGTAGTGCGCCTATCAAAGACTGCCAGGACTCTGTGTTCTCACTTCCTCGTGTCTTTAGCTGCTGTTTGACTCCCGTGACCTCACTTACATACAATAGAGCGGCATTATGCGATCAGTTATTTCTGGCAGGCCTTTGACAACTGTTTTCATCTTCATGCCCTCATATTGATGAGTTAATGTGCTCTTTTAGCTTTTCATTTGAGCCAGCTGCCTGGCAAGGTGAATCTCCCCCAGGCTTTAATGGCCTGCTGTACAGCAGAGAGTCAATCCTACCACAGACTGATAGATAAATCAGAGAGAGAGAGAGAGAGAGAGAGGGAGGGAGAGATAGAGTGAGGGATGAAGGGGTATGTAGAGCAACTGACTGTGGGAAGGCTGCAGGTAGGGTTTTCTTTTTCTCACATTTTTCCATTTATTGCTTGTGTATTAATTGAGTGAAGAAGAGAAGCCCGCTCCTCAACTTCTTTTCTTTTTCATTTCATTAGCCAAACAAAGATGCATGTAGAGAGAAAGAAGATTGAAACTTGAGATGATGGCCACTCCATTTGGCAGAAAAATTGACTCCGACATCCTCATTTCCTCTTCCAATGGCTTCAGGACCCCCATCATATTTTTGACAAAATTAATCTGGCTCTTTGAAACTGTCAGTCAGCCCACAAATGTCAGCGATGCCGTGTAACACGACTGTCCTCTTCTGCTGATTAATTTGATGGAAGTGTTGTGAGAGAATGAAAAAAAGCAACATTTGACAGACTATTCCATCCATCTAATTGTGTTTTTTAAAGATGTCGTTCCTGTAGTCCCTTTTTTCTCTCTCGCTTATGTTTGACAAAAATGAAGTACATTCCTACATAAAACCACTTGACAATTTTATCCTTGGAAAAAATGTAGTCCTCTGTTTCGAATGACCCTCCTTGATAGTGACACTCTGCTGTGTCTCATCAAATTAATTAACTGTCTGATGGATCATAAATCAGCCAACACATTAATGGGGCCTGGAGTTTTATGCTGAGTCAAGCCTTTCCACGTAACATTGTAGAAAGTATACGGTACAAACCCTCCTTTGATCAGTGCTACATCGCAACGGGCCACTTACTCTATACAGTCATGTCAGAGCTACAGTACTTCAGAAGAGTGTTCATTTAAATCTGTACACGTGCAGAGTTTCATACTTTGGACATTAATGTAAATTTGAGGTTCAGGTATAAGCCAAATGTTAACATTCAATCTGAATCAAGAATTTCTGTGATTTTATTCCCTTTTAGTGGAAAAAGTCAATTTTCTACAATAATTATAATTAGAGAGATTTTGTAGTAAAGCTAAATAAACTCTCCAGGCTAAACCTGACTCCAGATGGTATTCTGTTCATGCAGTGTGTGTGAGACTATATGATGTGGTAGAGACACTGACCTCTTGACAGCTTCCCTCTGCACACAGCTGTGAATCAAATGCTTCATTGGTTTTCAAAATGTTTCCATAACCAGATCCTTGGTTTCCTTGGTAGTTCAATGAAAATGGTTTGAAGGGACCGATGTGGTTCTCAGAGAGGTTTAAACATTGAAGTGTGTGTGTGTGTGTGTGTGTGTGTGTGTGTGTGTGTGTGTGTGTGTGTGAGACCTGAGAGCGTCATCATAAGTCAACGTATCATTTCAAGACCATGACATTTATAGTGAAGCATAAAACATAAAACATGGGAGTTCATGCTTCATGCTTGTACACACACCATGGGAACACACACCCTAGTGAGCACACGTGCGCACTAATGCAAACACAAACAGCCACGCACACACACACACACAAACATGGGCAACGTTTTTTTTATTTTTAGTTACATTCGGTAAAAAACGCAGAGAATTTAGTACATCCCAACTCTTTCTATATGATGGTCAATTTCAGAATCTTTGATTTAAAATATGTTTTAAACTCTTGAGCATGATGACATCTTTGAAGTTTCTTTAAATTTAGAAAAAAATCTTCAACGTCACATAATAACACACATTTTATATCTGCTTGCTCCATCACTTTTAAGCTACTGTATATGTCCACTGATTGAAATATGTTTTTATGGATGCACCATGACATCAAATAGCAATATTCAAGGTGACTTTGCATCATTTCGCCCATCATTTCCCTGTCATGGAACCCAACATATTTGGTATCCTTGTTTAAGCTGAGCTCTTGACTAGAATTCAAAATAAAAGCTGTGTAGATTTGGACAATATATGAGTGGATCCAGCAGAGACACATGGTCCTTTGGTTTAAGGTGATGTGTATTATTTGATACTAAACATAAAAGGAATCTTTTCATAAAATGATATACAGTACAAAGTTGTCACGTATGCAATGTTCCAGGTGGATAACTAGCAGATGTTGGGGCCCCATACTGATAAGACTCATTATAGTTTGGGAGTCTCCCTTGGAATGTGGGAGTTATACGATAGAGATCTCTTGTCCTTGACCCCTAGACTGCTGTCCAAATAACTCGTATATCATAGGTTTTGGGGTACTGAGGGACACTAGGGAAAGATAAGTTTATAGATTTATGAGTTATAATAGGACCCTATGTATGCCTAAATGTATAAAGGACGAGGTTGAACAGTGTTCGAGGCAGCAGTACTGATTCGGCTACGGGTGCTGTCCAGGTTAAGATGCGCATGCCTGTTGATCCTGATCTTTGATGCAAATAAAGAATATTATGTGAAAAGTCAGTATCAGCGAAGTCTCCTTCCATCATCAAATCATCGCCTACATCTGGGGAATGAAGAAGAAATTGACGACAAAGGCGCTGACAGTTGATATCTGCTTTGCTGATATGACTTGCTAGGTGTTAAATGCTAGCTGGTTAAATGATCAACATTCAACAGTAATCACATCAAAGTCACAAATCCTTAGCTGTAACAAATGCAAATGAGTGGCCAGAGCACAACTGTACATTTTGTTCAGTTCATTTAGCCTTTCAATGTTAGCCTCAGGGTTAGTGGATCAGTTGCTGAATCAACATCTTAATTCAGAGTAAACAAATCCTTCAGCTGTAAAGTAGCTTTACCAAACTGAGCACAGGAAATAGTGCAGATATGAGTGATTGTGTGTGTTCAGCTGGTTGAGTTGTTGGTGTCTAGTTACTCACTGTATCAGACAGACTTTAAGGGCTCTTTGGTCGAGAGACGCTGCAAAATGTGAGTGATTTAATCCTTAAGTGGGTCAGTGGTTCACTTAATGAATAAACTCTGCCCATTGGTCAGTGAGCATTTAACCTGTTTGCAGTTTTGCACATGAGACAATTGATTAGGCTCAATATCAAGTCTGCAATGGCAGGTCAAGACCCTATTTAGCCAAGGTGTTGCGTTTGTTCAGCTGTGAATCAGTCCAAATTCATGGTGACAGACAGTCTAACATTATTTGAGGCTACGCTCGATCAAACCTAATGCTGCTTTAAACAGCTATGAAAGGTGAGTCAGCCCGCATGTTCAGTTAATCTTGGATTTGACAAATGACTGGTTGACTTGTGAATAGGTTATTTTCAGTGCTCAAACTGCAGGGTAGTTTGTGATGGTGTTGACGTTGATTTTGTTGGGTAAAGGGAGGACGATTTTAAGTATGTTTGTGTGTGTGTGGATTGAGTAGTGGTGGAGGAAGTATTCCGATCCTTTACTCAAGTAAAAGTAGTAATAACACACTGTAAAGATACTCTGTTACACAGTATAATTGGGAAAATGTTACTTAAAGTATTAAAAGTAATCAATGCAGAAAAATGTCCCCTGTGACTGATGTACTATTATATATTTGATTATTATTATCCATGCATTAATGTAATTGCAGGATTTTACTGTTTACTGTTAGTTGGTTGAGGTGGAGCTCATTTTTAACTATTTTGAAGGTGGAACCATTGTCAAAATGTCCATAGTCAAAATTATTAATAATAATTACATACATAAATAGACTTTACAGTCAGTGACAGGCATTATGTAGAAATATTATTATAAACATCTTGTACTATACTAGGTGGATCGGCATGCCATTAGTATGATATGGCACAAGAAATGTTAATGGAAATGTCATTATTTGATATCAGGGTTTTTTGATGTCCCGTATACAAAAACGGTCTCTGATAGATTAAAGGAGATCAAAAGAAAGGGCACGTGCGCACTGCATAAAGTCTTCAAGTGTCAGCACCTGCTCCGAGCTGCTGGAGGAGGCTACAGATCTCAAATAGACCGTTTTATCAGATGGGATGCTGCATTTGTGCGATGAGCTGTTCAATATGCCTGTTCTCTTTTCTGGATGCAGAGCCAAGTGAGGCAGGAACACGCTTGTGACAAATCCTGCATTCAAACAAACAACCTGATCCATGAATTTTGCAACTATTTTGGGGGGTGACTGCAGCTGCATCTGTGATATAGTGTTTATTTACTTTGTACAATGAAAGAGCTATGAGACAAGGTATTAGTGGCTTCAAAGAAGTGAGGAACGTGTCAGAGAAATCATGAGGGACTAATGGGCTCACGCCAACTCCACCTCCAGTGGGATGTTGTCTTAATCCCGGAGTGTTTTGGAAGCTAAGCCTCCAGTGTTGGCTCACAGAGACAATTCTTTCAGGCTTGATCTCATCAATTTCTCAGTGAAGGGTCCCCATCCAATGTTCTCCCCTTTTGTTGTGCTGTGACTTGTGTCATCCCTCAATTTATCGCACTGTGAGCGGGCAGTTTTTATCATGAAAGGTTTCTCTCCGTCTCTTTCACTCTCCCTCTCCTGCTCCCTCGCTCCCACTCTCTGTTCTCTCTCCTCTCTGTTCTGCTCTGTTTGCTGCTGCTGAAGTCTTATGGCAAGATCACAGCATTGACACAATGTGGTCACAATTCACAAGACTGATTATCTCCCCTTCATTCATAATGTACTGAAACCTCTTTCTGTCAACTCCCTCAACTAAACTTTGAGCTTTCTGTTAGAGAGTGTGTGGGTTAAATAAAAGCTGATAATATACATAAACATACAGTCAGTGGGAAATAGTCTTCCATAGCAGTTTGCTGCAAAATAATTTTATTTCACTGTGCGAGTAAAAGTATTTGTGTGCTATTGTTTTTCAACAGCAAATATGCATGACTCTAATTTACATAAATGTAATTTAATTTAATACTTAACTGTTGGTACAGCAAACACTTAAGACCTCAAACAGAATCAACAAACAAGTAGATAAAGAAATGTGCAACTTAACGAAAAATAGACAACAACAAAATGCTTATTAACAGCAAAATCGCTTTGAAGTTGCAGTCATGGATTACGTTCTCCCCAACTGTGTGCTAATCAGTCACCCCCCCCAACACACACATACACACACTTCATCCCCCCTTCCATACCCCATTTCCACCCACCCAAAAAGATAAAATGACTACCATCTTAAGACCACTCACGACTGATGAATATTCATAGCTCCCTGGTAATGGCCGTTTATATAATCAGCAGAGATGGGGTTGGAGATGGATCTGGGTTAATTATCAAGAGCAGTTTTAATTGCATTCTTCTTCACTACAATGATGTTAGCGAATTAGCAAGACTCCCTCTCTCTTTGTATCTATGTGTGTGCGTGTGAGTGAGGGACGTCGGACATCCTTGTCTGTTACCCCAGCTGATGTGGAGACTGGAACTCTGATGTTTATGCTGCTTCCAGGATTTCAGTGGATAAGAAGACAGAGCCAAGCTCGAGCGGGCTGCAGGGCCTGTGAGAGGTCTGCGGAGATGCCTGCAGAAATGAAGATAGTGGAAAACATGCTCCTAATCCTTCCAGGGGTCTCACCCTCTTAACCCCTCCATTGTTCTGGAGGCTTCAGCATTTCCTTGTGAGCGCTGGAGTCCCCACGCAGGGATGCCAGGTCCACTTGTAATTGTTTGCAGCGATGAGGAGGGTTATATGTTAAGAGTTTCTGCAATGTAGGGCTCTTCAGTTTGAGTGAAATTCCAGTATTTTTAAACCTGGGCCCCATTTTTCACAGATTTTAGTGTCTAAATGAGTAATAGTTACCAAAAGTTTTGGGATTGGTCCAGTCGATCGCCTCAGCCGGCAGTCATGAACTAGCTACAATGGTTGCAACGTAATCCTTGCACCTTACACCTGTCAATGTCCACTAAAAGTGCTTGTTTTTGCCAGTGACAGACTTAAATTGTTATTTTAAGTTTCTCAGGTGGATCCACACAAAGTTGCGTCAAAAAAGGCGCAATTGTGAGTACTACAAATTCGAAAAATAAAATCATCAATAGCAACCGTTAACAATATATGAACAACATCATATCTGCCCATATATTTAATCCTCCACATTCTCCTGAGGGTTCCATTTTTTCCCCCTGTCCTCCCGACTCCACAAAATGACTCCATAAAGTCACTAGAATGCAGGAAAACAGTCTCTGAAATGAACAATTTGCTTGGGGAAGATCCCCAGATACCCTGGTTAGGCTATGATGTCTGGAGGTTGGCAAGTATGCTGACTAACCATTCATTGTTGACTTGGCTTTCTATCTATAAATTCTTTGAAATTGTGAATTTGGCTGCCGAACTTTTTAAACAAAATTCCTTGGTGTTGAGGAGAGATGACCCTGACCCCTGTGGTGGGTAATGTCACAGAAGGCCTACTCATAAAATGCACCCACTTCGCAGATATCAAATCTCACTCCCCTCAGTCAATTAGCATTACATCATCTATGCAGCCATCAAGTGAATATCTATGAATAAGTATTTTCTGTTGTTCTGTTGTGAATCTATTATGTACACACAACATCTATTGCATGTCTGTCCACCAACCAAGATAACATTAAGTTTAATTAGCTAGCCACAGAAACAGCTACAGTTAGAAATCAAATATCCACTGTTTCAAAAATGACCACACATTTGGTGTGGTAAACCTGTCGCCATTATTGTTAACTGTATATGTGCCACAAAAGAACAGAAAGCTCGGCAGGCAACAGAAACTAACGGAGACAGGCCTTAGCCAGTGGTCGATTGAAAATATGAACAAAATGTAATATAAAGTGCATACTGCATTTCACTTCAGCAGGCTGACAAAAGAAGCTGCATCTTCCACTGCAGCTCTCTGGAGCTTTACTCAAGTGTCTCATCCAACAACATTGTTGGCCACTGATGACAGAAATGTCAGGGTGTGATAAATAGGACCATTTTAGTTGGATGAGGAGAGGTATGAGCTCCTTCAAACAGGGATCGGTTGGTAAAGAGGATAAGGAGTGGCTAGATTCAGAGAAAGTACTGCAACCCCTGGATTCTCCAGATGCTCACATTTATGACAAGGGTGGTTTTCCCTCGTCTTTCTCCACAGATTCGCTGGCTCTTCCTCATGGGGCATCAATCACCGAGCCCCTCGTCACCACAAACCATTCATGTAGCCTGCCCCATGCCGCAAAAAAAGAATGGCCTGTCATTTCTATGGTTAAATTCAATCCCATCCACTTGAACATGCATCGACAGGGACCCGTCGGGACGAGAGCGTCATTCATCACGCCTCAGCTGCTGTTGTTGCCGTGCATAGTGGTTTGCGTGTGTGTGCATGGCAGCAGCCCAGATTTGTCTTGGAGACGCCAGGGAAAGATGATGGGAGCGCAACGTGATCGGCAAAGCAATAGAGCATTTAAGCTTGCATCAGACAGCGTGAGATTATGATTTTTCCCCCTCTTCTTCTGTCTCTGGGAGGCAAGAGCAGAGCACAGCTGTAGCTGTCTCGTCTTTTAGCCCCCCCCCTCTTCGATTCTTACTCACCCCACTGAGCTTCAATATTGGCAATTTTAGGGTCACAATGGGTCCCAGTGGTAGGTAAAATGGATGAGAGGTCAGACCGTATGCCTGTAAATCCCCATGCGTGTTTTCATTTCTCTGTAATCGTTTAAGACAGCAAGCAAGGACTCAGATTTAAAGATGAGGCGACCACTGGGTCTATTTTGTGCAATTTCGCCTTTTTTCATCCCCATCACATTTTGATGGAATGTAGGGAAAGGCTGTAAAGTCCGAGCCACCGCTACTGTACATTATATCTGTGTTAGAGTAGTGTGCAATATACTGCAGCACATACTGGGCAGAAGAATTCACTGAGGTTTTTACACAACAAATCCTGTTTTCATCTGCGTAACATCTGCGTATTGAATTTTATATCAGAGTTACTGACAAACATCTTTTGCAAGATTGTGTCTGAAGTTTTAGATAAATTGGCAAGTTTACACAAATTTATAATCATAGAACATCTCAAAATGTAACTCGCAGCCAATTATAAAAACAAAATGTGTCAGCAATGCAAATTTAGCTTACTGTCACATTTTTTCCTTTCATTCAACTGTGGTTTGATGTACGCCTAACGATTCTCAAAAACAGTTCAGAAAATTCATAATTCATCGTCCTTGTCATGTTTTCAAAACAAAACAAAGTGAATGACATTGAAAATGATGCTAATCGTCCCTCTCAATTTAGGCCCATTGTTTTGTCTGCTGTTGTGTTTCCACCACTAGTCCATCTGAATACTCCCCTCCATCATCATCTTCCTAATGAGCATCTTGTCTGCTGCTGGCATTTAAAGTAATGCCAAGAGATGGCATCCATTCTGATTGCTGCTATTTGTTTGGAGGGGCTTTTTTGTTGTCCTGGGTGATTGCATAGTTGAAATGCTGCCCACAGTATGCAACTGTTTCCTTGTCTGTTCTGGGCCTTACTGGTTATGAGCTGGTGTGAGCGATAAATGCCACAAAGCATTTACTGATAAACAGTTCAATAAACTCATTTCCTTTTCTTTTTGTTTACAAGCATGAGCCTGCATATATTCAAGCTATACCTATTACTACCCCATCTGCAAAACAGACGTCCTCAAAAGAATTGGGAATTGGGAAAAGAATTTCTATTTTTATCCACCAATTATTTAACGTATGACCACGACATATGAGTCAAGTTAAGTTGCATAGAAAAATAACTTTAAACCAATATTCTCGCACGTTTTGTCACACACTCTGGTGGGAAGTTATTCTCCTGTCAAGCACTTTGAACTTTCGGGATACTTTATGCTACTTTTCAAGAAGGCGGTCATGGTACTACAGGCTATGTGCGGCTCCGTTGGTCTCCGAGGCCCAGCAGGTGTGTGCCATTCATCAGGGAAGCCTCAGTGTCCCCCCTGTCAGCTGAGTGGGGAATATTCCCTCCTGCTAAAGTGTTTGGCCCCTCAGGGGAAGCCAGGCACAAACAGTTATGCAGCTTTATTGGACTTATATATCTGTTTTATGTATTAGCGGGCACATAGCTGTGAAATATTTACATTATTCTAGACACAGGCGAGGACAGTTCGCAAAGTGCCCGCAATCTAAAAACAATAAAGAGTAGTCTATCTCTTTATCGCTGCCATTTTATGAAATGACTTGAGGCAGGAGATGATTTTATTGCCGGAATGTGAAGAGTCCAGAGCTTTCTGCCTCTTTCTCGGAGTCTTTTAACAGGGCTGCTTTTATGAAGTGCATTTTAATACTGCACCACTATAGAGGCGCTGACTTTTTAGGATAAGCAAAGCTGTCACATGCTGTCCTGCTAATAAATCATTCACTCCCATGGGACTTTTTAAAGTTTATGTTATATAGAATAGCCTAATTCCAAGCAGAACATCAAAATGACACCTCCACAACTAAGCCGGGGCTCTTCAATACTCAGTGATTTGTTTGTCCTTGTTTTAACTTGCTTAATGCGGTCATTCTAAGGCTAACAGGCTTCACTGATCAGCAGGCTTACTGTTACATTTTGGCATTTTCAGCACCAACACACGATGATGCATTTTTAATGAACAAATATTAAGTTCAGTTTCTTTTTTATTGCTGAAGATGATTGTGATTCTTATTACTATTAAGATTATTATATAATGTAAATACATCTGCAAAGTCATGGGAGCATTCTACCAGGCATTTCACCACAAATAAAATGTTAATTGAACTTTGAGATTTCTTTGCATTGCACTGCACTATGTGGTTAGATTGTAGAAAATAATGAGTAAAAGATGAAAAGCTAAAAAAACAAACAATGCTGCCCATTTGATCTCTACGTGTGCTCTAGAACAATTTGACTAAAGCATTTCTCATTAGCTTTTTATTCTTAAGACATGGTATACATCCTGCGGCTTAGTGGCTGCAATTCCTGTTTGCGTCTGACCTGATGAAGGGTTCATTCTGGTGTGACCCCTGAACAGCTTGGCCAGTCAGAGCCACATATGCCTTCCTCTGAAGAAGCAGGCCAGACCGCCAAACAGCTGCTGCTCCCTGACCAGACCGGCTCCACACACCCATCATGCAACATGCTGCAGGGGCAGCTGGACAACACCGACTAAGGTCACATTGCACATACGTATACATATGTACGCTCCCCTAAACTTAATGCACACACTTGTCAAAAGCCAGGGCACAAGTACAAAGTGCAGATCAGATGGATGCACATGAGAGAATTACATGTGCACTCCCTAATTCACTGTACTGAATGTAACTGAATGACCAGACGTGGAAATACAAATTGTGAGGAGAATAGACAGCCACACATTTCTATAGACAAGACAAGTGCAAACCATTTACACATTCCACATTTTTCTCTTTGTTGTGTGCAATCATGTCAACTGAACCATGAGGGAACAGTTCAGTGTGTGAGCAAATCAAGAATCAATGTAATAATATGGCCCATTAAGTTATGAAATGAGGTTCTTCACAAATTGTTTTGCTTCTAGTAGATTTCTCCGAACAGGTTCTTCTGTAATGGGCTAGAAAGACAAACACCTCTATCAGCGAGTCAACTTCAGGCTCAGTGCTGGTTTGTACTTTTGTGTATGTTGGATAAGGTATGTGATGAATCTTGGCCTGTAAGTAGGCAAAAGATCAATCTTTCATGCAGCTCAAGGAAATCTGATGTGTACATCTATAATCACACGCTGTACAAGGCAGGGTCTGCCATGATTTAGCATTTACATTAACCAATAATTTTAGATTCTACAGACAAATATTGACAACAAATTCAGCCTTCACTGAAATCATTAACCCACAAAACACTGTGAAGTCAGAAAGATGCTGTACGCTCAACCACATGCAAACCCTGCATTACATTTTTAAACCGGCCTTACTCATTTTCTGATATTAATTTCATCAACATTGACTAAGTTAATGTGCCGTGACGGTTGTAATTATAAACATAATATGGAATGCAACCACCCTATTATGATTGGGGACACATGAGAATCAGTAAGCAATCATGTATGCAGCTTGATATTTTAAACCTTGTTTGGACAGCCCATTTCAGCAAGGTGTTAGCACCTTGTCGCCACTCATCAAATTAAAATTTTGAACCTGAACAACATGAACAATCCTGCTGAATACCAAATGAGTAGGAGGAAAAATCCCTCTTAAGCCACTGTTTCTAAATAAAGTCAGTAACGTGATAACATACGGTAGGTGTGATATATGTGGATAAGTTTGAAGTACATTATATTTTGGGTGTGAAACATAGCAAGATTCATATTTCTGAATGTAAATGTAAAGTCACATCTCACCGGGTGTTTTCTACCACTTGACATCTTAATTTCAAGCAGCTGCTAAACAGAGCAGCCCTCACCACTTTGATAAGTACATTCATTCATGTGCTGGGGTATCTAAGAAGAGAGAGTGCCTTCAGCATCAGATATGCATAATAATATACAGTACATGAAAATCATCACATCTGCTCCATAATGAAAAGGTCTTTGCAAAAGCAGAAGAACCCCGGCAACTCCATTTGAATTTATAAAATCCCAAACACGATTTGTGGAGGGCGAAATGCAAATGCATTATTAATATTCCACAAGAAAGGGAAGCATTAGTCACAGATTATATAATTCAAATTAAAGTGTTTTGTATTTGGTAATATTTGTAAGAGAAAATAAGGGACAGGGAATAGGTCAAGCTCAGCACTTTCTAAACACTAAGTGTTGAGTTAAAGTCACCTGTTTTATTCAGAGAAAAGATAATCAGGATAATGCTAGAGAATTTATCTTCTAATCTAAAGTCTTGGCGGTAAGTAAAGATGTAAAGATACACATATTGCTCACACATAGAGTATATATCATACAATATATAGCTATAGGTATCAGTCTCCTGCGCTGCTTCACCACAAAACATCACTCAGCAACACTCATAATGTCACCTCATGTTACCAAGATTTAAAGCAACATTGTCTCTGAAATATGGTTCCTATCATGTCAGTGTAATTGTGACACAGTGGACGTGATTTTAGGCTTCAGGGATGCTTTAAAGCCTTTATATAGTGACATATCACTGCCCTCAGCTCACATTGTATCTGAATGTGTTTTATGGCTGAAATAGAAGAAAAGCAATAACGTTTTTAGTCTCCGAGGTTAGTGGATCCTTCCATTAAGCTCCAGTGATCGCATGCTGAACTCAGTCTAGGATAAAAAAAAAAGCCTTCCCAGTGTTCACAACACCTCCCCTTACATTGATTGGCAATTAAGACCCACTGTCCAGAACATAAGTCCACATTACTGCGAGAATGAAAAAAAAAACTACATGTCCATTAAGGGTTCACTTTAAGCTGCAATTCTCTCCCAGGGCTGTAGCGGGGGCTTAATAATAAAGTTAGCGGCTGTCATAATGTACCCCCTGTGGATCACAGTTCATTAACGCAGCTACGGCCTTACAAGAGTGTAGAGGCTGGAAATCCACCACCCCATATACACATATAAACATGCATACGCACAGACACACACCAACACACCCTGCGCCTGACCCATGTCAGCCTTGTATATACTGTGGCCAGCAGTGACGATTCAGCACTTTCACTGAAGCAGCAGAGTTGAGTTAAATACAGGACAGGAGGGAAGGAGGAAGGAGGAGGAGGAGGAGGAAGGTGGGTGGTGGCACCCAGCCAACCCATCAGAGTGGAGAATGTGGGGTGGGTGGAAGGGTAAGAGTTGCAGGATGGGGGTCGGTAGTGATGTCATCTGATGCTTGGAGTGATGGATAACCTTACCAAGAAGAGAGGGGCATACATACACACATAAACACACAAACACACACACACACACATACACACACACACACTGGCATTTCAACACAAACATTTACAGTACAGGCAAACACATGTACACTCACAAAGATAGAGGGATGGAAGCACACATACAAATATTCAACTCTTACTGTACTCGTGTATGCTCACACACACACACATATTCAAAAATGCAGTCACACTAATACACACACACACACACACACACACAGATGGACGTATCCACCCACGTACAGGCACAGAGTTTTCTCTTGGCATTAAAGCGCTTCTTTGGCTCTGATGTCTTGTCACTTATCTTAAGCACTGGGAAGATGTGTGCCGCTGGGGGAGGGTGAAGAGAGAGAGAGAGAGAGACAGAGAGAGAGAGAGAGAGAGAGAGAGATGACACACAAGCCAGCTCCATTCTGCTGACTGCTCAACTTTAGGCGTTGGCGAGTAGAGATTAACAATGACGGAATGTACTAACATCCATCCAGAGTAAAGCGTGATTCATTTTCACTTCTTTCTTTTTTTTGCCGTGCAGATTCAAAGTCATCTCAAGTTAAGTCTCATCTGACAAAGAGCCATCAGGCCTTTGATGTCAGTATAAGTGATTTATATATATATATGTGTGTGTGTGTGTGTGTGTGTGTGTGTGTGTGTGTGATTTTACCTTATACATCTGGTATCTTCTACAAAAAGACTTTGTCTTTGGGAGGTAGGTGCCAATGAGGATTACAGAGGAAAAATTAGTGTTATATCTTTTCTTAGGCTTGTGACGTGCGATTGAGGCTACAGTGTATAACATGATCGTGGTATTTTGGAAATGAGTAATGTATTTGAAAGTGTTTGCAGAAATGCAAGGGTTGTAATATGTTCAGCCTGTCAATGCTGATGCTTTTGTAATCTAAAGATATCGTACAGATTCAACTACTACTCAAATGAATGAAGTACAGTATCAAGTTTGGAGCTACACCTCTTCTGCCTGCACCTGTCCCCATTCACTTTCCTGGAAATCTGCCTCATTCCCTTCACCTGAAATATTCATTTTCCCTCTCCGTCTCCATTTCGAACTCTAACTGATGTGCGTGTTTGTTTCTTTTAAGCACTAGTTTGGTGCAGGGGTAGATTTTGCATCTTCCTTTTCTTTCTTTCTTTCTCCTCCCTTTGTCTTTCTCTGTCACACTCTCTCGCTCCCTCATGCGTTTTCATTCCCTCTCACTCTTTTGTCAACCTCCTCTTGCAAAGAGAGCAAATGTCTATTTTAAGCGATGTGCCATGCACCAACCACCCCCACACAGACAGCGCAGAGGAGAAGACTGGCAAGTATCCTTGTGTGTGTGTGTGTGTGTGTGTGTGTGTGTGTGTGCAGTGTGCTGGGAAGAGCATACTCCCTTATCCATAACCCTAACAAAACACAACCTAAAACAAAACCTGTCCATCACAAGCATCAGTAATGTTGTCACAGTTTACAATATGTCTACTGAACATGCTTTAAAAGCAGGGTACTGAGGTTGTGAAATATCAGTACTATCCTTCAAATGCTGCGAAGCACAACAAAGCTAAGGAGCAACAACTAATGGTGCCTCTTATTTTTTGTTTAATGATGTCTAACCCACGGGTAATGGTTAGAAATGGGGAATATTATTTATTACAAATACAAATGACATATAAAGGTAATTACAGAACTCAGAGATCAAAGGAAAACATGCTTTGGGGTTGCTTTAGAAAACTTGAAATAATGGATATTCACGATTACAATATGCAGATTGGAATAATATACTGATTTTGGAGGTGAAACTGCATGAAAAAGTGGAGCCACCTCTATGAACTTATTGGGGCAGGGCTCCATCAGAAAATGAAGGCTCCAGCATAAAAAGTTGAGCCTTAAGTTCTGCCATTAATTGATTAATTAATTAATTAGCAAGATGCTGCGTAGGTCAATCAGATATGTTTAAGTGTACATTCCTAGTAGATTCATTTTCATGTAACAGTGTGTTGCTACTGTTAACCTTAGTCACCGTGGTAACTTTACAGAGTTGTATACTTGTTTCACAGTATTACAAACCACTGTGCCGTGGTTGGCATCTTAAAAACCTTCATACTCATGGATCTATTATGTATCCTGGATCACTTTTTATGGCGTTGCCAAATACCTGAAACAACATCCCAACCACCAAAGCAGAACACTTCTTGAAAAGAGTACAGATTTAGCATTGCACTCTTATAACATGGTCGTGATGGACAGTTACAGAGAAGGATCAAAAGCAGCAGAACAAGAGATATCGTCTGTTTTAGTCCACGCCTTTTCTTCTTCCTACATAACCCACAAAGGAACGTGATCGCAGATAGTTCAGTCTGCTGGTAATGGCTAATGTAGCCTTGAGCCACAATAATGACGCATTTCTGGGTTTTCTTAATAGTATGATCACAGATGTTTGTTCATTTGGCTTTTTGTTATAATTCCAAAGACAACAGCTCAAACGAAGAGACCTAACATCAGTATTGCTATGTCCTTAAACTTGCATATCAGAATGGCTCTTCTACATGCTGAGCCTTTCCTTTTTTATTAGAAGCAGCTTTTGCTGTTTGCCATTTTGCAATGCAGTCTTTTATGCACTGCTTCTGCTCAATGCTGATTGAACAATGTGGAACATTCATCTCCAGTCCATCAGAGTTATACAGTGCAATTTATCCCATGTCAAATACACAGGAGTTATTGATTAGCCATTGATTTCAACCCATTAACATCATCTTGACGACACAATGTGTTGACGCCCAGGCATGCATGTGGTTTAGAGTAAAAGGTTTTACTGTGTACTTTGGTCTGTAATTAGCACTAAGCAGGTAAGACGATGCATTTAAAGTCCCCCCGTCGATTCTGCAGTGACACACTTCTCTGATGTTACACATGCATACATAAAATTCAGTCTTTCATCTGCAGCTGGTTGATGTGACAGGCTACAGTATGTAAAATACCTGTGAACAGAGTCAATCTTCTACAGTAATTTAAATGTGCGAACATCCCGCTTCATATATTCCTACTTTCTACAAATGTGTGCTTTCAGCTTTTTTGTCCCTCAACTCCCAAACACCTCACCTCTTTCTGCTCCTTCTCTCTCTCTCTTTCTCTCTCTCTCTCTCTGATAGTGAGAGTGTGAGATGACTCACGGGACGAGGCAAAGCGCCGGGCACACACAGCTCTCAGGTAATGAGAAATGATGTTGGTGTCAACGGTGGAATCGTCCAAATCATCCCTGAGCTCAGTTACATAATTCAAATATCATTCTTTTACTCCCCCTCCTCTTTTATCCGTTATCACTGCCTTGTCCTCTGGCGCACTCTCCCTCGCTCACTCTCAGTTCAGACAGATTTGATTTCTATTCCTCTATGTTCCAGTGACATCGCCGCTCCTCTGAGAGGCGTGTGCTGGGATTGGAACGAGGATCAAGTCACCCATCACTGCAAAGCATGCTGGGAAAGGCCAGGAGGTAGAGAGACAAAAGTATATATGTATTACTGCATGTGTGCCGGTATGTTGGTGTCTGTACTAGCTTTTATCTTTTTATTTTGTTATATTTATTTTTTCTTCTGGTCCCTTTGGCATTTATGTGTATTTTGTGTCTGAACAGTACTTGCTGTTTTTTCCCTTTTTTTGTCTGTTTTAACATTTCTTTGTGTGCCTCTTTTAGTGTTGAATTGTACTACTTGGTTCAAGGAATAGTTTGACATTTTGGGATATATACTTATTTGCTTTCTTGCCGAGAGTTAGATGAGGAGATTGATACCACTCTCATGTCTGTACAGTAAATATGAAGTGTATAAAAAGTGTAAAAAAGAGAACAGAATGAACTTATGTGTCCACTTCTAACGTAAACCATAATAATAATCTTTTCTCTCTGAGGATGTGATTTAACGACTGTGTTTCACAACACAATGCTGATATTACATCTAATATCCCTACTGACAGCAGATCAAAAGCCAGTCCTCCACAAGAAGTCTTTCCGAGGGCTCCTGTAAACAATGTACTGATGCGACACATTGAACTCAACTGCTCGCCAGCACTATTTGTGGTCAGCTGCAGGGAACGGAAATGGAGTTCACCAGATTGGTTTTTTGGAATCTGAATGGAAAACTTTCCGGGCCCCGAGTCTGTATTGGCCAGATTGAAGTGAGATAGAGTGGAGAATATGAGCGAAGAGATGAAGTTGACCCCAACCTTTTCATTTCTGCCCGCTCCCCGCCCCTCGCTCCATGCTCAGCCTAGCAGCCACTTCCTTGGCAAGGTGGAAGAAAATATAGCGCTAACTGTGGACATGGAGTCACTTCAGCTTCTGTCTCTCTTTATTTTCACCCACTTGTCTTCACTGTGATTCATTGTTCCCTTGCACTCACTGTCTGGAGTACAGCACTTCCCGTCTCCTTGCACACATACAAACATGTACGCGTGCACACACTCACACATGCATTCTCAGACATTTTTCGCTTTCATCTACTCTGTCTTTTCTCCTACTTTTCCCCCTCGCTCCCTCTTCTTCTCTCCAGCAGTGGTTGAAATCTTGAATGTATTGGCATGTCTCCTTTCATCACCCCACCATTTGTGAGGAGGATCGAGGAGAGTGTACAGACCTGGGAGAGTGTGTGTTGAGGCGTAAAGGACCCTCTCAGCCCTAAGCCAAGCCCTGTCCATCCAACGGAGAGCCCAGACGGTGTGATTCAGCCCTGCTGAAGCCCGGCCAACTCTTACTCACACTCACACACAGATACACACAGTCAGAGAGGCACTCAAAGAGAAAGTCACAGACATCCTCTCCCCTCTCTTAAGTCACCACAGCGAGGCCGCTCTGGAGGGGCGGCTGGGAGAAGACGAGCGGAGGGGCAGCTCTGTGGTTCTAAATCCTCAGGGCAAGGTCACCTTCACCTGGCTAGAAGCATGCAGAAGAGATGCGAGGACTGAGGAGGGTACAGGTTAAGTCAGACTTCTAACAAACTTCCCTCAAAACAGATTCAACTCCCTCCAGGGCAAACACATAAATTGTATGTATGTGTATGGGGCAACTGGCATGTTTTTATACTTGCATGCATGATTTAGTGGGAGAGAGTGCTGGATGATGGAGAGGGTCATAAGCATGAATCTATAAGCCATGGGGAGTTTGACTTGGATATTTGTGCATTTGTATGATTGCATGAACTGCAAGCTTGTTACGATTCCGGGGGTGTCGTACAAATGCGCGTTGTGTAACCTCATTCCGAAATGATCTTTTTTTGGAGTGCAAATGAATGTTGTTTTCTGTCATAAATGATTTTTAGTTTTTTGAAAAAACCTTTAGGCAGAAAAACTAATTTTAATTAAATATTTGAACTATGAAATTTAAATTAAACATTCAACGCTTATCAATAACATCAGCTGGAATTGCTGTACTTGCTGATGAATGGCGGGAGACAGCAATCTTCCGCCCCCGTGTTACAGTAGGTTCAAAAGGCAATCTTTTTCACCAAGTGTGCCCATCCTGCCACTGAATTAATTAGTAAATTTCATATGGAGTGGTACAGAATAAGGGCCAGCATCTCGGATTAGTCACAATGTGTCGTGTTATGTCCTGTAAGCCAACAGGATATCCACATTAGCAGTGGCCTCATTGTGTCCAGGTAAGTTAGCGTTGTGGCAACGCTGTGGCAGTAGGCTACTCGAATGACCAGGAGACTTTCTCCTCCTGGCAGCGTATCCACCCTCCCCCTCCAACTTCAAAACCCCGCCCCCGAGGCACCCGGTGGGAACTAACAATGAAAGGCTGACCCACCACACAGTTCACTCTGGTCCATTCACATCTAGGCCTGGAGGCGGTGGGAGCGGTTCGATTCACCTGCACTGGTAACATTGACTTATGTGCTTTATGTGCATACGACAGGATGGAATATCATATTATGAAGTTTGAGGACAAGGCAAAACAGAAATGTGTGTTTGCATGCAAGCAGGACATTGTGAATGATATTATCAGTAGCAGTACAATGAGTGGACCAAATATACCTTATTTGAAGCCATGCATGGACCCAGGAAGACTAGGACGAGTGAGAGTAAAGAAGAGAGGGGAGGAAATAGAGAGAGAGGGAGAGGGAGGGGGAGTGTGACAAGCGCCATAACGTCCTCTGAGATGCATTTGGACAGAGTGAGCATCTGTCAAAACAAGGCAGCCTCAACGGCCGCCTCACTAATGGCTATGGACGTGAGCGACAGAGGGGGAGGAAAGATGAGGGAGGGGGGGTGGCACTTGCACATTCAAAGAGACACACAAGATTGCTACATGCACACAAATCACACAAGCACACACAAACACAACAGCTGCAACTCCTTTTTTTTTTTTTGCTTGCAGCAGATCCCACCAATCATTTGATACCAAATTTCTGCAAAGCTACACTGTAATAGCTATTGAACTGCTTTCATGTTTGGGTATGTGCGTGCGTGTGTGTGTGTTTATGCACTCGAGTATGTCAGTGCAAGCGCAGTGTGTGCATGTTTACCTTCCAACAGTGTTTTTGGTTGTCAGATACCTTGCACCATCTCTCATTGTGATGAATTGGGTGCTGTGTCAATCACTCATCTGAATTGTTTTTTTTTCTTCTTCATTTTTTTTTCAAGGCAATTTGGGCAGAGTTGTCTTTTTTCTCTCGCTTTCTCTCTCTCTCTCTCTCTCTGTCTATCTCTGTAAGAAACAACCATGAGCAATCATCCTTGGGTTTAAATCACAGTGTTGGAAGGAAATGTGACTGCATGGCAGTTATAACAATTACATTGCCCACACAAACAGTTTTGACAACATCCCAAATTACCTTAAATCAAATAGACTACCTCTTTTACAATTGACATTGCCCTGTGTGTATGATGAGAAATGTAGAAGATTAAATAAGTGATTATAAAGTAATATTAGACTTGTATTTCCTATTTCCCCCCAGGTCTATAGAGAAAGTGTGCAGAAAAAATACTACAATGTTACCCAGATCTTAACCGCCTAAGGCTACTACAACTGTGCACACAGCAGGAACCCATGCAAAAAGACAGAGTGCCATTAGAAATGCAAACCAAATTACCCCTACACTGAAAAGTATTAATTAAATCTCTCAACCTTTATCGTTTATCTTCAAGAAACTGCTTCTGTTTTTAGTGTACATTTTTTCAAAGATCCCTTGAGACAAAGTGACAGTTTTTCTAGAATTGTTTCTCATCTGTCTCGTAGAGTGTATCTTGTAGAGAATATCTGAATACTTGAGATATTTTCGTTTTTATTTAAAGAGGGCCATAATTATGAAGGCATCCTTGAGACAACCATGAATATAAATGCTTAAAAAAACCCTGAATGCTGACTACAAATTACAGCACATCTAACTTCTCTGCTAACAGCAATGCAGAGGAAGCTGGAAACTGCTTCTTCAAACTTCAATTTACATAATTGGATTCACACATGAACGTTTATTTTGCGAAGCTGGAGATGAAAAAAAAGACATCCTTTTGTGGATTTTGACAAGACGTAAAATTGGCTACAGATTAGACATGGGCTCTTTTCCCAAAAATGATCGATCTTGGAAATTAAAAGTGTTTTAGTGTTGAGAGTGTTTCTAGTAATGCTCGAAGAAAGCAATTGTACAACCCAAACAGCACTCAAAAGCAAGTGCCCACGCATGGCTATTAAGAGCTTCTTAGTGTTTGCTGTCCATGGTGTTTGAGAATTCATTTTAAAGTAATTTAGCTTATTTAACTGTCTGTATGCCATATCTTAAAATGCATAAAATCCAAAGTATAGCAACAAAATGAAAGCATTTTATATGCATATTCGTTTTTGTTTATTTGCATTCCATTTAGTTGTTACCGGGAAACAACAGCTCTTAAATCAGATACGGCAGATCCTTTCATTTCCACCTATTTATAACAGTAAACACCATACCATGGTTGTAATAATCAAATTGAGTAATATCATGGAAGAGAGGGGTCAAATTTTGTTATTTTATGACACGTGTTATAGAGTGGAAGTACAGTATGTACTGTATGAAACTAATCTTAGCATCTTTTGATCACTTTAGCTGAAATATAAAATGAACTAAAACTATAAAGACAGGGCTATAGCCTCTGATGATACTGTGGATAAAACATGTACTATTATTAAATTTAAGTTACATTCACTATGTATTTTGAAGACTGTAAACATCTGCTTGTCTCTAGACACACTTTCCACATTGCTAGAAAGTTAGACATCCACATTAAAGATGAAAACGCACCATCTACATATTCTTAAAGTACATAACTGTTGTTGACTGTAATTGGTGTTCTGAAACCAAACAAAGCAGCTATTATTTTAATGTGGGTGCTGTATGATGCTATGCTACACACACTGTATGTGACAGAATCTATTACATGTTCAGCATTAACAAGCAATAAATGTATATAAAATGATAATAAATAAAAATCTGCAGCCTACGACGGGACGAGTAAAGTAACATCACATACACTTTTACAATGGGAAGACTGAGTTACAGAGTGGTGGTGTACTTTTACTGAAATATGGCCAATTGTTTAAGCCCGATATCACCAGCAATACAGCTTGTACACTGAGGCATTGTAACCCCTCATTCACATGAAAGCTTGTTAGGTGCACTGTTGTCTAACAAGGACCAGCTGGAACAATGCCTAATCAGGTCACCTTTACTATAAAATGCCCTTAATGAAGAGCTTTGGTCAGCAACTTTGTCAGGCCGTTCTGCAGGACTCTTCATACATGTACGTGTACATTCAGAGGTTCTTTGGCTATACGCAACAAAAGAGTCAAGCAGTGGTAAACGCAAGAGCAAGGGCCTGTTCAGAGAGAGAAACAGGTGATCCATGCTCTCCTCAAAAGTTGAACTACAATAGGCGTTTTCGGAACGCAGGAACTTCTTCATTGTTCTAATGACAGTTGGAGGACCCCGCCCCTTTTTATTGTGTTCGCACTGCAAGAACTGGGGGTTTAGTTAAAGGAATAATTTGACATTTTGTGAAAAAAATGCTTATTTTCTTTCTTGCAGAGCGTGATCGATCTCATGTCTGTGCTTTAAGTATGCAACTGCTAGCCAGGAGGCATTTAGCTTAGCGTAGTACAAAGACTGGAAGGGGAAATCAGCTAGCCCGGATCTCTCCAAAGTGCAAAAGTAACTTGCTATTTTATCAGTCTATGCTAACTTTTAGATTTTGATATTGTTTGTCGTACTCCAAGCTAAGTGGGCATATCATTTGTGGAGCCTCACTAATTGAATATTGACAGAAACTTGGTGGTTAAGTTTCGTAAGAGAACTGGCTGTGACTCATCTAATCCTAAAATTGCGTCATTTGTTTTGAAATACACATTTTTCAGAGCATAGTACATCTAAGACGATCTTGTCCCCGATTGACAATTATGTGCTAGAAAAAAATTTGATTGAGTGACAACCCTTGTTTAAAGATCCCATAAGTTAAACACACAAACTTTACCTCTTTTTCTTAGTGTGTGTGTTTCTCACACACACATACACACAAAGAGCATTGCATGGTGTGTTTTTGTTGGGATTTTGACAAACAACAATGGTGACCTTTAAGGGAGGCGAGGCAGCATGGCTGTGATCACAGGGAATGGAAACGGAGCCAGAGTGAAATGTCAACCGTCCCTGTGGTCTTAGCACTGACGCAAAACTGCCAGAAAAGGGAGGGAGAATGTGTGTGTGTGTGTGTGTGTGTGTGTGTGTGTGTGTGTGTGTGTGTGTGTGTGTGTGCACGTGTGTGTGTGAAAGAGAGAGAGAGACAGAGAGAGGAAGACTGTGTGTGGTAATTTTGCAGGAGATAGTCCTGTGCGTGCATGTGGATATGTCAGTCTGTCAGTGTGTGAAAGCGCATCATGGTGCATGTGTGGCAGAAAGAGTGTATTATCTGCATTGTTTTTGTAAAGTTTAGTGTGGCTGATGTGTCTCACAGGACAGCATGTTTTATCATAAATGTGCACATTTGACAAACATAGCTGACACTGGCTTGAACTCATCAGTCATCCTGGTGGAAAGATTACAAAAAGAAATCGCTGCACTTACGGTAGATGCTTCAGCACATCTACTGAGTGTTGGGGAGTTCCCCGCCATTTAACCTCTGTGCACGATTCACACCGTGGTGTCACATGAGTCACAGTAGTCGCATGGCAGTCGTGTTAGTCATTATAATCACACGATTGATGTGTGAAATGGTATGAAATGAAACACCAACATTGTCCCTATGATGACGCCCTTCCTCCAGCTTGTGAACAGCAATAAACTAGCATGTCGAGGAACTACTGAGGTGCACATGTTCACAACCGGATTACATGCAGCAGACAACCAAATCAAACCCTACACAAAGACAACCACTGTAGAGACAGTTTTGGGATTTCAAAATCTCACGCTGGAATTTAAAACTTTCTGTGCCTTCAGTGATTGTTTTACATATATATATATATATATATATATATATATATATATATATATGTTGTGAAAATCACAAGCGCACAGAGGTCAATGCTGATGAGTAGCAAAACATCAACTTCAACTCTTCAGTTGATTTTGTGACTTTTTTGGAGAACAACCTCTTGGTCTTGATTGTTTGAGCACTTGTTAAAACATTAAAGATTTTCTAGCCAGGCAATATTGTGAAGTTCAGCCGAAAGCTGTAGAGGTTACCTTCATTGATCAGTCAGTGACCGCATTTATGACAAAAAGCAAAACCACATAAAGAACTTCTAAAAAAAGAAAGAAAGCATGTGATCTTTAACACATTTAAAGCACAAAGCACCCTCTCGTAAGCTTGATTGACATTTAGAGTTTGATTTTGTTATTTAAATATTCTATATAAGACTACTTTTTCTTTTCAATTTTATGCAGCTTATCTAGGCCTGTTAATATGGTTTATAGATAATGCTTTAGTAAAAAATACTATAAAGGTTTGCTTTAAGTTTATCCCAAATGCCAGATTGTTGCTCATTAGGTCGTACTGTACCCTGTAATAACAGCATAGGTACCGGCAACATAAATTATTATTCCCTAACTTCACATATTGCTCTCTTTACCTACATATATGTATCAGTACGTAACTGGTACACCGTTAAATTGGGAAGAATTGTGTTGTGCGCCGTAATCTAAAGTGTTACTGTTTTATGTTTAATTTAGGTCATTAGGCTAAAGTCATTTGAATACTTGCAACTGTTGCTGACTGTCACTGCATTTTGGCAATTCTTAGTGCAAGTCCAGTCCAAATGTCTTACCACTGTGCTTATTCTCCTTGACCTTGTGATATTTTCTATCAAGGGGTTAAAAACCAAGGTTTTTTTATGCTTCTTATGCAGTCAGAGGGCTTGTTTATCCTAGAAATGTTAGCATATAGGCTCCTTTCATGTGGAGTACATAATATGCTTTATATGGCTTGCTGCAGCAGGTTTGTACCATCAAACATGGCATTTAGCAGCACTTGTTTGTGCTTAAGTATATTAATCAAAAATAGATAAATGATGTGTGCATATTCTTGTTACAGAGTTGTATTCAGTGTGCTAGTTTACTCTCTCATACAAAGGACCCAGCCTTCGTGTTGTGTACAGCTATGAAAGGAATTTTATTTTTTAGGTATCAAGGCGAAGTAGAGTTTTTCCCCACAAGAATGGTTTCAAAAGCAGAAACATACATTTTTAAATCCCTCCATTCAAGCTTCACTGAGTAGTAAAAAAACAGCCCCACAATCAATATGATGGCCTCCTGTGTTTTGCAAGAAGGGAGCTCAGGAGAGAGAGCAATTTCTGAGTTTTTCATGTAATGTTCATGGAGCAGAGACAATAAATGGCAACAAGCAATATTCCAGTGGCCAGTCATCCAATCATATTTTTGAAAGCTTTGGGTGGATGTTACAACTAGGCTGCTCCTTTGGTTTCTCATACGTTGTTCTCCAGAGTGCCACAGTGGTCTTGACATTTAGGCAAAGGCTTTTTAAAGACCATGGTGCCCTCTTACCCACCAGGCAGAAAAATGTTTCTTGAGGTTACCATGACTATTATGCAAATAAAATGCAGGAGGTGCATCAGGAGGGGGGTTCAGATGTACTTGGGTACCCCCAAAGGTGCCACTAATCTAGGTTCCACTTGATGCACACCTGGGACACCAGGGTCTTCGCAGTTTGGTAAGGCAGAGGGAGGCACAGCATGTGTGGATCTGGCACAGTTTGACTTAAGGAGCCCGTCTGTCGTAGCAGTATGGATACTGTAGGAATGTGCCAGCTGATAGAAAGGCAAGTGGGAGGGTGTCACCGTGGGGGCTATACACCCTTTGAAACCCCAAGAGCTGTAACTAACCTACACAGAAACAATTGCATGCTCTGCTTTCCACTGTGGGAGGCATACATTTAATCAAAGGAAATTAGATTGCAGACTTTGCTGGTGTATGGACCAGTAATCAGATTGTATCATACTGTATCACACATTGTACTGTATCATATTGCATTGTGGTATATCATATTGTGTCATGTTACTATATCGCATTGCATTGCATTTAATTGCATCATATATTTGTTTTTGTTTTTTTGTATTTCATTGTTTCTACCGTATTCTACCATGCTGTGTAGGATCAGGACACGTTTTATATTGAGATGCAGAGTTTATATGTATTCAGTTTTTGCTATGAAGGATAAGATTTTATATATTTTTACTGCCTTGTTAACACTTGTAAGTGGGTGTGATTTGCTGTACCTGAAAGGGTTGTTTATTTTCAGTGGGTATCTTAAGAGGTGCATATTTACAGAGAGACACATACATGCACATCAGTGTCAATTTGGTCAACGAAAACTATGACAAAGATGGCAACAGCTGTTACCTCAAAATGCTTAGACGACATACAAAATGAAAAATGCATGACAAAAATAAGACTAAAATTTCACCGACTAAAATGTATACAGTTTTTGTTGACAAAAACGAATGACTCAAATTTGACTCTATATACATTTTTAAACAAACATAAACAAAACTCAGGAGGGTAAATACGTAGCTAACACAGTTGGATATACAGATTTAAAGGAGATTTGACGTGAAATGTATTGATACTGATGTGATGTGATACTTGATCCTGCTGTTGCGTTCAAGGGGCAAAAAAAGCTCTGAAATTCACATTTGAGTGGACTTCTACATGCACTTGTTCAAGTATTTCTTGACTGCGTAAATGCAAGTGCAGGTGGAGTGTACTCCAAAGACAGCTGACCCACAAGTGAAAGGCTGACAAAGATGACATAAAGTGAGAAACAAATGTGTGAGCATGTGCATGCATGTGTGTTCACAAGGGTATTTGTGTGTGTGCGTGTGTGAGTAAATGAGTGAGTGAGTTCCTGGGCTGTATTGGTATTTGGAAATGTGATTGACAGGGGAGAAGTCTATTAGGTGAGATTGTTAACAGAGTTGAGCCTGTTATCTGCTCCAGGCAGCCGTGAAAGGGGACGGCTGATTCACAAGGAAGCTATTGAGAATTTCAAAGGTGTTGTCTGACTGATTTGGGCCTGGGCCCACGTCACACTGAGCCAGCAAGCTCAGGCTTGTTCTCGAATCCACGCTGATCAATGCGCTTTCACATTCTCCCTCCCTCGCTCTGTCTGTTTCTCCGCGGCTCTTTTTCTGAATAAGTTTCTCTGTTCTCACATTTTCTTCAAGCATTTTAAGCCTCTTTTTGTTTCAGCTTTGCTAACTTTGCATTTTCCTCACTCTGTGATACAAATTGTGTCTTTTCCTCTGTACTGCATTTTTCAGTACACCAGAAACTTTGCTTCTATTGAACACAACTTAATCAGCACAATTAAGCATATAGAGACAACTAATCAAGCTATGCTTTTGCACAGACAAGCCCCAAAGTAAATAAAGTTAGCTGATTTGCTTACACTGTACTTCCCATCCTTGTTTTAGCCGCATGAATATTTTATATCCTTTTTGTTTATGTTGCTTGTGAGCATTAGTTGAACAGCCATCTCCACCCCATGAATTTCTTTGAATACCAAATACAGTTAACAGAGTGAAAACTCTATTCTCAGTGGCTGAGTAGGATCTAAGAAATTTGACTGCAGGGGCTGCAAACTCTTAGACCAAGTTGAAATATGGAAATAATAGGCAAGAAATGTGTGTGTCTGTGTAGTTTCGTCTGAGTGTGTGTGCGCGCAATGAACTCTGATTGACCTTGGTTTTGAGTCACCAAACATTGCCAAGGGGATGCAATGAATTCATGTGCATGTGTCTGTGTGTGTGTAAACGCTTGTGTGAATGCGCGTGTGGCAGCGTACAAGGTTATCCATTGGCTAAGGCAAATGAAATATGACATCCAGCCCCACATTCTGTCCACAGCAGCTCAACACGTACACAAACACGGATGCACGCAGACACCACATCTCACTACACACCCCTGCATGTACCAAACACTTTAACACACAAACCATGCTACATGAAGGCCTGTGTGTGTATTCTCTGTGCTGTGGGCAGGACCCCAGAGGCTGTCTGCTGGGCTCATTGGGCCCAGCTTTAAGAGATGTGATTAACCAGTTCAGAGAGAGGTGAGAAGCAGGAGGAGTGCCGTGGGGGAACTGGTCCAATAGGAGCATTACCCCAAATAGCTTCTTCTTTGCTGATCCAGGAGGCTTTTTAACAGCGGCAGTCCTGCTGTATGGATGTCAGCGTATGTGTTACACAAATGCAGATAGTAGCCTACCTATGTGAAAATCCAATTTCAGATGCTTTGCTTTCAAAAGATGAGGGCTGATATAAACACTCTGCAAGAGCAGAGACTTTTGGGATTGAATCCAGTGACAAAACTGTAGTGGGTGGATCCGGGGGGCAAACTTTGAAATGTCCACAGGAAAAATGGTGTACTTTGGCGTGAACTGTAAGTCTAAATGAATCAGCGAAGTAAACACTGGACAGCAGTGCGTGAAGGCCTACAGGTGCAGTGATTTATTGAAATGTATCTGCCATCTCTCTTCTTCCCTTCTGAATTCTCACCTCCTGTCATTTCTCTCCTCACGTCAGCTCTCTTTGTGCCTTGCCTTTCCCTTTTTTTTATTCGGTTCAAGCTGTGTAAAAATAAAATGACAAATATCAACGTATATCTAAAACTGAATTAGCTGTAGTATAAATGATATACAGCCTATGCTAATCACTCATTGTCTGTCTCTTTACTCTTAAAAAATAATGCAATCCAAGTCATATGAGTTGTAGTTAATCAAGTGATTGTTGATGTAATGGTTCATTATTCTATTATCTGGGTTAAAAGCCTAATCAATTCTGAATGACTTAGTGTTACATCCACTCTAAATATACAGCAGTGTAACTTCAATATTTCAGGTTTGAAGTCACAAAGATGAAAGCTATTTCTAGAAAGCAGAAGCAGGATGTTAGAGCAGAAGAAGAATATCAGTGCTTAATATAAAATTATGTCTATGTTTCAGTAAAAGTGTGATGGTGTCTCAGCTGCACACAAAACACATAGATGACAAATGACTGACAGTAATGTTGCTGACTGTAAGACAGAACTGCTAGGTTAGCCAATAAACGATGCAGTATACTGTCGCTTACCTTTACAGTAAAAAATCATACTTACCTGTGCTTTGTATTATCTTCTACCATTCATTCATCAATAACTGCGACTGTGGAGCCTTTTGAAAAGAGAAACAAATCACCTCTGACAGCCTCCGTGGGAAATATGCAGAGATAGGCAGTGATTCCAAATAAACAGTTTTAGTGCTCACAACTTAACAACAATAGGAAAATCCTAGTTTGGCTCTTAGTGGTCGCAGCACCCTAAGCAGCCACATAGGCCTGTTCTTCTCGTAGGCATCAAACCTTGAAGGTATTAACTAAACCAAGTGTCAGTCCAGGCTGACACTCCAAAGTCCATATGGCCATTAGTGGAAGACAACACATTGTTGTTCAATATTTGGACAATCAATCACTCAGTTAACCCAGCACACACCGAAGGAGAAAAGAAAAGGATCCATATATCCCACCTTGGATGTTGTTTGTTACTGGCTCTTTATGGTCACCTTTGTCCTCGATCCAGTCCTGACCAATTAAAATAATGTTGAGCATAATGTGAGCTGCCATGTAAGGCTCTGGTTCTTGGGGTTTAATGTCTTGCCTGACGACACTTCAACATTTGGATGTGCTGGCTTCAGTGCAGAGGAGGGTACGCTTGTTTTGTTTTTAGCTGTAGTTAAGACAAGTGGGTGGTATGTAGATGGAAGACAAACCCGGTGAAAAATATAAAAAAGAGTGTGTACTCATCTTTTAAAATCTAAACATTTCAGATTTTGAGGGGTTGGTTAAACAGTTTGTCAGTTTACAGCCCTGTGTGTGAGCCAACGTATAATTTATTGTATTTATTTCTTCCTGTCTCACTGAGACCAAAAAGGAACATAATGACTAATGAATTTCAGGTAGCACAGCTAATGTGTACTAGTGATCTACATCACTTGAATAGTCTGCACTTGATCAAAACATTTTCTGACAGCAGACTAATACATTACATAGGAAATTAGAAATAGAAGTGATTAGACATTGTTTCTTACACATACAGCTACTAGTGTGCCTTCCCTCCCTGATACTTGCAGCTCATACAGTGGCACAATCGCCGCAGTAGCAATTTTCTCACTCTATTGAAAACGTGGCCCAAAGAGTTTCTGCATCTGTTCTTTGATTGCTCCCTTACAACTGCACTCAGCAGCTGGCCAGGTGATTTGTTTCTCTGCATGATTCACAAACAAGCATTGAGAAATTGTGGGAGGTACACTTATACCTTACTTTCACTAGAATGACACGGCAAAAATCCTGTTCAAATGATTTTTTTTACATTTGCTTTTCTTTAAGCAGGTCTTACTTTTTGCCCTACATTCCTGTAGTTATAATCCAATTGAAGTCACTAATTGATTGCTGGATTATGGGTATACAGTACAGCAACACTAAAAGAGTCCAGCAAATCAAACAACACATGTACACAGTTAGACGTGTTGTGAAAGAAATCCTGTGTTGAAATCATGTTAATCAGTTAAATGTTAATATTCATACACAGAACTATTTCCTTATGGTTTAGCTTTGACCTACACCTATATAGTGTGTTTTACATTGATATGGACAATTGTAAAGGACATTTTGGGTGTGTTGATCTTCATGTTTTTTTCCAAATAATTAGGATTAGGGTTGTCTGACATTTGTTTGGGCTCTGTTGTAAAGCTGTGTCAGTGCACATCCAGATCTAAGCAATTAGACTAGTCAGTATGTTATAATAACCAGTAGGAACGATTGCCAAAATTACAAAAATATGATCAATATAACTGGCAATCAACCCAGAAGTACTGTTCACATTCATGTTTTTTATGCATGGAAAACACCCCTGACACCAGGTCCAGATCAGTAAAAAATAATGAGAGCAAAGTCAATAGACGGCTGCTGAAATGACTGCAGTGACTTGTTTGTTGTATTCCACTACCTACCATGGAAACTCTTCACAGTGTGGCTGCCTCTAACTCATTGTTATTAAAGCCAGTCTTTCTTATGTGACCTCTTTGGACAAAGTTGAACACTTACTTGAGCAAACGCTCCGTGCAATTAGATTCTGTAACTAGGACAACAGGTTAAAAAAAAAACAAAAAAAAAAACACAGACAGTTGCATGAGTGACTTAAAAGTCCTGTGTTGATTCTTGCTTTATGAACGCTGATTTCCTCAGAGGCGCGGGGTAGATGAAAACATCAAGGTGTGAAATAAATAACACATGATGGGAAGTGTGTGAATACTGCATTCTCTCGACCTCCCCACACACACGCTCCCCTGCACACACGAGCGCTGCATGTCCCCGGGATGAAAGTGGTAACTGGCATCTGAGATAAGCAAATGCCTTTGAGCTGCGTCCCTCACATCCACACAGATGCATTATTGATCGTGACTCCTCATAGTATGGGGATTTTACCCTGGCTAGCAGATGCCCCTAGGTGAGCATCATCAGATGAGCTACTGGTTGCATTTCATTTCTGTAAGTCGCTCCCTGCTTTCCCTCTGCTTTCACTTTTTTTCTAATTGATCTAAGAATTACTGAATAGAGGAAGGTAATGGATGAGAGCATGTAAAGGCTTTACACTTATCTGGCTGCCTATAGATCCATGATAAATATAGTATAAAGTGGGCGCAGTGTGGTTCCATGGCCCAGATGTGCAGTTATACTGTTGATGTGGGGACTCCCAGCGGGAAAGCATAGAAAACATCATGAGGTACGTCTGATACAAATAACTTCTTCAAACAACTGTAAGGCTTCTTTTTTTCCAAAAAAGGGATAGCTCCACATTTTGGGAAATAAGATTATTCACCTTCTTGCAAAGAGTTAGATGAGAATATTGATAGCACTCTCATCTCATCTCATCTCATCTGTCCTTTAAATATGAAGCTACAGATGGTTAGCTTAGCTTAGCATAAAGACTGGAAACAGAGGGAAACAGCTAGCCTGGCTCTGTCCAAAAATCCATCTATCAGCAAATCTAAACCTCTGTAATTAACATGTTAAATCTGTTTGATCTGTACAGAACTTAAAAAGTGTACAAATGACACATTGTTTTTGCGAGGGGTTGTGTTGTGGACTATTTCTTGGCCGGGAGCAGTAATTTCCTGAAGTCTCTGCTGGCTGCCTGGAAACTTCATGGTGACGACGACACCTAATGCTAAGCTAAGAGTGGTATTGGTCTTCTCATCTCACTCTGGCCATAAAAGCAAATAAGTGTATTTCCCAAAATGTTGAACTATTCCTTTAATCTAGCAATTTAACGGCCCAAACTTATAAATAAATAAATCTGGTGGCTCGTCATTACTGTTTTTTTTGTTAACAGGCTTGTCCTTTTGCCTTTTAATTGCTTGGTTTGAATTGTAGTTAATTATCTGCAGTTCTTTCTCTCTCTTTCACACACACACACACACACACACTCACACACACAGAGCACTCAAATACACTCTCTCTCTCTCTCTCTTTGCAGGTTAAGAGTACTTCATTGCCATGGTCTCCCATGCAGCTAGGAAGGCTGAATTCGCCTGTTCTCGTTAGCTTGGTTAAATAGTCTTGGCTATACTTTAATTAGTGTGAAAAGATCAATGACGTATAAAGGAGGGAGAGGGTTTTAGGTTAACTCCTTACTGGCCATTGTATCTCAACATCATTTTGAATTAAAACAGAATGAGCATTCAGTGTGCTTTATGTCAACAACCTTGTAAATTGTGGTTAGTATGTTGGAAAATCATGGAAAACTAGATCAACCACACTCTCTAACTCCAGCTGAAGTACAGGACTGATCCTTTTTTTTTTTTCTAAATTACAACATTTATGGTTCAGTCTTTTGAACGCCTGAAGGTAGCATTAGCGATAACTAGACAATGACTCATAGCTTTATGAATATACTCTAAATGCTGCTTGTCTGGGCTCTGTAGAGTTCAAGAGATACTAAAAAAATTTAGCTAGAATGGCTCGTGGTGCTTTTCAGAGGACTAATGGTACCTTTTTAATGGTACTGTTAAAAAGGACTGACTAATTATAAACAAATGGCGGGAGAAAAGGAGACATTACAGACATGTAGGAGGAGGTGTGGTGAAGGCATACACTGAGAGTATAAAAGTGGTAGAGGTTATATTGGTAATGTCAATACCTGTCAAATAGAGGTGCCATTTAAAGGCCAATTTTTCACATTAGTAATGCAAGCTGAATCAATGAGTCACATTGTAGCAATTTCCACAGAACTGAGGTGATCAATATTTGAATTGCTGTGAATGATATAAAGAATATTGACTAATTCTGAAGCTGAGGTAAACCATTAGACATTTACAAAAATAAAATGGTGCATGTTAGGTTCCACTTCCATTGAACTGAAGGCCTACTATGGTAAGGTTAGCAGGGGTAGTAGTAACGTAAAAACCATAAGTAACCGCTGAGATAAGCTGTGTAAAAGGCTGTGCAAAGGTTCTAAACATTTTTGATAACATTACACTGTTTAAAATTGCAGGCCTAGTGTACCAAGCATATACCTGATATATATTCAGCAAGACAAATGCACACAAAAATGCCCTTTTCCTAAACTAAAAAAATTGGTTACATACATTGAGTCTCACCAAATCCATTCTTCCTCCACAGAGTCTATTCACCAGATCCTCATCTCCCACTTTCTGCTTACTACCTCAATATTGGGCTCCTCCTCCTCCCCTGTCTTATCCCCTCCTGTAGCCCTGCTCCTTTTCCTGTGTTCTTATCTGGGCCTGAGTCCCCCCCCACCCTGAAGCTTGTTGCTATCTCTACCAGTCGGGGTAATCCACTCCTCCCTATGTGTCTGATGCCTGCTCCACTCAGCGGAGCCCAGGATTATCTCCCCACAGCCCCCCACGGCCCAGTGCCACAGCTAAAGGGGAACCCGGCACACTCGCTGCTAAGGCTGGTTAGCCAGATCCCTCCAAGAAAGTCAAAGTTGGCATGGGTGTTTGTGTTTTACTGTCTGGGCGGGATGGGAGAGAAAAAGGAGTGGATGCATGCAGCAAGTACACATGCAGCAGTATGCCAAGAGTACGCTCTCTATGAGGTCTGGATGGATGAGGGGATGACACAGCTGTTTCAGATCAAATCCATCTCCATTGTGGCTGCACATGTGGACTCCAGGAAATTAACAACATCAGTGTAATGGGGCTCTTTACGCCAGCCAGGGTCTTTAACCTAAAAGGACTAGTCTGAAAATCCCAATATGTTGAATATTTTCAGAAAACTCTGATATATAAGTATTTAATACCTAAATATCTCCTTTTTTACCATGTGTATTGGTAGTGTGGAACATTTTACATTGTTAATTGTTAATATGTCTATTCAAAAACTAACCAAGACGTTTAGTGAATACAGTAAATACCTTCAAATTCAAATTCCTGCAGTTTGTTCTTTAAATATATCTGTGTAATATATACGACGGTAGATCCCCCATTATATAAATATATTACAATATTATTACAATATATAATATTATCAGCACACTTATCTACACTGAATATGTCTTTTTTTCTGCTTGAATATGATATCATCTACTTTAGTACCAGTTTATCAACCAGGCTCAATGCCACAGAGAAGCATTATGTTTGTCACCAAGGTAATGTGGCTCTCGCATTGCAAAATGGCCCCTATACTGCACAATTGCATTTTTATACAATGTCATTTTATGTAACCGTAAATGATGGTGCCATAAATTCAGCCTGAATGGTTGAGCTTGTGAATTATAGTAGTAATCATTATGAGAGTGTATAATGTTATGTGCATAACCATAGGTTCTGAAGTGAGAAGAGAGAGGAAGTAGTCCTGTGCTGGTGTAGCCTCAGCCTATAGGCTGCAGTAGATTCACAGTCCATTCTGGGCTATATCTGATTTCTAATCCATATATTCCACTCGCTGCTTTCTTAGTCAACTCCTTTTCCCCAAGACACTCTCCCATCCAATTTTCTCTCTTTCTCTCCCATCCGCTCCTTTCTCCCTCCCTCTCCCACCCCTCGCTGTTCAGTTTAGATTCGGGGATGGAAAGCTTCATAAACAATTTTCTCCCCTTGCCGTTGAGCCACTTTTACCCAGGCACTGTGTGAACGCCATGCCAATTTCCTGAATCCATACTTCACAGCCACCCCTTACTCCCCCCTACTTTCTTCCTTTCTCACTCCTCACTCCCTCTGTCCATCGAAACAATGTCCATGTCAAGACAATTATACCCACTCTCTGCCACACACACTAACTCGCTGTGTTTACCACCGAAGGGCTGGTGGCAGCAAAGCAATTTCCTCCTGATGTGAATGCTGCATCTCTCTCTCTCTTTCTCATTCACAGTCTCTCATGGCTCCTCTACCCCTGCAGACATCTGATCTCATAAGCGATATATCTGCTGTTATAGCCACTGGCACTTCCTTGCATCTGGCCACCAGCTCTGCCAGCGCTGGTTATTTCTGCTGGGAGGTGGCAGGAACGTGACAGGCACAGTGGCAGCACGAACCGGCTCGGCGCTCTGGGCTCAGAGTGCGTTGAGATTATCACCGAACCCGCGGGCTCTACCAGCTCCACTCTGCCGCCGCTCCCCTCTCTCCCAACATGTGGCCATCTTGGTTTCACAAGTCACATACATTCTCCTCGTCGCTCCACTCCGGGCCTAGTTACAGAAAAGAACAGCCTCAGTCACAACTTTATGACACCGTCCATCATGGCTGCGTGTTGTGTATCCTCTCCGGGCAGACTCTGCCTTGTAGCTGCTGTGTGCGCTTAGAATAGGTGGATAAAGGACATGATTTAGCCCGGTAGAGATGAGAGAATATTAAAAAGTAAAGAGGTTAGAAGCTAGGCCTCCCCTGCGGTGTATGAAGGCGTATGGTAGTACCATGCAAACACATCCACACAGACCAAGTGGAGCTATAAGGCATAAACACACACAAATGCAGAGGCACATATGTAAATTCACACACAGTCCAGTGAATTTCTCTGTTTGTCCTTAAGGGGAAAAGGGGTGTGTGTGTGTGTATATACGTATTTGTGTGTATGGTTCTTAGGTCTTTGGGGTTGCAGCAAATATGGTAGAAGACTTGAGGCTTAGATGAATGGGGAGTTCATCCAAACAAAGGGGAATATAGACCCCATCTCTTTACCCCCTTATACTTTGAATGGTCTTAATGAGGGCAAAACAGTACATAAACCTCATTATAAACAAAAAAATATACAATGTTTTGTATCATATTTTATATGAATTCCAACATCCAGCACAGCTACGTGTAAAAATGTGAATGCAGATGTTTGCTTCATCTATCTGTATCATGTATTATACATACAACAGCTATCTGTCCAATCTGTTATTGATGTTTGATTTTTTTATGTGTGTGTTATCTTTTAAGATGAATATGTGTGGTTGTCGTTGCTTTTACTGTTGTGAATTCTGAATCTAAACTGTGAGGAGAAGAAGAAGAGGGAAGAGGGAGCAACAATCCAATCTCAGACATTGTGCCCACGTTAGCGGCATGTTTGTGCGCCGAAGCTTGTGGTCTGCAAATGAGTTTGATCTCGGCTGACAGCTCCTGAGAATTCCTCATGCTTGGGTCACATGTATTTTCCTCAGGGCTATCCCAGGCGGCAGCAGGAAGTATTTGTGATTCATGCTCTAATCTCCCCCTTCACAGATGTCATATTGAGAACCGAATTGGACTGCAGCTTTCGACGATGCATTCGCGGTGGTAACATTACCTCTCGTGCAAGCCAGGTTTCATCACGGAGATATAATGAAAGTGAAACCTTCAAACTTAAATGTCCATTATGCAAAATGTGCTGAAATGATTCCCTCTTTTTAATTGTCTTCCTCATGTTAGATTCTTGTAAGATTCTTTTAAAACTTCCCCTCCTCTCCCTTTGTATCCTATTCTAATATTAAAGCACTTTTCATGGATATTTTATGTGCCATAAATGATCCAGGATCAGTTCTTGGGCCACTTAACTCCAGAGATCATCAGAACCATATTGATTCTACTCATGAAATGAGCTAAATAATAAACAAAATTATCTGACATCAGTATAAACCAGTGTTCTATTGATTCCAGTGAGCTTGGTGCCTATGGGATATTGTCGTGAAATATAGCATCACTTTATGGAGTGTAGCGCAGGTTCAATCAGGAAGACTTCATCCTTAAATCTTTCGCCCCTACTCTTTCATTCTCTAATCAGTTAAGCTACACCTCTTGGCTTCTTTCCAGAAAATTCCCTGCTTTTTTCTTTGCCAGTCAGTTTAAAATTCAAGAGGCAATTTTCCCTTGCTTTGTATCGTCCAATCATGTAAGCTTAAAACTGCCCACTCTCTTTTGCTGTCTCTCTGAGGTAAATATCCACCATTTACCTCTATCTAAAGCTGCTGCCAAGGCTCTCATTCAGCAGCAAAGGTCCGCTCATGTTGCTTTAATACAGTTCTGTAAAGAAAATAATCATGCCCCATGTATCCTGCTTCTGCAGCCAGCCATGCTGCACCTTCAACCATTCATTTTAACCCCCACTTCAACTGCAGAATCCCATGTTATCCCTCCATCTTTACTGACACTGTCGCCAATTACACCTGTAGGGCCTCTTCTGAAGGGATGTCATGGCACGTGATGCTGTCTGTCTTTGCCACAAGATACAGTTTTTTCATTACTTTACTCATCACATCTTTGTCAGTTGTATAAAACTAACACGAATCATTATTTTGCTGAGCTTCAGCTTCAATGTTTTCCAGTGTTTAGACACAATCAGGATGATAATGCCTTGTTAAAGACTGCCTCCTCAGTCTACCTGCAGTTTGGGGGATTTTATTTTGGTTATACTGTTTTCTCCTTCTGCTTATCAATAATAAGTTACTCCAACAAAGACGACAGGGGTCCCCGTCCTAAATCAGATTGGAAACCTCGCCCATGCTGTCTTACAAAGAGCGCTGCTACCTTAATCATCTTGATAACTCACCCTCATCATGCATATTGTTGGTGGTGGCCTCACTGGCCCTTCATCAGCCAGTTGGCAAGGAGGTACCTTCATCGGGCAGCTGGTGGCACTGGCACAACAGCCAGCAGCACATGTTGGGTGGTTGTGTTCATCTGACTGTGTTGTCAGAGTTTTATGTGCCTCTCTTTTCTTTTTTGTCTGCTTGGAAATGTTTTCTGTAAAGTCATGAAGCAACTCATGTCAATTGATGCTGAATTGAATGTTGATATTAATATTGTATATGGCTTTACACATTTCAAACCCCAATGTGTCTTTTTCTGTCTTTGCTGCAGCAGAGTTAAGGCCGAAGAACCCCATAAAAATAATTCCTGATTTTTGTTCAGTCAATATAACCTTGAATTTGTGAACTTGTCCAGGAGGACTGCTATTCCTAAATTGTTCTCCTATTCTTACCCTTTGGTAAGGAATCCTTTTTATGAGTTAAGCTACAACTCTTGGCCCCCTCAAGTTCTTTCTATTATCAAAACCAGGGTACAAAATTCAAGACGCATCATCCCTTTGGCTCACAGCACCAAATCAAGCAAACTTAAAATGTTCCATACTGTCTTTCCAACCCACACAGACAATCACCAATCACAGTGCTCTTTAGCCCATCAGTCCTTTATTTCATTGTCTCCAGCTCCTGACAAACATCCACTCACCACCTGACCCACCACCATCACCATCAAGACTCCTTTTAGAATCCAGTGCAGTGATGATGAAGAAAATGGGGGCTGATTATAGGCTTCTTTTATGTGATTGCACTTTAGCCCCCAAATAGAGTCTACACCAAACTTATATTTACAAGTATGTTAAATCACTGAAACTTTGAATTCATAGATAGTCTCTCCTTATACAGGATATGTACCAGTAGAAGATGGGGTAATATAATGTAATGTATCTTGGCTTTTATTGCTGCGAGTGAACTGAAACCCATAAGTTCTCTTAGATAAGTAACAGGTTACAAATCTACTGCTTTAAAGAAGACTGTCATGCTATGTGCCTATATCCTTATGTTGAGATGTTAACTTTGTTATTCATGTAACATGGGTGAGGTGGTATTTAGTATTTATGTTCCCCGTCACTGCAGTGATTAGCAGCATTATCTTTTTTTTTTTACTCAGGAGTGTGTTTCTGTGGGCCTTCTTCCTGTATTAAAGCGCACCACAAAATGAACAGGAGACATAAAACAGCCTTGTTAGACACGACAGATTTCCTTATCAAGGAACAGTACTGAAACCCTTTTTGCTGAAAACACTGATAAGTAAAAAAAAAAGTGCAAGCGTTATTCTTTCTGACACATTTTTACAGACACAACTGTCCAATATGATTCGTCATCAACCTCCTTTCAAATAAGGTCTGTGCTGTAAGTGCAGGGTTGCAGAACAAAGTGGCCTTTTCTCTGCCGCTCGGTCTGTGGCCTCACTCACTGAATGAGAACTTTCAGAAACTAATTACAGAGAAACCATCTTCATCACATTGCCATTATGGGGGGAGAGGGGACGGGCCTGCTGACTCCCTGGGCTCCTGCAGAGAGCAAGTCGCTGATACACTTAGCCGCAGCCCTGCTTTAATTGTGCAGAAAATGTGATTTGTGCCCCGGCTTCACTTTCTAGGGAAAGTGGTGTTCACAGTCGGGGGTGTTCCAGTCGCATGAATAGCTCTGCTATTCAGCCACCCAGGGACCCCTGCATGTGTGTGTGTGTGTGTGTGTGTGTGTGTGTGTGTGTGTGTGTGTGTGTGCTCACTTGCCTGCTTCCAGTTTGTGTGTGTTTGTCTAAGAGTGTGCTCAAAGTCATTTGCACATATTCTGTTTGTCCTTCATCAGTAAACAAGATTTCCACAATGTGATTACCCATTAAATGTTGAAAAAAAAGTGTTGCAGAAACAAAAAATTAAATTCATATGAATATGCATCTTTAACAAAATCAAAACTCTTAACACATGCAATATTTAGTCATTCCCTCATAAATCTTGCTGACACATTTTCACAACTGATAAGAACTGGACAGGATACCAACATCTATAGATGCTTAGCATTTGAGGAGTGCCCAAAGCATACGTTCACATGCCACTCATTTCTGTTTCTTTTTAAGCTCCTGAAAGGAGCATGAGAAGAGCAAATGTAGATTTTTGAATGCAAAGGAATCCGCTTACAAACAACCACACATCTGCACACACAGTCTGGAACGAGAGAGTTTGGGAGAAAGAGATTGAAAAAAAGGGGAGATGGAGAGACTGAAAGGAGTGATATGGGCTTTGAAACATCTTGAGGGAGACAGAAAGAGAATTGTAAAGTGCAAGAAGGAGAGGGGGAGAACGAGGGAGAGACATATTGGCAGAGGATGAGAGAAACAGAGAGGCGGGGGTGGGGTGAGGAAGAGGAGTGTAAGAGTGAAAGAGACTGATAGGGGAAAGGAAGAAATCCTTAACATACACCCCTCACCTGGATATGGTGCTTGTGAGCTTCGCTAAAAAACTGCTGATGTGACACGAAGAGCGAGAGCTAGCTTTTCAGCGCAGAGAAAAGTGCTTACTGGCTCTTCTTTAAAGGGAAAAAGGCTTGAGGTACACGCCTCACATATCCTCTTTGTTTGGAGACTTTGCAGTGGCCAGCACTTTCTATCTCCCCCCTATCTGTTCTCCTTTTTTTTTTTCATTTTCTTATTCATTCCGTTTGTTCTTCTTCTCCTCAACAGTTTCCTAGGACACAGTTGCACCGCCTGGCAGGCTACTTTTGGATCGATTTGTTCCAGAATAATCTCTGGCAGTATAGCTTTGGCTAAACTTTACTGTTGCTCTTCGTATTAACAATGTTCCACTGTGGGAATATGGCTATGGCTGGGAACTGCTGAGAAGTTGTTGTGTGCTCTAAGAAGAGGGTGTTTCATTTGCCAATTAAAGATCCACTTATAGGGTCCATCCATAACACAACAATGTATGTCCTCTCTTTATTTGGTATAGACAAACAAAATTCAATTGTGCTGTGGATTCATTTAGATCATGGAGATAATTGTATCCCTCCAATTAAACCTAGTAACTATTCATTTTTAAAATCTGGATTTAAAGCATGCAAATTTCAGTAGGTTGTCTGTGTTGTGTTTCAGTATCATACAGGAGGACATTCACACTTTTAAAACTTCTGGCTGAGGTACATGTGACATTCTGACAAATGAGAGGTTTTAGGGCTATGAGTCATGTTTGCACTTTCAGTCAAAATGACATAATTGTAATTTCCAATTTTGATTTAATTAATCGTCACTTGACAAGTATTCATACAATGAAACAAGACTAAGTGTGCAGCCACACCAGCGGCTCTGTGAGGCTGTATATAGGCATAGTGATGGTTTAAATTAAATACTAACCTCAGCATGCTAACATGCTCACAATGACAATGCAAAAGAGCTGATATTTAGTGACAATACAATGTTCACTGTCTTAGTGTAGCGTGTAAGCATGGTAGCATTTGCTAATTGGCACTTAACACAAAGTACAGCTGAGGCTGATGGGAATGTCATAAATTTTGCTGGTATTTGATTGACAAATTTGGACCTGATGATGGTGCTAGGTGAAATGAAAAAAGTGGTCACCAAAGCCAGTATGATTCATCCTCTGGGGAACATTAATACCTGTACAAAACTGTATGGCAATCCATCCAATAGTTGTTGAGATACTTCAGTCTAGACCAAAGTGGTGGACAAGCCAACCAACCGATAAACCGACATTGCCATTCATACAGCATGGCTGAAAATCACCACAACTGCTGGAGTTATAAAGTATACCATTATTAGTACTTGCTTGACCAGACACCAGTATTGTCAGGATTACCACATGTTGATAATGAACAGGAAGGCTTTGAATACAAATGAGTGTTGATCCCAACCTTGACCAAGTCATTTCTATGCTTCTGTGTGTCTCATCAAACAGTGTTTAATTTAGAGACTTAAATCAATTCAAAAGGTTTTGGTGGATTGAGTGTTGGTTTTGGCGCAAGGCACAATAATAGCCAGCACGCAAAGAAAAGTACAAGGGATTTATCCCATCTCAAGGTTTGTCTTTCCATTCCTAAACCCCTATGGTTTTGTAATCAGTCTTTCTAAACCATCTTAATCTCTTAATTCACTTGTATCACTCAAATGGCTAGCTCTTTCTTTCCACCAGCGGCACTTTGTAGCTTCTAATCCTCTAAACTGCGGGAGATTTCCTGACCGGCACCAACCCCAGCACACATTAAGAGACATAACCAAAATATATGTTCACAAGGAGAGGATAACAGCTCTCACTGGAGGGGACATTAAACTGGCTTTGGGTCTGGTGGTCAGCAAATCTCCTACAGTGATTTAGAGAGTATGTAATCCCATTCTTGTTGAGACAACCCGCAATGTCTCTGTGGAGATAATGGCTGATATTTTGTCATTAGCATTGGTACAATTTGGTTGTGGTTACTGGAGAAGACCTATTCTTTCAATGACCTTGGAGAAGCTTGAGGACCAGTACAAGAAAAGCAGGAAGGACTTGAATAAAAGGGGGGATCATGGGGTTCAAATGGCAAACTTTTTCTCTGGAGCCTTAAGGAAAATCAATGAGTTTTGTATCCACTTTAGCTGTTACATGTACAGAGTGTGTAATGTGCTATCTGAGCACACTTACAGTCAGTGTATGAAAAAAAGCCATAAAATATTTAGTGGTCTTCAGTGGCTACTACCTACCTTAGTCAATTCAAGACTTAAAACCTTTCTTCTTCATTTACATGCCCCCTTTACATTCGAAGTATACTTAATCTTTTGCTCCATATACAGGGCCGACCCTGGCATTTTTGGAGCCCTAGAGCTGGCAGTAAAAGCAGTAAAGGCTATTGTTTTTCTCTAAATACATCAGCCAGTTTCTCTTATTCTTTATTCCCCATTTATGAGTTTCCTGTGAAAGATGTGGTGGTGGCAATTTCTTCCATCCTCTCTTTTAGGAAACGTAAAATCCTCTTTTAACTCACTGGGACCGCTGATGACAAACTCTGATCTCACCTTATCTGACAGGACTGGCCAATCAGCAGGGTCAATAAGTGTTGCCCATAGGACTCACTTATTGCAGGCTGTGCTCTGGCTGTACATGATGTAGAGGTGGATGTCTCTCCATCGGGAGCTACTGTAGTGGGCAACCATGGGGCTGGTGGTTTAATTTGTGTACCTGCAGGCAAAGACAGACATCCATGCACATAGTTATATACCCATTGTGTATGTTGCTCAGAAATGGGTAATAAATGCCAATGAGTATGCAACTGCGATTTGCAATAATAACTTAACTCAAATTCACAATAACCAAACCAACTTGACTAACCTCACCTGCTGCAGGCAGTGATGGAGTAGTAGAAGATGAAGGGTCTATACTTCGACTCCCTTCCAGAGTAGCAGAGTCGCTGGGCTGTGCAGTGTTGGGCTCACAGATATTTCCTATTTCCAAAACTGCATTTACACAAAACACATTTTTATAATATCTCATAGTACATTTTAATTTTAAACTATAACCCTGGTTTATCCTATGGGGAGATGGCTGTTGTAGTTATGTTATTACAGTATTTCAGCTGGTTGAACCTTGACTATGATCCCATAGGCTACTCACATTTGGTTTTCAGTAATATATGTAGAAAATGGTCAAACATGTATGCTTATCCTGATAATATAAAAAGAAGATTTTATTTTGTCTTCAAATCGATAGGTCTTTTCTAATCATCACCAGATAAACAGCTCAACTGTTTATTTGAGGTAGTGAGTCATTGTTTTATACTTGTTCCTCTCTGAAGAGCAAATGACCGCTGATGTCTCACCTCTGTGGGACTCTCTCCCAAATAGCATCCTCCTTTTATCTAACGGAGGGGGGAGAAAAAAAAGAGAAAATGTTTCAATGCCTCTGTCTGACGGGCAAAATAAATTGCACTTACAAGATCCAAATTACATTGTTTAACCTCAAAATGATTGGCCCGGGCCCCTCTCCCAGGGCCTGATCAGTTGGGTGATGTATGGCTTTAGTTTACTCCAGCACTGCAAATCCCACAGTATTCTGCAGGCCCCCAGGGCAGAGCTGGGAGGGGTGTAATGTGCACACCACGATGGAGCCAGAGGACGTTTAATGTTTTATAAGCCCCTTTTCCTGAACTCCACTTTAATTTGGAAATATGAAGCTGCACGTGTTGAAAGAGGGGATTATTAGCTGGTGCTAATCTCTCTTTCTCTCTCCGCCCTTGTTTACTGCAGCCCTCCTCCTCCTCAGCCCTCATCCTCAATCCCAAACAGAATGAAAGAGAAAAGAGAATGACAGTGAGGGGGCAGAAGAGGGGGAGAGAGAGAGAGAGAGAGAGAGAGAGAGAGAGAAAACTGAAATTGGTCTTCTTGTTTGTTGTGCCGTGTTGTGTTGTGAGCATGTAATAAGGCTCAAAATGTCACTGGTTCAAACAGTCACCCTCAGGCAGTGTGGGATTGTGGGGATTTGTGTAGTGGCATGTGTTTGCGTTGATGAGATGTGCACATAATTTGGGGGGATTAAGAAAACTGAATCATCCTGGAGTTTGTTGGATGGATCTCCTCTCCTTTTTATTGTTGAGCGTAATCTAAACAGATAAATACCACTTGAATAACTTAATTGTCATATGATGGATGTCTTTTACAATGAATAGCAAGATTGAACAATAAATAAAGTGATGAGAAAACTGCTGTAATATTACAAGTGTGTGTAGCAAGAGGCAGTATCCAACAGCTGTCATCTGGCCTTCCATCTTCAGGGGGAAAAGATGTTTTATTCAACTCTTTATTTTGTCCTTCCCTCCAATACAAGGCCCCTCCCTGTCTGCTGGCCCAGTGGTGGTATCTTTTTGCATTGTAGGAGGCACCATCTGGAAGAGGGAAATATTAATGACAAACCCAGATCCCAGCATGTCTTGCTGTTCTAATCAGCCAGTTTTCGGTTCCACATTGCTTTGTGTTTCTGGGGAGTGGGGAGGGGCGTGGTTGGTGGGGTGGGATGTGTGTGTGTATGAGGAGGGAGGGTGGGGGTTGGTGGGCAGCGTGTGTGCTAAAGCACGATTGATGCTTTGTGTAGCGACTGAATACAAATTAAGGATTTGTCAAACTGCAATATTTGGGTCCCAATAGATTACCATACGGCACCAGAGTAATTATGCACACAGTTGATTGAATGGAGTCAAAACAGGGGGAATGTGTATACTTGTGGCTGCTGCGGCGTTTGATTTCCATAGAAATGGAGGAGGTGACACACACAGACGCACGCAAATACGTAGACAAATGCATATGCACACACACGCACACACACAGGCGTGTGTAAATGAGTACCTATATACACACACACACAAACACAGGTTGACGTGTGCTTAAAAACACAATGAGATGCAGAGGCACACATTAACATACAAATGTTGACAACTTTTCAGCTAACAAAAATCGATGTGAACATGCACACACGCACACAAAGAAAGTCCTTAAAACACACAGGTGTGACACTGAAATTGCAATTGTAATTAGGAAATATGTTGACAGCAACTATTGTGTATGTAATGTAGCAATCACATTCAGGAGCGCATTTCAGCCTAAAAACTTTTACTTGCTCACCTGCAGTATACAGATAAGGCTCATTGTTTCCAGTTTGTACCTATTTTCATCCCCCAAGAAGAAACACTTTTCTTAAAGGAGCAGATCTTTTTAAAAGGATTTTCAACTGGATTTTATGTCCTAACACACCCAAAAGTTGTATTTCCTGCTGCAAGAAGTGAAAAGTAACACCAGAAAATGGGGCGAAAATGCAAATGACCTGCTAATCATGTACCGAAAGATTATTGCATTTTTGGCTTTCATTTTCATTTTCCTAAATAAACAATACAAAATTCCCATTTTTTTCTACAACAACAAGCCCTATATACAGATTATTACAAATAGTATGCACATATATATATATATATATATATATACAGAGAGATCTATTTCTACACAAATGTGTTCATTAGCCCCTCACACACATGTACAGAAGAAACTCAGAGGAGAAGCTGGTGGATGTACTGGAGGTCATAAGCTACCGTACAGTAGATAGGAGTGTGATTTATTCAGCCAACCCCCAGTTAGGGCTCAATCATTCCCTGTGGGAGAGTAATAGCCCATTCCATCGCTCTCTTTATTGTGTTCACACACATTTTGATTGTTTCCTTTTATCATTATTCCTGCAGAATTAAACACAGCATGAAATAAATGCTACTGGCGGTTCTATTATGTATTATTGTCACATTGCAGCACACACTCGCTACTTCTGCAATCATCATAAAGACTTGTGTTGTATTTTAATTCTGTCATTATCCTTTTTCCTGTATGTGTTTTTTTTCCAAGATTGAATTCATCAATATACCGCAATTTATAGTTTCATTTCAAGTGTGTATGTATTCTGTGGAAATAATATTACAGAAGGTATAAAAGGAAATGGAAGGAACACTCCTCTGGCTCACTTTAAATTATGTAAATTTCACTGACATTTGTTCTTTTTCAAATGTTTGTTCTTCCAAAAGAAAAAAAAACTCCCTTTACATCTTGGCCTTTTACAGCATGTGCAATAATTTCAGGCTTCAGTGAAATGCAATGTAAGTATTGATCATTTGAAGGTATGCAATGCGTAGAGGTTTAGGTCATGTCACTTCTCCATTATTCAAAGTTTGAGATAATTCAGAACTTGTGTAATGCATTCAATTCTTATTCAAATGCCATATCACAGGTGATATTTTCCTCCAGAATGGCATTCCTTTCAACCCATTCTCATTCCTCCCTAACAGATTCCTATTATGCACTTTCAGCAAACTCAATTTTCAGCCTTGCCCATTTAAATGTCTGAAATGTTGAAAACGGCCTTGGTCTTACCCTTTACACAAGACAGTCTCAAGACAGTCTTGTTTGAGGGGCGTGGAAGACAAAAAAGTTGTTGCCTGTTTGAGAGTAAAGTGGCATCAACAGGAGCTGTATTTCCAGTAATGATCCATTAGTCGATGTGTTGTTGATTCTTGCACATAAACACTGAGCTCAGAAACTGGTTAAAAAAGGAAATAAAAAGTGATATTAAACATAAACTGGGGACTTCAAAGAAAAGAAAAATCGTCCTTTTTAGGAAATAGCACTGAGCGCAGGTGCACTAAAAGCCTCCCCTATTCACCTCAGCCATCCAGGAGAAGTTGATGTTGTCAGACAGTGTCTCTGTCTTTCTGTGTCCTTGCTCTACAAAGGTTATCCTGTAGTATCAGATAGGATGGTGGCAGTAAAGAATCACTTCTGTGGTCGCTGCATCGCCCACGTATGGTCTCTGCCACCTGTCCCCAGAGGATAGTGTGTGTGTGTGTGTGTGGGTGTGGGGGTGTGTGTGTGCGCTGACCATGTCTGTCTGTGCAACAATAACAAAGTGTGCATGTGTCTGTGCGTGTGCATGCATACTTGTGTGTCTTGGTAAATATATCTCTATGTGCGTGCAAGTGTGTGTGTATGGAGCAGGTGGCGGCCCTTGTATAGGAAATGTCTACACCAATCAACAGACATCCCCTCAACCTTGGGATCCAGGGTCCCGCCCAAGCCTCAGTCACGTCGTTTACAAAGTGAAAGAGACACACAGACAGAAGCTGTTATCCAGCCTTATTTACTCCCCCACTCAGCAACACTCTCACTCCTCCTCACCTTTTTCAAAGGAAAGCACGAGGGCCAAATTGAACTTAAGCATAATAACTTTGGTTACGTTATTAACGAAAGAAGTTCATTACGAACACATTTTATTACAGTGAGAGCACACAAATAAGGGTTCTGTTACATTGCTGAAGTACAGAGCACACATCACAAGCGTAATTCTGTCTTCAGTCTTTAAATCTTTATCTAGAAGCGGCAGTTAGACTGCCCTAACCCACTTGGGGGAGCTTCTTGGGGCCACACACAATCTGAGAGGAAAACCTGCAGACACTACTCAGGGCTGGAAAAACACCAGGACCTCCTCTGCATATCACTCATAAAAAAAAGATTAATCCATATTTTTATTTACACCTAACAATGTGTAATTATGATACTAGAATTGAACGTCAATGAAAAATATGACAGTATCTATCACTAAGTAAGGTCATGTGTATTGTTTTTAATGTGTTATGAGATATAATGTTATACTGTACAGTATGTAGACTTCTTTTTTTCTTTTTTGGACAATGAAGCCAGAACCCCTGACCAAACATATATCCTTCACAACAAAAAAAAGACTACTGCCAGGAAGGGCAGAGATAAAGTAAGTGAAACTAACATTACTTATTAGCAAAAAAGTAACTCTCTCTAATCATGAAGAGGCAGGAAGTTGATGGTTGCTCTGTATATCCAAGACTCAGGATAGACTGTATAGTATAGTGAGTTTATCAGATGAGGCAAATGATGAGCTTTATTGGTCAAGGACAAGTCAAACTAGGACAGAGATGATTCACCAACTGAAGATTGGGCCTTTAAGATTACAGTTAATGTTTATCGTGAGATTGAGAAATTGTACAGTTTAGTTTGCTCAGAATTAGAGGCCGTTAATGGTAACAACTCCTTTATATATATAATATAAAGGTAACATTCAAGCGTGTCAAAACATTCATAATGATTGATACGACAGTTTCCCTTTAAACCCTAGTATAGTATATAAATCCTAGGATTCATTCATACCACACGTTGGTCTTGTTTCCACTATAAAATACATACGTCAACATTTTGGAAAAGATGGTTATTTGTTGAGAAGATTTATACCACACTTACACTTGTCTAGTAAATATGAAGCCACAGACTATTTCCAAAGGAAACAAAAATGAACCTACCAGCACCAGTGTAAAAATGACACATTGTGTTTTTACAGGGACGACCAAGAAATAGTCTAGCACATAACCCCCTGTAAAGCCACATTGAGTTTTAGAGGTGACAGTAAATAGATTGTGTTACCTTTGGATAGAGCCAGACTGGCTGTTTCCCTCCTTCCAGTTTTTGTGCTAAGCTAAGCTAACTGGATACTTGCTGTAGCATTATATTTACTGTACAAATATGAGAGTGGTATTGTTTTTGAATTTTCTTGATCAATTGCCATCATGTTTAGAGCTTGTTTGTCAGTGGGAGAATTCTCTCTACCCGTGTTTTAGATTTGGTCTAGTGGCTCAGATGTTTGCCGTTGTCCCTGTCAACATCTTGCTGGAAGTCAGAGAAACAACTGACCCAATCAGCACCTCTGCAGGCAGGAAGTCAGTGTCGTTATCAAGCTGTGTTGGAGACAGACAGATCAGGACTCCTCAGACATATGTAAGGCCAAACATCACTACTCTACAGCAATATTCATGAAACTAAACTGCATATTACCACAACAAAATTCAAAATGAAATATGAACTATCCTAAAATATTATTAAAATTAAAACAAAAGAATCATTTTGGGGGTTTTTTTATCAAATGTTTTCTTCTTGATTCTCAGTGCAGGCAGCAGACAACATGAATAGTGAGGCAGCACTGCTGTCAGTATTTGTTGAATTGGTGATATCTACCAGATTATGTAAAATACCTGCCTTCAAAATGTACCAGCTAACCATTAATTCAAAAAGCAACTGAGCTAAACTGAAATAGGTTTCTAAAATAAAATCTACTTAAGGTGCTGCACTTCTTTAGTTGGCGATGTCCATGTTGTTAGAAACACAGCTTTTGATTGTTTTTATATTAATAACTTTAATTATGAAGTTCAAACACAGTCTCCCTTTTTATTTCAGTAAATGGTCTTTATATAATGTTAATGACTCTCTCCAAGTTGGTTTTTGCCATCTGAGAGACAAACCAAGGCATGACAGCCTTAACTCAGCATTAAACACAAAACTAGTTTGAAAAGACGATCTGGTTTATTAGATACTTCGATATAGATGTATAAAGTGCACAACAACAATCAGAATCAGAATCAGAAATACTTTATTGATCGCCGGAGGGAAATTGTACAGTACTGGTGCTCCCAGAAAGTAGCATAGATTTAGAACTATGTACAAGTATGTACAAAATAGAAAAATAAGAAATAGAAAATAAAAAATACACATTTACAATATTTAAGTGAAAAATTAAAGTACAAAATATATACAATAACAATGTATATGAATGTATGTATATATATATGTATATATATATATATATATATATATATATATATATATATATACATATATATGTATATATATATATATATGTATATATATATTTATATGTATGTATTGCACTGAACAACAGTGGATGAAAAGAGAACGTAAGATGAACAGAAAGTGCATACAGCCCATACTGTGTTCACATCTTTCTGAAGTTGTGAAGCATGCTGGACATTGTTAAGTGCTGAAGTAGTTTCAGCATTAGAATCCTTGGATGCAGTCCTAGAAACACAACAACAAGTAGGCAATAGGGAAGAAAAGAATAAGGCTCTGTGGGCGGGAGCCTCGAGGAGAGTGCAGCTCACTGCTGTGGGCTGTTGCCTAATTTGCCTCTGCCACAGGCCAACCCTGATGTAGCCCCCTTGCAGCACCATTTTTTGATAAATATGATGTATTCACTTGTCACGGTTTCTCATAAATTCAATTTTAAGGATTTTGAAAATCTGTTTACTTTTGGGGGTGATTTTCCTTGCAGCTGCGCTGTGTATTTCAGTCTCTTTGGCTCAGCTCCCATTTGAGATGCTTATCAGATGTTTGCAGATGAGCATCTGTCATCTCCACTATGTGTCTTGTCAAATCACTCAGTTTGCTCAAAACACTCTGAGGGGAAAATGTACCTGTGTAATGCCTAGCTCCTTCTTGGCTTGTTGGAGAGCACAACATCAAAAAAGTTAGCGAATAAAGAAGTTCTGCCTTAGAAAGGGTAAAGAAAAGAGAAGCCCTCTGTGTGGGATTTCAATTATGATCTTTTTTTCCTCCACCTTTGTTTCTTTAATAGAGGTCCTCGATTAATTTCAGAAAGGTTTTCTCCCATTTTTCTCCCCGCTTCCTCATTTTCATTAAATGTCCCTGTTGGAGCTCTGTACACTGTGTATTGCATTAGCCGGTTAGCCAGGAGAGAGCGGATACGTCAGTCCACGTTTTATTACAAGCCGATGCAATGTAAATCAGCAGGTCAGGGGGTCAGCAGAACACATTAATTCAACGCTGTGGATGAAACGATGAGAGGAGCCTCGTCTCCAAGGCTGTGTTTCATTGCCCCGTCCTCATCACATGCAATAATATCTAACACTGAACAAGGACCTTTTAAAATAGTATATAGTTAACATGAAATTAATCTCAACTGTGGTATCTGTGACGTTAAATACATGTCACTAGCATACAGGAACACTACATGAGCAACATTAGAAGACTGAATTAGTACACTGCAGGCAATATTAAATCAGATTTCTCTCTCATTTTACAAATGAAAATAATGTGTAATTAAAACACAGTGACATACCTGTGTTTTTTTTCATACCGATATTTCTAGTTGGTTGTGTCGAGGAATTTTCAAAAAAGTGAAAATGAATCAGTAGATTTAGTTTTGAGGCGACATGTTTAGCATAATGCATTGAAAAGATGGTGATCACCTCTTTGCTGATATTTGAAGTAATCCCAGAGGACACACTGAGCAGCAGCAGTAGTGCTGATATGGAGCAGAGCCTTTGTGATTGTGGCAACTCTTCAACTGTCATTTGATGGTCATTTACTCCAACAAACTGCCACCAAAACCACATGGGCTTAGTGCCCAGCACAAGAACAAAATAAAGAAATGCACTTCTTAATGTGATGCATGCAAACTGATCTTTTGCATTACAAATATTCAGCACTTATCCATTAACTGGCAGCATGTTACAAAAGGTATTGCCTGCACAGAAAATTAAAAATAAACCATTTAACTGTGCACCATTAACTGACCAATGAGGGACTGTCTGTGATGGAGTGCCAGGTGCACATGAACACAAATATTCCTTTATATTTGTTTTGACACATATATTTCAAAACTGCGTGCATTTAATAAGAGTCCTTCATGAATCTCGATGAAAAAAAAGTAAATAAAAATACGTACATTGTATTTAAGATCAAAGAGAGCATATCCCAGCTCTGTGAGGAAGGCTCAGTTTCATTTGTCTTTAGGTAATGGAAGGTCAGTCTACAGGAGCAGCTTTGTAGCTGCACATTTCATGTGAAGGTGAGTAAGGTGATGCGCAGTGTAGAAAAATTATATTCGTCTAATGTATCATCTCAGCAAGCATTTCATCTTTTCTACTAATACTTTGTTGCAGTTGAAACGATAGATCAAAGGAAGACGGTTTTAGATGTTGCTTGAGCAGTTACAACAGCGAATCTCAAATGTACGTTTTGAGTGAGTCTCACAACACGTATAAAATGGGATCTTTCTAAGGTATGTCAATTTTGACACCTTTAGAAAACATAATTATTCAGAAGTGAAGTATTTGTTTCATGAAAATGAAGCCTCGAAATATTCCAATTCCAATATCCACAAAAGTCTGATTAGTCAGATGAAATCAGCCATATCCTCATAATTTCTGGAAATTTCACACAAACAGTTGGTAGCAGCTGCTCATTATGGATGTTGTCCATTTTCATTTTGAGCTTTAATTTTCCTCCTCAGCAATATTCCTCAACTTTCCCCTTTACTTTCTTCTTTCCTCATTCAGTATATCCTTTGCTGGAGAGGCAGAGACTGTTTGTGTGTATGAACATGATGAAATGTGTTTGCATGAGTTGCAAGATAGAAACACAAAGTAAGAGAGAAAAAAAGAGATAGTAATGTGTGTGCACTCATCAGCATGCACTATGCATGTGGTGCAAGTCACTCTGTGTGTGTGTGTGTGTGTGTGTGTGTGTGTGTGTGCGTGCAGAGAGCGTGGATAGGTGTGTTGGCCAAGCAGCATAATCGCCTACTGCTACAGTGAGTCCAGAGCCCTCTCAGCAGACGCCCCCTTTGGGCCGCCTCCACCAGCACCAGCTCTCCTCTGAGTGCACACTTTAATTAATAATCAAGCTAATTGGATTGAGGTCCCCCATTGTGCAGCCGATGTGTGGTGTGTGTTTGTGTGTGTGTGAGCATACAGTATATATAACATGAGCACATTTGGCTGCATTCAACAGCATGCGTAAGTGTGTTTTTGTAGACTGTGTGTGTATTTGTAGGAGAGGCAGCCGCCGTTTAGGTGCTGCTCTCCTTGTGCAAGCTAAAGACGACAGTAAAACTTGATGGTGCTCAAGAGGCAGCTCCCATTTTATAGAAATGTCTTCCTTATAGGTTGTAAAACATGTACCTTTCGCTACCCTCCACACTCCAAAGGTACAATAAAGTGATAAAGTAGCACTTTTATTGGATTTATTGCATAAACACCCGAGGAAAAACAGTGTTTCAGTTGGAAAGTTGATTTGATTTTAATGGCTGGATGTTCCATCTCTTTGACAAGGTTGACGAGGTTGTAAATACATTCAAGAAATTCTACAGATTCATGAACATATAGCAGTCAAATATGTTAAATGCGAAATTTCAAGCTTTCACCAGCCCTTTTGTCTAATGGTGAATTGTGTTTTTTTTTGACAACAAAATGCCACTGGTGACAAACGCCAAGGTATGTCAGGGCACCCTTGAGATTCTTCTTCCCTCTCAGTCTGTGGAGATGTACTGTAGGGTTCGTGTTTAGTTACTTTATGCCTTTCTACTGAAAGACTATTGAGAATTTTCTACTCATTCTCATTCTCTCCCTCTCATTTCACCCCTCTCTATTTCCTGTCCTCTAACCCCCCCTCCTTCTCATTCTCGGTGTGGACGTTTGGCAGGGAAGGCGGTGGGTGCTGCAGGCCAGTTCTCTATATTAGATGTCAGGCCTCAGATAGGGACTCAGGCCTGTGGGTAAACACTTTGACAGCTTCTACAGAGGATATTTTGTTGGTGAAATGGAGTCTGCATTACTCCAGGTGAAAAGAGACAGGAAAAGAGACAGAGAGGCAGAGGGGCGAGGAGTCTCACTCGTTCACAGCAGCTCCTCCGATGTAAGGGATTGCATTTGTTTGAGATTAGAGGACAAGAGGTAGAAATGCATCAGTTATTTTTAGCATTTGTTTCGACAGCTTGGTGTTTTCACTCATTATACCAAACCACACCGCTAGTTTAGTAGAGCTAAAACTCACTTATGGATAATTAGTGGATTTACACAAATGTGCAAGAAATGAACACGTTATTCCATGGAGCAACCCAGATTACTTAATTTAAATAACACAAACAGTAACTGAGAATCTTTGTGTGTGTTGTCTGGATGTCATCAAATTCTGCAACAACTAAATAACATTAACAGATCATATGAGATTCAATGTGTTCACACTATAGAATGAATTAACAGCAGTAAACGCCCCAACACCGCAGAATTGTGAGACTGAAATATAGGGACTTTATGCAACATCTTCCCTGTTTATGATGGTATTAAAAATCATGAGCATAGGACGTGTGCATATGTGTGTGTGCGTGTGTGTGTGTGTGTGCATATGTGTGTGAGGGTATACAGGAAGATTTCTTGGATGCATGAGCTTCAGTATGGCAAATTAAATTTGAATGCAAATGCAGCGGTATTCCTTGACAGTCAGTGATAAAAACCCTATTATGTTTAATGATATGCTTTGTGAATGTGCATGAGTGGAGAGTGGCCTGCAACTCAGGGGGCCATCTTCAAAAGTCTGCCGACCGTCTCCACGGTGGCTTTGAACAGCGCAGGTGCACATATGCGTGTACACACTTTAGTATGTGCATGTTTTTGAGTCGATGGAGTTTGCCGCTCAGCAGCTTCTCTCGTGGAGCTTCACCAGACGGCTAAAGATTTCCTCCGAAACACTGTTACATTTATCCGAGCTCATCCAAACCTCTGAAGAATTGCATGAATGCCATAAAATACTTTTTGAATAGCTCAGCTGAAGTCGTGTCCTTCACAGACTTTCATGTTTTTTTTCAGGTTCCCGTGGTGCTCCCTGAGCTTTGCTGGAGAATGATCATTCACATATTTCATACTTCCAACAACGTGGCATTGAAACATTTCCTTGAATTCATTTATTGAGTAAGACGTCTTATTTGTCATACCCAGAGGCGCGAGGGGAGATGAACAGTGGGTGTTTTATTTAAGACTACTTATAATGTAGCTTACTTATAAAGGGTTAGAGGGGTGTGTGTTTTTTTTCTCTGTCTCCTGTCATATGTGTGAGTGTAGTGTGTTTGTGGTGTGGGTGTGTGCCCATGTGTGCATCTAAAATATGATCTGGTTGTCTTAATGAGGGAGTGAGTGTTTAGTGACCTGTCCATTCACAGCCTATTGATTTGGTTTGATGTCTCTGTAAACAGCCAAGCACTTGGTGGAGATGCATAGCAGGCAGGATCATAAAAACAGACGCATCAGTCATCGCACAAACATACTCGTTATGTCACCACATGGCTGCTCACAGGCACCAAATCCATTTCTTAAAAACAGTCGAATGATTTCCAAAGTCCAGCCAGAACTGTAGTTAAAAGTAATGATAGTTTCCTGAAGATTCATGTTCTGTCGCGCTTAAATTCTTTTTCAATCCGCCCTGGTTTGGTCATTTGGTTTTTTTAAGCCTTGTTGTAAGTTGTTCCAGGCAGCAGGGGCAGTATATCTGAATCCTTTATAACCAGTTCAGTTTGATCCTGCTTATATTATTGGAAGGCTTTTAGTGTGAAATATCTACACGATGTGTTGAGTTTCATTAAACAGCTAAACGCTAGCATAAGGTAGAGAAAATAGTGATTGAAAATTTCTGTTAAAACAGAGGCTGTACTAAGGCAAAGCAGTGCTTTGACCTAAATGTATAAACACTAGCATGGCAACATGCTCACAATAACAATGCTAACATGATGATGTTTATCAGGTATATAGCTTACCATGTCCACCATCTTAGTTTAGAGTTAACAGTTGCTAATTAGCGGAGTTGGACAAAAGTATTGGACAAATTGAAATGTGGACCAGATGATGCTACTGTACATGAAATGTTAAGGGATCACCAAAGTTACTAAAATTCATCCTGAGGGGAACATGAACATCTGTACCAATCTGGCAATCCGTCCATTTCACTCAAAACAACAAATCTCTGTCCTCTAGGGACCATGGATATCTCTTCAAATCCAGCTATCCAGTAGCCGTCAAGACATGTCACTAAAAATCATAAAAATGTAAGTATCATGGTGGCGCTGGAGGAAAAAGTCAGTGGATCACCAAAGTTATTATAATTCAACCTCTGGGAACAATGCATGTCTGTACAAAATGTCATTGAATCCATTCAAATATTTTTGAGATGTTTCTGTCTGGACCAACCAACAGATCAAGTGACAGATAGGCAGAGAGACTATATGGCACGACTGCGTTATTGCACTGATTACACTGAAATGTTATAATTATCACGACATAAACATGCATGTTTGCATTGACAGCAGCCAGCAAAAACAGTAAATTATACAGGAGCAGATATGAAAACGAGTAGGCCTCCAACCAAAATATGATCAAACACACTTATAAGACAGGTCAAGTTCAAATTAAAGGTCTGTTTCTAATAATGTCCGGCCTCTTTTTATGTGAGATAGATAAACATCACTGTTGGGGAATTGGAATTATTGGTGTTTTAATATAAAATGTGAAAAGTTACATCATTCTTATAGTATTATTTTGTTATGAAAATATATTATAACATGTATCTTGCTCATTCAGAGGGTCAACATTGCTTTCCTTAGCTGATAAACTCGACTATACATTAATACTTGGCTGACTAAATGTATGAGGATGGTTTATTAAGCTGTATGTTTCGCTGCTTGCATAGTAGCAGCTTTGTCCTGTGGTGGGGCTCAGGGGTTGGCTCCAGCCAGGTGGAATGAGAACAAACAAGCTGTCAGAAGTAATCACATCTCCCAGACACTGGACATGTGAATGCACCAACATATCTGTCCATCAGCGCCTCAGAGCCAGTGGCCAGTGTCTGGGGCCCCCCTGGGCCACATCACAGGCTGACAGAAAGGCTGGCACTGATGAGGGCTGTTGTCTTTATGTTCCACAGGAGAGGAAATTAAGCCATTTTTAGAATTTATCTTGCTTGAATGGACCAGCGAGGACTGCGCTATGAGATAATTGTCTTCAAATGTATGTACAATAGGAAATTAACTAAGCAGATTGGATTTAGGATACCTCAGCCCGAGCTTGAAATATATAAAACTGCCAATGACTGGTGTTTCTGAACATTTCAAGTGAAAGCTCCTCCAGTTAAACGTATATAAAGGTGAGAAACACTGCAGCACTTCATAAACGAATTTCTTAAATGCTTGTCCCTGGCCTCATTTAAGTCACTTATCGTTTCAGTTCATTATTTTATGTTTTTAATGCAATTTAGTTTACTTCCAAACAAGCAAAAAAGTTTGAGGAAGGACTGCAGGGAGTAAAAAAAATGAACTGGAGTGGAATAAATGTGCTTCTCTGCTAAATCCATGAGGGAATGTCCCTCCCTCAAAACCTGTTTACTAGCAAAAAAACATGAGCACTCTTTCTAGTTTTAATCCTCTCCTTTTGAATGACAGGATTATTTTTTTGCGGCAAGAAAACATTTGAGATAAGTATCGCTATCTCTTCTTCCATCACTCCAACTGCAGGTTATTGAATATCCCAGTGGAGGGGAAAAACTAATTACGAAACGTGTCTGGCTAAGAGAGTTATCTGCGAGATAGCCCGCAGTGCAGCCATGTTTTAGCCCTTTTGTTTTTTTGTTGTGCAAACTAATTAGTTTTTTCTCTCTTTTTTTAATGGAGAAATGCTCAGCTGCTCCCCAAACTAGTAATGACCTTCCATCGGAATTATGACACCGGCAGATGTAAAGCTTTTGATTAAGCCCATTTACATGGAGCCCGCACTAGTTGAGACGTTCAGCTCTGATGCTCAGGATTATAAGTCCCATTCTGTTTTGCCGTAGGTGAAGTGCTTTTCCAAATTGCTTTCATTATGAATACTAAATCTCTCCCTAAACTTTGATGAAACCTTGAGATGATAGATTTACTTAGGTTTACATTTGTTTCAGAGCAATTTCTTACAAACTTTGTTAAGAAGCTATCACTTCCACATGTCAGTTTGTTTGGCAGTTATTAATATGAACTACTTCAAACTAAGCTCTCTATTTAAAAACTGAAATTGACTTGGCTGAAGTAGTGTGGATATACTGTATTATTTCAGTATTTTGGTCCTTAACTTTGGGATAAAACAATACAATTAGCCGCTCCAGCGGATGACTGCTCAAATCCCTGAAATGTGTTAGACTAATAGACTCTGTTATTATTGCAAGTCAAAAAGTCATGTTGACCATTTTGACACCGACAGATTACTCACTGCATGCTTAGGTAACTTAAACTACAGTATAATAATTAAGAACGTGTATGTGTTTGGAATTTTATGAAATTCTGTTCAACTGATTCAAACAAACAAAAGACAAAAGTAATCACGATGCCCAAATGTGGCTAAAAGCATTATTAAAAGAGAATGAGGAAAAGTCTTTTAATAAAGCTTTTCTGATTTTTTTTTTTTTACGAGAAGAGCAGATCGAAATAGATTCACTATTAACTAGTGATGCTCTCCCTGTAATGTATTATATATGTAGTGATTCTCTTAATTAGTGAGCTTTAGAGGTGCTGGTAGGTGGATTTTGCTACTGTACCTTTGGACAGAGCCAGGCTAGCTGTTTCTCCATGTTTCTGATCTTAATGCTAAGCTAAGCTAACAGTCTTCAGGCTCCATGAATGAATTTGATCTTCGCATCTAACTCTTGGCAAGAAAGCAAATAAGCGTATTTACCCAAATTTACAAAGTATTTATTACTAGGCTATGCTCTTTACCATCACTAATGCTACCATAGTTGGTCCAACGACATACATATTATCCCTTTGATGCCAGTTTACATATGGTGCTATGCAGTACATTGACTGGCCTAGTGTGCAACCTAAAGCATTGAGTTTAGAACTCAATTCAGCAGAACATATGAGATATGGGAATATGCCACTTGATGTGCAGTAGTTCAGAGTGCAAAAACAGGTAATGGAGGGCATTTATCAGGGCCTAGCTTTGAAGTAAAGGGACTAACATAATAAGGCACTGCTCTCTTTGTCTGCATTAGTTCAAAATGTATAGTAGGAAGGTATGCCTTCCGTATAGGCTGCTGAGAGAATAGAAATGGAAACGAAGGGATGGGGATGTGAAAAATCAGAAGGAATAAAAAGAGTGTTCCCTCTGTATGTGCCACAGGACCTCACCATGGGGACTTATCTCCCTTGCCCGTGTTGCCGATCCGTTAATGGCTGGCATCATAACTCTCTGTGCAGAGGCTGTTTGCTGCGGCTTCTGTCACAGGTTCATCATTACGCTGATAGCTTAACACTTGGCAATGAAACAAAGTAGCCTCCCACTGGTGTAGATCAATCCTCTGACACCAGGAGAAACCCTGAGAGTATATCCACAGCACTAATACAACTCACTGGGAGGATAGAAGAAGGTATATAAAGCTATTCAGAGCCATAGACTATAGCACTAATAAAAAGTGCCTTGAATCGGTATAGCTGTGTTTTTTCATGACTAATTGATGGCACAGGGTTCAGGACTAAAATTATCATATTGAACAGCTGAATATATCTATTTGTTTCTGTTGTTGTTTTTTTCATTTGATCTTTTTTTTCTATTGTGTATATCTGTTTTGAGATTGTTGCAAGCAGAAAACATTAGCACTTAAGTTGCAACACATGCCTTTATATCCCGTTTAGCCTTTAGCCTCATGTTGCAGCAAGTGACCATTCAACTCTAACATACACAGAATTATGTTAGACTGATTTCTCACTTCCAATCATTTGTTTTTCTTAATTTAACAAAATACAAAAGTCCATGCAGAAGCCACAACAATGGTCAAGGATGCACAAACTACAAAACATACAGAACATGTTTCACCAAAATCAATATATTCTTTCCGTCTAATTATGGTGGGCTGAGTTTATACTTGTAGTCAGATTCACAGTAAAAATATTACTATACTGTGATATTGAGTCTACAGTAACTTCTACTTCTACAGCTTCTACAGTAAGGAACTATGGAGATTACAGTATAAATACTGTAAAAACAACAGAAATCTTTTACAGTGTTGACGGTTGGTCTATTTTCTGTGGTTGTGTGTCATACTTTATGGTCAAACCTTCACATGGGTGTCTTCTCCGAACACTGTAAAAAAGAAAAAATGTTTCCCAACTTTTAAATGACTTCCCTTGGGCTGCACTGAAGAACAACCATAAGACAGAGAAGCTTCGCTTTAAACTCAAAATTTAATATTCTATGCTGGAAAACACGTTTCACACATACAAGTTTTAAGATCTGTGGCTCTGAACTGAAGTTGACAGCCTCCGGTTAAGGCTGGATACAGTAGCCGGCTCATAAGTTAGTCTGTAACAGCTGTCAGGTTCATTTGTGCAGTGAAGTACTTAGGAGGTTTTCCTTACTTTAACACAGGCATTTATAGGCAGTCCTGCAACCACCCTCTCCCAGCTAGCTTGTGTTTCACTAGCTTCTGTGGGTTTTTCCCGTGGAGGACGTCTTTGATCAGTCATTCTGAAAAGTCTGTATTTTAAGGTACGTGTGTATCTGCTACTGAACTGCACAGAAGAATTTGAGCACCTCATCATTTTAACAACATTATCTTGTTCAAGTACAGCCTTCATAAGGCTTTACAGCGCTGGTGTTTGATTTTTGAGATCGCATTACTTACTACTGTTGTCACATGCGTTACATATATAATTTCATCTGAATTATACCCTGATGCTTAAAAAACACAATACGTATAGTAATAGTACTTGTTTCGCTGAAACTGTTAAGATTGCCTGTCATCCAAGTCATAGGATATCTAATGTTTCTAAGGAAATATGGACATGGTTAACGTTACCATCATATTACATAAATATAATTTAAATTATGTGAAAGGGAGAACCTGAAATTTCCAAAAAAGAGCCAGCAACCTGTTTATTATCTTAATGGGTTTAAGCATTTTTGCTTTTAGATGTGACCTCAACGACTCATCAATGTGAACAACCCACAGGTTAAAATACATTTCACCTACTACCTCTATCTTCCCATACAGCACTTGTATTCATGCATACAGATAGGATACACAGCACTTTCTGTACATAGTTTCTGTGTCATAGTTTCATGCTCTGCTGTACTCTGCAGATACATTGTACAGGAGTTAGTTTCCTGTGCACTTTGGGATGAGGCTTGTCAGTTGCTATCACATTTGGCTTAAGAGGTACAGCTATTAGTGCCCTGTTCTCAGCAGGGTCAGTGCCTTAACAGTGGTTTCCCTCTGCACTTATAAAGATTGTTGTGGGAGTACAGGGAGACCTGGACCCTCTCAGAGGACGAGACCCTGCATGAGATGGAGGAAACAAAATGCAATTAAACATGTGTTGGACCATCTGTAGGTCTGGCACAGAGCTCATATGTAGTGACCAGAATGATAGGATGACATGCATGCCATACTGTGGCTGTGGGGCTGATGACTTCATTTGTTATCAAGTTAACTAACTGATAATTCTGGTTTATGTCACTGTGTGTCAGTTTTATGTTCAAGAAGACAGTAACTGGTAAGCTGGTATTCAGAAGCCACAGTGCCTTTATATAGTATTCTGTTTCAGTCCAGTAGGTAAGTAAAGGGAGACTAGGCACATCTGTACTGTTCTGGTCTGTAAATCATTGGTTAGAGAGCCTAGAGACTATTCATGTTGTCAATGAAGCTTGCAGAAGTGAAAGGCAACAGAGAGAGAGTTTCTGTCGCAAATCTCATCCTCTCCTGACACCTGTCATCATTCACTTTTTTTGCAGAAGAAGAGCTGTTTCATTCTGTGGACCCGGGAAGAAAATAGTATTGAATAACCCCCTTGGTCAAATTTTTTTTTTTTTGAAGAATTTCAGGCAGTGTGATAAATTAGGTGGCCCTGTGGATCGATAGCGCCTTCTTTCTTCATAACTCAAGATGGGATTTGTCAAATTCGGGGCTAGAGAGAAGTCCATTAAGTTCATCACACTGACTGGCTGTAATTTGGAGGTAAGAAAAAACAATATGAAGACTGTGTGTATATGCATGTGTGGGTGTTCTTAGGGTTATATTGTTTAGATTTTGGTCGGATTCAGATTTGGCACATCAAATCTAGTGATTCTTTGCTTTGGGTTTAATATATTACAAATATTTCATATATTCATCAATTATTGTCTTTAATTGATCTTTTTCTAGAATAACAGACTGCAACATTGAAAGGCTGTGGTGGAACATCATTTTAATAAGTTAACAGCAAGATAAGTCACGCAATATTGTTACGTAATGTTGACTATGAGTAATTGTGACAAATATCATTGAAGTCATTCACAAACATTTAATTCATTGGGGACATTGCTACAATTAAACAGTCATGAGACACAGATCACTAGCAGCCATGTTTTTAAAAACAAATGTTCAATTCATGACCATTTAAACAGTAGTGATATATTAACAAGCATACCAATAACTATAAGAGGAGTACAAAGAAAAGAAAACTTGTCTAAAATGTTTATTATCTGCAAAGATTTTATAATAATATTAATTACCTTTTTGGCCATTTGGGTGCAGCACATCAAGCTGTATAAAGTCGATATGGTGAACATGTTAGCAAGTAGTTGCCTATTTGTTACCGCTACCTTTGTCTGTCTGTCGTTTGGTGCTGGGCAGGTAGTGTACAGTCGTGTTTAACTGTAAACAGCCTTCTGCAGCTGGAAATGAGGCTGATGAGAACGGTAAGAGTGATCCACGATGCAGGCAGTGAAACCAAAAGACGAAGAGTTCAGAGACACAAAAACCAAAAGGCCATGTAGAGCTGAGGGGAACTGCAGAGTTGGGTGATAACTCTCTTGCATCTCTGTCCTTTAAAACATATGTCGTGTGTAAAAATGTATGCCTGTATGTATGACTGCACAACCGCTGAATGTTTGTTTGCCACTCAGGGAAGGTCACCATGGCAACTAACCTGTATAGTGATGTCAGTGCAGGCTCTTTACAGCAACAATACCTAAAAGACAAATATAAGAAGATAAATAAGTCAAAAGTTTTAATTATACACTTTATGTGCCTAAAACAAAAAGTGATTCCTAAATTAAAGAAACAAAGTGTTGCATCTACACTGTACAAAAGTTCTGAGAAACACTGTTTACAGGAGCTGCAGCTTAGTAATGTCTTAAACTGTGAGTTCTCATCAAGTATTCATGAACTCAGTTCAGTTTAATGCTGGAAAATTGAAGGGGAAACAACATAACAGCGATGCACAATTAAGGAAGACAGAGTATTAAATCCTAATATGAAGTCACTTTGGTTACGCAACATACACAAACATAGCTCTTGATTACACAATGTATACAGCGATGTTCTGGATTACCATGTAAAGTATAGTATGCCAGCAATAATATGTCATCTTGCAAATCCTTCAGTTCTTCTTAGCTCTTCATCTTGTTGCCCTATAGATTCTTGGGTGATGCACGCAAACTGGAGAAAAAATGGCATCCTGTCATTTGCTTTTACATAGGCTCCATTCTAACAGTCCAACTTCTGGCATGCTAATGGCTGGGAGTCTTAATTAAAATGTCAAGGTGGCGTGATGTCCCATTAAGGCTCCCCTCCCCTTCCCATGCCTTTTCTGCTTCTGATCCTCCCCAGGGACCTATTAAGCCCAGGCCAAAATGATTGAAGTTCAAAGAGGTGAGCCCGAAGGTTGGACGCTCATCGCTTCGCGCTTCGCCGTCATCCCAGCATCCTCCAACCCTGACCTTTAGCAAGACAGCCGTCCGCGCTAATGTGCTCGCATATATAATGAGAGAGGGCTTCAGACTCAGACCTCCCTGTCAGCCGTGTAGGCGATAATGCCACCAACCACTACCCACCCTCCTCTTCCAACCCGCCTCCATCCACCTCCACACTGACTAAACAAAAAAAAAATAGGCAAAGTAATTTGTCGAGCTCTCCTGTCCCTCATTGTTGGACGATCCTCTGGCACTTTGCATCTTTTTGATTCGCCTTTTCCTCTTTTTGTCTCTCTCCTCCCCAGCTATCTTTCTCTTTTCTTTACAGTGCCTGTTTTGTCTCTCCCTGTCTTCTTCCTTCCGAGGAAAGGTTATTGGAAAGGACAGGGCAGTGCCTGCTTTTCATAACAGGCTCCTGTGGCTGTCACGGAGTGGCAGGGCCATTCTAATGAGCTTCTCTCACATACGGATGTAATGAAGCTTCAACGACATAAATCAGATCGTGAGACAGTGTCAATAATATTTATGAACCAAAGTAGACGTCATTGGGTAATTTGGTCAGGAATGTGAGGAATTGAACTCACTGCCCAGGAAGAGCCGTCCACCAGCAGTCCAAAATGGCAGGTGTGACTACAGTTCCTTGTATGTAATGTGGTCGAACTTGATCTTTACCAAATATTCTTCTTTGGCCTTCTGATACACTGCGTCTCCACATTTAAAACTGTCTTGGCTAATGAACTTGTGTCCATGTGTGTGGGAAGCCTTGTTTCCCTGGAGAACTGTGGTGAACTGTGGTTGTGTTAATGAAGGCTATTCGTGTGTGTGTGTGTGTGTGTGTGTGTGTGCGATTGTGGACACTTTTTTTAACAGAGTGCTGATCGCATCTCCTCACCAGCCCATCTCCACCACATTGACCGCATCCCGAAAGCACACAGACCTCTTCCCTTGTTCCACATGTATGAAACCTTTGGGCCCCCCCACCTCCAACCTTCCCTCTCGACCTCCCCAGAGACAATTATCCTTACCCAGCGGTCCCCTCCACCCCCACTTCTTAATGGCTGTGGGTGGGATGGGGTCAAGGTAATCACTGGGCCATGAATATTTGTACCCACTCACTTCATCAGTGCGAGATTACCAACAGGGAAATCAATGAGCAGTGCCCTAATGAAGGATCTACACTTGTGCCCAATGGACCTGTTAGTTTTTATCTTTTCTCCTAATATGGTATCAATGAGGTCCCCAGAAACTGTGGCTCGTGTATCATACAGTATGTGGCATTGGTGTACGAGTGCACATGATCATGCAGCGATGGAGGAAGGCAGGCTATTCACACACCGTGCCGAATGTGCAAACTTCTATCATATTCAGGTTGGTTTAGTCATACATTAGACTACACATCAAGCAGCAGGGTGACTTTCATTAGCAATCGAGCTGAACAAGTTTCCACAAGCTGAGTGGGCCACGTTACATTCATGCCGTAAAATAACTACGTGCCGTGTCAATAAAAATAATACAACTCTTGACAATGTTATTACGGAATGATATCAGTGTTTTATGGCAGTGAGAGTTGCATTTGTTCAAATGATCCACTGAAATAACCCAGTAAACAATGACACTTTGTCACTGAACACAAGCTCTTGTAAACTCAAAAAGAATTTGTGGGTTTTGCAGCGTTGAACGTGGCAAATATCTCGTAAACAAAGATGGTACAGAAATATAGCGACAGGAATCCCCCGCGTTGGGTCTGTGTCAGAGTCATGATTTATATTTTCTGTTGGTTTTTACATTTTCTAAGTTTGAGCTGCTGGCAGACACTGACTGCACTCACATGACTCACACATACTGTACTGTATATGATGACACAAACAGTACGTGTGCACACGCGTTGCTGGACAGAAACACACATTCATGCACGGTCTCTCTCAGTGCACAACACACACACACACACACACATTCAGATACATACGTAAACACACAGAACCGCTTGGCCCTCTGTCTGCCGCGCTCCAGCGACCCTATCTTATTAAAGCCTGTCAGCATAGCTAGCACTATCATAAGCTTTTTATTATTGACTCGGAAAATATGATAATTTGGAAATCACAGGCCGCCTCCTAAAGACTCCACCGTCACTTTCAATTTTAGCTGCTCTCCCTTCTTTTAATGGGAATGATGAGATAGCAGGAACTTCACAAGCTTCATGAGTTACACACTTTCTCCCCTCTCCCCAGTATATTTAATTATTTATCTATTTATGTTTTTTTTTAATTAGTACATTATAATTGAGGTCTGTCACCTATTGCACCTTCAAAGAAAGCTAAAACAAATTTAATTAAAAGTGGTATCTTCTTTCATAGGGGAAATTGAATTATGTTTGAAGTAGGAGAGATTGCCAGCTGACAATATGTTTTATTTATTAAATCAGCTTCTTTACCTTTTACTTTACTTTTTATAGCCACCTGAAAATAATCCCAATGCGAGTTCATTTCTGACACCAGTGCCAATTCTTTGTGGGATGTGGTTGTGTATATTAAATAAGTATATTCATTTTGTGCAATGTAAATGAAATAGAGCATCAGTGATCTAAAACTGAACGCTCTGTATATTGCATTTTGTGAATTAAAACAGGGGTTTCTAAGGAAGCGGTTAGTTTAGAGATAATAAGTTTATAGCTGAAAGTGCACCAACCAAGATGCCTAACTCATCCATCCCCAGATTTTCACTTCTTCGCCTATCAGCTCTTGTCTCCCTCCTCCCTCTCAGGGCTCTCAGCATTCTGGGATTACCTCCCTATCTATTCTTTGCATTCCCAGAGGCTCGCTGTGTGATCCATAATTCAACAGTGCCCCTATTTCTGGCCAAACTAGAATTTGAACTGTCCCATAATCTCCATCTGGCACTTGGAGGCTTAATCAGAGTAAACACTGTTGCTTCAATATTTTATTGACCCTTCGTCTTGATAAGACATAATTGGCATTTCTAATCTGAAGCTGGGAAATCTCGGGAACAGCTCCACAGTGCAGCTGAGTGGGGAACCACGCGGGTGGTCAGTCCGAGGAGCTGGAGAGGGAGAGGGGAAGGAGAGATGGAGCAATATACAGTAGAGTAATCCTACTTGCAGAAAACATTCTGGTGTTAACGGAGGCCCTGCTCCCTCCTGGAAGGTAGCCCTGAGCTGTGGTCTGAGAGAGCACTCTGGCTCTATGATTGTGGCTATATAATCCTCTCCATGTGAAGAGGGTTGGCCTGGAGAAGCTGCTCCAAGAACAATGCTGAAGGGCAAGAATGATTCTGAGAAAACTCTGAAAGGGGATAAATGGTGCCCTCTTACCATTTAAAACAAATCTGATTGACCCAGTTAAGGTTTTGCAATGGTACAATCAGTGACTCTCTTAAAATAAATGGAAAGGCTTTATGATGTTATGACTATTTCGAGCATTAATCATGTGTTTTTTGTGGTTTGTACTTTCTTCTGGACTGAGCAGAGAGACATCTTCATCAGAACAGAAGTGAATTCATTTTTAAATAAGACTTTTGGTGAATTGCAGCATTTGCCTCCACTTTCCATTATGTGGGCCGAGGGACAAAGATATTACAAATAGCCCCTTAAATGCTGCCACGCTCACTCAACCAGTGATGCGATTTTAAAGGTGGCTCTCCAGAATTTTAGCGCCCCCCCCCCCTTTTTGTTTGATCTTGCCTGTTATTGTCATCTCACATACCCAGTTTTTGAGGGGGTGGCTTCTTGGCCTCGTGCCCATATCCCAGACTCTTCTAGGCAGACTCAATGGAGGAGCAATTCCAAAAACTTTGCTCAAACTGTCATTTTAACTCCGGCTAAAATATGAGCAGACTGATATTCTGTTAACAATCCACACACCTGCATACAATTTCACACCGACTTAAACAACAGAATGGGTTAGTATCCAACAGATATGTATCCATGCACATTTTGCATTGAAAACAGATTCCATTAGGGCCAAAGGTATTTCTCCCTGGGGCAGATCTTGTGAAAGTGAGAAAGATGGAAAATTGGCCAAGGCGAGCAGCTGAGAGCTAATGGATCAAAATTACCCCCGTCACAAAGTTTGGACGAGAGCTGACAAAATTGCTTTTTTTTCGCTAACCCCTTTTCTCTCCCATCCCTCCCTTCCCCTCCTCTCATACACCCCGCATCTCAATATGAAACGCAGACAGAGAAATCCATCTGTAACGCAGGCATTGTCAGCGACTCGCAATTTACACCCATCCTTCTCTGCAGCTGTTCCTGTGCTTGATGGCGTGATAAATTAATCTTTTTCCGTGCCACTGCGTCAATTCTTTTAAAAGAATACATTAAGACACGTTAGAGACACATTTTTTTTTCCCGAAGTAAACATTTTTTTCTATCTCCTCTCTCAGTCACCATGACAAATCATATTCTCAGATGAAGAGAGAGAAAGCAGAAAGAAAAGAGGGGAGAAATGAGGAGCGAGAGCGACAGGGACGAGGAGAAAAGAGAGATTTTGGAGCTGAAGCGCAGAGCTGCAGACTCAGTCAAAGCGTGTGATTTAAGTATTCGTCAACATTTCCTGAGGGCAAATATAGTGGTCATAGCTGATCAAGCATAATGTCTGACATCCATTCTCATTGCCAGAGATGACAGAATGAGCAGTGCTCAGGCTGATTCCCCCGGCAGTCCAACTTACAAAAATCAACAGGCAACCGTCATTTGTCTCTGTTTGTCTCCGAAGCAACACAAATTGTCCATCAACAGCAGCACGCATCATACCAGAATTTATATTGCACCTCCTGTCCTCATATATTTTCATTGTCATGAAGATCTAAATCCCCCCAGCTGTGTCTGAAAGATACCACCAGCCAGCTAAGACTCTTGTTGTAGATTAGGTTCTCAAATTACTATTAGCTGAAATGTATTATACACAGACTGATAAAGAAACACCAAATGTGTAAAATGTTTCTCTTATGATTAATGTTGCTGTTATGGCTATACTCCCAGCCTTTGTTGTCCTCGCCAATACAATATACAGTATGCACACATAAGGTACTATACAAGGTGCATGACGTGAATACACACTTGATCTCCATCCAGGGGAACTTGTACCCCAAAGGGTACTTCTAGTTGCCAGAGAGTCAGCGGAAAGATTACAAACACACTAATAGGATTTTAGAACAAATTGGTGTGATGCTGCCAGCAACGATAGGCTGCACAGAAACATAACTTCCACGAACCTGCAAGTCAGTTGTAACATGTAACACTGCAGGTTGCAATTGAGAGTGCATGAAAACTAGTTAGCAAGCTAGCAGAGAAGCTGATTAGATAAAAGTAATAGATAAATGGTAGAAATAGTAGAGCAATGTTGAAGCTGTTGAATTGTTGCTGTTGAAGATAGCTGAAAGTAACGGATAATTGGTTGAAACATAACTTATGGAATATTGTAAAGAGTACGGTCTAGACCCGCTCTATATGAAAAGAGATAACTTCTGTTATTATTTGGCGCTGTATAAATAAAATTGAATTGAATGTCCACTCTTATATAATGTTAAATAACACCAGTTATAAAGAACATTTTTGGAACATACTGGGTACTTGAGTTTATCTAGCAGGGCTGTATGGGTACATCCGTTAAAAAAGGGGGAACCCCTGTATTACATTATGACTACTAGATTTCAGTTCATGTGGATTTGACTGGATGAGTGAGTTTCTCATGGTGCTTTTGAAGGTAACTTACAAGGCTTGTTACCACTTATCATTTCAGTTAGGTAACCCCTAGAATTACCTTCTTTCAACACTATATTAAACCTTTAAGCTTCGCTTGGCAAAGGTGTGCCCCAGAGTTGGACTAACCAGGATCCACTTGGCTTTCAGCACAGCCAGAGTGGGGCTTTGAACGAGAGAGCACACAGGTGCACCTGGAGATGGATGAGAGGGGGGATCAAGATCCTCCAGGGACACTGAGACCTCCAACTCCCCACAGAGTGGCAGCCCCTGCTGGGCAAATGGATCACTCAGCCTCTGGTTCTCTCAAAACACCTCAGACCACTTTGAAAAGAGAAAAGGGCACCCGAGAGCACAATAAATCTACTTTAGGGAAGACTCATATTTACACAGGGACGGATTGTGGAGGTATACTTTTCTCTTAAATAAAGAATGCAAAGAAGATGCTCATCCATACACCCACACAACACCAGATGTATAAGACAACTCACACATACACAACACATGCTCATTCTGTATATTTAAATGAACAATATATGCATACATTTGAATACCAAGTATTATGACCCTATAAATTACAAGTAGTGATGGACTAATGTGGATTAAACTTATTGTCCGTTGCCAGTGAGCATGGCAGAATGAACTGTGTGCACTCAGGAGACACATACACTCAACTCTCCTCAGTGTCACGAATTTATATGTGTGCCGCATGTGTCACATATTCATTTAAGGTCCTCAAATTCAATTCATCGTGTTGCAGTTTTTATGTATTAAATAACCTGTCAGTTCGTCCTCCTTCCCACTGAAATTTAAACTCAAACTGTCTTAAAAAGCAATTTTCCTAAAAGTGTTAAGACTCTTCTTCCGCACACTGAGGATATAGTGCTGCAGCAGATGGAGCGCAGCCACATGCGAGGAACATGGATAGATTTATAACTCATCCCTTTAAGGGTAAAACTGGCACATACACAGCCTATGTTTTATTATATACAGATTGTCAGTACCTCCTGTATCAGCCAGCACTATTTTGAGCTTTTTCTTTTTTTTCTGAGATTTTAAGCCCCTCTCACCTCAGGTGCTCTGGTTATGAGAAACAGTTTCCTGTGTGCCAGTTCCCATGGAGAACTGCATTTAATGCAGCAACACTCAGATGGTTTGGTGAGCCTGGTGAAACACACAGCTCATCATAAAACATAGAAATAGACCACGTCGCCCTTTCTCGTGTCAGGTCATTAAAATAAAAATAAGAGATGACATTGTTATAAGAGATGTGTTGACTACAAGATATTCATAGTCATGTTCATGAACTTTGTGAGGTCAGACAACTCATCTGGGACATTAGGGGAGCACTGACTTTTCTTGCCAGAATTCCTGCGTGCGGAGTATAGTGGAAGGCCCCTGTTGTGACCAAATTAAAGGATCGTCTTTTGTTTGACAAACTCCACAGGGGAGATCAAGCGTAGGCAGAAATCCTTTTTTTGCCGCTGTTTCTAAGATTCCTCTCTCTCTCTTTTTTTTTCCACGGAAGAAAGGATGTGAGGCACTGTCAAGACGAGCCCCCTGCAAGGAAGCAATTAAAAGCTCGGCCTTGTGAAGGTCTCGCCGCAGTACAGCCAGAAAAACAGCCTCGTGGTCGGGTGAAATGGAAAATGAAAAGCTTCCATCAAATGTTTGATAATAACATTTGTTACAAGTTTACCAAAACAGCAGGCATGTGCCATAAAGGAGACTCACACATGCTTGTCAAAGATAAAATGCATAGAACAAGTTGAAATTCATTCCTCACTGATGAAACATGCACACATCAGACTTAAAAAAAGGCTTTGATACTGTAAGGAAGTATCAGACTGCCTTTTGGAAAAAGGAAGAATAAGACAGCAATGACAAGCAACCAAGGTTTTAAATCCTTTCACACCCTCTAGCAATCATTTGGGCCAAGGAGCCTTTAAATGCACATATGTGCTACTACATCGAATGTTTATTCTGCTCTGCCAAATTTGGTTCAAGAGGCCTGTTGCAGTTGATTCTGCACCACTGATGCAATCCAGGGTAAGGTTTGCTCGCATTACATTTCAGTTTGTCAGCTCCTTTCTTTGTGTAATTGTGGTGCCAATCACGATGGGGACTGTTTGGGAACATGTCGAGCATCTATGGTAACGATGCTAAATTGTTGTCGTGGTGAATTATCATTATCGCGTGGCCTGTGCGTAGGGTGACATAAGAGAAACTTGTCTTCGCCTGCCGCTGCCAGTTGGCATCAAGAAATGGGGTTTTGAGACACACAGAGGAGGAGTGTGGGATGGAAAGAGGATGAGAGAGATTTTCAGAGGAGAGGGGGCACGATTATCGCGGCACTATGACTTCAGATGGATGAGGATTCATAAAGGCAGACACAGCAGAGAGAGACAGAGAGAGAGAGATACGAAGCTGCTGTATAAGCATTACTACATTAACATGACTTCAAAATGTTGAGCGACGAAAGATCTTTGATCAAGAATTTAAGAATACACCACTGATATTAATTAATGGATAAACTGATGAAAATGCAAATGTGTATTTGTATTAATTACGTTGTGGGTTAGGTCAGGATAAGGGTTAGGGTTACGGATGTAGTGGTTAGGGTTAAGCTGGATTTATGCTTCTGCATTAAGAGGTGAAGACGTACCCATGGCAACAGTGTGCGCAGGTTCTGAGGCTACGCTGTAGCTGACGAGAAGAGAAAAAACTGAACAGGCGTCTTGTGGTTGAGAGGGCATTCTGTGGAAGTATGTCATAAAATTTTGGTAAACATTAAGCATTGGTTGGCTAATAGTTGTATTTCTTCCACAGCAATTTTAAAAGTGGAGCTGTGCCTTGAGGACACACAGACCTGTGGCTGCCGTGGCTGTGTGAACCCAAATATCTGTTTTTTATTTTGAAATGTGCCTCAGCCAGAGGGGATGTGTGAAATAGTAAGTATTTTAGTTTTATGTTGGGCTAATTCAACTGCCACTATTTGTCTTATTCACAGTCACATTCCAAATAATTAGATTTTATAAGTGTTTATTGCTGTTGCAGGTTTTTAATATTTTAGCAGTGTTTCAGTGGCTCCTCTGTCTCTGTGTAGGGTTTGGTAGCTGCCTGTGGGTGCACTGGGGGCAGTCTGCATTTTGTAGGTGAGTGCTGTGTTGTGGTTTGTACTTGTAATATATCAAATCTCACTCCATGTTGCCTCATTCTACCCTTTTCCATTTTTTAGCAGGACCAGCAGATAAAATCATCTTTTTTTTTATCAGAGCAACACAACTACATGTACAGTATCAGTGCTTCACTGGCCATTTGACTGCTGCATTCATTTTTATTCTGGATTTCTTCAGAGTATTCTAATTGACATACACCCAGTTGTTAGTAGATGTGAGTGCAAATGTATTCTCATAAGCCCTTAACTGTTCCTTTCCTGGTCTATTTGGTGGTTGCTTCCATTTCATGACAATCAAGTCCATTCTGTTCTATTTTTCCTACAATTATGTCTCATTTCTGTTTACTGCAGCGTTTCACTATTATACAGAACATAGAGTCAGTTTTAAATGGGAACTCTTATATAAACTCAAGCGCACAGCCTCCTATTTCTCCACTTATTGCTGCATGCAGCTTATACTTTCCTTTCTTCCTTCAGCCTGCTTTCATGCTGTTCTTCTCTGTTCTAGACCATAATTTCATATCGAATTCCCAGCTCAGTTCAACATACTGTATCATATGCCTCAAAGCAAATGCTACAGAGAGGGGAACAAAATTCATATTACTTCTTGCGTTCCATGTGTCAAGTCGTTAATGGACGGTGAGTGGAAGTGAAAAGCAGGAGCATTTTCATCTTCCCTTCCTCTGTCTCTTTTACACTCAGCAAGGAAGCACATGTAAATTGGCCACGAAAGGAGAGGTAGAAAACAATTATGGGAGCGGCGCGCCTGAGAGAAATGAGTCTATTGCTTGACCTGTAATGAAGTGGAAAGTTGACAAGCCGGCTTTGTGCGACTCGCAGATTTGAATGCAAAGAAATGACTCTTCTGTACTGTCAACCAACAGGAAAAGATTGCCAATTATAAGTGCTGGCCTTCTACTGGCACCTAGCAGGCATGCTGATGGGTGAGGATGGATATTCAGTGGACATGAATATTAATGCTAACATTTTGTCGGTACCAAGACCTTAACAAACTATTAGTTAATGATTAATTAAACATGAAAAACAGTCATTAATCATACTATAAATATATGAAAATTATAATTGCATCATTAATTAGTAAAAGAGTTAAAGATCTGTCTTATAAACAAAGAACAGTTACAGTATTCATTCATGTATATGCTTTCCCTCTTGTCATAGATGGTGACAATAAATATGATTATAATGATGACAACAATAATACACAATACAATACACAGTCTTCAAAATGGACATGAAGTGCACCCAGTGTAAAACAAAAACAGATTATAACCTTCATGACAGTGGATTTATTTCCGGGCTGTTGTATGACACAGCATTAGGTTTAGCTAGGTGTACCTAATAAAGTGGCAATTGAGGGCATTTGCTCTGTTAAAAAAGTACTAATGCTGAGACAGAGAAAGGCTGCTCAGTTAACCTGCCCAAAATGTTAATGAAAGCATGTTTCTTGACAGTTTGTTAAAACAATTTGACAATATCCTGGTTGCCTTTTTAAAAGGGAATCGAGTGTGGGTGTATTGTCTTTGTGTTGTCTCTCCTCCACATTACAGGGCTCCACTTTGACTCTTTTTATTTCATTTCTTGTTCAGCTCATTTTCACAACCCTGTGCGTGACCAGTCCTTATTCCCAGTGTTGTAGAGAATTGATTTCTGCATGCAGACGACCATTCCTTCAGTGGTCACAAAACTCAGGACGGCCTGATGAAGTGATCCAGGTGGCCTTAAAACTCCCGTTTTTGCACCACATCCATCCTTGTTAACAGAGCTGCTGAATATCTCTGAGTCACGCACAGCTGGTGCTACTGCAGCTCTTGGGATGTGGTGCTTGCCAGATTCAACATGAGGTCCCTTTTATTTGCCAGAAAATCCCCCCCATGGAGCCCAGATTAAATATCAATTAATAAAAACCCAGGTAGGTTCCTAAATATTGTGTTTGTGTTGAAATATGTGCATCACTTGAATTTTTTAGGGTGTGTGCAGCCTAAAACTGTGTGCTCAGCTGGTTCTATGTATTTGTAAGGGAGAGATGTAGGTGTGTGTGTGTGTGGATCTGTGTGTGTATGGGGGGGGCTTTGTGCTCTGCTGCTGTGTGTATCCAATTCCAGTGTATTTAACGAGATACCTCACTTCCTCCTTTTTTTTTTATCTTGATTCCATTTCTTGCCAGCACTCAGGGGAGCAGAATTCATTCGCACTCATTTTTCCTTTTTCCTCTTTCTCTTTTACTCTGCTGTGCACGAATTGTTACTCAGCCATTTCTGTGCAGCAGGGACGCTCTTCAGCAAGTGATTGTCATTCCGTTTCAAATTAGCTCGGGCTGATCTACCATGCAATAAAATCTCAACATGCCGGACAGAATGACATGCTATTCAGCATGATTGTAATAGCCTGAAGTTGAGCGGGATGTGTTGTCATTGTCTAGCCGTTTGTACAGCACGTTATGTGTCATCAGAAAAGTTACAGCATGCTGCCTGGCAAGCTGACGGCCTTGTTGTTTCTTCAGCACAGCGCGTTTGTGTATTCACAAATATTTATTATGCATTTTGGTATTTTTGTGCTCGCATATATACATACGCTTGCCCTTGTGTATATAGAGCGTATAGAATACATACAGTATGTGCCTGGGTGTCTCTGTATGGCTGTGCTCGTGCCACCGTCTGTCTATCTGAATGACTGACTGACAAAAGCCCCCAAGAGGATGGAGGCATGACAATCGCTCACCCTTCCAGTGTCATTCAGCATAGTACAGGAGCCATTAACTTTTAAAGCCAGGCCTCTCTAACAGCAGGCCCCGTGCCGTTTAGCCTCCCCTCTGCAACACTTCAAATGGCCGTGATGGACAGGAGTCAGACCTCTTTGTCTCGGCAGGGTTGTGGGGTGGAGCACTATGCCCCTGTCCCGCACTGTGGCACTGTTGGCACTGTTGGCACCTGGCTCAGACTCTGTGTGTATGCATGTGTATGTGTGTGTGTGTGTGTGTGTGTGTGTGTGTGTGTGTGGTCTGTTGGACACTGAGGTCGAGAGAATGCATCTTGATTGACAAGTCTCATCAGGGATAACTTAATGGCACCACCACCTAGCAATTAGAAGTCATCAAGGTCCCCAATTGAAAGTGGTTAATAAATAATGTATAGCCACAGTAATACCACATAATCTGGATATCAGAAAGTCAAAGGTGGATGCATTATTAATGGGGCCAAATTGGACTTTAATAACTGTTCCACTGAATCCCACACCGCAGCAGAATTCACTTATGTTAATATGCCTTTATTATTAATGGGCAGCCATTTTCTAAAATGTTAACTGACTGGGGTGCTCCAGAGGCAGTTGCCAAGATTGACGAGCTTCGCGTCTGGGGAGAAAGAGGTGGGGGTAGCGGGGACTTGCTTATTTATTTATTCACCTACCTGTAGCACGTCGGCCCACATCATTGTGTCAATAATTCCCTGGTAAGGCCATTAGGCATGATCACAGAGGCCCAATTAACTCTGCAATGTGTGAGATGACAATCGTACATCATTAGCCCTATAATGGCATGCAGTGCCACAGCCTCTTTAAAAACAAACATCAAGGCTATTACTGGGAATGTATGCCATCGTCAATGTTGCTGCTCCAACCATTCTGACTTGTGTTCAAATGCTCTGCTGGAGATGTGCACGTCAAGTGTTATGGGACATTACACCAAATGTGTTTCAGCAAGCTACTATGGGTTTTTCAGATTGAATGCATCTTCATCAAGGCATATTTGTGATGATCAAGTGTGTGGTATCTGCATGCAATTGCTGCACAACACAAATTAGGAAATATGCTGTGTTGGTGCTGACATACAGTGTGTGGTTTGGAATAAAGGACCTACACATTTGGAAATGGGAAGAGCAATGCGAAATGTCCGAAAAGCTGCTCTGTCACCCTGATTTAAATTCACCCATTCCTCGGCTCAGTGGGAGCTCACTGCGACTTCTGAGACAATTTGGTGGAGGCATCTCTAAAGGGGAACCGATAGACTAGCTAATATGTTCTCTCATGGTATTTGCATAATGTCCATGGTGCATCGCCAGAGAGCTGTTCTGCTCCAGTTCCCCCTTGTAATATATCTGGCAGCGCTTCTAAAATGCAGTTGTCGCTGGCACTGGCTTACAAATCAGACGGTGAAGCACCATCCAGAATATCAAAGGAAACACGGTTTCAAAATATTTGTTTACCATCTGCTTTTGGACCATGTCCTGCACAAATCAACTTGATGAGATTGACTCTTGTTTTTTGTTTTTTTTTCCAGTCCAGGATTTTTTCTTTAGTCTCGTCAAAGGTATTAAACCTAGAAGAGAAACACTGCTTTGGTTGACAGGAGAGCATACAGCTCTTTACTTTTGTTGGCACCGCAAATCAACATGCTCTTAAAAGCTCCTCTGCCCTCACATTCATAGAAATGTCTGTCCTCAAAATTGGTGGCGGAGGTGGCTTCCATCTGTGTGTGTCACTTCTGCATGAATTATATTGTGAATGTTTGTCTGAAGCTTGTTATGCAAAGTATCTTGACATTCCTCTACACAGATGTTATTGTCATTACTGACCTAACCACCTTTGTGTCTGTGGAGTATAGTTCCTCTGTGAGGCCACTAGATGCATTTAAATTTCCCTCATGCTGAACTTGGCTCATTCTCTAAAGCCACATCTTTCCATTCTTACTGCACGTTACAGCTAAATAAAAACAATGAGACATAAAAAATGATATTTACTTTGCTCTGTTATGGATGGTTTGTATTCTCATGCTTGTGTGAGAGTAAAAGTCCAGGACACCCTGAACTTTCTGACCTAAAGTCAGTTCAAATAGCCCCAAAAAATATTCAGAGTGCTTCAAAAAAAAGGGGAAAGCAGAAACAAAGTCTATCCTCATTAGTACCTGAGTATTTTGGGCTGTCAGTGAAAAAGTGGGATGCCACTTTTTGTTTTGTTTCTGTTGCTTGTCTGTCTCCCAGTCAAGCAGCAGTCATCAAAGTCGACTGTGTACTTCTCTGGGGACGTGACTATGCTATGATCTATACATAGATCATGCTATATAGACACCATAGCATGATCAAGACATGGCTGTGTTCAGTATACTCACTTAAACTACTGCATATGAGAGTAAGACGGGTCAGAGGCTGATTAAGGTGACTGCTCTCCAATCACAGCCTACTTGCTGTTTTTCACAAACACAGTTTCACTGAACCCTCTCACACTGCTAAACCTTAAAATCTTGTTTAGTAACAATGACTGTTTGTTCGGGTTGATGAACTGCCAGTATCGATGAAATAATTGACGTAACACTCAGTCTCCTCCTCTGTCACTCCCTCCTCATTAGTCATCTTGCCTCAACGCTCAGTTGACTTTGCGCTTCCTGTCAGTGGAGGCATCTAATCGACTAAAGCGGGTGTTTTCTGCCTCAGTAAAAGAAATTTGCAAGGGTATAAGGAGACGGGGGGGCTGTGGAATTAAATGTACCGTAGAGGGACTGCGTTTGACAAGGCTGGGTTGTGTAGGAAAATCTTGTTTTCCAACTTTTTGACATTCAGTCAATATATTGACAGCGTTTGTCACTACAGTACAGCTTCGGCGGGAGTAGTGAGATGCCATTCAAACCAGGCTGACCTGTCATGCTTCTATTCGCTGTCGCAGTGGCTCTTTGCAGGTGAAAATCCAAAAGCATGGAAGACAGGTAGCTCTGACAGTGAGGACAATTCCTCCCCAGCATCCGATACTAGACAACCATCTCTTCAGGCACCACAAACACACCTCCGTAAAAAAAAGTTCTTTCAAACATTTTGGATGCTCGTGGATGCATAAAATGCTACACTGATGCTACTGTAACTCTTTATGAGAGAGGTGAGGGAGCTATAACTGCTTTTTAGCTCAATTAAAAGTGCAATTTATTTATACTCAACAGGGAATGAAAACACTTACCTCAAAATCAGAGATAGTCCTATCCTTATTTTTACTGTTATTACAGTTTACGAAGTAAATTTAATGAGAGAAATGCCAGCATTTATTAGCAGGAAACCCCTCCCCCAAACAGCGATTGTCCAGTTTTAGCTTTGGATCTCTCCACATGCCGAGCACGGTGTGCAAGGTTCAGTAGTGAGAGATACTCTGCATCCAAGGAGTTTGGAGGATATCTGTCTTTCATTAAGCATTTCAAAATCCAAAAACAAAAGAGCAGAAGAGTAAGGATTAAACAGCATGTTTTTCTGTTCTAACCGTGAATATATTATATGGTGCTGCCACTCAGCCTTGCAGCCAATCTGTCCCAGTGGCCACTCACGAAAAAGCAAAAATATCCCCTTCAGCCACAGAGGATTTTTCCCCCATGCACTGAAAGAGACATTTATAAAACTGTAGACGGGACACCTCCAACTGCAAACAAGGTCAATTGTTACTCTTTATATTATGTGCTTATATTTGAAAGAACAGAAAATGGCCTTCATGATGACTTTCACGTGGGCTCTGGTCCCTCCGTGGAAAATTGCTTCTTTTGGTGTTTGCACGTCCGCACCGCACCCTTTCAAATCATAACCAAAGCTCCAAAAAACGTGAACACACCGGGAGGTTGGAAATGTCAAATGTTCCTCTTTTCTTTCCTCCCTTGGTATTCCATCGCTGTCTCGCAACTCCATTTTTCCTTGCCTCTTTTGTGCCTGTCCTCTCTCCCTTTCAGTGGCGATGGAGAGGGTGAGGGAGTGGTGCCAGCAATGTCACGGCTGGAGAAAGCTTATCCTGGGTAGAGGGGTCTGTGTATAGAGTCAATCAGAGCTGTACAAACCCTTGATTGCCATTGACATTTACCGGGGCCCATTTCCAATTAATCTTCAAGGGCCTCCACCTCTTGAAGCCTGATTACGATTTTCCAACCGACAAACTGGCTAATTTGTAATTGGCCATGTGTCTGGCAGAAGAGGCTCTCCTTTATCACTGCTAGATTGAGACATAGGGAAAAGGGAGATAGATGGAGAAAGGATCCCAGCCTGTCTGCGTCCTTAAATTATTTTCTCACATACATTACATAAACTATTTAAAAAATATTGAAATATATAATGTAAATGCAACATATAATCTTTATTCAAGATTTTCAGATGTTTGTGTTTTTATATATTTAGAGGCACATCTCAATGTCTCACGTCAGATCCATAGGGAGGAGTTAAAGTACTGTGGTGTCAAAGCACTAAGATTTAAGAAAATACAACAAATAAACAAAACGCAAGCACCACCAGTCAACACATAAGCCACATTTTGGTTGAAAAAACGCATTGCAAAATCTATTAAAAACAAGCAAATTGAGAAACACATTCACCTATTTGAAAACACATATCTGGCATAATGAAAAGCGCTGCAAGTCTAGAAAATACAAGCAAATACAAAATGCTGTAAGTTGTACAGTACAATAAACAAACATCAAACGTTTTGAAGCTAACAATGCAGCCAATATTTTCATCAACATCAGAATCAGAATGTTAACACGTTAGATAGACATTTTTGAATCATTGACGATTGTGACAATTGTGTACAATCATGTTTCTGTGTTTGCTTGTGTTTTCTTTCTTTGCAGTGTTTATTTATGTCACATACTATACACGTGGTCAAACTGGCAAATGTCTTTCTTTCCTTGTGCTTTATGCAGGAGTTTTTTTCTTTCTCCCTATGTGTTGTCAAAGTGGTGAAGATGGTTTCTTCATTTGTTTGTGTTTTGTCAATCTGCATGTGTTTTGCGAGTTGCAATTTCAGTTTATTTTCTCACCTCACAGTTCAACAGTTACTGTGGCATGGTGGCACTATCTGCACCAAAGCATGTCAGTTTTTTCTTGGCCATTGACCTACCTTTTCCAAATTTCACTCACTAACTCCCCCCCAAAAAACAATACAAATCTAACCAAAAACTTCCATGGCAAAGACAAAAATGAAGGTATACTGTAGGTTTGAATGTCGGCTTTCATTTGTGACATTCGTACTGTACAAGTTGTTGTTCAAGCTTTGTGAGTCATGTCGCGTGACACTGTTGTGTACAGTTTTGGAAAATGTGTCTTGGCTGTGTTGTGCTGCAGCGCTGCTTGAGAGGAGCTGTTGGTGAGGCGCCGTGCTGCATGTTATTTAGACCCTCACATATAGTCAGTAAATCAGATCCTACTGTGAAGACAGACACATACATATACATGCACCGCCTGCATGCTGGGAGATACTTATTCAGACTGCAAAGACACATGATTGTTCACAGTAGCACACACACAGTGCGAGAGCGGGGAGAGAGAGGAGAATGTATATGAATATATGTGTACGTTTAGTTTCACCGCTCTCTTCTTCGGATTCACATTGATCTGATCCACTTCATGGATATTAATTTGTAAACATTCCCACACACAGAGCGCCGTCATTATCAAAGACACAGTGTGTTCACATCCTCTCTCTCTCTCCCTCTCTCTGCTTGTCTCTCCTGTCTTTCTTCCTCTGCTCGTCAAACTAACACACTTACTCACAGACACAGTTACTTTGAATAAAGGGATGAAGGAACATTGTGTCCCTCACTCATCCATAGACTGTATCAGTCAGAGACATGATTACGCCCACAAACTCCCACATAAACACCTTTTTTTTCATTCTGACTTTCTTTCTTTTTTTTCTGGTCCTTTCTGCTGTTTTCCCTCTCTCTCTCTCTCTCTCTCTGTCTCACCACCGCTGTTGGATCACAGAGAGAGAGGGGAGGGCAGCAGAGGAAGTCGGATTCCCAGACTGCCCGTTCGCCCAGCCCAGCCCCTGCACTGGCTTGATAACGCCGTCCCCGTCTCCCCCTTTCCCCCCCTGCCACCTTGCCCTACTCCTCCCTCTGCCCCAGGCTGCTGTGCTCTGCAGACCCGTGCCCACGGCAAAGCCACCCAGGAATCTTATCTCCTGCCCAGGCTCAGTCCTGGCCCTGTCTGTCTGCCTGCCTGCTGCTATGCACGTCCTCTGTGTGTGTGTGTGTGTGTGCGCTCCACCTGCTATTTGCAACACTGTCTTCCTCTCCCTCCCTCCCTCCCCCTCTCTCTCTCTCTCTCTCTGCCTGTTTGTCTCTCCATCTTGAAGTCTACAGTCTACCCAGAATTCCTGACTGTCTGCCTGATCACGTGCTCCTGGGGTCCTGGCCTGGTCATGAACAGCAGTCTCAATGTGTCTTAGTGTTCGCCTATCGGACTGCCAGTTTTTCAGCATGCCTGCCTGGATACCATGACTGTCTCTCTGTCTTTATGCATGTCTACCGGCATGCGTGTCTTCCTCTATCACTGTCTATCTGCCCCCGTGTTTTTCTGCATGTTTTTCTACCTGTCATCTTACTGTACATGCTTGGCTGTCCCTCTATCTGCCAGTGTGTTTTCCTGTCCACATCTACCAGATTGTGTATCAATCTTTCCACCAGTCACATCGCTGTCCGTCTGTCTGTCTGTTTTCTTCACTGTCTGCCAGGTGTTTATGTTTTCCACCGTATTTATCTGCCTGTCATCTTATGTTCTTGTGTTTCTCTGTCTTTCTCTCAATATGCTTGTTTTTCTTTGTCTGCTTGCCATATTAGTTTTACATTGATAAGCTACAGCTCCGAACTTTAGTTGGGCAGATACAGTGTAAAAAAAACACCTAAGAGTATAAAAAATACAAAAGTTTAAAGCTGCTCTAATCAATACTTTTATATTGACAATGGATCAAATGACTACTGTAATGTGAAAGTGCAAATTAATGCTAATGTCTCTCTATGTCTGCTAGATGAATAATAAACTACTGTTTGACAAAACTTCCCCACCCTGTCTGTGGGCCACAACCCCAGTTGTTCCGACTAAAGATATAAATCAACAGGACACACATTTGCTTTATTAATTTCCTAAAACAGCTGGGCACTGTAGTTTTGTTACTCAAACAGGAATAAATGTTGCTTTTGTTGGGGTCTATTTTCAGCTGCGTATCAATACATATTTGGTGCTCTAGTGAGTATTTATGGCACCAGGATGGTTTATGTGGGATTGACTCTAAATAAACTACAGTGGCCATGTTCATGGCAATGTATGAACATGTCACCCAGTGCAAGAATGTTGCTTATATAAAATGCTTTTTATATGTTTGTAATAGTCTTGTACAACAATGGAGGCAATGGCACAAGCTAGCTTTGGCAATACTAAGTAGGATCAACTCCTTTTGGTCTTTTCACTGAATTTGTTATTATAGAATATCACAACTAATCTTTTAAACTGCTAGAAGTGTCTCCTGGATCAGATCTGGTGTGTTTCTGCCTGCCTGTGTGTGGGTGTGGGAGAAAGTAAACCAGCGTTGATGTGGTTTGATTTCTTTGTGTGACATTCACGCTGCACGACATGTGTACATCACCCATTATTCAATTACATCAGACAACAGAACGAAAGGCGGTCGTTACCTTGAAACTCCTGGATATGACAAGAAAAACAGCTAGAGAGAGAGATAGATGCCCCAGAGCACTCATCGTCTCAACAATTGACATGAGTAATAATCAACGTCTCCACCGACACGCCATTCAAATCTCCTCCCATCGACATCTTTGATATTGCTCGAGGCATTGTTCATTTGTTGTTCCACACGTCCGTCATGGTACAACTAGCCCCCCCTCAGCCCATATCCACCCTTCCCCTAAACACACACACAAACACACACGCATACACTTGTCATTCTTCCATGTCTGCAGCTGAAATGACTATTGACGTTTGGGTTTGGATTTGAAATGTGTTGGAACAGAGAAAGGTGGCGCGTGTGGTGGCGGTGGTGGGGGGGATTAGTTTGGACATAAAACAGCTCCTCCCTAGGAGGGCAGAGAGAGAGGGCCATTTCACAGGGGGTAGTCCCGGATATTATGTTCATTCCCTTTCTTTGTAATTTTATTAATGGGGCGAACATTAATCCTCACTCAGCCTGAGACCAGACAGTCGGCAGTGGAGCAATTTTTTTGGTGGGTTACAAGGATTTGTTGTCTCTGAGTTCTCGCAGTGTCTCTGCCACTCTGATGTGATGAGCCCCTCACACCAGCGTCTTTGTCCTGTCTGTATTCCTGATGGAGGATTGTGTGGCTGTGTGTTCCCTAAAAACAAGGAATGGAAGAAAATGAGGGGGATCAAAGAAAAAAATCTGTTCGTGTGTGTCTCTACTTTGTCCTTGTGTCTTTGTCTTTACCTGTCTGTTTGGGTCTGTTTGCCTCCCTGTGATGGAGGTCAATCATATTATCTCTCAATCAAAGCAGTGGTCCGTAATACTTTCTTAGTTTCAGTTCATTTAACAAAGATAATAGAGATTGATGTAAATATTCCATATGACATATCATCATCCAGCTAATGATGTTTTGTTGATTACCACATTAGCTCTCCTAATTCTTCCTTCATATGAAGAATTGCGGTAAACATGATGTTAATGTTGAATGTCTAATGAAAATCTGTAGGCTCTTAAGGTCGGCCATGTTCATTGGACCATTTTTGTTACACGGGCAACGAAAATGAGGCAGCTCCTTCTAAAGTCAAAGGAAATTTAACATCAATAAATCATCAGCGTGTTAATTTCGATCACCATAAATCACCGTAAACAAGCAAGTCCATCACAGAGAACATTGGCAGAGTTTCTGACAGTGTTGGAAGTTTGATGGAAAACAACTTTCAACATGTTTAACAATGCCAGGAAACAGTGACAGGGTGGGATGAGGCTTATGGAAAATGCGGTATTCATTTTAGAAACTCAATTATCATCTCCACAATGTCCCATTTGTTATGGTAATTATACAGTGCGAGGGTATCACAGTTGGGGTGGCGCAGAGGCTCAGTGGTTAACATTATCGCCACACAGCAAGAAGGTCCTGGACTTTAGTGCAACCTGCAAAGGCACATTCTCCCCGTGTCTGCATGTGTCAGTGGTGGAAAGTAACTAAGTATGTTTACTTGAGTACAGTTTTGAGGTACTTGAACTTTACTTGAGTATTTCCATTTTATACTATATTATACTTCTATTCCACTACATTTCAGATGGAAACCATGTACTCCACACTACACACTGGAGTTACTGGTTAGTTTCCAGATTATGCTTTAAATTAAATGATTTTATATAATGCATGTGACAGTTCAACTATCTAACAGCATGTAAAGTAGTTCAAATAAGCCCAACCAAGATCAAATAAAACATTAAAATGAAACGTAAACGTTAAATTGCCTGTTGGTGGTTATATGTTTGTCTGTATATAAAATGTATTTATTTAAGATTTAAAAATTACAGTTGCTTCAAAATGCTACGTTCGAGCTAGTATATGTGTTGGTTTCCAGTTCTCAGATGATATTCATTCAGCATTATGTGTGACTTTCTGATGTTTCCATTATCTATACATTTCATGATATAGCAAATGTATGCAAAATAATATATTAAATAATCAAATTGATGTTTAATAGACAGGTTTCCTATTTACAAATAATCACGGATGCGTACGCAGTGGCGGGGTAGAAAACATGTTGTCACAGTGTCACACATTTTTACTATGCAGAAATGAAGCAACAGTCAAAATACTGGTAAATACTGTTTAAGGTAAATTTATTTGTAGCACTTATGTCTTAGCCTGTCTGCTCTTGCAAGCTAACATGACACATGGAATCCTAGTGAGAGACGTCTGCTAGAAGAAATTATAGTGCTAACTTTCACACAGGGAGTGATAAATGAACTGAGTGTTGCAAAACATCAACCTGCAGCACAGGTTAAAAGCAGAGAAACCTTGCATGATGCATGAAAATAAAAAATGCATTAACACTACCTCCTATACTGACATAATTCAACATTAGTATCTCTGATAATGTTTCTCCTTTTTTACTTTTTGGACAAAGCAAAGACTTTCAAGCATGATTTTCACATCTGTATCCATTTGGATGGTGCTTCTTTTTTTTGTTGGACATAAATGAATGGAAGTGGAAGCATCAATTCCACAACACGCCTCAGAGACACCTGGTTCCCTGCAGGCTTTGTGTCAGAGCTGCACTTCCAGGCAGGTGCATTCCCTTTGTGTTTGAGACAGGGGAGCAGAGTTCTGCGGTGTAGAGGAGATCGATCCACCCTGGGAAGTGTTGTCTCTGCCTCTGCATGACATGAGGTTCTAACATAAAGGGAGAGGTCACCCAGCTAGTGTCAGACCGACACACCTGTGTCCATTAGGCATGTGTGTGCATGTAGGGGTGCACATATACGCACACAAACGTATACATATACCATCAGCCAAACTCATCCTCTAGTGCACATGACAATTTCAGACACCTCACCCTAAACATTAATTTCTTTATAGTTTTGTTTGTGAATCTTGGCTTCCCAAAGTTACGTAATAGCTTCATTTTTTCATGTTTTTCATTTGAGGATCATTTGTTTCAGATAGTGGATGTGCATTTGCGTAGGATGAAGTTGCCTTGGAAACATCTCCAAGCAGCATCTCCCCAGTTAACTTGCCTACCTCCTATTGATTCAACACCTCAGTAATGAGGTAATTAACAACAGCACCACGTCACATGTTTCTCTCTTTAAGCAGTAGTGCATATAATAAGAAGAAAACATTTCACACGCTGTATTTAAATATTATATAAACAAAATAAGAACCCCTTATAATTATGCAAAGTGTACCTGATATGTAAAAATGTAAATACACAAACCAGGAACTATACTTCCTTAGGTGCACTGCCTGCATATACAGAGTGTTACCAAAAAGGAAGAAACTCTTTTTGGAATATTGTTTCAGCTTTTTACTCTGAGCAGCTCCCATAGAGCTGATCAAACTTTGTCTGTCCATGCACAACACTTGAAAATGGGATTTCAGGATCTGGAGTCGGCATAGTCAGTATATAAGTGCTGCAGTTTATAACACACTACTGTTTAATACATTTTTCTTGTCAGCTGCATAAGTGAGTTGGGAAGGAAGATAGTGAAGGCAACACTGAACCTAGCCCTTGTGATGTGTCTTTCCCTGTGGGCTTACTATATCCAGATTAAGGGAGAGTTCACAGATAGGCGACAGGCTCCAGCACCCATATCCAATCAGACGGTTCCCTCAGGGGAACCATGTGGTGCACACATATGTGGCCACAGCCTCACAGCATGACACCACGGTGTCCTCCAGGAGTCCTCCACGAGGATCATGGGAAGCCATGAGTGAGAGTGCAGCACTTTGAGTGAACACTGATGTTTTTGAAGATTAAGCAATGCATTTATGAACACTGGCAAAATATGTCATGGTTTATATTATGTTCTCGCTGCGGCATGAGTACAAGTAGGAAGACCGGGGGGAGGTAAGGAGGGGTGTGGGCGGGGGGGGGTGCTCATGTGCTGTCTGGCTTTTTGAAGGCTTGCGCTCTTCAAGGCTCTCCTTCCTTCTGCTCAAAAGCCTCTCTGAAAGTCTATTTGTAACACTACTTACTTCTTTCCCGCTCCCTTTATCCGACAGCACAATGTGGGTGCTATCCACGTCTGTGTGCATTGTAATGAATATGTGCATGTGTGTGTGCGTGTGTGTGCGTGAAAATGCTTTACGTGATCCAAATGTGTGTAGCACTGCCAGCTGAAGAATGAGTCATATTTTCTCTATCAAAAGGAGACACAAACTGTATAATGTACATCCACCTTCCTGACTAAGATATTTAGGGGCAGCCTTCTCTTTTTCTCTCTCTTCCTTTCTCAAGTCCATTATGACATTTCTCCATTGCAGCTTCATATATATACACACCTTTCCACGGTTTTAGGTCTGCATTACATTTTATGAAAAACCTCACACAATGACACCGGGCCCTAGAAAACCAAATAACCCAGCACCACTCCCAGAGCCATCACACTTGATCCGTGTATGAATGAATCACACTATGCTACCATTTTCCTCTCATCTCCCTTCCTGCCCCCCTACAGAACCAGAGCAAAGCCATAGCTCATATTTTCACTGACAAAAGAGGTGACAGTGAAAGGAAAGTGAAAAGGCTATAATAAATGCTACGGGAGAGGTACAAGGCAGAGAGTGCAGCGTTTGAAAACGGTAACCTTTTTCAGATGCTGATTTAGTATTCATTATTAATGACGGAAGCCCCCTTCGTGTTTGTGTCTGCCAGAAGCTGGGGGCAGACGTTACGGCCTTGTTCAGACTTGTTGGCTGATGGATTTCTACACTTGGTATGCGTATTCCGCACAAATACTGTTTAATTTGTCCCACTGAGCCCACGTGCTGAGTAAAGAATCGTATGAACATAGTGGGCAAGATGTTAAAGTTCAGAGATGCATGCTAGACACAAATTAGGGGTCAGACAGAGAAGATTGGTGTTTTAGTATTTTCATTGTCTGTCTGTATCCTGGCAGGAGAGAAGACAGGCAGAGCAGGAGACAGGAAGAGGGGAAGACAGGCAGTATAAGGAACCCTCCTTCTCTCTCAGTCATCTTCCATTTACTGCTTTCTATCTCATCAAAAAGCATTTTTCATGCTAATTGAACTTAAAGAGCATCCATGCGTACAGCGCAGTATGAGTGCACGCCTGTGGATGTGCATGTGTGTGTGTGTTTGTGAGTTCAAACAATCACCTCAAATGTGTTCATCCAGGCTCGATATTCTTTTCACAGAGCCTACACACTGACAATCATCCCTACACTGTGAAAGACATACTCCTAAGCACATTCAAACTTCACTGCCAGGCAGTACAGTAAAACTGATCTATCTATCTATCGCTCCACCTGTCTGTTTATCTGGCAATCCCTTCCATCATTCTGTCATCCTTTTGTCTGTCTGTCTCCATTCATCTGTCATTATCAGACAAAAAATGTAACACATACTTCCTCTCCCGAGCCGATAAGACTCTACACATCACTCAGGAGCAAACCACGGGGGCCCCCCGGAAAGACACGCGCCCGCGCTCCAAACTCCGCAAGAACTCACCTCAATTACACCATTCTTTCTTTTGTTGTCATTTTTCTGTCTGAGACTTGAAACATATTTCTGCACAGCCTCTTTTGTCTAGCCAAATGCCAAATTATTATATTGCAATCATAGGCTCTTCCCTGTGCCAGGGATTTAACTGCACCGTCAATATTCGCTATCACTTCCCCTTAGCAGCTATAATTAGACTGCTTACTGGGATGGTTATTGTGAAGAACTTCAGCCAAACCAAACTCTCGGCGCCTTCTGTGAGGAGAGGGCTTTGAGAAAAACAATTAGAAGACCTTGTTTTGTCATCATCAAGTAATGCATGGGGCTGTAGACATGCCAGAACCTGTGTACTATATTGAAATGTAATTACAGAAATTGAATGGCTATTGCGCAAACAAAAGCAGACCAGCAGCTGAAACTAGTATCAAAAATGGGGCTTGATTTGATGAAAATTTTGAGGATTATAATCTGAAGTGTACCTATTTATAGCATTAATAAGCAGTATACAAACATTTAATCAATGGTTTATAACACTATAATGTAGTTGTAAACAGTTGTAAAGACATTTCCAAGTGTTTATTTATGTTTACTATTTGTCAGCAATTATAACGTCTCCTGTGAAGACACATTTTACATTACATTACATTACATACAACTGTGTTTTGATATATTGCCATTCATTAACTGTTTAGACAGCAGCCTTCACTTATGGGTGCCTACAGGAGGAGTTATAGTGGTTCACAAATACATTTATATCTGCTTAAATCTACATCATAGTGTGTTATGAACCATTAATTCAATGCTCGCATACTGCTTATAAATGCTAAATAGGGGGACATAAAGTGTTGAAGTGTTCCTGGATTATCATTGCCCTGTTTCCTGACATTTTTGGACATTTTTGGATCAGCAGAGGAGCTCCCAGCCTACAGTATATAACGTATCTGTAAACCTGTCACAGCAGCATTGTTTCAGCTGTGTGTGTGTGTGTGTGTGTGTGTGTGTGTGTGTGTGTGTGTGTGTGTGTGTGTGTGTGCGCGTGTGTGTGTGTGTGTGTGTGTGTGGAGGGACATTCCTGCCAGTAAATGAAATCTCAGCTTGACAAGGCCGATGGGATTTCTGGGTCACATGAACAAAGACAAGCTCATATTTGCTTTTGCATGTGGTTGTGTTCACTTGTCTGGCAACCATCACATGTGAATTACAGTGATCCAAAAATATAATACACACATACATGAATGAGCACATGCACACAGTGTTCACACACACATACTTCCACACACATGCAACGACACGAACACTACATCTCATCCTTGCTCTAGACATTTTCTGCCCAGGGGCATACCAGAGAACCAGGTGTTATCACACTCCCCTGCGAGTCCCACTTTCCTCCCCAGAGCAATCAATGACACCGTGGAGTCAGAAACTCTGGCCCCAAAATGGCTGCCTATTTGGAATGGAGGTGTCTCATCACCCTGACAACCAGGTCAAGCCCTCTGAGTATCATCAGTGTGCGCAACAAAGCCAGGGGTCAGAGTTCACCTCACCTCATGACCTCTCTGTGGAATTGATCTGTTGTAGTGGAAATAGGATTTTGGTGCTGCATGATTCAGACAGCAGCCAGGCGTTGAAGACATTTTCTGTCTTGAATGATTGACTAGATGACTCATGACATCAGACGCAACAATACGGCTTTAGAGTCACAAATCAACTGCAACAGAATTGGGTTAATTTTCTGTCATGTTTCAGGGTGGGAAAGCATGCGTGTGGGTGTGCATCTATAAGCTGTGTTTATATGTGCACATTGTACGTGAGCTTATATGTGATGTTGTCAAGAAGCTGGTGTTTGTCAAGAGGCTTGTGTTTTCGGGGCAGAGACGCCCACCCATGTCAAATGTCACAGCACTAATCTCTTTCCAATTCAGCCCAGGTATAACCACAGGGGCGAGAGACAGACACACCTCATTGCTCCACAGAATGAGATTCCCAGGAGACTCTGCAATTCACAAATCACAAATACAGCCTTGATTTTAATGAAATCCATAGCATCTTGTCACTGTTGTTTTGTGCGCAGCTGTATGCTCATTTTAGGAACATATGTGTGATGCGATCATTTTTACAGAGAATGCATGTCTGTTAATATCTTGCCCTGCACCATTTAAACTTGGTTAAACTTGGTTTGTATAGCTGCTGAAAATTGCCTCCGGTCACTGGACTGTGATGCCTTGCACACTTAAATTATGTGTTAAATGTGTGGATCTGTACATGTATGCTAATTTGATCAAGCACACAATTTCCCACAGTATGATCACTGTTTGTATTCAACTAAACCAAGGCTGTAAGACATGTTTAGTCCATAATTCTGCTGGAAGGATGTTTTACAAATTATTTTAATGGTTTTAATGCGTTATTGAATGCATTTGTGCCTTTGTTTGTTTTTGCCCAAGGGGAGATAATATACCAGTTTCTGCATATGTGTGTGTCCTTGTATATGTAAACTAGATGGGAATATTTGCATATAATACATATGATAATTTCACATGCAATATGTAAGTAAAATGATCATACCCCACAGATACAGTATATGCCAAGAACGCTGTGCACTTTTTGTAAGACAGCATATACACATTATAAATTGCTGCAGTAATTTTCTTTCTTGGCACTTCCTTTCCAATCTCTAACAAATTGGTGCTAATCAAGTTAAAGGGGACCTTCCTGCCCTCCTCGTCCCTCTAAACTTTCTGAGCATTTAGTCATGCACCTGCCATTTCCTCATTTCTTTGCACTCTTCCGCCTAAATTACTGGGAGGTGATATACAGCTTGGGTGTCCCAAGGCTACAGGAGATTTAGAACTTTGTCCCATATGAAGGAGAGGTGAGAAAAGACATTACTATGCAGAATAGGTAATATTGAAAACGCCAGAAGTCTTTATGGTGCCCCATGCAGATTATCAATCTATTTGTGTAACTTGGCTACCCAGAATTTCATTTCCCTTTTCATTTATTTTCCTTGCCGCAACTGTTTACAGTGCCGAAACTGAAAATTGAAGCCATGACGAGCAAGGGAGCAATATTCCAAGGGCAAAATAGCCTCTTCTGCTGTATGATTGCAAAGGTTTATTTGGGGAGGGGGGATGAAGTGACCTCTTTCTGTTGAGCCCAGAGGAATATTTTGAGAAAAACAGGGTCAACATATGGTCATCTACACCTTGTTCATGCAGTCTTGTTATAGGCCTTAAGCTTGTTAAGTGTTATTGAGAATTTACGTGGGCTTCTTGCCTTGTAAAAGAGCAACACTTGTCCGCATTGCCCTATATTAAATCCAGCACCATGGACAGAGGCATACATTTGGTAGCATTGCTCTACATTAGTTTCAGCACCATGGACAGAGACACATCTCTGTCACTATTCCTCTGTTCAAAAACACTTTGATGGTCCTGTTTTACAACTGCAGTCTAGTCATTAATAGGCCGTAAATATTAACAAAGTCCAGCCTTGATTTATTTCACTAAGGAGCTTTGGAAAATAGATCTTTATTTATATGTGTACACATCATTTGATTGCATCAAACTGATATTTGGGGGAGATGTACAGAGTTTAGTGTAACGGAGAATAATTATGAAAATCGTTCGACAGACTGGGTGCTTTGAATTGCTCTCAGCACGCCTGGGCAGTGGGCACAGATTATTTGAAAGAGCTACACAGTCATATTTGAGTATACCCAAACGGATTGAAATAAGTACCATTTGGGGAGCAAAAAGACACACTGTTACACGTCTTGCTCGTTAATTGCGTGTTATTATTATCAGTCCGATGGGCTCAGTCACCGAAGCCATTTCACTCCGGGCGACACTGAAAACATTTCATAGTGGCTTACGGGTTGTGTGACGAGACAGACCGTTAGGGAACCATCGTGGCACCATACCTTACATAATCATCACGGCAGTACCCACTGAACATAATTACAATGATTTGTGCCCTCCCATTTCACCCTTGTATTAAAAAATATTGCCGGAGGTAAGTCAGGCGTGAGCGCAGGCAAGGCTGCTGTGGTGAATGGAGTGTGGCCCCGAGGGAAAGCTTGTAGAGCAGAGCACGGTGTCATGCCAAAGAAAGCCAAGTCCCCCCCTCCACCCCTGCCCCGCTGGGGCCCGGTCATGCCGTGAGAACGGGATGACATTACCGGGCCATTTAGCTGGCGGAAGAGCAGAAAGAGGTGAGAGAGTGTGTCGCTTTTGTTATTTAATGGTTGGCTAATGTCTAGGCAGAGGGGGGTATGCCTCATAGCCAAAAATGAAAACAAATAGGTCAACATTATGAGCCTTGGAATAGCGTTGCTATAGTGTGAGGCCTTTAGGCTGCATGGTTTAACTGAAGACAGTGAAGCATCACTGGAGTACACTGGCAGTTCATTTTGCTCATCATTGGAGAATGTTTCAATGCCCTGTGGCCTATATACCCAACACTTAACCCTTTGGCCTAATATGAATATAACATATCATCATTTATAGGAGCTGCATTACTGCCTTCATTTTGGCAACCACTTTTAGCAAGAGCCAAATACTCACCATACACATGATTATATGTGTGTGTGTGTGTGTGTGTGTGTGTGTGTGAGGTGTAGAGTCCCTCTCTTCCATATAGTGTGGATCAAAATGTAAATGAATCTTTATTTTATGCATGTGGATATTAATTTGCTTGTCTTTCTGTGAGATAATGGTGTCACAGGCTAAGGCTCAAGAGAAAGTGCGATACAGGTGAATGTTTTCCATATTATTTAAAAGGACCCAGCTTGAGACACAACTACTAGATAATCATCACTCCACTGTCACTGATTTATTTTTCATAGGCTACTTTGCTGACCATTTGAATGGCGTTAATCAGACTGGATTTCAATAGGAATATCATTTACACATTGCCATGACCTCGGGTATTGTAGTTGTCCTTTGGGAATATCCATATCCATATATCCAAAATAAGCTTCTGTCATTATAAATTGTACCCAGTAAATTATCATACTGTCCCTCCATCTGCACCTTCTCCAGGGCACTATATTCACAGATTTAGGGGCAAAACAGACTCCTGTTTGTGACTATGGCAGTAAGACGGTGTTCACTGTCAAATGATAAAGATCATTCTGTCCTGGAGCATGATGCTAAAACTAAATGTAATATGTTCTTTTTTTTTAATGCTTAATTTAATGCTCAGTGAGTTTCTATCACTGACGTAAATGTTCTTTTAATCTATGTATGAGTGTGTTAGACCTTCCATACTGAGTGGTGTTTAATATCGAGACCTAACTCACTCATACTAAGATTTTCATAAATCAAGGACTGCTAAGATAATCAGACTGCCCACTCTAAATGTGATTAAAAACCGTGTGGTTGGTGCCTTTAGGTCTAAGCTTAAAATGAATTTTATGAGGAAACCGACTGAGTATTGGATGTCCCTCCAAATGATCAATCAACCTTTTACGGAGAAACAGCTTTTCAGATGTTTTTGGTGCCTTTACAGAGTAAATTGTGATGTTGAGATTTCTTTCTTTTGTCTTTGTTCGTCTGCTCTTCACCGGAAGAAACCTGAAGAGTTGCCGACGTCGCTGAATGTGGATTTTTGTGCATCTTGTCAGTTTGTCCCACTCTTATGTGGGTTTTTTTCCCTTCGATGTGCCCCCTCTCTACGCCACTCGGCGGTGCTCACAGACTTCCCCTTTCTGGAAATCAAATTATCTAATCCACATGACTTTTGGAAATGGCAGAGGGAGCTAATAATACGTCGTCTCACCGGTTCAAAAGCCCGTGTTTGTTCTTAACAATAACGAGCAGCCGAGAGCCGTCAGAGGGACTGTCCATCAGTGCATTTTAGTTTCGCCTGCGGGACGCCTGCATTTCAGCACCGCGGAGCTGTCCACCGTCCAGGAGCCAAGTGCGGATGCAGCGACTCACTGCTGCTGCCGTCGGAGATGAGGAATATAGGCTGTGAGATAGGAAATGTGGTTAAAGCACAAAATCCAAACCTCCGAGGGACGACAGACACCCTTTGATTCATGTTCCATCTACAGCGGATGTTTATTTTTTACATGAATGGAAACATGTCAGGTGTAAAATGTCATTAAGACAACTGTGCAGCATATTATAAAGAATAAGAATGGTGTGCATGTCAGTCACCAAGTAATACATTCTTGATTCGTGAATGTGTAGTTATTTGCTCTGAGTAGGAGCACAAAGGACCGTATTCTCTATATTTCTCTATTTATAGACCCTCTCCCCTTGGTGGAATGTACCACTCGGTCTTCACATAAGGAAAGGGGGGACAGGGGATGCTGGGTTTGACATATGCCGAGTTTATAGTGGCCCCCCTTTATTCAAACCTCCCCACTGTTCTGGCAGCGATTGAGCCGGTCCTGTCCGTTTAAACCAAGAAGACACCCATACCGACTCCTCAATGCAAAAAAATAAAAGGGTGCCAAGAAGCTGGGACGAGGGAACGTGGGTGTAAATAGACAGTGAACGCTCTTGGTCTCTCTCTCGCTCTCTCTCTCTCTCCCTCTCGCTCTCTTCTCTCTCTCTCCCTCCCCCTTCTCATTCTCTCCTTCTCTCTGTCTCTCTTTTATGAAATCAATGAACGAGTTATTGGGTAGGACATAAATATAAGGAATCAAAGCCTCCACCGGGACCAACGGCATTGCGCGCTTTTGATATGCGTCTTCGCCAAATGCTACATGTGTTTTCACATCAGTGTAAATATTGCCTTTGATAGGACGAGAGCGGAATCAGCTCTGGCACGGCTTGGTCTCGGAACCAAATTTTGACCAAGACTTTCACCAGCTTTTTTTTTTTTTCAACGTAAAACGATTCTCCCCCACCACCATCTGCTGCTGTTGTACCCATCCCAACTCACTGGCCGGTCCGAAGATGGCAACTTTAACCAACGGGCAGGTGGACGGCACGGTGCACGGTGTCGGTGTGGTCTCCGCCAGCACGAACGGGCTCGTGAACGGATTAAGCCACAGCCACAGCCCGGTGGGCTGCCCGGCCACCATCCCCATGAAGGACCACGATGCCATCAAACTCTTCATCGGTCAGATCCCCCGCAACCTGGACGAGAAGGACCTCCGGCCCCTCTTCGAGGAGTTCGGCAAGATCTACGAGCTCACTGTGCTGAAGGACCGCTTCACGGGCATGCACAAAGGTGGGTTATATTCCCTGAGACAACTGTGGTGCTACTTGTTTTTGTCAGCGTGCAATATGTCACACATTGGTGAGAGTGAGGATCCTGAATCATGCAGGATTTTAAGGGGGTAGAACTGCACTGGTTATTGGCAAATTGTGCCATTTTCTGTGGGGCTGAAGCCTGAATGACTTTATTCATGTTGTTGTCGAGATTTGTGGCACCAAAAAAAAAAAAAGGATATTTCTTCCTTTGTTAGACTTGTCATTGGTTCTCCAATTCAGTGCATCATCTTTTTTCCCACCTTAGAGAGAGCGAACATATCCAAGCATGAGAGTGTCACGAATCGGGAGTCACGACGGCATGAATTTATGTAGGGTGATATTAGCAGGAGCAATGTTCCTATTTGGGCAGTGTGCACGGGAGTGTTCACACATCCAGTCCGGCGGTTGTAAACGTGCTTCCATTCACTACAGTGCTAAATCCAGGCCATTAACCTCACGTTTTCACGTTGCAATAGCGGGGAGGCTGTGTTTGATTGCCCGCAGCACCCTACACTCTGTAGCCCGTAACTCTCTCAGTGTGTGTGTGTGTGTGTGTGTGTGGGTATGAGTGTGTGTTGGGGGTGTTGGTGGTGGTGAGGGGGGGTGGGTCGCGCGTGCACGTGTGTACGCACGTGTGCAACACAAGAGGAGAAGGCCTATGCATATTATTGCACTATGTTGAATAGCCTTTAAGCTTTTTGAAGATTTTCAGGTGTTGCTGATGGCCGTGAATAATCATTAACTTTTGGTGTAACAGTGCTACATGGCCTTACTGTGTAATATTAACGACCAGCCTTGTATTTTTGGTGCAACAGGAATGATGGTGCTCTAGCACCTCCTGTATTTTATTTTCTCTCTAGGGAAGGGTCATTCTCTGCAAATCACCACCTAATGAGAGGTCACTAATTGATCTACTACACCTGCAGGACACCTCCCAGGGGAGTAAAGTACATTGAGAATGAGCTATCACTTTTTGGGAGCCCCCACCTCCCCCTTTCAAAGCCCCCTTCTGTCCCATGTAAACAACGAGTGACATGCACCATGTGTCAGGAAATGATTATGATATACAAATAATTTCAGAGGGCGGAGACTGTCTGCAGGCATGGGGGAAACCAAAGAGGTGGAGAAGGGAAGAAGGGGGGGTTATCTTTTATTAATAGCCCAGCTGTAGTAGCGACTCCCTGTTGGACAGTTAATCACCAGTGGCCCCAGAACTATAGGCACAGCTCGCCAGCTGATTCCAAGAACTGTCTCCTCACCGCGATATACGGCCCTGCTTCCCGGGCTGGGCCCCCGCTTTCATTAGCGAGCCCCCGCTGTGCTCATATTTTAACTAGCTGGAGGCACTAGCTACTCCCTGGCTCACCAGCTCACTGGCTCGCTGCAAGCTGCTCGAAGGCCGCGTTCCCTCCACAGACTCCTAACACCTTCCTGAGGTTTCCGTAGAAGACTCCCAAATTAGCAGTAAAAGACAGCACGTCCCACAAATAACAGGCAAAGTGACTGACTGCGTACGCTGCCGTCACACTGGTTTTATTGTAGACTACACAGCATATCATGAATCAGGTACAGTAAGCTATCACAGCAAGAGTTTGAGACAAGAGTAAATACAATAACACGCAGATATACAAATATTTTTGAAGAGAAATAATTCATGCTGTATCTATTTTTCTGTCTTGTAAAACGAAAGCAGTTTAAAGCCGTCTTAAGTGTTGATGCCAATTTTACGTCCAAGAATATTTGTCCTGGTCATAAACGGATATACTTTAATACTCTTTCCTGGGTTTTCTGTATAAGGTCGGGCTTACGGTTGCCAACTAGCTGCTGAAAACCCTTTATCTCAACAGTGCCATTTTGGTGGTTTAAAAAATGTTGTACATATTGTACAAATGTACATTTTGTACATACATGTTACAGTCTTTCGCTACTCTGCCCCCTCCCCTTTTCTCTCAGCTCCTTCATGCTGCGTGCGTTTTTTCCTGCCATAGACTAAAAAGAGTCAAACCGAGGGCATGATGACCCTTTAAGGTGTGAAATGCTCCAGTGGAGTGAAGTATATAGAACTGCCCACCAGAAAACTCCTCTTCTATTCTTCTCTTCTATCTTTTCTCCTCTTCATTAACTCTGCTTGATCCACTCCGCTCTTTGCTTTCCCTCTTTCCCCCTTTTGTCTTCACTTTTATGTACTTGCACTGACATGCCTGTTCAGTGACAGTGCATCATGTTGGGTAACGGCTGTGGTAGCACAAAGCCTCGACCTGAACCAGAGATTGCAGATGATCAATTCTCATTTCCCTTACAATTTTGTTCTACCACTGTTTTGTTTCAAATGGCACATACTTGGTAACAGTCATCGCTAACAATGTAATGGTTCATGTGGGGACACTGTTGCATTCAATTAACTTTACTTTTAAGAGACATGGCGCTTTTTCAGAGAAATAAGTATTGGTTTTCAGCAAGATAATACAGAGCTTTTTTCTCCTACAGCAGGTAATAAAAGGCCCTCCTGGTCTGTTGTACATCAACAAGCCTAAAGAAACAGCCTTTGCTATGGTAATGGTACCTCTGAAGAAAGAGACCGCTATTATAGCCATTGTCAGCCGTGCCCGTGATACTATTGCCATAACCCTCCCTGTAATGACTCCATGTATCACTCGTAATCTAGTCTTTAGGATTCTGTCCCCTTGGTATGGAGGGGTGGAGGGAGCGGGGTGGAGGGGAGCACGGGACGGGGGTCTGCAGAGGCTGGGAGCGGGGCGCAGGGACACCAGTGCAGGCCTACATTCTCCCAATGATTTTATTTCTCTCCCCTCTGCGACCGAGCCATGCTAATAGAGGCCATTTATAATGGTCACCGGCTGCTGCTGCTGCTGCTGCTGCTGCTGCTACCAAGCACAACAGGGCTGAGAGGCACGGCTAGCACAAAGAGCCAGCCCTTTCTCTTTCTCTTCTCTCTGGCAATGCTGCATGGGAGGTGGGGATCTATTCAAGAAGAGAGGGTGTAGATATGATTGCTAGCACTATTCATCAGCCTGATTTCATGTAATAATCACCGGGGCAATTGAGCTGTGATGATACGGGGACGACATTTAATAAGCGAAGGTGTTATCTATTGTTTACGGCTGTCACATCTTCAGGCGGTATTGTGTTCCAGGCCAAACCTTTATTGTCTACATCTTTGTTTTTTTTCCAAGCAAATGCAAATGCAACTGTCACCAAGTTTGTTTTACTGCCGTTGTTCCATTTGGTGGTAATTTAATGCAAGTAATATATTTGTCCTTGGCCAAACTAAATACATTAACAGCAGCTCTCGCTATAGGCTCAGACAGTTAAAGTAGCTGCAAGGCCAGAGAGCTGCTCAAAGTCAAAGCAGGTGTTGAAACTTCATTTAGATTTGGGCCAAATAGTCCATATTGACCTGGCAGGGGATGTAAACAAAATGTCACAGGTCTTAAGTGCAGGTCATCTCACCACCAGCTCACTGTAGTAAAAGCACAGTGTTGTTTAATGATAATGCCTTGGCTGTGAAACCATTTTGTAATTTAATATCAATACTTGAGAAAATGGCTATATGATCATATGAGGTTCAATATGTTTGAAATCAAACAAGTGGAGATGCAGAGTAAAGCCCAATAGTAATCTTGTTTAAATTTACCCATACTGCAGATGGCTTATGCTACAGATGGGGGCTATAATCTGTGCGGGTCATAAAGGGAGTTATGGTTCCCTCTGAACGCCTATGGTTTTGATATGTCAGCCCTTTTAACTGAACGTGTCAGGGGAGCAGGTTCAGAACAGATCATTGGGCTCATCGTGTTTGGTGAGGCCAGGAAGTCGTGATGCCAAAAACATGAAAGACTCATGCTGTGTTTTATTGCAGGCAATTAGGTGTTACAGGTTGCCATTAGTGGCGTGCCGTCTGCAAAAGGAAAAAAAAGGGGGAAAAAGGAGGATAAAACCACATTTGGCTTTGAACAAAGAGAGAAAGAAGTGCGGGTGTGTTTTTTCGTCCTGCAGGTCTGCGTTAATGCAGCATGTGTTCCGGCCGAAAAATTTCACTCTCGTTGCATCATCCTCTCTGTGGGATCCTTCTCTCTCCTCCTCTCACATTTGGTTTGGGATGAGTGTGTGTGTGTGTGTGTGTGTGTGTGTGTGTTTATGTGCTCCTCCTCTCCTCCCTGGCCCAGAATCCTCCACTCAGCTCAGCTCAGCTCAGAATGCACGCTCAGGCCCCACATTGTGCCCCCTTTCTGCGAAGACGCATCACAATCAATTTTGAGTGTTTTGTCAGGGAGAAAGGCAACATGTGTCACAGAGGAGGTCGCCTCTTACCAAAGTACACTCGACCACCAGCGCCACACTGCACGCGCCACCCCTGTCCTGGTGAGGCCCAGAACTGCCAAGCAACAAGAGGGAAACAAGAGGCGGAGCCAGAGCGGGGAGTACAGTGAGCCTAATTTGTCAGGAGGGCCGTTGTCAAGGCAGCACTGCCTCTGTTGTCCATTATTATTGGAGGGGACTGTCAGATGGGGGACGGCTGATGGCCCGAGCAGGGAGCCAGTTAGTCACAGTGAGAGATGACCGCACCGAGCCAAAGGAGGGAGTGCTCGTGGAGCTCCTGCGAGGATTAGCATGCTAACAGCAGGTTTGGAGTCATGGGGCCTGTCAGGGAGGTGGAGCCCTCTGGCTCCTCTGACCTCGGCAGTCTTCTCATTAAAACCACTGACCTTTACATACATACATAGAGAGAGAGAGATATTCTAAAGGGATGGCTGTACCTACATGTTCATCTCATTCCACTTCTTAAAGACTGAATGAAACAAGCTGACATATGTAGTATATATACAAAGTATACAAATAACATATGTACCAATAACAAGGACAAGGGTTTAAAGTGTGTAGTGCATTTTGAATAAATATAAATTGAAATTAAAATGCTACGTTGGCATTTATAGACTTAATTTCCTTCACAGAAAACTTTTTGTGTTAATAGTTCAGGAGCACATGCACGTCTAGTATCATGCAGTAAAATGGTGTAGTCAGCATATATCAGCGTGTTAGTGTGCAGTTAATGGTTCCACATGGCAAAGTCATGGCTCACTGTGGACGGCAGTGCTGACCTGTGGAGAAGCACAACACTGAAGATTTGTGGCCATCGTTACAGGTCAGAGAGGTTGCTGATGTCAACAATTTTCACATAGACAGACAGACAGACAGACAGATAGATAGATAGACAGATAGATAGATAGATAGATAGATAGATAGATAGATAGATAGATAGATAGATAGATAGATAATGATACCTGGAGAATCATTCCAGGCGTGTGATGTTTTATTTTTGCCATAACACCACTGTGCCAGACCAAAATGTGGATATCAATATTCTGATGTACGAAAGTGATCCATAATATTTCCAACAATTTCTAAGGCGAAAAGACGAAAAATGTATATGTACAGCAAAAAAGCTTTCTTGCCTTGTCACAGTTAAACTCCTCGGCCGATAGCCCAGAGCTGGTTTAAAATAAAGTCTTCCTTAAATGTTTCATCAACATTTGGCCTTTTGTTTTCCATAAAGAGAGGCTAAACAACTTGCTCTTGCTTTCCTGTTGCCATGTTCATTGCCCCGGTGTACCATTATTCCAGAGGATGAAAAAAAAAAATCCTTTTTTGACAAATGCTCCTTGGAGAGGTAAATATTTTCTGTTTTCAAGGCTCTTGCATCAGCTAAGTATTATTGTGCTTTGTGTTAAATTTTTAAAAAGCTGACGCTTTAGGCCTCTTCAATCTTTTAGCTACGCTTAATATCACTTCCAAGCCCTCCTGCTTCAAATACCAGTGGCCGGTTCAGGAGATGTGGAGTGCAATACTTTTGAAATGTTGGAAAGACTTACATGTTGTTTTAGAGTTTTACTTTTGTTCTACTGATGATTTCATTGCTAATAATAGCACGCTTCCTGTGGGGAAGTGCCCTGCATTTTTAAGAAAAACAAATAAATAAAAAATAAACAAGTTTTAAAAGTTCACTGTATTTCAGGATCAGTTTAGAGGATGATGAATATAATATGATGATAAATATAATAAATATAAACATATTCATATGGTTTCACCCATGTTCCTTCCATACTAGACCTGTTATAGTCCATAGTGAACTGCATGTGATTTCTGTCTCTTTGTTATTTAACTCCATATACTTTACATTTTGTACCATTTCTGGCTCTCTTATCTGTGCCATGCAATTACATGGGCACCATACTCTATGTATGCATGTAAAAGGCTTAAACACAATTTCCTTTGTTCACCAGTCTAAAGGTTGTGAATCTCCTCTGTTTGTCGCCTTTTGGATTAGAGCTGCTGGCCCCTTTTATCAAGCTTTGTACAGTCAGGAGGCATTATCATAGGGAGTATTATAATATCCGTGCCCAATATCTGTATGTATACAGTATATGTGTGTGTTTATACGGATGTGTATACATCTGTATGTTTGTTGCATGTTCATCCCTTTATGTGCATATTTTTGGACACGAGTGTGTGTTTGATTATACAGTAGAGTATAGTACTGCATGTTACAAATATCAGCCCCATTAGTAGCTAAAGCAGTACTTGATGGTAACTTAAATGTTGAATTGTAATCTTTAGATTTTAGGCCCAAACCTGACTCGAACCCTGAGTATGCATATGAAAATGGGTCCAGCTGCAGCTCTCTGCTGCAGAGGCTTTCCACGAGGAACTAGCAGCATGACACAGCAGCAATATGAAAAATAGGAGCAAAGTTTGTCACAGCTGACTGTGGCAGTGGCCCGTTAATGCATATCCAGCAAGCATTAATTCTTGTTAGGTATGCTGCTCCAAATGTATTTTATTTGTTTCAAATTCACATCTAAAATTTTACATTTTTGTATGTTTATACCATTTCTAACATTGTTCTCAAGGTCAAGTTGTGTTTTAATATCACAGAAAAAGCAAACCATTGTTATTGCCTTGCAAATAGATACCGTAATAAGCCTTCAAGATTCCTCCAACCAGAGATACATGTACTTCCAATTACCTTTTTAGCCCACACACAATTGGCTCATACACACTAAACAAATCATTCGGCTTTGGAGATTTATGGTTCATAGAAAGTTGAATTGATGTTTGCTCTAAACCAAATTGCTAAACATAACTCGAGGTGGCGTATCTGGGTCTGCCTGCTGGGATACTCTAAAGCAGGGATTACATTAGCCGTGTACTATTTGTCCCAGACAGAAAGCACGTCAAAAACTATTGAGCATGTGTGACTTGTCAGGCCAGACACATATTTAGCCCTCTCTGTATGCATGCGTACAATCTCCTATGCTGTGCAATGACTGCCAGGTTTGAGTGTCCCTGATTCAATTCGCTTTCTTCCCATCTCCCTTCATGCCTATTTCATGTCCTCCAATTAAAAATGCACCACGTTGACTTGTAAAAGGAAGGTGGGAATGGAGGTTAGGGCTTTTCAAAGATCTCTCTCAATTATTCAAGGCCAAGTTTGATTCAGAAAATGGAGGAGGATTAATAAGTCATGCAGAAGTTTTTTTGAGGATTTGGGTAGCAAATGTAATGCAAGATGTTCTGATGAAAAAAGCAGAAGCATCAACCAAAAAGGATTGTTTGTTGTCGATTAGGCTTGACAAGTTTTGGCTCCCAGAGTCAGCAACCCACATTTACACTACTGCTTCTCTTTAACAGATGCCAGAGGGATACTGAAGTGAACAACTCAGTTCAGAGAGGCTTTGTAAGCTTTTATATGTAATAAAATATATTTAGTTGGCACAGTTCTGAATGACATAAGGCAACTGATCAGCTTTGAATTTGTATTTCTAATTTTGCATTTGTATCTAGCTACCTGCTGGGTCCATATCATTCCATTTTCACACACACTCCCCCCAAAACTGTGCAGATCAGTGCCTTTTGCTATCAGATATTACCATTCAAATCATATTGGCATCACATTGAGGGAAAGTACATCAAGGCTTTATCCTATCCTGCTGGTTGGAGAGCAGATAGACCAAAACATATCGCTGCAGAGGGAGATGGTGCAAGAGTGCGTAAAACGACAAGGAGCTCAAGACAGAGAGAGAGAGGGAGAGAGAGAGAGGGAGGGAGAATTAGAGAGATGTTGAAACAGGGATGATGTAAGAGAATGCGTGAAAAGAGGCGAGGGAGATCCATGGGAGATAGTTCGGGTGGGGGGTTGCACACAAAGACAGACAAAGAATATCAAGAGGCAGAGCGATATATACAAGAAAGGGAGCAGAGACTGTAAAGAGAGGTGCAGACTAAAGATGGAGGCACAGAGAGATCGTTCAGTGACAGGCACAGAGTGAGCTGAAGGAAGGGGGAATGGGGCCTGAAAAGAGAAAGACTGAAAAGCAGGAAAGGAAAACGCCAGACAGAAAGAGAGAGAGAGAAGTAGAAAGAGTGAGGGAGTCCCAGAGACAGATGTCGCCCTCGCTGGCCCCGGCAGATTGATAGCTTCTGGCCCAGTTCCATGCCAGGCTCTGACCCCTCTGTCCTCTGCTGTAATTTATAGGCTCCGTTTTGCCAGATTTAAGCACTACTCTGTGGTCATCATGGCTCGAGAAGGAAGAATGACCTTCCTGGGATGGGAGCAGAATTAGACCCCTGCAGCTCCCAGCCACCCCGGGGGTAAAATAAGCAAGTGCCCTCCATATTAGAAGGATCTCTGACAACATGTTAATGGGACAGGTTGTTTTGTATATTTGTCAAACATCTTTTTTTATTCTTCATGTACTTCAATATGTTGATTTGACAGTGCAATAGTATAGTATTGACGTTTTTGTGTGTTTAGCGTCTGCAAGAATAGATTGTGTGCAAAGTAGCTCCTTGCTGCATATCAGTGCAGTGACTCTGCCATCAACATACAGCAGCAGAGAGGTTGAATATCTTTGATATATTCTGGGTGATCCTGGATTGTGGTCTCATGCTGCAACAAAGTCCAGACAAACCCTTGTTGTTCTGAAGTAATTTCAACTCCTGCAAGTAACTAAAATAAAACATCTCTGATCTTGTCTTTACACTTTTTATAGAGCAAGAATTATTGTTGAATGAAAAAGCTAAAAGAAAAAGTTAGATTAGGTGTTGATGCTCACAGACAACCAGATATTTTTTGGTCGACTTTTTCCGATAAACCAGTTGAAGGCTACAGTGTTTGTTGGCACAGTATGAATTTATGGAATGACCTTCCAAACAACTGCTAATCCAATCGACTTGACACTAGTTTGAGTGCACTGCAGGTGTGAATGATTGACATTCTGCTGGATTTAAGCACGTTGGTGCAGTTTTTTGCAGAGAAGATTCTACCTCAAAAGCAGGTGAAAACCATGGGTTTATTACCACATGACAGAAAAATGTGCCTATTCTACAGAAATCAATAAAATGTTCACTGAATTAGTTCAAAAACAATATATTACAAAAAAAGAGAGCAGTAGCCAAAGGCAAACAAACACAGTGTTTGACTATTTTATTTTATTTAAGCCAAACAGAGAGTTGTGGCTGCAGTCATTAAACTTAAGATGAACATGGCGTTCACTGTGCTGCTAATACTCTATGGTGAGCGCACTCTAACACGCTTATATTGCACAGACGTGTATTTTCTTTTTATAAGCCATCTTTTACAATACATTTTAACTAATGATATTATACATTATATTATATATTATTATATAACATTACAGAATAGATAGAATAGATATATTTTTTAAGTCTGCTGATCAAAGACACTGCAGACCACAGTCTGCACCTTTTTGTGCCTTTTGATTTCTCCTTCACTCAGAAGTCTAACCTGGTTGCGTATTGAATGAGTAGCTGCTGCCTTCATAAATCAGGCCCTAATTATGCACAGAATGAATGAAAAGTGCAGCATAAGTTTGCAGTGTGGTTTCTTGTAAAGTAAATATGGCCCTGTGTGTATCCTGTGTGTGCCCTCTGGTAGACTAACTTGGCTGGCTGGCCGGTGGGCTCAGCTGCGCTTGTGCTTGGCCATTCAGAGCGTTACCTCAATGCACAAATCAGCCCAGGGAATGATCTGGACAGAAAGCCTTCAGCAAATTATTACAGATTTGCAATTTAATGGCTTCTGAGGTCTCTCCCAGCCCCACACAGGTTCCCAACGAGACAGAGCCTATTAGTTTGGTCCTTTAATCACAGAACAGGAGATGGGAATCCTGGCCAAACCTATACATACCCCGCTTCACTTGGTGTGGGATGATTTCATGGGGTTTATAGATAGAGACAGAGGAGCCTGTGCGTGTGTGCAGGCGTGTGCGTGAGTATATGAGCGTTGGCTAGTTGATAAGCTTTGCTTTCCCCGGAGCAACAGCAGTAGTGTGTGTGTGTGTGTGTGTGTGTGTGTGTGTGTGTGTGTTTGTGTAGGAGAAAAAGAGAGAGAGAAAACAGCGCGTTCCTCCATGGATCGTTTATCAATACCATGAGGTCGCGCTGGGCAGAAGCAATTAATTTGGCATAGGCTGTACCCAAAGCTAACAAAAGTCCACATCATAAAAACAAAGATAGAGAATTACTTTCCAATGTCATGTTCCAAAAGCATTTTCATTAAAAGTGGTTTCCATTTAAGAAAAACATGAAAATGTTTTACTGTGCAACATTAAAGTTCATCAGTGTGTTTAGGTGACTTCTGTAAAGTGACCTGCTGTAAAACAGTCCCTTACTTAACCCATAAGAACCCAGACCCATTTACCCTCAAAGGAAAATTATGGGGAATAAACCACAAACCAAGTGTTTTTATACTACCCCTTAATGTCAAAGATCTGTAATGTTACATATACATTGGGCGTTTATGGTAAATGTACTTGTTTTATTGTTTTATATTAATTTGTTCAAGAAATATGGTCAAAACAGGTTGACTATATACAGGAGACACTATTAAAGCATTAGAATCGTTAAATGGGTTTTAACTTACCTTTAGTATCAAAATACAGGCTTTTTGAAATGAGTTGCTTCCTTCACTTGTGTTTACATGTCACACCACCATTTTGAAAAGGTCCCGACCTGTCACAGTCACATGACCACCACTGTGACATGACCACCACACCAGGATGTTTCGTATATGTCGCGTAGGGACTTAATGAGTTAAGATCAAGCACAAAGCTGTGTAAGGAAGATTCTGGGGCCTTTGAAGTGTGTGTTACGCTGGTGTCACCATGGGTTCTTATGGGTTAAGCCCGTAAATTGAAAATTTGCTTGTGACTCATCACACACATAACCCAGACCTAAAGCTCTGGTGTCTTGACTCATTATGGCTATACAATAAAGACATTTCTACAAACAGAAAGAATGTATTTTAGATAATGACATAACTTTTGTGATACTGTTTGCAGACAAACTACAGACAATTGGCCAGCTTTTCACACAGGGCGTTTAAGCAAGTCTTTTCCCATAGCTATAGTTGCCCTGATTAATGTGCCATCGATGCAAAATGTAAAAACTATCACTCCAATCTGCCTTTCAATGTCCCAATTTGTCCAAGAGGAAGCCAAGCTTTCTAAATGAGCTGGATAAAAGTGACTGCCAAAGGGGATGAATATATATAATTATCTGTGGCTGGAGCGCCAGCAAAGGGACTTTGAAAATCAACTTTGTGCGCCAAAGGCTTCATTAGTCTGACGACAACAAAATGTCCCCTCAACTTGCAGGCGGAAAGACACAGGTATCTGCGAAGCCATTAAAAGCACGTGGTCGCGCAGCCTTCGGTAGCCCAACCACTATCTGTTTGGGATTAGAAGCTACTTAATGCGCTAATGTTAATATGCAAATATGTTAATGTTATGTTTGAATTATTAGGTGATTTAAGAAATGGCTGGCTGCTATGTTTTGTTGGTCTTACGCATTGACACGTTAGAAAGGACGGATAACTGTGTTTACTTTGCATATGGAAATCCCAGAACGTCTTTCATCTGTCCTTCCTATAGCGACTAGTGGTCCATGTTAGCTTTGCAAACATCTTAATTGTGTTAAATGGAGGAAAAAGGGGGGAAGATTAAAAGCCATTAATGTGTGTGTTGTGTGAGGGTGTGCTATTCCCGGGACGGTGCTTTTGTTCACTTTGGCAAAGCAGGCGACAGTTTCACCTTGAAACTCAATGCACACCAGAAACATTGTCATTGTGTCTTACCTAAAACGCCGCTGTCTCTCCCTCTCGCTGTTTTATACACTGTCAGACTTGCTTTGCTCGTCTTTGCATTTCTTTTTGTGATCGCCTCTCTCCATCCTTCTTACTCTCTTTGTACGTCTCTCCCATTTTCTCTCATTCTATCTCTCTCTTGCTTTTCCCTTTGTAGCACAGTTTCTCTCCACTGCTCTCTCTCTCTCTCTGTGTCTGTCTGTCTAAGCGTCAGATAAGCTCACTGGGGGAGACTTTAGAGGACTCTCCATCTGTGTATAAATAGCTCTGGATGAATTATTGAGGGACCTGGGGTTGCTAATAATCCCGCAGGACCCATCTGACAATGACACAGAAGATGGAGGGAAAACAATTACGCAGGCTTTCTCCTTCAGAAGAGTGGGAATGGGGGTGGGGGGGGTGGGGGGATCGGCGGCCTCTGGGAGCCTCCTCGCGGGGCCCAACATCTTGGCTAATAAACCCAATTAAGTCTCCGGAATCAATCGGAGCCCCGGGGGCGTCCTCTCTCTTCCTTCCCCGGACGGCGTGCAACAACAGGAAGTGTAATGATTCATGTTCCCCCTTCTACGTTTGGATCGTCCTCTCATCTCCATCTTGCAGGTTGGCAAGGCGGACGGGACAGGACAGGATGTCCGCCGAGGCAGGATAATAGGACAGGGAGAGGAAAGGAGAAGAGTGGAGAGGAGAGGAGAGGTGCACAGAGGAATATTAATGGGAGTGTTTATCCTATAAGTGTTTTACTGGGGGGACGAGGCATGGGACCACTCCCCTGACAGAATTAAAGCACTTTGTCTTCTTAGCGATACATGATTCATCTGTAGACGACTTTTTGATTAATCGGCTTTGCCAGGTCCTTGCCTTCCTGTTGACACAATATGCTCCTAACATCTATCTATCTATCTATCTATCTATCTATCTATCTATCTATCTATCTATCTATCTATCTATCTATCTATCTATCTACCTACTGTATTAGTATTTGTCTGGCTATAATGGGGGATGATATTGACTTTTAATTTAATGTTTGATGTCAGCCAGTTATGCTACTGCCAGTATACAGAGCTACATAAAAACATAAGTAAGTAAGTAAAACTTTTTATTCATCAGTCTAATGGCACAGTGTCTGTATATTCCAACCCTATCGCCAGACAGGATCGATTCACAAAATCCCATGTTACGTTCAGTAGCCAGGTTTCCATCCAAATGTAGCGCACATTTCCAGAAAGTCTGCAAAAGAAAATGTGAATTAACGCGTGTTTCCATCCAGTATTGTTATGCAAGTATTAGAAGTTGGTTAATTGAGATAAACAGTTGAGCATTAAAAGAACACCAGTAAAACCTCAAACAGTGTACAAACAATGTAGAAAACATGACGGCCTTTCTGTTTCATGTATTCATTTGAGGAAGGTTAAGTCTCCACACCCTTACTTGGCGCCTCAGGGTGCACTACTTCCTGTGTTTGTAATGAACATTGGCATTGGACATTTATCATGAGGTGCAGAATCAGAGGGATACTGGGCTGGTATATCCTGTCTTCTAAAGCCCCGTTGTACATGAGAGCAACCCAAATCACTGAAGAGATAAAGCAAGACATCCAGCCTTAAAGTGCTGTGTAGTCTGGTTTTCAGAGGAGAGTTTTAGTGTCCCATGATGGTCTAAACACTGTTTCAGAGGTTTTTTCCACTCTGCCAAGTATAAAGTTCCCAAATGAAACGCTGAGCAGCTGTAATTTTGGCATGAAAATGCTCAAAGAAAAAGCTGTGCTCTGTTATCAGCCGTACATTGTTATATTAGTCAGCATTAATAAATGTCCCAGAGTGTCAGACCTGGTACGCAACGGTGCAGACTTTTGGCTCATCTTAGGAGTCATTCCACATTTAATAATTCATATTGTGAAAAGCTAAATTTGGGTGTCCCAAACATTTCCTGACAAAATGGCTGAGGTAGAATGAGAGTGGGCGAGTCGTCTGCCTGGATATTGGGGACAGCTCTAGCCATTCAGTGTGTGTGTGTGTGTGTGTGTGTTTTGCCATCAGGGGAGCTTTTAACAAGTGTGTGTATGAATGTGTGTGTGTTGAAGAATTTGTTACGTGTGATGCTCTCGATGTGAGTGTGTTTTACTTTGTGGCATGAGAGCTCAAGCATCACATGTAAGCCCAGTTTATGTGTGTGTGTATGTATAAGTGTGTGGGTATAGATGTGTGTGTGTGTGTGTTTGCGTGTGTTTTCCATCCCAACCCTCAAGAGACCGAGTGGAGAGGTGAGGGGGTGGACGAGGTGGTTGGTGGTTGGTGTGGGGGGGACGACACTGTCCTAATGATGCATTTTCTACGCCATTGATTCAGTGGCTCTGCTCTCCAGTAAATCCTTCACATGCAACACATTAAAGCTGGCCCTTTTTCCTCCTTCGCCAATCGATTAGCACAGCTTAGAGACGGCCACTCTGGGAAGCAGGACGAGAGATGGGACTTGTTATCTTCAGGGACTCTTTCACACACACACACACACACACACACACACACACACACACACTCGCACATAAAAACAAGAATTTTATCATAATCTATCTATAGTCGTAATGTGAAAGTGCATCAAAGTGTGTGAGAAAATGTTTAGTTTGCATGTATTTGTTATTAATACCTGTAATCTCTGGATTACTGCATGCATTTTAATATGGATGTTGCCCACTTAAACTCTCTTGGTCTTTACTTGTTCAGTTTTGTCTGTTTTTTCTTTGTTGCCTCCTGAAGGCACCACTGTGTGCATCATTGAGAGATTTCCCTTTAATATGCAAGGAGTAATCAGTGATTTCCAAAGCTTTTGTCATAAATCAGGTGATTTTTATTCCAACACTAGCTGCCCATACTCTTTTGGGCAACTTCTAAGCGATTTATTCAGGTTGTTTTTTCAGTGTGTTGCTGAAAACTAACACTCAAACCCTCAGAGCACATTCATTTGGCATGATCATATAACAGTTTTGCAGGAAATGCCCAGTTATTAAAATTTATTTAACACCCCCCAGTCAATCAGAACTCACCCAGGATACAGTGTAATAACTTTTGCTTGACGATCTTCATATCCTCATTTCAGAGAGTAATTTAGTTACTACTATTGTTCTAAATGTCCTGCACTTTTAAGAATCGGAACAAATCCAGCCGATGTACAATAGTGCTGTCCCGTTGAGTGTCATCCATCACCTGGTTATTAACTTTTGCTCTGTGTTTTCTTGCCCTCCAGTTCCCTCGGTGGCATGCTCAGTGCGCGTTTCTATATCACAGATTCTTCTTGTTACCCCCTGAAGAGAGGACTAAGGGATCTGCATATAGTCGCCTATAGGAGAGCTGGGACTGCTATTACACTCCATTATAAATGAATTCACCTCCTCTTTCATAATACTGGCCCGTAGTTCTACCTCACTCCGCTGAAATAATATCATACTTTAGGACGGCATTCATTAGTCGCCAAAACAGCTAATGAATTTTTAAGGCCTGTTTTACACAATGAAAAAAGAATGCTTGATGTGGTCCCTGAACAGTAATTGAAGTTTTTTCTTTTTTTTCCCCTGTTCACACAGAGTACAGTACCATTCTCTGAGCTCATACTGTGGGCTTCAAAGTGCTTTTTTATTTAATCAGGGTTTACAGCTGCCAATTAAAGATTTTAAGATGATACGGGGAGAAAGTTGGAGTGTTCCTGGAGACCTTGGCCGTGTCCCCTAAAATAGCCTCCACCCTCTGTCTCTTTTTTCCATTGTGAGTAATGATCTGAAAGGTCAGCAGAGGTGAAGGGGATATGAGCGACTGCTGCTCACTTTATTGAATTACTGTTCCTCGCAGAACCAAAAGTGTGTCTGGGTTTTTCACTTTGATGCCAGATTCAGTGGGGGATATTTAACCTTCCAGCAGTTTCAATGAATCCAAAACATTTCAAATATACATGAGTGCAACACTATAAGGACACCTTTTCCACAGAGATAGTAAGGTGGTTATACGTGTTCAACATGTGGAAAACACAGAGATTGTAGTTAAAATAGCGGTATATATGTTATTTTCAGAAGTAGAACTTTACTCATTGAATTGTAGGGTGTTTTGAACCAGGTACAGACTGAATAGTAACAATTACATGGCTTATATTGAGTGTCAGCAGTACAAGGGCAACTGTATCGTTCTTGAATCAGAAGTCGTCTTAATATGACACTCATTAGTATTCCTCTTCTGCACTCAGTGGTGCTCGTTGTCACCGTACAACTAAAAGACCAAGGCTTTATACGCTATTTCTCTGCACACAATAAGTCAAGAATTTTCGTCTTTACTCTGACCCATTTCAAGAGTGAATTGAAGAGTGTTATCTAAGCCTTAGCACTCACAAAAATCCAGTCAGAACGTTCTTGTCTTAAGGTCAATCTTTTAAAAAGGAGGAAAAAAAAAACATTCTTCTGTTTATTGAGCAAAGGCTGTCCTTGGTCAACCCTTTCAGGCAGAGATAAGTGCTAACAGAACTGAGGTAGGGAGAGACGTGGAGATTTCTATTGACTGACTGAAATTGGACAGCCTCAAACAAAGTTTCATGCCAAAGTTTTTCGAGGCAGAGTTCCAGGGCTGTGCAGCGTGGAGTTTCAGCCGCGCCGTGGATAAAGCTTTTTAATGCTATTGACTCTTTTTAGGCTCTTACCAAGATGTTCTGAAATATTTAAATGATCACTGGGAGTTTCTCCCCGTCTGTGGCTGGGAATAAAAGGATAGAGTGAGAGGAGGGAACTTTTTATGTCAGCCTTTTACAATCCCTGAATTAATAGGCACAAGATAATTAGAGAATTCTGTGCAATAACATTGTCCCCAAGCTGTCTAGTCTTGGGTGGCGTCAGGCAATGCATGCTGGTAAAGAGTAATTCATGTGTCCAGTAACACTGCAAAGCGCAAATTCAAGAATGCATTAGTAGTTTTACTTTTAGTACAATCACAATTAGTTTCAAAGGAGAACTTCAGGATTAGAGTGTGCCCATCCAGGGCCACTGCCACCACTGAGGTCACAGAGGTCGTGGTCACTGTATTGTTTAATCTAGAGCTTACATTATGTAATTACACATAAAATACACACGGTGGGACTAAATGTCTTTAAATTTGACTGGCTTTGGGCAAAAAATAATCTTCATTGAATAAAATAGAAACCCACGGTACACTACCTGCCAAGCACCAAATGGCAAACATACAAATTTATTGACTAGCTAGAGCATTTAGCTGCTCAAGTGCCAGATATTGCCCTCAGGAGTTGGTGGAGACCAAAAAAATAGCTTAAAGGAGAGTGAATACTGGAATTACATTCATCAGGTGGTGAGAAACACAACTCCAAATGAATGCTTAAATTGCTCTGTATCTGCTGGATGTATAAATAGGCCACTGCTTGCTAACATGGTAGCCATATCAACTTTAAAGCGATAATATTTCAGTGTTGTGTTTACAGCTTGTTTTGCTGTCCCCCAAAGTGGCCCCAAAAAGTTATTGCAGCTTTAAAAAGAAAAAAAAACAATTAAAATAATGGCTCCGGCCCTATGGTCCAAATGCTATTCCATCCAACCAGCTAAAATATCTGAAATACTACTAACTTGAAATTTAGCGTTATTATAGTTGATTATATTGATCCTAAGAAGATGACATCTCTGTAGATATAAAAAGATATATATATATAGCTTCCTAACAGTCAACTTGTTGGGAAGCTACATCTAGCAAAGACAGCTCATCAAGTGAAGGTTTCCCATAGTTAACAAGGTCAAAGCTGTATGCGGTCCAACACAGCTGTCGTTTAAATGAGGCCTGGTGACAGTTGGTGGATTTCACCATGAAGCTCGTGTCTTTTCTTTTTCTTCCCCCACCAGTAAGTATTCATAGTCTCCACCATTCCCTTGCTGCTTTCTTTCATCTTCTTCTTCTTCCCGATATCCCTCTCTCTCTCTCTCTCTCTCTCTCTCTCTCTCTCTCTCTCTCTCTCTGTCTCTCACTCCTTCCCTGTTTTCTCTCTCTCTCGGTGGGTGTGTGTCCCTTTAGGGTGTCTGCAGCAGTTGAGATAAGAAGCGAGTGTAGGACACAGGGGGATGGTGTTCACAGAAGCTAGGTGATCTTATCTACTCTCTCCGTCTCCCTCTCTTACCGAGCCTCCCTCGCTGTTCTGCTTTTCCTCTCTGCTGTTCTCCTCCCCCTCTGTCTTCTTGCTCTCTTGCCCTTCTTTCTCTCTTCCCCCATCTCTCTCTCTCCTCTCGCCTCACACACACACATTCTCTCAGATCCCCTCTGCGCTGCTGTTGATTTGAATTTGAAGTGATGGGAAACCAAATTGGCAGCATTGACAGCAGAAACAAACAGCTTATCTTTCTCTCCTGGGCCAATATGGGTCTTAGTCAGATACTAGAGCCGCTGCCAGCATCTGACTTGTGACAATGATGATAAATTGAACGTTTGTTGACTGTCACTTTTCATGTGTGTGTGCGTGCATGTGTGTGTGCGTGTGACCGTGTTAGCATCTATGCATGCATGCTCCATACATGTGTGAATACAATCAGTGGTGGAACTTAACTCAATATACCTATTGTATTTGAGGCACTTGTACTTTTTACTTTCAGTTTCAATTTTATGCTACTTTATACTTCACTACATTTCAGAGGAAATATTGTCTTTTTTTACTCCACTATGTTTGCCAGCTAGTTATTTTGCAGATTAAGATTTAACATACAAAACATATGGTGGTCATATAAAGTATGATGCATTGCTGTAGATTAAAACAGTGATTCCAAACCAGGGGTACTTGTACCCAAGAGGGTGCCTCTTCAGCTGCCACTGGTTACATAGAAAGATTGTCAATTTAAAAGAAGAATTATGATTTAAAAAAATATGGTAAAAACATAGTGCAGAGTGCGCTGGACACGTCGCCCAACAACTTGAGTCAGTTGTAGCAGGTTTTTTTGTATTTTTTAGGCATTTCCATTTACTAGATATATGTAGTCTGGATTGTGTTCCCTGGAAATGTTTTTTCAAGTGTAGGAAGTGCTACGTTTTTGTATTGCACACAAGCCAAAGTGAGGTGGGTGGTGGATGGTGGGCGTACAAAGTCTGTATTAAAACCAAGACCACAAACTTTCCAGAACCTTAACCAGGTGCTGTGAGTGCCTAAAAATAACCATTAACAATTTTATACAAACTGTAGCTGCTATGGGCAGATATTATATGGAAAGAGATGGATGTTGTACAATAACAAAATGAAATACACTGTCAGTACAAGTTCTATTGATACATTCAGTATCAACATTTTGCAACTTGTAAAATATGTGAATTAGCAAAGTTTCTTCATTAAACGCACAGTATGCCACTGTTAGCCATGGTCAAAACAATCATACTAATAATAACTTTATGAGCGCGTTGAATTTTGTTACAACATTTTAACATTACCGTGCACATTAGCTTTGGTGGCTGGCATGAGCCACATATCATAGTCACACATCATAGTAAGCTAGATCAATATTGAAATATCATATCAATAACTTAGGTCTCTACTAGACTACTGTGTTGCAAAATGGCATGCAATTAACAAAAAAATTATTCTGTGTGGCAGAAAAAAATGTTGTGACGTTGTGTTCCTTCCTTCCTCACTCTCTGATCTATCATCTGGTATTTCCCTGGAAATTATAGCAACTAGAGGGGGTAAAGGGGATAATGTAAGTACACAACTTAACAAAATATATAACATAGGTCTAGTTGTTTTTAGACATTTTAATGTGGCAATGTTACATATTATGCCTTTACGTTAATAGGAAAGTTTATGTCAACATTTCTTGTAATAATCTTCTGATAGGGCTGTGTGAGTACATCAGACAAAAAAGTAATCATAACATTAGAGTAATCTCCACATCAACTACCCTCAACATTAAAATCCTGCCACACCAGTACGCATCAGTAATAATCAATGCAAAAATAAAACACTGACAGATAAATATAATAATACGTTATTTTTTGGAGTATTTTTACATTGTGGTATGGTATTGCTAGATCTGAATACTTCTTCCATTACTGAATACACTGGATGCAGTGGGTGCCTGCGCTCCAAACATCCAAGTGAGTGTCAGGCGTGTGAATCAGAGGCTCGCGTGTGTTTCCTGTGGGACGGCGCCGGCATGTAGCGTTAACACGACAGGCCCGGAGAGGACGAGGAGGTAGCCAAGCTGTCAGCGGCCAGCTCCCACTTCGCCTAATGAGAGAGAGACCCGTTAATTAAAAACACCAACAGGCGGAGCTCCCCAGTGTCCCGCCATCAGGACGACCCGGGGTTAAAGACACGGAGCCGAGAGGATGGGAGGTCTGCTGCTTGTACATACAGTACATGGCGCTGCCTTCAACAATAAATAGCCCCCAGTATGCCAGAAGAACAAAGTAGAGCACAACTGGGAAGAGCTATAAGAGAAGGGTGCTTTCTTTAAGCTGCACTGTGTTTTTTTTTTGGAGGGGGGGGTCTATGGTAATTGTCTGCTCAGCCCTTGATATTTCCAGAACAAACTGTAGTTCTTTTGTCTCTTTGTGCTCCTGTTAGTTGCATGGCAGCAGGGAACAGTTCGTCAATGTCTACATGGAGTCTTCTGTGATCCAAAAAAATAAATAAATTAGCCAAAAGCCGGTGTGCCACCGAGTTTTTTTTATTGCTGCTGTAATGTTTATGTCTACGTCATTGTTCACAAAAGACCTCCCTTTCCAAATGCTTCAAATGTCTGCTAATATCATCATTGTGCAAACCCAGAGACTAATTGTCCCTTGTGGATGATTTTTTTTTTTCTTTCACTGAATTGAATTGAATTGAATTTGAATAATGTTTTTTCTTTTAGTTGAGAATTTCCAGAGTCTGAACCAGAGCAAACAAAACACCTGCACATACAGTATGAAGAACATTTGCCTCAAATTGAATCGTGTCACCGCAGCCTATTGTGCAATTGTCTTTGTAAGTGTTTTATTAAACTGTCAAACACATGAATCATTAGCCTTGATCTGCAGATTGACAGTTTGTCAGCTCTCTGACAGTGGCGTGCGCCTCACTGTCAACAGGGGGTGGCGAGGGAACGGCTTACACATTCCCCACGGCTCCTTCTTCTTCTTCCTTGCCTCCTGCGTCTCCGTCTTCCTTCCACCCCCACATGTCAGCCCAGGTGCTAACAAAACCGAGGATTGTGGGTAGTCTTGGAACATATGGAGCAGAGAGACGGAGAAATGAAGGGAGGGGGGAGTGAGAGAGAGAGAGAAGCTGTCAGGGAAATGTCTATCCCTGTCACAGCAGCCAGAAGAGTGCGATGGACAAATGGATAACTGCTATTTCAGACTGCCAGGGAGAAAACTCAGATTTGATGTGTTTTGCGCGGCAGAACGGCTCTCACACAACAGAATGCACAAATCGTTGTATCTCCAAAGCCGCAATTTTTTTAGTCTCACTTTCATGTCTTTTTTTTTTGCATGCATATGGATTACGTTTGTGTACACAGGAATTTTCCGAGATACTGTTCACTGTGCACAAACACGCGCAGGCACACACACGAACACGAGCAAATTCCCAGTGCGGCCATGTAGACAGAGTTTCAGAGCTGTGGCTGCAGGCTTACGCTGTGTGTTTCTGTGTGTGTGTGTGTTTTTGGCTATTCGCTGGTGATTGGTGCAGCCCCCTCCCATGGCTGTCTCTCCTTCTCTGTCCCCAGTTCACATAACATAATTCTCTCTCTCTCTTGCTGTATTTCAGGCTGTGCCTTCCTCACCTACTGTGCCAGAGAGTCGGCCCTGAAAGCCCAGAATGCATTGCATGAGCAGAAGACCCTGCCAGGGGTAAGTCATACACGAGGAACGCCATGTCGACCCAGAAGCAAAATCTTACATAAACACATCTTGGATTCACTCTGGCACACACACATAAACACAGATGCTCATTTTGAACATATAATGCTTTATATTCATTTCAAAGGGGGACTGGCTGTCTTTGCCATGCTTGTCGTGTATTGTTTATCACTGGCTGTACACCAGACATGAGCGCAGACATGTGCGCCCCCCCCCCCCCCCCTTTCACTGCCTCCCTCTCTCTTCACTTTGACAGTCACACACACAAACCCATAGGGAGAAACCACACACAGCATCGCATCATAGGCATACTATTTATAGTCCTTCCTCCAGTTTGTGTAAATGAGTGTGTGCCTGTGTGTGTGTGTGTGTGTGTGTGTGTGTGTGTGTGTGTGTGTGTGTGTGTGTGTGTGTGTGTGTGCGTGCATCCATGTGTGTGGGCAAGTGAGCGGGTGGATGTAGGCTATTTGTACATCTATGTGCACACTCCGCATTATGCCCCGGACTGGCAACAACATGAGCGTGCATCATGAATGTACATCACGACAGCACGTCTTCTCAACACACGTTCACATGCTGTGAATGTTCCCGCTCACATGTACAATGCAGCTGGAAGCAACGCGTGTCTCGTTTTAATGCTCAGCTCCTATTCATGCATGCTGGAATGAAGGATTTTTGACACTGTCATAGAGAAGAGGTAGATATTCAATTGTTAGCGTGTGTGTGTGTGTGTGTGTGTGTGTGTGTGTGTGTGTGTGTGTATGTATGAGGGATTATGTGCATTTTGAGTATACATGATTTCATGATTACATATTTGTGTGTGTGCATGCACGTTCCTGTGATACATTTCAGTTGGTACGTGCTCGAGTGTGCGTGCACCTGAACACTCGCGCATCCTTGCTTGCGTGTGTGTGCGCGCCCACCCGCGCATGTGTGCGTATGTGCGTGTAAGGAAGTTTTGATGCGTCTCTGTCAGGCCTGGCTTGGTTTGCTCTGTTCGTTTTTAATGACGCCTCCAGGGAAGCTGACAGTCGCCGTGTTGAGCGCACAGCCTTTGATGTGAGTGATTATGACATCACAGACGTGCAGCCGAGAAGAGCGGAGGAGTGGGGATCCGTGCTCTCAGTTTTTTTTTTTCACTTCCCAGTGGCATATTATTCAGAAAGAAAGAGGGAGGGAGAGACAGAGACAGAGAGAGAGAGAGAGAGAGAGAGAGAGGAGGAGAGATTAAATATTTGGCCAAAACCAGAATGCGATTTTGTGTTCACACAAAATGTGCTGCCGATTGATGTTTTTGCCTTTGTTGCTATTGTTTGACACGGACCAGAAGATATGGGCACAAAAACAACATTTTTTTTCTGTCTTTACATCCTTAAGGGAAAGAGACTGTATTTGGCTTCACACGCTACATAGTAATGCATCAACAGCAAGTAAATTTAATCAGTCACTTGCAATCAACATTGTTTTAGAAGGAGATGCTAATTAGCAATGCCTTTACCAGCGGAGGACAGTCTCAGGTTTGCATTTGATCGATGGTGAGCGTTAAGTAAACAAAGGTAATGCCACAGGACAGACCTAGATGCTCAACAAACCCTGAAGCAGAGCACTCGGAGAGGCAGACCAGGAGAGTGTCTTTTGTTGCTGGTGGAGGTAAAGCCAGCAAAACAGAATAAATGAGTTCATTAGAAACAGAGCGAGGACTTGGCCCTGGGAAAGGCAGTGGGACGTTTTATGGCACACGACTGCACCCTATTTCCTCCGTCCCTTCGTGGTTGTTTTTTCACCTACCTCCTTCTCTCCCTCCTTCCATCCTCCTCTATCAATCCCCCCACTCACAGGCCAACACAAGCAAAACCCTGCAAATAAAATCCCCTTTTTTCCTCTTAAAGCCTCTTTCCCCTTCACTTCGCGTCCTGATGCGCTTTTTATCGTCAAAGTTGCTCCCCAACCCTCACATTTAAAAAGTTTTCTGCCATCGTTTTTTCTTTCGCTGCCAGGTGAGCCGAGAGAAGAGGGGATTTGGCTTCCTAGTGGAAATGCCCTGTAAGCATGGCTGTAGGCTGTTAGTGTAGCTCAGACAAAGTACTACAGGCTGCCTTGTGTGTCTCTGTTTGTGTGTGTTTGTGTGTGCAACTGAGCCGGTGAAGTCTCAGGAGAGACTTTGGGTAAGCAAGCGACAAGCAAAAATACTGATGTTAAAGTGACACTGACATTGAACAACTCGTGATAGATGACAAATTGTTTTCATATCCCTCATTCCATCATAGTGCAACAAACTACAGGTACACAGGATTATGCTGATGGAGAATGAGTTTCTGCTAATATAATTAAATCAAGTCTACTGACACAGAAACCAGTGTTACTGCACCGTTTGAGGACATTCAAGAGGTACATTTGAATGATAATGATGTAGGTACATAGGTACAGCCTACCTTGAAATGAGTAAAAGTAGAATATAACCTTTTGAATAGTGTCCTATAGTATTTTGTATAATATCTCTGGAGAGTGTAGAACTGTTTTGGCAGGAATTTCTGAAAGGATTTAGACAGCTTCTTTAGCATGAATGAAATACTGACGTTCAGGAGCACTTTAGAGTTATTGTAAACCTATAAAAGATTACCAAAAATACATAAAACCACCATAACTGAAGTGGTTCTGCTTGTCTCATAATCCATTCATTCCTGGAAATATACACAAAACAAAAATGTGAACGACACAGTCAATATAATGCAAGATATCAACAGTGAAAAAATTTGGTTTCCTTATTTGAATTATACAGCTATCAAGCAGATAAATGGAGGAGGGTTTTTTTTTTTGGAGATGACATGAGACAGGCCTAAAATGGGGCGCGTCCCAAACGCCAGGCCCTGGCTGCCATATTTGTGATCCCGCGCTCCAGTTTCAGACTCGTACTACAGCAGGAGGCATTAAAAAGCCTCTATTGATTTTGGCAAAAGTCCTCACGAGTGGGAGGATGTGTTTCTGTGCACGCACGTGTGTGTGGTTGTGTGTGTGTGTGTGTGTGTGTGTGTGGGTCACAGGGTGGAGTTGCAGAGCTCGTGCTAGTGCAGTATGTGTACAAACCACAGGGTACCAATACCCACCAGCAAATCTTCCCTCACACATATAAATACTCAAAAAAAAAAAAAAATGAAATAAAAAAGATCTGGCATCCACTCAAACACACTGTCAGATATACAGTATAGGCCTCAGCACTACCATATGCCCCCACACAGTGCATAAAAGGAGCATGCACTCCTGATACCGTGTTCCAAGTTAGAAAATAATGCACAGAAATACACACAAGCACGCACAGGTACAAAACCTACCGCTGATGCTCACAACACATGCACTCACACTCCATCCCCGTCTCTTGTAACGGCAATACAACACTCCTCGTAAACACTTCCATTCAACAACATGATACTCTGATAGTCATAGAAAGAGACAGAGAGGGAGAGAAACAGGGAGAAAGTAAAACAGAGAGGGAGCGAGAGAGAGAGAGAAATACGGCGTCGATTGACTCGCACTGTAATAGTGAGCTAGATGAGAAAATATAGAACACTGTGAATCAATGCGTCATTTCAGAGCGCTCAAACACACACACACACACACACACACACACAAACACACATATACATAATGGAGCACATATACACACAGAGTTTTCAGCCCAGGGGCAAACAAACAACAGAACAGACAGAAAAGCAAATGAATAGCAGGAGGGAGGAAAGAGGAAGGGGTTGATGAAGGCTGGTTGGAGAGAGTGGGTGGATGGAGGGAGTGGGAGGAGAGGTATAGTTGAGGTGCCTCCATACAGACTGATTTGTGTCTGTTTCTTTTTTGCCCCCCCCCCCACATCCCTTCTCTCAGTTGAGATAATGCCCGGGCAAGAAATCCATGGCATTGATTGGCTCCTGCGACCCAGTTTCATGGCAGCTTTTTCTCAATAAGTCGCCCTCATTGGTCGATAACTGCCAAGCTCCCCAGGTGAAGTGGGCGAAGGGGTGTTTGGAGGGGGTGGGGGGGTTGGTGGTGCTCAGTTATGATTTGTTTCCCCTAAGCGTGCACAAGTACAGTAGTTCACTCCCTCTTGTAGATTTAGATTAGTGGTGCAGTGTGCAGGAGGAATAGCTGCACGTCCACATGAATAATGCCGCAGGCCCTGGAGCTAAAACATCCCCACCCTCTCCCCAAGCCATCACCTCATCAACTATCCTAATCACCCTTATCTAAAAGAAAACCGTTTGCCACATAACGCGTTCCAATTAATGAATCCACAGTCATTGATAGAATGCTGGAGTGATGCACCTAAAACGACACCAATAGGGATGTATGCTTCACAAAAACACAGACTTTTGTAAACTCGTAGACCTAATGAGCAACTTATTTCAGTCTCGCTTGCCTAAACAATAAAAAGGAAGAACAGCCGGCACTGGCAGTAGTCAGTGTAGCAAAATAATAAACAGTATCCAATGTCCAAACCAAAGCTTTTAAGTGAGGCAGTATGCAGCCGGAATCTGGCAGGTCATAAGCTTGCAATAAAAATTTAAATGAGTCTCCCCAACAGACAGTTCAGAAGCAGAAAGACTTCCTGAAAGTAGTTTGTAATAAATTCAGAATTAAACACAGATCCTACTGTTTGTTGGTGAACTGATCATAGTTCATTAATTTTCTCAGGGCTTTTTAATTGGACCACATACATTATATGGCCCACTCCACACAAATGTTTGTGCTTTTGATTTGGTGTTGTATTATGTGGTTTGGGGCTAGGCCCGTTAGTTTCATTTAATGCTACAGCACACAGTGATATTTCAGATAATACTGTGATTCCAACTATGTGACAGTTTGTAAAAGGCTGTTTTCTGTTTCAACATGACATGAACCCATGTGGAAGAACTTAACTAGCCAGAGCAGAGCCCTGACCTCAGCTCCATCCAACACCTTTGGGATGAATTGTAACGTCAACTTCGAGCCAGATGTTATCTCCCATCATCACTGTCCAATCTCACTAATGCTCTTGTGGCTGAATGGGAGCAAATTCCTGCAGCCAGTTTCCAAAATCTTGTGGACAGCCTTCCGAGAAGACTGGAGGCGGTCCTAGCAGCAGATGAATCCCCATGGTTTTGGTTTAATTGATTAATTGATTGATTTGTGTCCTGCACCACATGGTGCTCGACCCATGTGGGCTTAAACTGTCAGTATAATCCAACTAAAGTGCTTGTCGGGTGGCCAAACAGCGTCTGAAGCCTGTTCCCCCCACACCGATCCAAAACTGGAATTGGGGGGCCTATGTCTGACAATTTCTACAACTTTCCGACACTGAGAACCAACATTCATACCTACTTTGTACAATGAGTGAAAATTTAATGAAGCTTCTCTCTCAAGTTCAAGCTACATGTCATATAAACTAGTTCATTTCCAGCATTACGCACACACCTTTACATGACACTAGACAACAACAACAACCAAGACAAAGTCCAGATCCCCAACTTCAAAAGGGGAACATTTTAAAAGGTCAACTTTATATAACAGAAATGTGTGAATTGGAAGATCAACCATCACATGTGAGTGAAGTGTTGGAGCGTCCACATACTTTTGGCCCAATAGTGTCGTTTTGGTTAAACGCCTTTAAGGAGTGAAGCATGAATGGTGCCATAATTGTAATAAAGATCATTACAAGCCTACACACCATCTTTTGTCATATAAAGTCTGAATGCTCCCATTATCATTGGGCTCCAGGCCTGATGTTACAACCTCCCATTGCCAAGTGGAGTTTGAGCAGATTGTACAAATGAGAAAAAATCATCTGTCTGGAGGCAGCAGTTCACTTAAGTCCAATAATCCAACTAATTTCAGAAGTGGTGCATGCTACCCGCTGGGCCAATAGATTGATGATCCATATGTGAAATGACACACCTTTATACAACCGAGCCGAGTTTTCATTTTACTGTAATCTCATTAAAAAAGAAAGAGAGTTTGGAGTTTGGGCCAAGACTCCCCAGTGTAACTATTCAAAAATATTAACAAAATGACCCATTATCTCTCTCCACCGGGAGTCGAGTCAAGTCTTGATGTATTAATGCTTATTATAATTTCAAATAACACTTATTCTCCCCTTTTAAGTCAATTTACTACAAACAGTGTTTGTAGTAAATTGACTTTTGACTGTTTGATGACGCTGTTGACAGAAAAGATGGAGTCCTCAGCCAGCAGTCCCAAAAAGTGTGTTATGCTCTCTAAAGCAATGATTGAACTGTCTGAGCGATTCAGAACACCTCTGGTAAGTGCCATTATTGGGTGATCCAAATGTTTTTGTATTCGCTCTAAAAGCGTGTCCCCACTTCAGAAATTTCAGAGGTGCCATAGCTCTTTTCAGCATCTCAATCTATTGTCGGCTCAAGCGACTGTCACAGTCTGAAATCAACTTGTCCTTTCCTTGAGTTTGTATTGATCCACAAAAGCATAGCCTTACAGCGCACCAATGAGTTCTTCATCCTCAGTAGCCCGCTCCACTGAGCATTTACAAGTGTTAATGTCACCACTGGCACTTTAGGACTCTTCCATGTACTCACCAGAATGGAAAGTGGTAAAAAAAAAAAAATAAAGTAATTTCCAGACACAGTTGATTGACTTTTTTTAAAAAAAAAGAACATTTGACACAATATTTTTTCAAGTGCTGAGAAATCATCCATCCATGATTGGGGTTGTTTCGTAAACCCCTGCTCTTCCTTATTGATAAAAACCTGGCAGTGGCTATGACTGTCACTGGGGAGAGGACAGAGGCATGGGCTGCTGCAGCTGAAGCTATTCCTAAAAAAAAAAAAGCTTTAATAGCATCCTAGCAAATGTGCACCTGGCTTCAGCACTGACCATGCGTATAGTTCATAGATTTAAGTATCTCCATAAGCTGGTTGTGATAGTCATTCTGCTATTGTCATAGTTTTTGCTCCCGTTGCTGCTGCTGCTGTATTGAGTCTGCTTGATTCCAGCTGCTTTTGAAATATCCTGCTAGTTCAGGGATTTTTTTTCTGAAAAGTCGTATGTCCCACTGCTACATCTCCTTGTCTTTTTCACGCTCTTAAGTCCCCACGCACATACAGTGCTGTATGTCTTCTCCACAACAAGTGCAGCGCTGTCTGATATTTTTATTGTAGCCTGCTCAGTTAATTAACCATGCACATTAAATGTTGAGGAACAGAGAACAGATAACTGAAAACAATAAAATGCAATAAATCAGTCATACCTACAATATAATGTATCTATTAGAGTGGTGCTTTATTGATCATTGGAGAGTATTATGGTCCATACTGTATACCTTTTCTTTCTATCATGCATTAGTGTGGCTGGGATACTATGCTCCACTTCCATGTCTCAGAGGCTTTGAAACACGAGAGAACAATCTCATTCGGTGGTTTCATTTTTCCCCCCAGCCTTTACAGGACTCTTGCAGCTTTTACCGTGCGACGTGAAGCCCACCATACTCTGTGCTCTCATCTCTCTAGATTAGTCTCAAGTTCCTTCTAGTAGTTTCATTCAGTCCAACTGTTGCGACATTAAAGTTCACTGACAATAGTTGACTAAAGCCCTTTGGTTTTATTAGAAGTTTCTTTAATATTGAAGCTACGAACATTAGGTATCACCAAAATGGCTTTAGAGAATTTCAGAATAAAACTGTTCAAGGGTTTCAAAAGTGGTGTTGCTTTCTAGATGCAGTGCTGCTCATTTGGTAGCAGTGTTTTAAAGGGCTACTTTGGTGTAAAGCTAGATAACAAATAAATTATTTCACAGAGACTGCAGAGAATAAAATATCACGAGCCCAGTTTGAACAAGGGCTTTTATAATGAGAACAACTAAAAGAAAAATTATTGTGTCAGTTCAAAGCAAAGGGCAATTATCATGCAATGCTTGCATTGCTGTTTTCTCTGTCTTCTTTCATCATAACCCTGATGGCAGAAACTATTCAAGAAATGTATAAGTGATTACAGAAGAGCTAACAGTGTAGCAAAGTTGAAACATATAGGGAATTATTAGAGGACAGTGAGAAGTAGCAGGTTTGAGGTAAAAACAGTAGCCATGGATTTGTTGCTGGCATTGACTACGGTACTGAACGTTTTTGAAACTAGGACCCAGTGGTGAGCCACTCTGCAATATTAATGTTGTTTTTCTGCTTACAAAAGTTCTTATAAAGCAGACAGTAACCCCATAGTTTTCACAAACAGATTTTACTTTTCTGTAAATACCATTCTCACGCTCAATGGTAATGTGCCAAGAAAAACCAAAACCCATTTTACTCTCTGACCTTCACCACCTCACCTTCAGTGTAGCCGTAGGAATATATAATACAGCAATTTCAATTTCTTCATTTGGCCATATCATCTAATATGTGTGACAGAGTGGGAAGTGGCGCTCGGAAATCTTGTTCCAGATCCCGCTGTAGCAGCTGGCGAGCTGGTGGCCGGCAGATGTGATAATGACACAACGCACCAGCTGAGGCTGGATAGCGGGCCACGACTCAGGCAGCTTTTAATAATTGATGGCAGCCAAGGCCCCGGATTGGCCAGTAATTGCATTACAGGTCACTTCTCAATAGCAATTTGTGAAAGTTGTGGTGATGTGTGCCGGGTGGCGATCAATAGGCACTGTCCAGAGAGGCAGTCTTTCCCTCCCTCCCTCCCTCTCTCTCTTTCTCTCATGCTTTCTCTTTCTGTTTATATGAAGGCAGGAAGTCTGCTGGAAAAACTTTCTTTCAATGTTCTGTGCAGCAACAACACTGTGGGGATTCTTTCACTCCACAGGTAGAAAAAATACCTGCTTCAATTTAAGCCCTCAGTCCCCGTGAGCACCTACTGTACACGTTAACCCCTTCAACACTTTTTAAAAAGATTTTCATTAAAGTATCCTAAAGTATGTATAGCACCACTTGCACACTAAATGATGCCATTTCTATCTGGTTTAAATCGTTGCTTAAAGGGAACTGCACCTAATTTTAGTCATTCATTAACATCAGCTTACCATTCACGGGGAGCACTGTTCAGCCTGTAGTTGTATGTCGTCTGTTAGCCAGATTATAAAACAGAATTACTGATATTTTATTTTCACTTAATTATTCACCTTGACAACATGTTCATGGTTGCCATTTTTTTTATTGGTAGGGGTGGTTATTTTGCCCTAACCCATCAGTGTGGACTGGCATATCCATCCTGTGAATGTCATTTCCAGTCGACACAGACTACAGTAGCGGTTGCTAGGAGCAGTTAACTTTAAAAGGCACTCCATCATTTTGTCATTTTAGAAAATGATCAAAATCGATGCAGCCGATCTAGAGGTATCGTCTTTTTTATTCCACGCATTCTTCTTCCTCGACAGTTTGGTCAGTGATCCAGGTGTGTTATGCTAGTAGTGGCTATTGTAGCCTTGGGCCACTAGCCTCACACAGAGATGTAGCGCTGGCTACGGAGGACTGGGAAGCTCACTTCTTTCTAACTCCACACCTCCAGATTTTTTTAATTTTCAAACTCAAATTCTTCAGACCTGACCGACCAGTGAAGGCTTGAGGCAGTCTATCAGATTTTGCAGAGCCACAAAAGGCTTTAAACAACTTTTTTTCACAAATGCGGTAGTACTCTCCAAGACTTTGATGTGTAACATCGATGGAGTTTTCCTTTAATGTTTGTCATGTTGACTGCAGAAAGACTTATTTCTGCAAGTCGACTTACAACAAACTGTATAACTGTATCGATTTCATCTGTAATGGTTGCCATTTTTGTTTGGTATGGCTCTGGCACAGGAAGATGATATCCCCATTATTAATCCCACCTACAAAGTTCTGATTCACCAGGTATGGAGGGTCTAACGAAGAGACTCTTAATTTGCATGATGGGAAATGTAGGATCCATTAGCTTGACCCATGCAATGGACTTGAAGTCAGGATATCTCTGCCCCTCCTGCATTGATTTTGACAGTTGTGTCTCTTGTGAGTGCCCCAACTTTTTAGAAGTGCAGTACTAAATCACTGGAGTGCCCCTTTAAAATGACAACATATGGCATACATGGCTGAAACATCGGTGAGTGAAGGACAGCCTCAGGTTCAAGAGGTTAAAATAGTCACAATGCACAGAGTGCTTTACTTTCCACTGTAGTACAGACTCTGGGCCCCGTGCCCCCTCTGGCTCCCCGGCTGCACTCGTTCTCATGGAAGTTATTTACTGTTCTGACCACAGACTTCCTCCCCCTGTCACACACATACAAACAGACATACTTTCCTCCTCTTTCTCTTTTTTTGGTCCCTTTTTTGAGCGATTCGCACCCACTTTGACATGTAAACTATCACTGTGTCATCTCGCTGCATCTGGTGTTCATTCTTTCCCTCTCTCTATATCTCTGTCTCTCTCTCTTTCTGTCTCCCTCTCTCTTTTCCTCCTCCTGCTCCCTCTGCTGTGGCATGGAGTGCAGGAGAGGAGAGGAGAGTGGAGGAGACAGTAGATTTTGCATGCTCTAAATACAGCCTCTACGTGTGTGGGGTGCTGTCATCAAAGGAGGGAGGGGACAGGGAATGGTTCAGTTCCTTTGTGATATCGTGAGTGTGTGTGTGCAACTGTTTACGCTTGTGACCGAGTGTGCGTTAATTCTGGCAAACATCAAAGATGCTCCCTCATCCATCTCTCTGTCTTTCCTCTCCTTCTCTTTCTCCCTCCCTCTCTCTGTCACTCTCTCTAATCCTCCTTTTAGCATCACTTTGTCCGCATTGCCTTTTTTGTTTTGTTTTTCACCGTTATGCTCTGCCTATGCTTGCCTGTCTGTTTTGGTGTGTCTCACCTCTCTTGCATGTGCTTGGCGGGGTGTGACAGCATTGAGAAGTCACCAAAGAGGTAAATGATGATAGGCCATCCATCATGCTTTATGGACTCTGTATGGTGCTGCCGTGGAGAGTGGCTGCACTGTGCAGTAACTCAGAACACTCTGTCCCTCCATATAACCTGGCAGGGGCTCTGCCATTTGCCTCGCCTCTGCTGGGTGAGTGTTTATGTGTGTGAGACACAGGAAGAGCGTTGGTCTGACTCACCCACTTAAGTGTTTCTCTGTGTGTGTTTGTGATTCAGTGTGTGTGTGTGTGTGTGTGTGCGTGAGTGAGGGGGGAAACAGAAAGAAGAGTGTTTGTCCACACTGCCAGACTGTGTGCAGCAAGCCTTCATTATGGCCTGATATGCCACTGCTGGGAGCATCAACTCTGCCCAGCAGATGTACCATGTTTTATGTGTGTGTGTGTGTGTGTGAGAGAGAGAGAGAGAGTTTGTGTGCATATATGGTGTGTTTGTGAGTAGCAATCCTGGAAAAGAGTTTGTCTTACTGTACGTTTCTTCATTCTTTAAATTATGTTAATGAAATAGAGTGGTGCCATTTCTTTCTTAAAAAAAATCTTATTCACATTTTTTTCAAGTCTATCTTCATAAACATGCTATACGTAGTACGTTGAAAGAGTTGATCAATCATCCCTCCTCTCCATACTGATAGTGAAACCTCCCTCCAAACTGAACACAAAGCAAATTTTAGAGGCAACGCAACTGCATATGAAGGCAATGCAAAGACACAAGTAGATGAATTTGACAGGGGTGGCACGAATTGAAACGTGTCTGAGTGAAGAAATCGTAACCAGAGATGAGAAGAAAAAGGGGCGTGATTGGAGGAAAAAAGCAGGAAGAACTAGGGTTCCTGGTGAGTTTTGAGATCAGTTCGAGGTTGAGCTGTTACAGAAACACAAGTAAACCCAGACTGCAAAAACACTCTAGTGGTCAAATTTGTGCGAATAACGCAAGGTGAAAACTCTCTTCATGTTCATTTTTGAAGTTTGCTGAAGCTAATATGAGGCTTTAGCAGTCTAAGTTACCTCTACAGTCTTTACATAATTAGCTTAATATTTCCTTGCGAAGCGGTGGTGAGGTTCATTTGACTAACTCCGACTACTAAAGACTCATATTAGCTTCAGAGGAAAAAGGACATTGGATTTGTCCTGTTAGGATGGGACCAACGACTCCCTCAGCACACACAGGCTATGGCATAGAAAGAAAGACTTGAAAAAGACAGACTTGTCCTTTGATAAAGTGCACTAACAACATTTACACAGCAACAACTATACCAGCTAGCTTACAACCATCTAAAATCTTCACTCTCTTACAGCTTCTCTTGCAACCTTTTCCCTTCCTCCACGTCTCTCCTCTCTCTCATCCTTCTCTTCCATAACCCCCCTCCCTCTGGTGAACCCTTTCACACTTTTCTTTTGTCACCTTTCCACATGGAAGAACAATTGCTCTGTTGCAGTTCACTCTGTCTCTCTCTCTGCCCTCCTCTCCCACACCTCCTCTCCTCGTTACCACTCTTCTTAGATCCAGGGGGAATCACACTGTGTGAACCAAATGTGCCACAAACTTGTCAGATGATGTTTGTTTTCCACCCCCTTCCCGTACCTCCTCTTCAGCGTGCGTGTGTTTTAACTCTGTCTACATATTTGACAAAGTGCTGTGACATGTGCCGCACTCGCACGTCAACAGAATGAAAATGTGCAGCGTCATTATTGGGGGGGGGGGGGGGGGGGGGCAGACTGAGTCACAAGGTTTGTGTGATAATAAGGTTTGTATGTTCAGACAGCTTGTTAGCATATTTGTGCAGACTATAAGTAAACAACCTTTCCACTAAGGCTCCCTGGAAACTTTGAATAAGGGATATTTTGCTGAAAACCAAAGGTGGTTAAGGGACTGAACAGCTGTGTTCTCACCACTGAAAACTGTAGCAGAACTCCACTGAGAACAAACTCTCTATCCAAGAAACACAAACACAAGCTCCATTTTACTGAGGACATTATTTGCCTCCTTAAATAACTAGTGCTCTGTACAGACTGGCTCAAATAGAGATTCAATGTGACAATTAGTTTAGCAAAGTGTCATTGAGGTCAACTCCCAGGGTCCTGATTCCTGTAGATTTTATGGAAGTCAAAGGGGTTAGCAAAACTAGTAATTGAATGAGTGACCAGGCTTGTTCAGCTTCAGGTTCAGATTCTTAGTTAGCATTCTTATTTGTCCTAAATTCTCTAATCCTGTTGTTTTGATCAACTAATGCTATATAAAGCTAAATCCTGGAAGTACGGAGAACTTGGCCTTCCAAAGACGGTACAGCCAGTATCCGTTATTAGTGTTTTCAGATAACCTATCAATGGTGGACAGGACAAAAGGATGGAAAGAATAAGAGCAGGGCAAAAGACACTAGACAAGAAGGACAGTTAGAAGGGTAAGTCTGCCGAGGAGCATTGTAACTCACCTCTGGCAATCCCACACTGTAAATACACCTCTAAAACTCATCCCAAACTTTGGCAAGACGCGGCACCAGCACCAGCATCCTTTATGAATGTCACACCCCGTGAGAGGAAAATGATTACGTTGCAAAGAAGACAGGGGGGCGGAACAGGAGGGGGGGTGGGAGAAAGAGAGAGAAGAAAAATCACTTTGATGGATTATGTCCCTCGTGGGACAACCTTGTAACATTTTTGGACAGGATTCCAACTCAGCCCCGATTCTCTGTTACAGCGATGATTTTCCTTTTTCTTCCGTCTCCTTTTGTCATCCCAGACGTGCGCTGGCTGTGCCAGCGCTGATACCTAATGATACCGCTTGCAGGAACTAATTACTACCAGTGATTAAGAGAGGAGACGTGGCTTCTACCACACATGCTGTCTTTGGGTGGGGGAGCATTTTAATTGCCTTTGCCAAATAAATGATGGCCAAAGATGCATGGACCCAGGCTTCTTAATGGAGTCTTAGTGCTCGGTGGCAAAGAGCGAAGACTTCAGGGCCATTGGCACTCCCTGCACACAGATGGTGCCGCCTGTTCACGACCAGCGCCTGTTGTTGATCGGTGCGTTAAGGGCACCTGTGAAATTAAACAGACAAATGAATTCCCCACCGGCTGCAAAACAGTATATTAGCATTTTATGAAAGATGGCTAAACTGCGACATGCATTAACTGCTTTTAATGCTAAAGGGCAAAGCATTTTGTGGTAGTTAGTCAGAGGTTTGCGCCTGTAAAGTTACTCAAGGAAGCAAAAGATAAGGCTGTCGTCTCGTTGCATTCTCAGCTGGGTGTTGGAGATGTGGTGCTTGTGCAGTTTTGTTAGCCCTTAAGCACATCTAGACCTAATTAACAATCATGTTCCACAGCAAGGTTGTCTTTGGCAAGGATCCAGTCCAACCAATAATTCATTTACCGAACAGTAACACATCTTCCTTGGCAGTAAAGGACTTAAAAGTTCGACATGGCTCTTGCAGGAGCACTTAGCGGTAAGCTACCTAGTGTATATTTTCTCCTTTAATGGCTGCCGTGAATAGCTCTCTCTGCACACTAATAATTAAAATGTCTGCTTCTTCACCTCAGTATGTTTTTAAATTCTAATCTCCTGTTTCCTGTTTATCTTTTTATTGATTTTGGGGGCACCTTTGGTAGCGGGAAGTCACTGCTTTTATGTTCTTGTACTGCATTTTCCAGTGATCCCTTTGAAACTGTGTCACCAGTTTTCTGACTGGACTGACAGCAGCTCCCTTAATCTCACACAAGCGAACATGAAATGAACCACTGACACTAGTGAGGCAAACACAAAGACAGAATTTAAGATGGTGTCTAAGAGCGACCATGCCCACAGAGACACAGTAATATCTACACTGCATTACTACATTAAACATGGCGACCTGATAACTATTTCATGATATTATTGCCGCAGACATGCTACATTTGCCTCAGATACTTAACCAATAATAACATCACATCAACTAAAGGCATCTGCTACTTAGCAGGTTTGCCACTGGAGCTACTGTACATTAGCACTTAGCAATACATCTAAATAACTGCATCTCAATCTAGGCACTCATCCAGAATAATAATGTAAGTCACCGTGGACTGCAGCTAATAAATGACAGTTCAACCAGTCCAAGAGGAAAATATTTGCATCACTCAGTCACCATCTCATTTTTTCATCGTCTTCGAAAGGCAACGCTGATGTTGACTCTTCCTTAAACTCAAAGACATCTTGCTTTTTTGCCTCCCTCTGAGAAAATAATGTTTCCCTGTACTTTAAGTGTGGGCTTGTGCAGATGGCGCTCTGTTCTTCATCCCCTCAGCCTTGGTTACTGCCTCTGCTCATACTAGCTACACAGTTGTTCTTTTATTTGTGCCAGCACTAACTGCAAGGCAGAGGATTTTTCACCAGGAAACAACCACCCGCCCAGGACTGGTTATTATAAAAGTCTGCAAATGCTGTTCTGTTAGTTAGGTGCAGTTTAAAACTATAACTGCTGTGCATTTCGATGTTTAACCCTCCATTTGAGCTGCAGTGAAGGAGGACAGGTAACATTCACAGATCATTCACAGATGTACATTCTTCATGGATGTCTCTGCTTAAATGTGCTCAGTAAGCAAATGGGAAAACAGAATTGATGATGGGGGACCAAATGTTTTCTTAATTGAATATCCTCATCTTATTGTTATTATTATAATCAGTCACATCTGGTAAACGGAGGTCTGAGCATTATACCAGATTTTGTTCCTCTAAACAAAATTGTCTTCGGATGTATGGCAGAACCTGGATGTACAAATCCTTTTGTTGCGAGCTGTGTGCAGGCAGTCCTACGGTTGAATCAATAGTAATTTAACTGTGAGTTATAGCTGGATATGTGCATATACTGGACAGCGTGAGCACAGTATGATTCTGGTGTGTTTACTCAATGAGTGCTGAGTCAACAATAATGACACAGCATTTTCTTTTCTTTCTTCTTCTCCCCCTCCCTGTCTCCCTCTTTGGGATTTCTCTGTTATTTTTCTTCTCTTGATCTCATTACATCATGACTTAAGGGCTGTATTCATTAAAGTTTAAAAGTACAATGCACTCCAAAGTCACTTGCGGTGAATAACACAGGCCCCGTTAGTCTGTCTGAAGCTGCTCGCTCTCTCCGTCTCCATGTCCTCGCTCTTTTCTGTCTTTTTGTTTTTCTGTGCAATGATGAGGACCTGGGAGTGCCACTTTCTTTCATTCGCTCTGCCTCTCTTTCACCAACGAGGCGTACCGCTGAGAAAACCTGCCGACGCTCGTAGCGGCGCGCAAGCTGCAGCGCCTTCCACAGAGCCCAGATGTTGAGAGTGGCAGTTGACTCTTGACGACTCATGCTCCCGTTCTTTAATTAAACTTTGGGAAAGTTGTTTTCCTTTCCCTGTGTGAGCTGCACTGACAATGCCTTTTTATATGTGGCAGTGAATGTACGGCTCTTTGATTGTTGTCTTCCTTCTTTTTATACCTTGGCCCTCAGCAAATAATCATTTTACCCCTCAAACAACAGAACTCGACTCATCAACTGAGGCTGGTTTAGGAAGATAAACTTACATAACACAGCCCTGGGAGCAAAAAGATGGTAAATAAATCTCTTTAAATGGAGGCTGACAGAGTTTCCGGCTGTGTGCGGTCACAACTGATCTAGCTGAGTGTGACAATTTCATACCTCTGCTTTCCTGCATTGCCTTAGTCTCACATAGCCAGACCAGATCTCCACACTTCGCGTCAGCGCTGGAGAAAGGTCTGGCTGAACCCATTATCATTCTGGTACAGGGGGGAAAACGCTCTGGCTTGTTTGTATTTCTTTAACCAATCACAATCCTCTTTGGCGGCGCTAAACCCAGGATATAGGAGAGGAGAATTTCAACTGAAATAGTTGGCCAATGGCAGACTTATACCAACAGCCTACATCCTGTGAGCCAAACTAGCATTTCCTAAACAGTTTGGTCTACTTCCAGTTTTTTGGGTGAAACATATGATAATACCTGTTTTTTGTTGTAAAGAGGAGCAATATGATTCTCATGTGACTTTGCTGTCTTTTTCTAAAATCGTTTTCTGAAGACACAAAAGTATCAGTTTCCTGATTCTGCTTTTCTTTGACTCGATAGCTGTCATAGGGATAGGTACATCTTTCTAAGCATTAACAACTGCCTGGCAATTGATGTTCATCTAATTAAATCCAGAGACTATTTGGCCTGTATGTTTTCTTATTTCTCCTCCAACTCTTTTAGTCCGTCTCAAAACTGCAGAAAAAGTTAAGTCCAATTACATGGCATCAACTGTCAGCGTTTGGAGAACAGATACATGAATCTAGTTATTAATCATTGGATGTCATCTTTGGGAAACAAAATGCGTGCGGTGATGAATTATTGATATGATCCTAGAGATAACACGCACTCTAATTGCATGTCATCATTACCAGGTTGAAACCAGTCTCCATGTCCCCTTAATGTGATTACACATTCATAATTGTGCTGTTATTAGCCTAGTTTATTATTCACAACAGCAAAGCCCACTAATTGGCATGGGTCTGCAGCATGTTGTCACTCATTCTCATTATTAGGTATGTACAAGGTATGTTTGAACTTTATATTCATTTTTTTACTTATGAATATATGGCTGTGGTCTTGTTGTTTGCTGTGGGAGCTGGATACTTACACATGCTCTGTGGAGGGTTATGGATTTTGAATAATGAACACGCCAAGCGAAATGTTGTTGCACTTTTTTGTCCCACTTGCATGGTGATGTTTAGTCAGATGGATGGTTCTTCAGGCCTCATGGCAAAGGTATCTTGAAAAGTAATTGCAGTAATTCTATCATTTCTTCTGTGGATATTCACGTTCAACAGAGGGTGAACCCTAAAAATTTTGGTTGCCAAAGATTTTGGTGTCAGATCAGAAAACGCTTCTATGTGTTTCAATCTGGAGGGCACGGACAAATACTGATTTTGACATATATTTTGGAGGACTTGTTGGATGTGTCCGGCGCACAGAAGTCAATTGACACAGCGCTCTGTGACAGGACCGTGATGCACTGTAGAGTAGTAAACTCACCAATATGTTTTTTGTTTGGTTTCACACTTTTATATTTTGGGATGTAACTGTCATTGCCTCTGTGGTGCTAGCGAGGCTTCAGATTGTAGTCTTGTTTTCTTCTCACTTGTTGTGAAATGAGGATGCAGATATATTATTTCTAGCCGCCATTTTCACTTCATTTGGTTTCTCTGGAGCGGGTACTCCAGTCTCCCGGGAGCCTCTTTGCTATTATTTTCATATATTATAGTAAGGTCCCATTCCCCTCATTCTTTAATTCCTTTTTGTCTCCATCAGACCTCAGTTGTTTTTTTCTACTGTAGATGTCCTCATCCTCAGCTCTCTTACCTCGCTCCGAACCCCCCCAGCTCCTCCCTTTATCTCCATCATCCCTCACTCTCTCTCTCTCTCTGGTTCACTAACCACCCACCCTTCCACCCTCCTCGCCATATCTCCCCACCTTTCCCCTCACCCTCCCCACCTCCCCTCTCTCACACTCCATCACCAGCTTCTTATCTCCCTCTCTCTCTCTGCATTTGCATCACCCTCACTTTTCCCTCTCCCTTCCTCTAACTCTTTGCCAACATGAACTCACTTTATACTCTCTCTCTCTCTCTCTCTCTCTCCACTCTGTGTGGGTCTCTCTCTCTCTCTCTGCGTCCCTCTGAGGCATGTTTAATTAAGCGTAGGGCTATGTGTCAGAGAGAGGGAGAGAACTAATGCTATCTGGAGCACCAGGCATGTCTAGGCAGAGTCTCCTCTTCCACTCCTCCTCCTCGCCTCCTATTTTGTCTTCTCCTCCTCAGCCCCCCCCCCTTTGGCCTGGGCCAACCATAATTACCCTGCTCATTAGCAGAGGGAAGAGGTAGGGGGGAGAGGGGGAGCCAACAGGGGAGTAAAAGAGGACAAGAGGAGATGAACAAAGGAGCAGGGGAGGACAGGTGAGAAGGTAGGAGGAACACCTAAGGTTGTCCTTTAGGGCTGTGTGTGTGGAGAACAAGCTGGATAGTCAGAGGAGGTCAGAGGCTGCAAACTTAGGGGGCTTTTTAGAGTATTTAGTAGCCTGATTAGATAGAGCAGGAGCATCAACCCTCCCAGACAGAAACGTTCAAGAGTTAGAGCGCTTATATGCTTTTAGACATGTTCATGTGCATGTGGCACCCCACGTGTCACGTGTTTCTGTGGAGCTTTGGATGTGTGATTCATTAGGAGTTAATGCCACATGTCTGCAAGACACAATAAACCACATGGACAGGGGGCAGTGTACAACCATGCAGTAACCTGTCTGAGTGTCGCCATGTTTATTTATGGCAACATTGCGTGAAGTAGAGAGCCAAAGTCCTGACGTCACGTCCGGGCTAGCCACTTAAGCATTTTTCTGGTGTTTACTTGTGTCCATGTTCTAAGACAAATTGGCATTCACTTTTTTAGTTATTTGTGTATACGATGGAACAGAACCTGGATGTTGTGATTTTGCTTCGGCTATCCAGAAGAAGTTTCTCAATGTTTTCGGCATTGGCCAGGGAGGATTTAGTGCTGATCTGCCCCCTAGAGGATGCACTTTTTAATCCTTCAGGTACTCAAACAAAATACGCAGGCGAGTATGTGAACAATGCCGCTCACATCAGAGCAGCTTGTTAACACATATGTGTTGTTAAAAAGTATATCACCGCTTGTAGAGTAGGAACAGAATTGAGAATTATCGCTATAATGAAAGGTGTACAGAAAAGTAGGAAAGCTTCAGTATCATATTATGCTAAATTTTCGCATGCTTTGCCAAAGCCTACATGTGTTACAGAACAGAGTCCTGGCTGGTGTCAGGTGTGTTGATGCACAGACCTTACAAGCTTACTCTCTTGTTTGTCCAGGCAAGGTTCCAAGAGAGCAGGTTCATCTGGCCCACATGTTGGGAGCTCTTTGGCTATTTGGCCTCCTGTGTGCAGATTGGCTCGGATTACACGATGACTTGTTTTCCCTTCCTTTTTAGTAAAATTAGTAAGCGCTGGAGAATTCTATTTTAGAGGTGTGTTGTTTAAACACATCTTCAGATGGGAGGCCTCAAAAATTCCCCTTCGTCAGGTCTTTTGAGTTTGCAGGCTCCTTTGATTCATTTTCGTTTGTCATTGAGGGACCATGACAGAAAAAGAAATGTCAAATTTAAAATATACAGTATGTCAAAATGTGTTCAAAGTGAGTCGAGCGTAACTCAGCGGAGTCTTGTAATGCGCCTGTCTTTTATCTTGGGGAAAGAACAGTGCTCCTCTTTTCTCCTCCGCTTCCCTTTCTCCCTTTATTTCTCGTTTATTACCATGCATGTATCATCTCATGTCAGCCTCAGCTCTCTGTGCACCTTTCTCTCTGCTTTTTGCTCTCTCCCCTGAGCGCTTTCCTCCTGTTCCCCTTTCTGTCCCTTAGCTCTATCCTATGCAGTTTTCCTAGTCTTTATTAATATTCCCTGGTTCAAATCAGATTCATAATAATGGCAAGTAAAATAACATTCAGCTCTTGTCAGTTCTTAATCCTATTCATTCCTCTAGTTGTGCGCAACATGTTTTACTCCTAGAAGCTACACTTTAGATGACCTCTTTGAATGAATGTTTTGAGCAACAGGGGTTTCCTTTCAAAGAAATCCACATGTAGGGAAATGTGACTGCTCACTAATTCAGCCCGCATTGTCCTTTACTTAAAACTAGCAACAACATAAGAAGTGCTTACACACTTCAAGAATTAGACAATTCCAGGGTAGAAAATGGTTGAATATTAAAATTTTATAAGGATATCCACCTAAATACCACACCGAAACCCTCCAGAGGGTACATCCGCAACAACAATCTGATATTTGATATTATTTGGTATTTGACATTTTAAATTCAGATCAGGACACACTGCAGACCTTCTAAACATCCTGCACCAGAAGTGCAAAAAAAACTCCCTATAACTAGGATAGCATTTGTGTGTCATCAAGGCGGAATAATCAACAGGACAAAACAGGCTGCTGCCCCAGATCTCTAAGGGCCCTAAAAGCCCCAGGTGTGTCAATTAGCTGCACCTAATTTGATAAATTGAAAATTGTTGTAGGAATTTGCATCAAGATACAAGGACTTAAAGCAGGTCCAGCATGGTTAGCTAATCTTGTGGCCCTGTGTTGTAGAGGGACCCTGTGTCAAAATCTAGTGTTAAGACCTTTGCTAGTTTAGTTTATATTGTGCTCACATTTCTAAATAAAGTTGTCCATGATCTAATTGACACACAGAAAACCTGGGGTCAGATTGTATTATTCCAGCACATGAGTACTGGTTGGTCCCCGAGTCTCTGGGCAAATAATTAAGCGGCCATGTATACTGTGGTTTGCTGTGTGCACTGTACTAAACACTGGGAACTTGGAGATGACAGGGTTCATACGCAATTCATAGTGGGCAGGAGGGACAGTATTTGTGGCTGCAGCATTAGAGGCCCAACAACGATTTAATCCACTAACAGGCTAATCCAGCCATGTGTGACATAGACGGGAATATCCAGACACATTTGAAAACATTATGAACTATAGTCAAACACAATGCTCCGAAGCTTCCCTTAAGCTTGTCCTGTCAGGCCAAACCATTGGAAATTCACCATCTTCAGTAATGGCGAGGTCAATATGTATTTGTATGCTGATGACTTCATTCTGTGTACATGAATGGGAAGGCTGATAGTTGGAACAGGCACCAAATTAAAACACTCCTTTAAACCATCAAACTGCAAGTCCATGATGCTCCTGAGAGAGAGGGTTCCTTTAAAGCTGGAGCTGCACCTCGTTGGTCACCAACATCTGAGTCAGGGCAGGTCAGAAAAGTGGCTGCATTATTCTTCAAGTGCTGAGTCACAATCTAAAAGCACAGGTCTGCAGTGTCATGGAGTGTGGCACGCTCATCACTGCCCCATTGACCTCCGAGATATGTCCCTCTTTAGGTGCCCACATGTCCACAACCACACTTATATCATATCTTTCTCATTATTTCTGTGAGCCTGTCCTAGATGTAAAGGCATAAAGACGACAGGTACATTTTGCTGATTACATGCAAGGTGGGCTTCAGATGACAAGCAAACTGCTCTTCCAGGCCAGTGAGCTTGTTTGATAAATAACATGCATGTCTCCAGGCACAGAATACAACAAGGTACGAAAGCCTTAGTAGATCTGGCCCTGTGAGTGTCTGTTTATCAGTCCAGAATGGTGATTTCTGATTGGCATTTACCCTTCTAACGCAACACAAAGTTGACTGATAGTTAGACTTTAGCTGTCTGAACCAGCCAGAAATAATTGTTTCACATCAATGCCGAGATCCTGTGTGGGAAAACCTGATAACACTGCATTAATGTGTTGAAATAGGCTTTGTGAGAGAGAAAGAGAAAGTGAAAGTGTAGAGAAAGTGGGGTTTTCAGGTCCCTTGTGCACTTCAATAGCTCAATATAATCAGTAGCTTTTCTTTGTTGTGTTTGTTTTATATTATCCAGGAGTGTTATTATTGCATTCACATAGGAAGCTTTCATGATCAGTGCTGAGCGGTAAAATATTAGTTAAATATTTAATAGCAACTATTGTAGCACCAAAAAATTATTATTTAAGTTTCAGTTATACTAGTTCTACTTTCAATATAACGATTATCGCCCATTCTGCATGTTAAACTGAGGCTAAATAACTCAAAAGTTAGACGTCACCCCCTCTTAATGATTTATTTTCATCATAATTAATTTTCATTCTGTCAGTTGATGTGAGCGTGCACTGAAGTGCTGTAGTTTGGATGAGAAATTGCAGAAAAGTTGTCTTTCTCTAGGAGGGAGTATTCCCAGCTCTTTGATTTTATCGAGCGATGGGAAGAACATAAATCTCCTGCACTTACTTAAAGCAGAGAAAAAATGTAATCGACAGTTTTTGAGGTGTAACGAACAGGTAATATAGAGTCAAAGTAATTCAAAGCAGTGCCATAACATTCAAAACCACTGTCCTACAGCTGTATTGTATACTTAATAGGATTACACCAGTACTTGTATCACAGAGCTCTGTGCTATTAACCTTTCCTCTCCAGGTTTCCTTTAATAAGGGCAAAGTGGGCGTCCCTCATGAAAGACGAGCCAGTGTTGCAGTGTTTTCAGCCATTGTGATTTTAATTAGAGGAATTTGGCCGCGGTCGACATCATCAGATCCTCTCATTTGTAATCTGAGTGAGTTGGCCGGGGTTGACGAGCTGACGTCCAAGACTCAATCGGACTCTTTAACCCCTCTGACTAGACAGATTTTGTTCGACTCACCATCTCGGGCAAAACACGATGCTGCAGGAATTATGTTTCAATGTGCATGAAACCAGACAAATCGGACAAAACACCATTACAGTAAAAAGAACAGTGAATATACTGTATATATACATACAGTCAGTATTATTCAGGTGTTCTGGAGCCTCACATTTTGCCAAAAAAAAACACATTTTGTGACTTAAATACAATATCTTTAAATTCAAAGAGTTTTCAATACACAGAAAGTGTGACAGAAGTACATTTTCTACAATTAAAAGACTACAATGAGCAGATGGAACTTGGCCTGTATAGCTTGTTTTGTAAAGTTCAGTCCTGGTCAATCAACAGACCACTCAGGAACTGTTCCAGTCAGTGGGTTTGAACTAAAGATAAAATGACTGTTCTTGCTGTGCGCTCTATAACAGTCATACACCTAGTCTCTTCCAGCACTTCACATGGCGGGGGGTCAGTCAGTGCCACGGGGGGGCTGCAGCGCTCTGTGCCTGGGCGTGCCATCTCAGGCGAGTGGCAGGCTTTCACCACGTGGACCACCTCTACTTTATTAGATTAGACTCTGGCCCTCCTCGGGTTTGTAATTGCATTTGCCTGATGCTGTGTATTTAAGAATAGAACGGCCTCGGTCCCTGTGGCCCTCCCCTACCTGATTTCCCAGGTGCCTCCAGGGGGAGCAGACCAGCGCCAGCCCCGGGATAAGAAGTCGTCATGACAACCAGGAGGCAACTGGTGAGGGGAAAATGGAAAGACCTACAGTAGTTTTCCTTTCTCTCTCTCTCTCTCTCTGTGACTTTGCACTTTCTTTCCTGGTGGATTTCTTCTTTGTTAGTCATTTTTTTCACGTCTGTGAGGCAATTCACTTTGGTTCATCCCTTGTTCTTGTTCTGAGGGACAAAAAAGCAGCAAGTGTTTCTTTGTGCTGGGTCTCCCTGGGAGCGAGAAACGAAGGGCTGTCGAATGGGGACTCGTATTTCATCCTGTCCATAATTTATGGAGAGACTAGGTTTAGGAAGGGACATGGCGCTAACATGGGGGATGCTTGTCATAAACATCCCCCATGAGTCATAAGCAACTGGAGGGGGTACAAATCGATGGTGACACATGTTTCTGTTAGCTACACAGTGCACTTGATGCCATTTTCCCATCTTGAGCATTTGCAGATAAGCTCCCATTAAGTGTCATTATGTGTCAGTGATACTATGTGGCAATGTTTAGTTGTCTGTTTGAGGCCACTGCTGGGCTAGTTAGGGTTTTCTGCTGGCATGCTAACAGCTAATAGCCAATGTGACTTAGCAGATCTTGGAAAAAGCCCTACTATGCAGGGTTGGAACTTGACCTCCTTCAGCCTGCCCTTCTTTAGTGAGACAGCAGGTTTTACTGTATATGGCGTGGGACAGTGACACTCTTTTGAACTGGGAGTTGCACCAGCTGGGGGTAGTATATCATAAAGCACAACCTGTCTGCTAATCACAAATTACAGTCAGCCTCTCTGCTAGCCCTGATCCAGCCCTCTCCACAGGGAAGCCAGGGCCAAGGAAAAGAATACTAGCTCCTGCCAAGTCCTGCACTACAAGGTGCTTATAAATCGGCATCCTCACAGATAGGTCAAGGTTTTGATTTGGTCGTGACCTTAGTTCATAAATCTGAATGATGTAGGGGCCTTGGTTAAAAGGCTGCTGGATCAACTCTCAGATGGGACACCCCTCCCTTGCTTTCTGTCTCTTTCTCTTCTTCTCTGACTCTCTCTCCTCTTCCATCTCTCCCAACCTCACGTGCCTTTTTCAGTCCCCGCTGCAGTCTCAAGTCCCCGGAGCCTCTATAACGGGCAGAGAGAGAGAGAGAGAGAGAGAGAGAGAGAGAGAGATGGCGAGGGGGTGAAACAGGCAATCAATAAATCAATATGTTTTGCGCCACTAAGCTTGGGTAAGCTCACTCTCTCAAAGCTGCGCGTGCATGTACACACACACACGCACACACACACACACAGACATATATATACTCACTTACCATCACGGCAAATTTCTTTCAACACACACACATACAAACAAACAAATGAAGGCCCAGGACAGAATGTCCCTTGCCAAAAGACATTTTGTTGTTTTAGGGACTTTCTTTTTTTCTCATTCTATTTCCTGTTTTGGATCATTAAGCCATTGATTTTTGTTTCAACGGGTAAGTGGTGGTGGGGACCCCCTGGGAGCCGGCTGAAAACCTCAACAGAGTGGCTCCAGCAGGAGTTTCTCTAGTTGTGACAGGCTGCTCCCATGGGCAAGTGGGCCCTCTTAGCTCTGCAGGGGAGAAACTATCGCCTGAGATCAGTCATTCTGCCTCAGCATTCCCAGGCACTCCTCCATAAGAGTATTCACTTGGATATCTATAGATTTCTTCTCGCTAAATGTCCCTACAACCACTGGAAGTACAAACTTGTGCATTTAGTTATAGATTTGGATTCTGGTCCTCGCAGAAATTCTTGGAAGTATACAAATGGTCAGTTCTCTTCATGGATTTTAAAGGATGTAAAAAAAGTTGGCTGGAGCATCTGCTTTCCTATCACTATGTCCAATATTTTTAGGTCCGTGGGGGCGGTGAGGGTAGAGGAGAGAGCTGGAGAGATACAGTGAGATACAGTAGCAACCCTGGCAGACCAAGATTCAGTTGGCCAACAGCCAGCAAGATATTACAGTCAGATATATAGTAACACAGATGGATGCACTCAGCCTAAAGAGGCTGACATATTGGCCAGCGCTGTCATAAGAATGACATAATACCTATCCTGACAGGTAATGAAAATAAAGGCCGCTCCACCGCAGAGTTGCATAAGCGCTTTAACTTTAGCTCATACAACGTAAAACATTACCCCTGACATATGGGATATCCCGAGGGGAGTTTTCAGAGTGGTTGGATGTTAAAGGTGGAGGTCTGACAATTGGAAGTGGTCCCCTAACATGCCGTAGATGTAACTCTTGATTTCATCACTCACAACCAGAGCATCCAGTGCGTCCTCCTGTGTGGCTCCTTGATGTAGAGATATTATTCTGCATTTCATTAAAATGCATCTCAGTGACCCGCGCTGAATCTGCCTGCTCTCCGTCAGAAAACGCAGGCATACATATCCATCCAACTTTCTTTCTCAGAAACCACAAAAGCCATTCAAATATGTGGAAAGTTGTAACAATGGTGAACTTTTTATAATTCCAAAATTGTGATATGTCTCGTATAGCAGGCAATTACTGGTCATGTCGGTGGTGTGAGCTACTGACAGTTTAGATATTTTTAAACACAAAGGGAAGCACAAATAAAAAACATTTAAAACATCTCACTTTCTATTACATTTCTGTACACAGTATGTAGTTGAATTTAAAGCCACCATGTGTTTCACCATTATAGCAAAATGCATCCCTTGGGTGGTTGGATCACCTACTCCAGAGTATCTTGGGTGCATTTTACACATGCACTTTTATGCAGTTAAGCTCAGTCTGGACAAAATCCAAGTTGATTTGAGTCATTTAGTGCCAGATGTGAAAGGGGTCTGTTTCACATGATGAGATAAATGTGAAAAACTAGCTGTGTTTTGGCACCATTCCTGCAAAGTACATCAAAGCATAGGACTGAATTAATACCAAGGGAGCAGGGCATGTTAGCAGAAGCTCCTCTGCTCAAAAACAAAAAAAAACACTCTGATGCCATGCAGTGGGGGAATACTTAACTTAACTCAGTGATGAGGAACCGTGTGGCATAAGGAAATTTTAAAGTGAGACTATGCAATTTTGAGAGACAAAATAACGTCTTCCTACAAATGAAAAGTCGAATTTCTAAGAAATAAAACACACCCTTGCTCATTTGGGTACACCCTTACTTGGTCTGGTATGACCAGTAGCTAATGATGGCTAATGCTAGCTAATGTTTGCTGACTTAATTATCTTCTGCTACAGCCACACTATATTTTAGCATGTCATAGATTAGCAGGTCACTGGTTTTGTCACAAAAGTAAAATAGGGACTAAACACAACATGTTTATTGGATGTCATGCTAGAAACACAATGTTTAACACAATGCCGTAGCAGCAGTGTATTTAACTGAGCAATAGTACGTTTTATTGCTTATGACATCAACTTTTCATTTGCAAGAATAAAAAAGTTTCCTTGTTACATATGCTACTAATGATGCCTTCAAAGACCAAGTAAACTTTGACCCCTTGGTTTGACAGCATAATAAGTGAAAGTAAGACAATAAACACTACCAAAATAAACCAGATGGCAAAAAAAAGAAGGAACATAATCTTCCTTCGACAATGTTATCCTGCCATTTCCTTCCTCCCCTTCTTCATTCAGGTCTTCTCCCCTCCTCTTCCTGTCCCGGTCTCCTTCTGTTCGAAAGGAAAGGCAGCTGGAGATACTTTACAGGTTCAATTTGAAGGAACTTTTCCTCCATTAATAATGAAATCGTATTCCCCTCTCCTCCCCTCTTTCTCGCTCCCCCCAGGAACGAACCTGGTGCTGCTCTGTTGCTGCTACTTAAAACTCTCTCTCACACTTAGTTTCTCAACTCTCTTCTTCTTATCCTTAGCTAAACCCTTCAAGTTTGCAGGAGGAAAGAAACAGGGGGCTCTGAGAAATGAAACAGATGTAAATGAAGAAAGAAAGACAGTAAAAGACAAAGAGAGAGAAAGAAACCTGTAATGGAGAATTAGAAGAGAAAAGGTAGAGAATAAATGTTTCATACTGTAAGCAAAGTTCAATTTATTTTTCACTGCTACATTCACTTTCATGGTCACCAATTCATTCTTTCTTTCTTCCTTTTCAGTCTTGGCTTTTTCTCATATGTGGAATTGCAGAGGGAGCAAGCTTTTAACATTATTACAGGCCACTGAATAGCTGAAGCCATCAGTGTGAATATAGGAATGAAAGAGAGTAATAAAAGACAAAGATGAGAGACAGATTGACATTTTGGCCGTTGTGTCCTTGTCGCTTGACAAAGACAAAATAGTCTTCCTTTGTGCCCTGAGTGTGTTTTGTTGTTGACATAGCGTGCGTATGTGTGTAAGCAGGCTGGTACAGTACATGCAAACATCAGGGCTCACATGTGCGTATGTGTGTACAGCTTCCCATCACGTGCATGTGCATATTTTTGACTCTTAAGTGTGTGGGAGTGAGAGAACATTCACATCGCCCACCTGGGCTCTAGCTGGGAGCCAATAGAGCCGTCTTGCTGAAAAACTCCCTGTTGTTTCTTTGGCGGAGCCTAACAGCCAGATTTGACTGTATCACTTCCTTCTTACTCCTCCTGCTCCTCCTCCACTCTTACTCCTCTCTTCTCCCTCCGATCTGCTCTGTTCCTCTGTTCCCCACCCTCATCTCCTTCTCTCTTCTTCCTCTCTTCCTGCCTTTTCTATATTTAATCAGCCAGGGAGTGTGGAATTAGTGATTATTTGATGGAAATATGCAGGCAAGAGAAAAAGTGTGTGTGTGTGAATGTGTGAGAGAGAGAGAGTGGAAGAGAGAAGAGCTGATCTCTCATCTATCTGTCTGGATCTTCTCATACCCTCCTGTCATTTCAGTTTGGAGAGAGCAGTGGAGTATTGAGGTTATGTATTGCATAAAAGCCCTTGCAGGGTTTTAGTTGGACAGCACAGACATACATGACACCCAGTGGTGGAACAAGTGTTCAGACATCTTACTTCAGTAAAAGTAGCAATACTACAATGTAAAAATACTCTCTTACAAGTAAAACTCCTGCATTCAAACTCTTACGTAAAAGTACAAAAGGAGCATCAAAATACACATAAAGTACCAAGGTATCATTTCAGAATCATATATATTAAATCACTGAAATGTAGTTATTGATGCATTCATGTGTGCATCACTTTAATGTTGCAAATGGTAAAGGTGGGACTAATTTTAATCACTTTATATACAGCTGTGAAGCTCAACCTATAATAATATCATCATGTATTAGTTGATTTATAGTTTGCATTGATAATCTAGATCTGCAAAGAAACTGGTTACTAAAGTTATCAAATAAATGTAGTGGAGTAAAACGTACAATATTTTCTTCTGAATTGTAGTGGAGTAGAAGTATAAAGTAGCAGAACATGCACATACATACATTTTTGGAAATACTCCTATTTGCTCTCTTGTTGTTTGTCATGTCTGTTTGGTAAATTTATCAGGCGGTTAGCTTAGAAACAGGGGAAAAAGCTAGCCTAAGCTAGTCTGTCCAAAGGTAATGAAATCTGCCTTCCAGCACGTCTAAAGCTCTCACTAACACGTTATATCTTGTTTGTTTAATCCATTCAAAAAAGTGTAAAAATTACTAGGTGTGGTTTTACGAGCAGTTATGTACTGGTCTATTTCTTCATCAGGGGCAGGAACTTCCTGACGTCTCAGCCGGTTGCCTGGCAACCTCTCAGTGATGACTTCATGACACGGCGATGTTTTAATACATCCGAACTTTTCATTTACATCTTTTTCTCTGCTTTCAGATCAAATCACTATTTTATACTCATTCAGTTGAGCATGAAATAGGGATTTGATCACTGCTCATAAATTCTACTAGTTAACCAGGTAAACAGTATTCCCTGTGCTGATATGGTATCATGTCAATAACATCACAATTATGATTGTTTGACAAAATAGTTACAGCAGACAAAAGGGTGTTTTCTTATCTTTACACTATCTTAACTTTCCCCACCCACATTAAAACATGATATATATCAGATATATCATCTCATTGAACATTAAATTATGCTTCTTGGGTGTGAACACGACCCAAAAAACATGTTTTCAAATTTGGCCGACAAAGTGTGGACATTTGTTGCTTCTGTAGCTTCTCACTGACTCCTGTTTTTATCTTCCGTTTCTATATGAATTTATATTTTAGTTTTTCATACCTGTGTCTCTCTGTCTGCCTCTTTCCAGTAGGAGGGCAGGCTATTGTGAGTGACAGCTCATTACAACACCATCTCCTCACCCTCTAACCTCATGAGACAGAAACAAGAGTGTGTTTATGTGTGTGTGTGTTGTGTGTGTGTGTGTGTGTGTGTGTGTGTGTGTGTGTGTGTGTGCGTGTGTGTGCATGTGCATGTGCAAAAAATTGCGTGGGCGTTATGGTGCGTGTTTGAACATAAGAGTGGTTGCATTTCCTCGCGGAGTGCATTCATGGTGTGTTTGCCCATGCTGCTATTTGTGTCTATATTTACATTTGCATATGCTGTAAGGTATCTTTCATATGCACAGGGCTTTCAAGTCAGCTCTCAGTCTCTTCTTCTCATACACACACAGACAGTCCAGCGATACGCAGCTCATGAATACTCTCAATTATTTGAAACGTACTCGTCGTCTCTGTACCTCAGTGGTGGCTGGAGAAGAGGACAAAAGTTGTTGGGGGGTTGGAAGTGAAAGCAGTCTGCCCGGTTCAGAATATGACAGCTTTTGAACTTGTTTTTTTTTTTTTTTATACATTAGATAAGTGAAAAGCAAAAACCCAGTGATGGCACGCCAGTACCAGCCATGATTTATGTTCACCTCTGGAAAGAGAAAAGTAGAATTTATGGCTTTCTCGTCTGGCCTAATCTTCACTCCATGCTGCAAAACCCAAAACTCTTCCTCTCACTTACTAACCAACTCTATCACATTTTGTCCTTGTCGGTTTTTTTTCTCCTCCTGCGAGCTTACATACACAGCAGCACCCGTACACACACTTGAAGGTTTGAACACTCCTAATCTCACACATGCAGGTGCACTATGCACACAGCCGCACCCTCGCACACACACAAACAGGGAGCCGCTCAGCCCCTCAGCGACACCTTCACTTCTCTCGCAACAATTTTCTCACACTTCTTTCATTCTCCGTGTCTTCTCCTCTTTCTTCCTCTCGCTGCCTGGCTCCGCACCTCCGCCCTCAACCGCCTCCACATATGGATCCTTTCTTTTTATAGTCAAAGCTATAGTCCCTATGGCAACATCAGAGTTGTTGATTGCCAAGGTGCTGTACGTCTCATTACATAACTATCGCAAGGGGTTGTGTTGTGTGTTTGTGTGTGTGCTCTGCTTCTCACCCCAGCACTGTCCTCTATTAGCAAAGCCTCTTTTTGTGATGGATCAAGCTGTGGTGTGATAATCGATTTGTGTTCAAGGCTTGCAAAAGATTTTCAGTCAGACGTGATGACAAAATTAAACATTTGCACATGCTCAAAATGGAATATTTTATAAGTTGTATGTATATGTGAGAAAGGGACCAATTGTATATGCATCTGTGTGTGTGTGTGTGTGTGTGTGTGTGTGTGTGTGTGTGTCTTATTTGTGAGTCTTTGGTGTGTGAGGATGCAATGTATGTACAAGGGCGCGTCACAGCCAAGTGTGAAGCTCAAACAGGTTTTGACAGGGTAAAATCATTTGGGGGTGCAGATGATGTGCTTTTTCTATCCAGAATCGGTGTGACAACCTAATTTTCAACCGTCGATTCCTATTAAAGTGTTCACGGAAAGCATAAACCCTCTCTACTCTCATCCCACATTGATTCTTATCCAGGTAGAGCACTGACAAGATGGAGGGAAACGGGGGGGGGGGGGGGGGGGGGGGTGCACTGTTTTATGCATTAACTCACTCACTGTGGAAAATATTTTTCACACTCGCGCTCATTTACTGTATTCGACAACAAATCCGTACAGAGGAAGAGGAGGAAGAAGAAGGGAATTAATAAGACGTGGAACAAGAATAGAAAGGAAAAGAGCTCCACATTTGCATTTTAACCTCTCATTCAAAACTCGCTCGAAAGCCGTCCCACTACTGCGAGCGTTCAGGCTGCTTGCCAGTGAAAGAAGGAGAAAGCAGGAGGAGATAAAGAAGAGGTGGGCTGGTGTGAAATGGATCAAACAATGGATGTGAGAAAAGCATAGCTGTTCCCGACCAACTGCAGGCAAAAGAGAAAAGGAGTGGAGGAGGAGTGGGGGTGTGTGATAACTTGCAGCTTTGAAAATGTCTGTGTTTTGTAACTAGTTCATTTTTTTTCTTTCGACAACAGGTCTTCAGAAAGTTGGAGAAAGTGTTTTCAGAGCCAGTTAGAGTGCAAAAGAAATTTCATCAGGAAGCAAAAGAGAATAAATTGTAACACACGCCGTTCCCAAGGTCAAGAATGATCTCCCTCGCTGTGTTTGTGTGTTTATGCCTGTCTATCATTCTCTCTCTTTCATGTTCTGTGTATGCTTGAGCGCCGCGTAAAAGCCATGTTGATGAAGGAATCAGTGATGATCAGAGGGTTGGACAGAGAGGCTTGCCTCCTTTTGTGATCTCTGTGTGTTTCCCTTTCATCTGCCTTTGTGGGGACGTAGTGATCTCGGTAGACACTACTGGGACAGCAGCACCACGGAGCGAGCAGCAGCATATAGAAACAGGCCCGACAAAGATGGGGACTGCATTTTTCATTCACACAGTTGCTCTGAGAGCAATTTCAGGGTTAGCATAGGGGAAGCGTTTCATATTAAATTACTTTAGGATGATATTTGTGGGGCGTGAGGTAATTTATAATGCTACTTCTCCTCTTTTAATAGATCAGTCTTTAAACGTCCACATTTAAAAGCCATTTCAGCAGTAAAAGTTGAGCCTTAAAAATATTTTGCATGCATGTTATTGTTCAGAAGTTTTGGTGCAGTGCTTCATCATCTTGCAACATTTTGAACATAAGGAAATATTGATAAATGAGGGCCAGTGTCTCATTTGCCATAATGCACACTGCAGCCACGTTGTTGTTCTACTAGCCACCTCAGCGCTGCGGTGTAACAGCCAAAGAAAGCACAGTCTGTGCCAATTCATAATTCATCTTCTTTAAATATATTTATTTTGCTCCCGTCCACTCAGCCTGCCTGCAACATGCCACTCAATCCCAGCCCAAAACAACTGGGCCAGGCCGTACCATTGTCAGAAAATACTCCTCTCATCCTTGATCTGACGTGAAACAGATTGCCCATCTCCGTTTGTCTGTAAAGATGAGTAGGGATAAAGGAGAGGAGGAAGCAACAAAAAGAAAGAGATTGGGGGTGTTTTGCTTTATAGTCTCCTTTACCCTCACACACACAGACATTGATCTCTCCGCAATATGTTTCACTTTAACATCAAAAGAGAGGTTTGGTGTTTGGCCATGTGTCAGGATGAAGAACTTCAGTGGAAGGAAAGAGAGAAACTACTCACTGAGATGTGTAGACATTAGTGGAGATTAAACCGGATGGGAATCCAAGTGGGACTGAGGCGTTCATCAACTTTCAAGCTCTTATCAACACTGCTAACCTGAGAGGGCTTGGGACATCACAATGCGTTCTGGGTATTTTAGGGGCAATAGCAGTTGTTTGTTTGTTTTCATATGGTGTAAATGACACAGGTGCTGTTTTTGGCAAATGTCCAGTAAAAAAAAGCAGTCAACAGCATGGAGAGGTCACTGTTAGAGAGGCAGGAAGTGGGCAGTGAATGATAACACCAGGTAGGATTCAGTCTTGAAAAAACAAACTTGATGTATTAGTTTAATGCAGAATTAACTTCTTCCTTCATTCAAGGATTTAGTCTAAATTGAAAGTTAAATTACTATTTGGAAATGAGGACTATATTTTGGCTTGAAATTATAATATTACCATCAAAAAACACAAAAAGTCCCTATGATGTGCACTAAGTTAGCTTAGCTAAGGTTTCAGTAATGCAGCCTGTACTGCTGAGAAAATATATGTGTAGTCTAAAGCCACACAAAGTAAAATGTTTCATTAGCTTTTTGACACCCTACATCTCCAAGCGAAACTACTTCACTAGCCTGAAGCTGGTTGAAACTTCAGCTGAAGTATTTGCCAGTGAAAACAGGCTTTTGCGATCACTGCATAGGACACACCACGTCGACAGCATAAAATATATCTCATACCTAAATAAACAAAAGGCCTGCTCCACTAGCTTAATTTAGTTGCCACTAAAATATTCAGGAGTAAAAATACTTTACTCCTGATACTGTCATGCATATATTGTAGTTACAGAAATATATTTTTAACTGCACCTCATGTCCTATTCAGCACAACTGAATAGGACATGAGCTAGCATGTCATTAGCATTGGGTAAATTTAGTAAATTCCCAGCCTTAATATTGTATACAACAACAACAAGTGATTCTCTGGCTCTGTCTGCTGAAGGACTTGCCGGCTGGAAAAAAAACATTTACTACCAAGATTAGCCTGTGCACTTACAAAAAGAGGATCACTGAGCACGAGGGGAGGCGATGCTATTTGACTGACTGACCTGAATTCTCGCTCCTGATGAACACATTCTGTGCCATGGGAGAAATAACTTTCCTCTGCGCACCAGCTGATTCCAGATCCATTAGTCACATTACGGCACTTTTCTCTCTGCCGTCCGCGGTGGTGATGGTGGTGAGGGTGTGAGCTACCCTTTTTGCTACAGATGTTGTAAAAATACTTCTGTGACTCGAGAGGTTGCAAAAGTCAATAAAATGAAAATTTTACATGTACTAGCTTTGATGGAAATGGGGGGGGGGGGGGGGCATTCCATGGGAGTGTAATGCTTCTGTGAATTAATGTGAAATCAATACTTTTAAAATAGGTTGTCCTCTTTGTGACCACTTGTGAAATCTATTACATACCTGCTAAATGTTTCTGGTTTTTCAGCTAATCTTGCCGCTGAGGTTTTTTTTTTCCCTGCATACAAGGGTCTGGTTTCCCAAAAGCATCTCAGGATTATAACCGTATTTGTTCAGCTAATGTTTCCACTGGCATGTTTCCATCCCAAGATGAGTGTTGCGCATGCTGAGATACTTTGGAAAGCAGGTCCAGGTCGAGTGCCAGTGGTTCATTTGACAATATGAATACCGGCATTTGGTTACACTAAGACCCTGTGTGTATTGCTTCTGTGGAGATTCTCAACATCTGGACCTGCTCCCTTTCAGATACTCGCTTTCATACACAGCACACTTAAGAATCAGTAAATATATGTATGAACAGAAAGCACAAAGAAACCCAAACACCTCAACATTCAAATGGGACGGAGACGGATTGAAAGTGATCGGAAGGTAAAAGAAAAAAAGGGCCTCAGCTGCAGAATGTAAAATAGAGCAAGTTTTGACAATAGTAGAAGAGGAATATTATGAAGGCAGCCTTTCCTTGCTTCCCTGGGAGAGTTTCATGGAGTGCTTTCTCACTGTGATAATGAAATGACCTGGCCTGCACTGCTCCACTCTCTCTCTCTCTCTCTCTCTCTCTCTCTCTCTCTCTCTCAAAAACACATCTGCCAGGCGAGGGTGAAAATGAGAAAATCCTACCTCCTCTCCCGAGTTTCGTAAAGCATACTTTCAATATTCGTTTTCACAGACAATGATGGGAGTGTGAGTGACTGTGTGCTCCTGTGTCCTTGCGAGCGTTGTGAATTGCTGCGTGCGGTTTTGGATGCTGGCACTTGAGCAACTTGTAATAAACTAGATTTGAAGCACATTTGACATAACAAGGTACTGTAGAGAAATTCAGTGGATAGGAATCCCATAGAGTTGTCATCGTAACAGTGTTTTTGTAACTTAATTTCTGCGGTTTGCAAGCAGCAAAATCAATACAGTAAGCAGCAAAACTCCGATCAAGGACTTCAATTCCGTCCCATTTCAAGGTAGAATCCAATACAGCAAAACTATAGGCCCACACTGTTTTGAGCTAATCTTGTGGGCCTCGCTAGACATTCAGGCCGTACTAGACTGATTCAGAAGAGTGACTCACCAGTTTGGTACAGCACAGACTGCATGCAGACCATGTATTCCCTCAGCCTCTAGTTAGCAGGGAATCTATGGCAGCACTGAGGCAGAGCGCTGTCATTGAGTTACATAATCAACAGAGGAGTGTAGCAAGAATGGGTGTGTGTGGGTGTGTGTGTGTGCGTGCCCGTGCATTCGTGTAGCCGCAGTTCTTTTTGAGCTGTCGATCATGTGGTACGCCAAGGCCACTCTAACACAAGGCTGCTGAGGTGGACTTTCAGCAACAATGGAGCTTAGCCTATGTGTGTGTGTGTGTGTGTGTTTTAAAGGCATATGCGTGGATAAATAGGCGGCTGCGTTTACAAGGCTGAGGAGAAGGAGCACGCTACATGCAAGGTATTAGGTGTGCATGCTGAGAGATGAGCCAATTTACAGCACATGTTGACTCACAAGGACACATTTACATATCTATTGTGTGTGTGTGAGCTTATTTGTATCCTGCTGTATGTTTCCATGCATGCTCGGATGCATAGGCCTATTTGTGATTTTGCATGTTTGTGTGTGAGCCAAGTCTAGTCATGTTTGTGTGTGTACATGTGTTCATATGTGTGTGTGTGTGTGTCTGCATCCCAGTGCCTTTTTGTGTACATTTAGAGGGGGGGGGGGGGGGGGGGTGTTCTCATACTGGCATTAGGCTGTGGAGAGCTTGTTGTATTGTCTGTGTATTGTATTGCTTCTGCTGCTCAATGATGCCATCTGGCTTTGGCTAACACCACCACAGACATCCGAGGGGAGCTATCCGTGCTAGTCAGCGTCTGGTTTTAACAACTGTTTTGGGATCAGTTGTCCAGTGGGCTGGTCCTAACTCACCCCATTATGAGCAGGATGATAAAACTGACCTTGAAGCGGTTTATGGGCCTGGGATAATGGAAACCACTGATAGAGAGCCCATGAAACTCCACTCAGCTTTCAGTGACAAAAGAAAATAATGGTTCAACCACTTAATATTATTTTGAACTGTATCTAAAAATGTATGAGTGGACATTGTGGAAAATGTGTTGCCACTCAACCAGCGATGACAAATGAAGAGACTCAGTGATTAATATGTGAAGTTAGTTAGTCAAGAAATACTGTTTTACAACATAACTGAAATAAATGTTACAATAAGGGACAGTACAAAATGATTAAGGGGGTATTGTAATTTTTATTTTTTGGGCTTTTATGTTATTCTTATCACGTTTATTTCAAGCTTCCTTGTAAGATTTGTTATATAAAAAATGGTTGGTAAAAAAGATGACTGTCATGTGCACCATGAATTATAGAGGACAACGTCTATACTATTACTTTATTTTGAGATTTTAGTGGGGATAGTGTGTTGCAGTTTTTGTCTAAGTCAAAGGGAGAGTCCAAAGAGAGTATTGATAACTGTGGGGAGGGTAAAACATAAAGGAAACCCAAATAATTTCAGGTCCCAAAAATCTCGGTGCAGAGTTAAATTAAGACCAGGACGATTAAACATAACCTCAGCAGGTCAGTGCCATCATATACCCGTGCAGGTTAAAACCGGCACTTGCATATAAAAACCACTGGAGGTGGAAACACAATTAGGTCAGATTGAGGCCAGACCATTTGTATGGGTCACGGTAAAAGCGCTCATATGTATGCAGGCTTATAGGCCCCTTGGGAGCACTGGGCTGACCTTGTCCCATACTCTGATCTATGTCCTCATCTCCCCCTATGCCCCCCCCCCCACCGTCTCTCCTCTTTCCTCCCCCCACCTCCTTTTTTTATAACCACATTTCTCTCTTCTCAAACACCCCGCTTTTTTATTTTTACTGTTTTCAATTAGTTTCTCTTATTTCTCACCCTGTTTGGATTCACCCCTTCTAAAATCTCTTTTCTCTCTTCTCTCTTTTTTTGTTCACATCCTTTATTTCTCTCTTTCACTTTTTACTAATTTGAAACTCCCTTTCTTCCATTCCCCAATTCCTTTATCCCCTCTCGTCCTTTTTTCCATATCAACAGCCAGTCTGATAAATAATGCATCGCAGCACATTAAAAACATTAGTAGGGTTCTCTCGGCTGTCAGAGAGAGGGAGGAGACGAGGGAGAGGGGGGAATGGGTAACTCCATTTTAAAGTCTTATGGAGAATGATGTGATTTAATATTAGCAGCAGGAAAGCGCCAGAAAAAGGGTGAAGGTCCGAGCATTAATTGTGTTTGCGTCGTGACATCGCGCTCAAAGGTTTTGCCTTTGGTGAACCATCTGAAAGCTCCGAGATTCATTAAGATGATGACTGTATCAGCAAACTCAAAAGAAAAGATTTTAATGACATTTAGCAAAACACTGATGCTGCATCACACAGAACCTTGACCTTTCCCTCCTCCCCTTTCATCCTCAGCTTTCTGCTCCCCTCTCCTCTCCTCCTCCCCCCTCCTCCCCTCCATTCCTCCTGGCAGCGTGGCGATTGGCATTATTAAAAATTGATTGGCGGCGAGCGTTTAGCAGGGTGGCGAGGCGGAGAGGGAAGGTTTGACAGGCAGGAGTGAAATGAAAGGAGGGCCTCTGCGGACACTCTGTGGAAAGGTCTCACTGGGGGACAGACGGTGTGTGTGTGTGTGTGTGTGTGTGTGTGTGTGTGTGTGTGTGTGTGTGTGTGTGTGTCCACTTGTACGTACAAGCTTGTGTGTGAGGCTCAGAGAAGATTGCGCAAGAACATTTTGTAGTGAGGCTTGGGAGTTTGAGAACTCATACCATGTTTATACTGTGTGCACAGGTTGATTTTTTTTTGAGTGTGTCGGTGTGTGTGTGTGTGTGTGTGTGTATATATATACATCCACCACATTGTATCTGAAGTCCTCACACACCATATCATGAGAGCACACCAGCATCCAGAAGCACCCACAGAGAGGATACACAGTCACAGCAGCTCTGCTGACCCAGAGTTACCTCTCCACCATCCCTCTTTCTATCGTTCCCTTCATCCCTCTGCTTATCCCCCTTTCCAACCCTTCTCTCTCCTTTCATCTCAGATCAAATAATATTTCCAACCCATATTCCCAACCAGCTATTCCCCCAATGGCTATAAGTGCTACAGCTTTGGAGATTTTCAATACACTTTACTTGCAATTTGGCTGAGTGAAAAAGTTTTTTTGGGGGGGTGGGGGGGGTGGAGTGGGAGATGGGTAAAAGCATGTGATATTACATGACGCTTACTGGCTTCTTTGTCTCTTGTCTTTCTTTCTTTTTTCTATTATTTGTCCTCTCTTTCTCTCTCTGTCACAGATGAACAGACCGATCCAGGTGAAGCCAGCAGACAGTGAGAGTCGAGGAGGTACTGTATGCCCTTCCTTCCCCCTCTCCTCGCTACCGTCCTTCTTTTGTTCTATCCCTACAAACATGCTGCCCGCACGGATCAGCCTCACCATTATATGTCCCATTAGACGACGCCCTGTACCTCGACGCAGGCTGACAGCACAGCCCGGCCTGGACCCTCCAGGATTCAGAACACATTATGTACATGGTGCTCTTCCTGGCTGGCGCCGCCTCTATGCGCTCCTTTCTTGGAGTTTCATCATATGCACTGATGCATGTACAGGCACGCACATACACAGAAACATGGGTGTCTTGTCAGGCAGGGGAAAACAGGTCACTTCTTTACACCTTTAATGAGGCTGTCTGCAATAAAGCAAATCCTTTTTGACTCGTGTCACGGGTTTCTATCAGCCAAATTATCTGTAGATTCAAATGACAGATCCGTGTGAACGAAAGTGGATGTCTGGTCTGGTATTTTGTGTGCGTCGCGCTGTATTGACAGGTAAGACAGCTTAAAGCGCATTTTCTATGTCTAGACATGTAGTGACCTGCTCCTGACATCAATCAATGGACTGTACAAGAGAAGATTGATGCAGTTTGACCGTATTTGGCTGGAGTCTTTCAAACTTTGCAGTTGTTAATATAATTGGCACCAGAGCGATTCTTCAGTCACAAAAAGAAAGAGGGGAAAGAGAGAGGGTGGCGGGGGAGGGATGGAGCATGCAAGGAGTTGAAGGTTGATAAGCAGAGAGGAGCAGAAGGACTGAGAGAGAGGTGTTAGCCTGTAAAGAAGAAAAAAAACCTTTAAGGAAAGGAAGAGAGATTGTGCGACATCCTCTTCTATTTAGTGTGGTGGTGCTCTGAGTATGATTGATGGAGCAGGAGGGAACAGAGGCGAGCGCCGAGCGTGAGGAAGCAAAGTGAGGGCAATGCGAGACGTCCGTACCCCTGTCTGTTATTTGGGTCTATCTCGCTCTGTATGTCCTCAGCCTACTTCTATTCTCCTCATCTATTCTTCACACTTCTATTTTTCCAAGATTATTTCTGTGTCTTTTTTCTTCTCTGTCCCTTGGATGTTTTTCGCAGGCTTGAGTGTAGAGCTACATTGAACGCTACAAAAGTAAAAGTATTCATTCTGCAGAAAACTCATATACTGTATCACAATATATTACATTATGAGACTGCTAATACTGATTTCACTCCTGTAGCCCGTGGAGTCGGGGCTACTTTTAAATATTTCATATAAAGTGAAGTAGTTTAGTCCAGTGGTTCCCAACATAAGGGTAGAGCCCCCTCCTGTGGGTCACAAAATAAATCTGGGGGGGTTGTGAGATAATTAATGGGGTTGAAAAGAATAAAAACTTTATGCTGCACAGATTATTTTCTCTAATCTTTGTGAAATAATGGATAATTTGACCTCTTTGGGCCTCAAACAAGAAATAACTGTTTGTTATTTCAATGAAACCATCTGAGAAGTTCAAAACTCTTTGTTGGAACTACTAAGGGGTCACAAGCCAAAAAGGTTTCATCTTTAGCAATGCACTGAATTTTAGAAGCATATCATATAAAATCTTAATCTGAAAAGTGACTACATATCTGTCTAATATATGTAGTGGAGTAAAAAGTATAAAAGCAAATAAAGTAAATGTGTGTGTGTGTGTGTGTGTGTGTGTGTGTGAGAGAGAGAGAGAGAGAGAGAGAGAGAGAGAGAGTGAGGGGGGTTTACATTGTTGTTGACACTCTGGTGTATATTGATTTGCTCTCGAGCTGAATATGAGTGTGTGTGTGTGAGTGTGTGTTTACAGTCCTTTCCCAAAGAAAGATGTAATGTTTATTGGTTCCTTCCCTAGGGAACTGTAAGCTTTGTCCACCAATGAGGTGTGTGTGTGTGTGTGTGTGTGTGTGTGTGTGAGAAGGTGGGGGGCCAAACATTTCAAGATTTGTGTGTGCGTGTGTGTGCATATGTGTGTGTCCTCCACCCCTGATGTGCGCTCCACTCTTGTAAACACCCCCCACCCCCCAGTGCAAGGCCAGAGCGCAGATTAGTCTTGTTGACTCGGCAAGGACACCCTGTCAGGCACAGGCAGCGGGGAACGGACCCTAAGCACGCATGCACGCAAACACACACACACACACACAGTTAACCACACCTACACACACGTTAATTTGCAGAGCGCATTCAGAGGCAATTGCACTGAGGCTCATTAATTTCCCAACATATACATCAATTTCCACAAAAGATTCTGATTCTGCATAACGTAAAAACAGACGGCCTTGCACACAGACACATCTGCTACTGTTGTGCAGTAACACACTTTCACCGTCTGCCTCACAATTTCCCTCAAACACTCACATTCAGTGACTCAATCATGCTGTCACGGTGAATAATGAACTGATGCTGGACCTCAGTCTGGCTGTATTTTATTAAAACCCATACATGTAGAAGTCGTGTCTGATTATATCATCCTGCAATTCTTTTTTGACAGCATAAAAGTTTGTTATATCAGAAAAAGAGACATTTTTAGGTTTAAATTGTGTGTTGCTTTTGGTCCACAAATTTTCTGAAATGCCAATTTGAACTTCAAGATAGAAGCGGACAGCAGTTGCTATGTGCAAAAGTCTGGTTGCTATGCTATGTGTTCATAAATGAGAAACAGACCAACACATATTAATTTGGTAGTTTCCTAATGTTTTATCTAATCCCTGTACAGAAAGTGGGCATTTTATTTTTTCTTATTATGCTTTCCAGCGTCCATGTTGGAAAAAATGTGTGTAACAACAGGTTACCCCCTGCCCCCCCCACACTCACATAGTTGTCTGCTGGATTCAGCATGACCTTTGACTTATGCATATTACTTGTTATTGCTGTTTTATTCTATTTATTTTTATCCAATTTATTTGTTTCACTGTTAAACTCGCTGCCTCATTATTGTGCAACAGGCATTAGCATCCTGTCTGTGATGCATATTTAATAATAATAACAACCAAATGTGTTGTTACTTGTAAACAGGGCCTCCTGGACAGACTTGCTGTCGAAATTAACTTCCATTCCATTTTAATCATGTCCTGAGTGAGAACAGGCACGCCAACGCGTCTGTCTTGTCTAATACCTGAGTGAAGGTGCTCTCTTCCTCTGTATTCACAACTAAGTAAACGTGAATAAAATGTGATGGAGGACGAGGTGCACCGCTCCCTTCGTCTGACTTATCGGCCGATAAGGGATTTATTTACCACACGCAATGTCTAAAATGAACCAGACAGAATATGTTATTCTTCTATCGTGTTATCATCATATATGTGAAGGGAACTGTCCACTATAAACTGGGAGAAAACAGGGAAAAATGCAAAACGTAATATTGTACACAAAGATTACCAGTGAGCAGCATTATTTGCCTCTAGTAATTCTCCAGTTTCTGTGTACAGCTCAAAAGCTCAACAGTAAAGAAGTGCCTGAAACAGAAAGAGGATTGCTTCACACTGCCTGTGTTGGCATGACATTATTACAGGCGAACAGTTCAGATGGTATTGAGCAAGATGCTACAGATAAAGGTCTGCAATAACTGGATAACCACAACGTTCACTCACTGCACTCTCATGAAGAGTGGAGTATCATATTAGCCTCTTATCTAAAATATTGAGCTACTCTACAACTGAAAGCCAAACAGGTTTGAAGCTCAGTCTGATTGCAAGTGAAATTTTAGTATTTTTCTGTCACAAAGGGATTAGACAGGTTATAAACACACATTTACTGCAGACACAGGTCGAGCAAGCTGTGCTAAATATGATGTGATATGATATTATTAATAAATGGAAAACCAGGTAATCAAAAACTGATCTGTAACTCAGTCTTATTATACCTAAAATACATACCATCAAAATGTGTCACTGAAGTTAACAGACAGAGGCTTTATGTAATAAAATGATTGGCATCTGGCAGTAACTTGTTATGAACATTTTAATTGTTCTTCTATTGTTATTGCAATGCTGATGTTTTCCAAATGGAGCTGAGCACCTACATATGACCATGAACCCTTTGTTGAGAATAAGCACACTAAGCAAATAGCTTCAAGCCAATAGCTTCATTCAAACCCAATTGAGATCTAAAGATGTGCTTGTAGCATGAATAAATGGGATAACATATGCCATCTCGGATAACATACACAGTCTGGTTTTTTGAAGAGCAAAAACAAGAACATAGTGTGTCTTTATGTAGATTATCAAAAGGCATCTCTGATGCTCTGATCGTGACCTATTCCTTTTCCTTTTAGAAGACAGAAAGCTCTTTGTGGGCATGCTCAACAAGCAACAGTCAGAAGATGATGTGCGGCGCCTTTTCGAGTCCTTCGGCAGCATCGAGGAATGCACCATCCTCAGAGGTCCCGACGGAAACAGCAAAGGTGAGTTTATAGCTGTTTATGACTTTGAGCCAGCAGACTTTTTTCACAGGCTACTGCACAGAAATGATTTGGCCTTTCAAAGTGGGTGACTTTGCAAAGTTCTCCTTAAACACTCCATGTTGAGTGATGTCAAGGCGAGCTATTTCACAATCATCAGAGGGGTGGTTTCATAAGAATACTGTAGATTCTGTAAATTCCAACAGTAAATGCCATTTGAAAGCTTTGCCCACAGGGATGAGAGATATAAACCACCAACTCTTTACAGATGAACCCCATTAACCTCGTGAGTCGACCTACATGGCTTTGATAAAGAAAAAAAAAAAACAAGTCAACCTCCTTATTAACCAGCAGGCTTCATGTCATGCCAGAAAAAATGTCCTTTTTCGAAATGTTGTCAGAGTGCTACACAAGTTCACTGCACGAAGTTCATCAGTGGGCTTAGCAGCCAATCAATGAGGCCCGATGATAACTAAGCCTGATGATTACAGTGGGCTTGATCATTCTGATTCCTCCGTGAAGCTCCATTAACAAGGCCTCATCAGCCAGCTTACTCGGCTAAGTGGGCTTTAGCTCAATAATTACTGGGAACTTGATCATTCAAATTCATCAACGGGGCTTGTCAATAGTAAGCGACACCAGAATGCTGTGGCATTTTAAGCCCCATCAGAGGATCCCAAAGTTGTTAATGGTGTCAGAGTGGCATGTTTAGCCCGCTTATTGAGCCTCGATCAACACCGATGCAACCCTCCTCAGCAAAGAGGGCTTTGTTTACTAAATGTGTGCTGCTGTAATGCTGTAGGAAACTTATCCCTGGTGAAGAAAACAGGAAACTTTTTTTCTTCTTGTTTTGCTGTGATACTGTATGATATACTTTTCACGTTTATCTTTTGTTCTCGCCGTCTCTTTTTCCCCTTACTCATTTTCTCCCTCTCTTTCTTTCTCTCTCTCTTTAGGCTGTGCATTTGTAAAATACTCCTCTCATGCTGAAGCTCAGGCAGCCATCAGTGCACTACACGGCAGCCAGACAATGCCTGTGAGTACAGCAGTAACTGTGTGTGTGTGAGCATGTAGATTTATGTGAGAGAGGTGAGTCACATGGAGAGATGAGTCACATAGCGCTTAATTACCTTCTTAAAGCTAAGTTAAGTTATACTTTATTAATCCCAGTAAGGAAATTTATCCTTTGCATGTGACCCATCCTAACAGTTCTGGGGCAATGGACACCCACAGCAGCTCTGAGGCCATTGCCTTGGCGGGAGAGGAATGCGTGTACGAGTGTGCCAGTGCAGATACGAGCTTATGTCATGTGTCTATCGGAAACCAACTAACATGTACTGCCTGCCGTGTGTGTGTGTGGGTGGGTGGATGGGTGGGTGCACAGGGGGCCTCATCCAGTCTGGTGGTAAAGTTCGCCGACACGGATAAGGAGCGCACCATACGCCGCATGCAGCAGATGGCTGGTCAGATGGGCATCTTCAACCCTATGGCCCTGCAGTTTGGAGCCTACGGAGCCTACGCTCAGGCAAGACGCCCCGTAAAATGGCTTTTTTTTTTTTTTTTTTTAACACTGTTATTTATTCAGTGAACCACTGAGATTAAATAGAGTTCTCACATATGAATCTCCATTCCTCCAATTAGGAATACTGTATTTCCCAAGGAGATGTCGTAAAATGTCTTTATTAATGTTGGTTTGGAAATAATAACACATTTCGTAAGATTCAACACCTGGTTTCTATATAGTAGTCTCTGTTTCTTCTCCTCTTTCACTTTCATTATTCTCAACCCTCCTTATAATTCCCTCTCCTCCACTGTGCAGGTGCAGCAGCAGGCCGCGTTAATGGCGTCTGTAGGCCAGGGAGGCTACCTCAGTCCAATGGCGGCCTTTGCTGCTGCCCAGATGCAGCACATGGCCACCATCAATGGCCTCCCAGGAGCACCGCTGACCCCAACATCAGGTAACAGTGGTGACAGACCAAAGTTTAAAGGACCACGCTGGATTTTTAGGTATTTCTGTACAGCGTGGAAATGGCATCTATTACACTGCACACATACAGTACATTATCGACCACTCCGTACCAAAATAAGGGGTAATTTGCTCAAATTAATTGGAACACAACTCACATAGCCTCATTCTAAACTACACTGTAGAACTGCCATCCTTCAGTTCAGTTGCGAGTGACAGGCTAACACTACTGTAAGGTAGCTGCATTTTACAAAATCAACGAGAAGCCTTACTTTTATCCACAATTGTTTCATCAATGGTGTCGAACCCAAAGTGCCTCCTCTCATTACATCTCAAATGGTTTGGTGTCACGATCCATTCAGCTCAGCTGGCTAGTTTTCTCCATTTTGCGTTACAGAACAGCAATAGCCTAGCTTAGCTTGCATCAGAGTGAGCAGATCATTACAAATCAAATAGTAGCTTGAATTTCAAATAAAACGCAGCAGTCCTACAATCTAAAATCTAATCTAAAAACAACTAAGAGATGTTTTTGAAAATAGTGGCAGCAGCAGGGCAATATGTTCCTTTAAGGCCTTACTGTAGCATTGCAGTGGACAAGGACATTGAATGGGTGCAAATGAACATGGCATAACATGCAATCATCAGAGACAAATACATAATTGGTAGACATAAGATATCATCAACACAGTAGTCACTATACTTGTGTCCAAGATTCAGATCTAATAGCCGCTGTGTCACAGTAAGGGCCATACTGGGACAAGAAATCAGCCCTGACATTTAGTGTCTTCACTGGCCCACTGGACCGGCCCCTCTGACATTTCCAAGAGTTACTAGGTGGCCAGTCAAAGCAAACCTTCTCCATAATGTCTTAAAAGAAAAATACAGTGGAATGCTTACTGTTTGTCTCTGTCTTTGCCTGTCTGCCCTGTGGCTGCAGGTGGCAGTACACCTCCAGGCATCAGCGCCCCCACAGTGACCAGCATCCCCTCCCCAATTAGTGTAAATGGTTTTACTGGCATGCCGCCCCCCCAGGCAAATGGGCAGCCTCCTGCAGAGGCTGTCTTCACCAACGGGATACACCATTACCCTGGTAAGTCCGATCAATTCAGGAGCCCGTATGCAAACACACACAGTAGCTCTCAGAGATACAAAAAGATATCAAGAATAATGAATACGAATACACTGTTTGTTGTGTTAAACCATGACTTCATGAAACGGAGGCTTAAATCCTTATAGACACATGCTGCAGTAAACACATTCATTATAATGGGAGAAGTGTGCATGCTGCTGGCTTACAGGCGTGAATAGCCTTGAAGCATGTTCAGGATGCGGAGGCCAGACGAACATAGCCCACAGACAGTCAGCATGTGGAGGAGATGAGTGTTTGGCAAAGGTGCTTATGGGCTGCTGGAGCCGAAGTATGTGCTTGTGTCATGAGCCGTGGCTAGTACCTCATTGGTTTTTTTGTCTGTGAGGAGGTGGAAGAAAAATCTGTCTTTTTGTTTTTTTTTTTACACTCTTGTCTCTCCAGTGTTGCAGGAGGTGGTTTTTAGGGAGGACTCGGAGAAAAACGGCTTGGGCGTGGCTCCGCGGAGTTGTTTTGGGGTTCAGGGTGGCTGCTTCCTCTCCTCTCTCTCTGAAGGTAGCGCTTCCCCATCGCCCCCCTCCTACCCCCCTCACTACCTTATGGGCTCAAATAAGGGTGAATACAATTTTATATCACCCTTTCTAAACCTGTGAAAATACTACATGAGATACTACCAGTAATAAACAAGTAAATACAGGTTTGTGAATGTTCAGTAAAGATTTGTAGTAAAGAGAAAATAGAAAAAAAGTGAGTTTAGATCCAAATCGGAAAACTGTGTCACACTTCAACTTCAGTGTCCCAGACGTGTGCACACACATTTAAGTTACAAGTGCGAATTTTGGCACTGATTTTACAGCTGAAAGTGGTGCCAAAATTCATACTTTATGTGTCATTTCAGTGTCACACATGGTGTGGGAACTTTGAGTCTTGATTTTCACACAGTTTCCATCTTTGAATCTGTACTCAGATGTTCACAGAAGGAGTTCTTTTGTCTTTGTCTCTTGTTTTTGAATCTTTGTGTAACCTTTTGTGTTTTTTCAAATTCTATTTAGACATTGACAAATTGTTTTTGTAACTAAAGATCTTTTCTATACATTCACAAACGTTTTTCACACGTTCACAGAGGGTGACACACAACCACAGCCTTTAAAAATGATTTCTGAACATGATTTTATAATCTTAAAATGTATTGACCTTTATTTGAGCCCACACTTTTCTCCTTTTCTTCCGGCTATCCGAATCGTTTTTCAGTGTTGCTGTTAGTCCACGGTGTGTTCAGTATTTCTGTGGTTTTTGGTGATAGTGGGGTTATCGGTGTGTGTGCGTGTGTGTGTGTGTGTGTGTGTGTATTGTTTTCTCAGTGGTGTACTTAATGTGCATGTACTATGTGTACAGATGGCTAGTTATAAAGTGTGGCACAGCATCTGTGGTAGTTACAGGTGTGTTAAGACTGGGGGAAGTTTTTTCACTTTTCATTTTTAAATAATTAACTGTATCTTTTACATGTGAAGTGATAGCGACAGGTGCATCCAGTGTTGTGAGTGTGCATCGTAATTGTCCTGTTTTACGTGTCTAACTACAGTAGATTGTCAGAAAAATGTCTATATTTCTTCTTCATAAGATTTGTTTATAATAGGTACAAGTTTATGACACTTTTTTTTTTCTTTCCCGTGGTGACAGTATTTGTTTGTTTAACTGTGGTCCTTCAAAGTTTTATTTTTCTGCTTTTGTTGGGGAAAAAGAGCTACTTTTGAAATGGTTTGGGAGGAACATAAAGTGAAAAAGTCCAGCAAAAGAGAGAGGTTCACAATTCAGTTCCTCACACGCTGAAAGCGAAGCGAGTTGACACCTCGCTGTTCATCTCTAACCTTTCTGCTTTTTTCCCTCTCCTGTCTGTTCTTCTCTCCATCGCCTCTCCTTCCATCCCTCCTCCCGCTCACCCTCGTTATATATTACTCTCGCCTTCCTCCGTGCCCTCTCCTCCTCTCCTCCATCTACATTCTCCCTCCGTCTCTCTCTGCCTCATCTCTCTCCCCACACACACACACACCTCCTCCCCACTACCTCCTTCTTCTTCTCTGTGTCTCTGATGGAGCAGCTCAAAGTCCCACTGCAGCTGATCCTCTCCAGCAGGCTTATACAGGAGTCCAGCAGTATGCAGGTCTGTCTGTCACTCTCACAGCAGCACTGATCTGTGTGTATGTGTGTGTGTGTGTGTGTGTGTGTGTGTGTGTGTGTGTGTGTGAGAGAGAGAGAAAGATAAAGATTCCTTTGTTTGAATTTGAATTTTGATCATGTAACATTAAGTGTTTCAGTCTCACTACATCAATTTATTCTCTCCGTTGTGTTCAGGGTGTGTGTGCAACACGTAGACTCTATTGTCTGTTATCTGATCGATTGCCTGCTGTGCTCCTGCATATATCACATTGTTTGTATGTATCCGAGTGTGTGCGTGTGTGTGTGTGTGTGTGCACTCTTGTCATGACTGTTATCTGATCCGTGCTGTGTGTGTATGTGTCTCAGCAGCCTACCCCGCTGCATACGGCCAGATCAGCCAAGCCTTCCCCCACCCTCCACCCATCATTCCACAGCAGCAACGAGAAGGTAACACACACACACACACACACACACACACACACCATTCACTCCTAAATATTCATACATGCCGCAAACATTTACTCATATTTGCTGTCTTTGTTCCTCTTTAATCTGCTTGCCAATATAGTCCTGGAATAAACACCCACGTTTAAAAATACCCAGGCAATTCTCAGTCCTCACTTTCAGTTTTCAGGCGTGATTTCACCTCTTGCCAAAAAGCACACATATTCAGAAAAACTCACACTAACACAGAGTATCGTACACAGTAATGAGTCTGGATTGATTAGAGAAGGCTGACAAGCTTGAACTCCTTTTCCTCATTTTCCTCCTTTTAAAACAGTCAAAGGAGGAGACGAGTTGAAGATTAAATAATAAAGCAAAATAAAAAAGAATATTTGGAGATTATGATGCAGGGGCTGTCCTTGCTGGCTTGCTGATAACTAACTTTACCACCCTTACTGAGTGTTTCAAACTGAGCTGTAAGCCTACTCATGAACTCAATGACCTCCAGGCTTGGGACGCCCTTGCTTGGGACCTTACTGCCCTCTTGTGGAAAATAAAGCAAACAATGCAAATTATTTAACAGCTGTGGCATCCCAGAGGTTAACATTTAAGCATTTAGTAGAGAGGGGAAACCTGAAAGTTTGTTTTTCCATTACAGCTGAAACTGCTCCCAAAGTTACTGTCAACTGACGACTGCATGCTGAGACAAACTGCTCTCTAACCCTGTTTTTCTCTGACTCTGGCGCCAAACATTCAAGCTCGATGACCACAACACAAAAATAAGTCAGTGCACAAAGTATTTTAAAGCCCCAGAAAACTTGGTTTCAGAGCATATGTATTTTTTTCATTAAATAGAAAAAAACATCCATAGCTATAATTTAAGTTTGACTCTCAAAACCTCAGTTGATGTGGGGCATGTTCCACAAAAGCAATTTGCGAACACTTCTTAGTCACAAATTGCTTGTCGCTCAAATTGCAGACACATTTGTGAGTCCTACAGGGCTCTTGCATGATCTCATGTTGCAGATTGGCACTTTCATGTTGCAAATTTGGTGAAATGGGCCCCTGCTTCATCAGGAAATGTTACAAATTACCCAATGGTGCAATACCCACACCTCTCTATGTGCAATCCACTATAATCCCTTTACCTTTATCTCTTTCGTTCTGTGACTTTGTAAATTTGTAAATTTGTAAATTACAGTTTATTATATCTTGTTTTTCTACTTACGTCTCTATCGTACTATCCTGTATGCTGCTGTAACAATGCAAATTTCCCTGCTGAGGGATTAATAAAGGATTATCTTATCTTATCTTATCTTATCTCACACATCACCTGAAGCCCAATGAGACATCTTGAATGTCTTGTTTTGTCCAACCAACAGTCCAAAACCCAAAAGATTTTCGATTTACTTTCACATGCAACAAAGAAAAGCAGCTAAATCTCACAATTGAGAAATTGAAACTATGGAACAGTTGACGTCATGTTTTTCCAACTACGTAAAATCACTCAGAAGACCGCTGTTTTCAGGGTACACGCTCACTAAGAACATGTGTATGCTATTCTATCGACTTTATTTTTTTTTTACTCTATTTTTTAACATTATTCTCTTGTTCTTCTGTTGTTTTGCATTTTTTTCCTGTCATCACGGAGTCTCCTCCTGCCGTGGTCAACCTTTTATGCTTCTCTCTCTGTCCTTGTCTGACCTTATCCCCTTACCCCTTATCTCTTATTTTACCCCCCCCCCCCCCCCCCGCCTCTCTCCCTCTCCCTCTCTCTCTCTCTCTCTCTCTTTGCGTGTGCAGGACCAGAGGGTTGCAACCTGTTCATCTACCACCTCCCTCAGGAGTTTGGGGATGGAGAGCTGATGCAGATGTTCCTGCCTTTCGGTAATGTCATCTCCTCCAAAGTGTTTGTGGATCGGGCGACAAACCAAAGTAAATGCTTTGGTGGGTAAAAATGACCAAACCAAAAGATTATTGGTTATTTATTCTGATTATTCTTTTTTACTAATCACCTTCTTTACCGCAGTCAACACCCCTTTCCTAACCTCTCAACACCCCTCCCTTAAATAAATGAAAACAAAACAGTGGAGAGTTTCTCTACAGTTGTGCAAAAGCAGGTTGTTACTAAAAGAAAGAAGAGAGAATGAGTGTGTCTATTAACCATTAAAGCTGTTTTCTTTTGAAGCTCTGGCTAATTTCTTATTTTGATGCATATTTCAGTGATATATATATCACTGAAATATGCATCAAAATGTAATCAATCAATTGTAAATCAATAGTCAAACTGATCATGACAGAAATGAGTTCTGTTTTAAAGCCATATTAGCACAGTTACATTGCCACTGTGCTCTTTCTGACACATATTACAAATGGTGACTCTCAGTCTCTAACTTACTGTAAGCAAAAGCAAAGCATGCTGAGAATAGAACCGTTGCTCTAGCATGCAGAGATAGAGAGCTGCTGTCTCACTTTATGCCACCGACGGCACAATTTAGCCGAACGTATAATTATGTGGCAAATTATAAATGGATTGTGGAGAATATTTGATGGAGAATCCGTCAGGTGCAACCTATTTGCAAAGTAGCTTTTGCTCATTAATACAACACAACATTAATGTTGTATTATTCATGTTGCAATTTGGATTTTAATTTGTGATTTGATGCTTTTTTTCACTTCAAGTGGAAGTTAACAAAAACAAAACTCAAAAATAGCACAACCATATTGATGTTTTGGTTTTACATCCCATCACCAAGTTCATATTGTGATTTTGGTTGCATGCTGCGCTCTCTATTATAATTGTGATCTGTTGTTGTTGTTGTCATACTGTATGTTAGCTATATTAAGCTATATTAAGTGCTGTATTATATAGTTATAGTATTTGTTATATTAATGCTTGTGGATGTTAACTGATTTTAGTTTTATGTACAGATGATTTCATTCTTATTGTAAAGTTTTACAATTATACATACATGTGAAAGACTGCGTCATCTTGTTGAACTCATCTTCATCATCCATTCTTTTGTGACCCCAAAACTGTCCTCGCCTCTTCATCTAACCACATCCCTCTTTCTCTCCCTCTGTTGGCCTTTCCCCCAGGGTTTGTGAGCTTCGACAACCCAGGTAGTGCCCAAGCTGCCATCCAATCAATGAACGGCTTCCAGATCGGCATGAAAAGACTCAAGGTGCAGCTGAAGAGGCCAAAGGACGCCAACCGCCCCTATTAGCCCCCGCCCCAGCCAGCCGCCGCCACCCTGGCGGCCGGGGCAGCCGTCGCACACAGGGAAAGACAGGTCAGACATCGATCTCGACTCGCCTGGAAACATTTGTTGTCGCTTTGGTTTGATGGGTGATTAACTGAACCGATGCATGCACAGCCACTGCATATTATATTGACAAATGCGGAAATGGCAAGCCCATTTATGGCATGATGTCGCTTCAGTAACCTTTTATAAATGTCATAAAACATTTGCAGATGCCTAATAACAAGCTGATCATCTGCAAAATGCTCGTAAAGAATAGTGATGAAGTTTTACCAGTTTGTTGATAGTTCAAGTACGCATTTGTAAATGTTAATTCCACCCACGTCATTATGGCTCACTTTCAGTCATCTCTAGAGTGTGATGACTAACAGTATATTAAGAATAAAAGGTGTTGAATATGTTGTTTTATTATTATCACGATGTTATGCCCTCTAACCATGCAACTGATATAAATATTATAGTGTGCTTTCATGGCTGGTTGAAACAAACAAAGCTGTGGGAGCGTTTACTTACATGTAGCCTCCTCTGTTTGTAGAACAGCTTTACAGTAAGTGACCCTGTATGTTACCCCGTAGGTAAAAGATAATTGGTAAATGGTTCAGTGTGTTGCACAGGGAAGGAATTGCTTCCAAGGGAGAGGCATTTATTACCCCTCAGGCGGGTAATTGTGCTGTTCCTCTTTGTCTCCTCCCTTCATCTGTGTGATGGAGAGTTTAGGCTGCGTCGTTCATTCACCACTGATGACTTCATTCAAGGGCAACTTATCACCCACTCACAAACTAACTGAACCATACCAGACGCTGTCCCGAGGCAAATCACTGCAGGAGGAATAGTGCATTCTCATATGAATGGTGTCACAAAATATGTGGCACCATTACTTTTGATATATAAAAACATTTTCCGAGAAGACATCTCTTTTTGATTTCCAGTTTGATTGACAGTTATAACAGTATTTGAAATTCCAACTGATAAACAAGCATAAGGCCATTTTTGCACTTGCATTCCCAGTTTTACTATAATAATGCACTGTTAGGGTACAGAAATGTCAGACTCACGAGTCCATATTCAGACAGCAAGTTGGAGCACTACTTAACTTCTAAAGACACATGGGGGTTAAGGTGTGTCTTGATTAAAATCTCTTCATCATTTCAAAAACAAGATTAAACAGTTTGATTTGAATAATAAAAAAAACCAAAACCTTATTGTTTATCACAAAGGAGATTACAACAGCGTCACTGCCAGGGAGCTAAATTAATTCACTGCAGGATGAGCACTGATTTGTTTTCAAAATTGTCTCAGCAAAATTATCTTTGTTTATCCATACCAGAACTTAGAGTCTTAGTGCTGGAAGAAGACGCTTTAGAGAGGCAGGTGTCCCGTAAATATGTTCCTCTGCTCCATCTGCATGTAAATACAGCGAGTGCCAACGGTAAAGGAGGACACATGAGAAATGATATTGATATTATTGATATGATATTATTACTTTTAACATAGTAACTGCAAAAATAAAAACATATTTCCCCCATTAACTTTTCTTTAGTCTTCTAATGTAATGTAGAAATATTGTCTCTTTTGTAATAAATGTTTGTTCAAGCCCAGAGGGACTAGCTGTCTCTTTGAATTGTCTAATAGAGATCCAAGTAAATAAACAAATGAACAAAAACAAATTAGACATACAAATTAGAGCAAATAATTGTTGGAAACTTAGAGCTCCTTTAAACACACAACCACCAATCTCAAGTTTAATTTTAGCACAATTCTGTGACGCTGTATTTAGGCATAACAGTGCTTTGAGCTAAATGCTAACTTGCTTATAATGACAATGTTAACATGCTGTTGACGTTCACCATCTTAGCATGCTAACACTTGCTAATTAGCACTAAACACAAAGTACGGCTGAGGCTGATGGGCATGTCATTAGTTTTGCAGGTATTCTGTCATAAACCAAAGTACTGGGCGATTTAAAATTTGCCCTGATGATGGCGCTAGATAAAAGGTTATTACAATTCATTATGAGGGGAACATAAATGTCTTTACCTAATTAATGCCAATTCATTCAATAGTCGTCAAAACACATAAAAAGCACAAAAGTCAACCTCATGGTGGCACTAGAGGAAAAGTCTTGGGATCCATCACCTTAAACCATAAATGTGCAAAACTTTGTCCCAATCCATCCTGTAGATGTTGGGATATTTCACTGAATGAGTGAAAACTTCTTTTTGTTTCGTTTTCCTACATATTACTTGACTCAAGCGATTTCTATGTCTTCTGTGCTTTTCAGGTTTTGTTGAGCTGAATCATGTGTTGACTTCTTGCTACCCGCCACCGAGTGCAAACTCAACATCTGGACCACTGAGGCTGCTTCAGAAACAGAGAGAGAGAGAGCGATGACCGAGTCAAGGACACCTCCTTTTGGATGTACTAAAACTTTGGAACTCAGAGAGAATTTGTACCAGCCTGGTTAGCCCCAGGACCTTTTTTCTTCTGCACACATATACACACCTCTTTCCCCACAAAACCCCGCTTGAATGACAGCTACCTTTTCTGGACCACAAAAACTTTTACTTGAACAATGAGGGAAAAAAAAAAGTAAAAGAAACTATATCAAACCTACTTACAATGACCAACCCCACTGAACTCTTAAAGGGAATATGGATGTCAAAAAGTCCAACAAGAACAAAACTTTTTAAAGACTGAATAGAGGATTGCCGTAGGAGATCTTTCTGTAAGATGGTTTGAGTTTGGGGCAATTGACTTTTGAAGACCAATTTATAAGACTTGAAACAAGAAGGGACACGAAATTCTCGGAGAGAGAACTTAAGTAGGGAATGTGATATTTTCAGGACACAAATTGGCTTCGATTTGGGATGGCCATCTTTAGCTCGGAGTGCCTGTCCGTTTCCAGGGGATACCGTTGCCAAGGAGAGCCATAGCAACGGTCTCCAGGGAGTCTTACCTGTCATTCCTTAGTTGTTTTAGGGACCAAAAGACCAAACATTTTTATTGCTGAGGACTTGTAGCTCTAATATACTCGGACCACTGCATCTCTTTCAGTCAGTGTTAACTGGTTTAGGAGTTGCACTTAAAGTGTACATTTCGAATATATACAACACATGTATATATACATATATATTGCTGATATGCTTTTTGAATACAGGCAAAACTATTTCAGATGACCAAATGGGGTCTCTCACTTCGCTAGTTTACAATTACTCAAAATGTTTATTTTTTTCTCTTCTCATTTTGTCTTGGGAGGGATGGCGAGTGCATGGGAGGGGCTGCTCCGTATCACAGCCTTATCTTTTTTAACTTGACATCCTAACCTCATAGATAGAATAACATCAGAAACGTTTGAAATATATGAACTTGTTTATATTTGCAGTACATATATATGTATAACAAGCATTCAAGCAAATGTATTCATATATACAGTATATATGGATAAATAGATATTAATCACAAACAAATATATGTATTTATATGCACATATTTTATATATGTGTGTCTGTATATAGAACGGCTACTGACTATGTTGAGCTGTAATTTTTTGTAGATTTTAGCTGGAGTTCGAAACATTGCTCTGCTTGGGAAGAATCGCAAATCTGGCAGCTCCCAAAACTGCAGGCATTCCTATCTCTGATTACCTATATGCTGACACACAATATATTGCTAAAAGATACATGTGTGAGAAGACACATATGGTGTAAATATTATCTGAAAATGCAAAAAGCCACATCTCAGTAGCAGGCTTTAAGAGAATCAGGCTAAATGATTTTAGAGGAAAAGGACAATTATCTTCGACTCTATTCCAAACATATCTTTTGAGCTGACAGACACACACACACACACACACACACACACACACACACACACACACACACACACACAACTTCTCTTTGAAACTTGAACCAAAATGAATACGTCTCACAACCCTTGCTCTCTTTTGCATTCAGTAAAGTGCATGTAGCGTATGGGCTGTCACCATGTCAAGGTGTGCCTTGTCACCTGCAGAATCTGCCATCAAGCACTGTGCTCTCAGAAAACAAAGAAGTAGAAAAAAAAAAACGAAACACTCTCTGCTGCAAGCAGCCAACGCGCTATTATGATGTCAAAACTACAGCCAGATCCATATCATTTCTCAGCCGTGTAGAGAGCTTCAGTGCATGTCAAACAATATTACAAACCACCCGACCGCTGTTGGTCCATCAATGAAAAAAAAAAAGCATTTAGAACTAATGTAGACTCATGCGATTACACTCCAGATAAAAGCGGGCATTAGGTAACCTGTTAGCACAGGTACTAACCATCAAAGCTGTGTGCAGGGCACCCGTGACTACGTTCCACCGGTTGGAGTCAAAACTAGGGTAACGTTCAGGGTTGCGACTGATATGACGAGGCTTGATAAGACAAGTGATTGAGCTTATTGGGCCTGACATTTGGTTTTAATGGTTATGAAGGTGATGTAATATTGATGAATATGCTATAATTAGAGAGCTGGTTTCCCACTGAGCAGAATGAGGGAGGTTTTATGTACTTCCCCATCCAGCAGTTAATGTGTGGATCTCTGCTGGTAATACTTGACATGAAGCATGTCCTTTGGAAGATGTCATATTGCCTTATGTTATATGTCCTCAAACAATGAAATATAAACATAAAAGCATAATGAAACTGTAAAGTGAAGCAATAAGTGTGAAAAGCCATTTACCCATAACAACTGCTGTGTCACTGAGGCTGGTTTCATATTGCTTTAGCATACAGTTTCTCATAATAGTCCACAAAAACGGTATGAACACCTACTATATACCTGCAAAAGGTCAACAGACTTGGATTTATTGGACCCTGCATTCAACACATATTCAGCTGGTGGAGATTACTCAATGAATATTTATATATATGAATATTTATAAGGCTATATGACACTTTGGAAGACAATGCTTCCTGTTGGGTGCTGTTACTCGTTTTTTCCTATAAACTGCTCATTATGCCATTTCCCTAGTGTCTGTGTCTAACCTTTTTAGCAGATTGAATAATTTAACATTTACCTTCCAAATCCAGCGAGGCCAAAAGACGCTACCACACAACCCAGGACGCCACCGTTTGTGTGTGCCACATAACAATGCCCCGAGCACGGCAAACCAGATGACCATCATGCTCTGGTAGTTAGGTCAGTACCAAATGTCTTGCACATCCACCTGAGCTGTCTTTGAGCTAACAATAACATCTGAAGCTAAAATGTCATATGTCTGGTACCCCTGATCGCCACACTGTGTGCCCTCTTTGACTGCCCCTCCCCCTCCTCCCCCCGCTGTTCTGAGAAAATTTTAAAAAGTGTCAGCACGGTCTGTGCTTTTCTAATGGTTCGTTTGAGCAATCACTCATGTCTTTCACCTCGCCAATGTTTTCATGTCGAGTGAAATAAGGGGAGGGGAAGTAGAACGACCGCGGGAACTAGAATGCCAAGCACCTCTTCTTCATTTGCTCCAACTTTAAGCTGCAAGTTTACATGAGAAAAAGTAAAACAAAGTATAGTGGTTCAAAAACAACAATAAACAGAGCAGAAGTTTGAATATAAATATATATATATAAATATATACATAAACCGATGAATATACTGTAAATTGTTTCTTTTTTTGCTCTGTTTTCCTCTGTACATAGGTTTGCATATTTTATAGGACTTTTACTTCTATCTACAAGGACTGGATAAAGTACTTTAAATACTTCAAAAAAAAAAATATATGAATGAAAACATGATAATGCTCAATAAAACCAGGTACAAAAAAAATAGTCGCTAGGATACGGTACAAACTGTAGGACCTGACCAAGGCATTTATCCAGAATACAGTCAGGGAGAGCATTGACCTCAGTTAGAGCTTAGACACACATTGACCTATTTTATAAAAAAAAAAAAAATACTTTGATGGGTTCTATTCATTTATCTATTTGTTTAGATATTTATTTATAAGTCATGTCTGAGATAATATGCATGCTTTCATGGCATTATTTTTCTATGAGTTGGTACGTGACCAAATAGTTTTTATATGACATGCATGGGCCACTGTTGTGGTCCACAGATGATCATTGTTCCTGTCTGCAGGACCATGCCTTCAGCACTTCTTTGATGATGGAGAAAAATGCTCCTTTTGACCAAGTGATGTCAAAGACAGATTTTAAATCATTTATTTATTTGTTTATTTATTTATTTATTTATTTATTTGTGTTTATGTATTTATTTATTCGTGCTGTTTGATCCAAGATCTGAGCTCTATTATTGCCACTGATCTGTTTGCTTGTAAGTGCTACTTTGCATCGCTACATCACATTTCACCACAAGCGTTGGCAAACTCTGAATTCAACAACTTCAAAGACTGATTTTACATTTTCCTGTTGCTGATCAACTATTCAAAACAATGCAGTATGATACTAAAGCCTTATGTATATTTGTAATTATAAATTCATATTGTTCTGTTCCAAAAAAGTAGCTTTGTTAAAAGATTGTCAGAAAGATGCCAATCGGAAGGTTCTTCTTTCCTTTTGAGAACTGTTTGCTTCCATTTTGAAACCTTTAAAGAAAATGTAAAAAGGGGAAATTCCTAGTAAAACACTCCTCATAAACAAACTGTCCAATCAGATATGTAATCAGAAGATATGCCTTGAGGTCACAATAAGTTGCTGCTAATCTGTAAGGAGCTGATGTCTGATGAATTGCTAATCACTGATTAACCGCTTGCTTAAAACGCCAGTTTTGATTTTGAAAACTTTATTCCCATCCTGCTTTGTATTGTTCGACAGAGCTCTGATCTTGTTCGACGGATGTGTTCTACCAGGAGCAAAATTCAAAGAAAACTGCACTATGTCATCAAGAATAATTGAGTTACTATCATTCTTTTCAGCGCTGTTATCAGTGGTTTTATTTCTAAAGCTCAGTAGTATTGCTAGAATCACATTTTACTTCATATGGTTTTCGAAGTATTCTGGAAATCTATTTCCCCAATTTCAGCACATATGGAGGGTTGGGGAAATGAATGTTGCATATTAAGCTTTGCCAGGTTCCTGATGAGCTCAGCTTCTGATTGGGCAGTGCGCTTTAGGCTCCCGCCCCTGTCTCTCCAGACTGCACCATTCTCTGGTCCCCTGAACTCTTTTTTTGTAATTTTAAATGAATGATGCGTCTCAGCTTAGCCCAATAATAAAGCACAGTCTAGAATAAAGTGTCCTGTGTCATGTCATAATTACTGATAACTAACTCAATACGAGATTACCCACACACGTCCACATTATTACCTCCAAGTAGGAGGCGATGGTTCGGTCTATTCGTCAGGCATCAACAGTTTATCTCTAAAAACATAAGAGTAGATTTCTGGGAAATTTTGTAGGAAGATCCTGCGTTTGAATTGAACAAATCACTATATACTTGTGGTTATCCAGATTTCCATCATTTAGGGATAATTCATTTTAGTCATAATCGTCAAACTAAAAGATTCTCAAGTTCAGTTAGTAATGCTGCAAAAGGTCCTCAGAAACAATAGTAGCTCAGTGGTAAACAGTTTTCCTGCTGAGGCAACATAAGATATCAATTACAAACTAGAAGCATTACCAATTCTGAATAAATATGTTTATTAGTATTAAAACCACAGTGTAACAAGAGTACAATCTACAACATCATGATCATTCTGATTTAGAATGTCAATTGAAAATTAAATGTAAGACATTTAAAAAGTCAAGACTAAACAGGTGAATATCAAGTGATTTCGTTTTCTTCTTTTTTAGCTCCCCCTTTTCAAACGAAGAAAATGTCCTCCAGTATTTGGCTTTCTTCCAGGTCCTGCTGGGTATTCTGAGGACAAGCCCCAGCAGCAATAAGCAGGGTTCTGCCCACTGGTTTGGGGGCCGGTCTACGTGGCAACATTTTGGGTCTTCGAGTGGACGGCTTGCTTAGCTCAGGAGCAGAGACAGGAGTAAAGATCTCCAATAACTCAACCACAGAAAAGTCCAACCTGAAAAAATAAGTAAAACTTATGGTGGTTTTTGTTGTTTCATTCAATTTAGTTTCTTTTTCCCCCCCAAATGTGACCTCAGCTTGTTTCACAAGTTGCATTGCTACATTTGTAATACAGAACCCAATGGACCCCTGTAGACAGGCAATGTTGTAAATGAGTATCCTCGTGCTCTTTTATTGTAACAGAGTTACATACCCTCAATGATAAGCAGACACGGTGCAAGCCAGGGGAACAACACCAGACATGCACAAGGCTAAGGTCTACTTGGAGCCCGACGCTTGTACTAAAATATTTGTCATTCACCTTTCACTTGTTAACACAGACAATATGAAAGCAAATCTCTCTTCGACGTGTTAACAAAATCTTTCTTGCTGAAGTGTCTACTGAACCCTAACAAGCAGCGCTAACAAGTCAAAACCACTGGGGCGTCCCGGCAGAAAAACACAGTTTCTTGCAGGTGCGAGAGAAAAAGAGGGAGAAAACCCGGCGCTTTCTCCCCTGGAATAGAAATGAGGGAATGTGCAGTGAAATAAATAAACCAAAACGGGGGAGATTAAGCTAATAGAGATTCAATCCCTCAGTCTGGCTGGCTTGATAAATTATTCAGTGTATACACAGTCGAACGACGGCCATTCCAGATACAAAACATGAATTCTTTAAAGCACGCTCCACTGATGTTGCTAACATAATTCTCTGCTCGTTTAAAGCTGCATCGATTTGCATCGCACAGCTCCGCACACAGCTCTCCCAGGTATGGGCGATCTTTGCCATGTAACTTGTTGATATGCATGTGGGTGGTCAGCAGACAGACACAATGGTGGAGCTCCCAATCAGGGCGCATTTTTGTTCCTCCGCACGTAACTATAGACCTTGATATGTCATGTTTTCACACTAACTTGGGGCAGCACATGCCAATAGCTGAAAAGCTTAAAAAAGGCTATGTTTTTGCTTTGGCAACATGAACTAATGTATGCACACGTTTGAGGGCGAGGGAGAGAAAGTGAATGAGGGTTAAGTCGGATGAGGGATGATAACTGATGGAAAAAGAGACTGAAGCTCAAGTAAGTAAATCTGTCTTCCTCATTTGGTCTCCTGCCTGTCAACAGCAAAAGGAGAACGAGAGAGAGAGAGAGAGCATGAGCGACAGTGTGTGTGTGTGTGTGTGTGTGTGTGTAGAAGAGAGAGACTGGAAGCAAGTGCAGCTTTGTGGATAGAGAGGAAGGCAGAAAGGGAATGTGGGGGAGGGACTTTGGCTGGGTTCCTTCTCTCGAAATGTGAGAATTTGCATTTTTATTTGTTGATTTATTTAACGGACAGGGCTCTCAAACAGCAATCCATCAACAAACGACATGTTGGTAATGAATAATGCATCACTTACCGGCGGTCACAATCTATAACAAGGGGAGTGTGGGGGGTAGGGGTACAGTTTGGGCAGGAATGGGGGGGAATGGTTGTGGGTGGGTGGGGGGGTGGCACAGAGATTGCACGAGGGCTAGAGAGAATGCCAATAGATTTTCAGAGGGGTTATACAGTGCAACAAAGAACTTAATTTCTTGGCTCCAGTTTGTGTGAGGTAAAGTTGTGAATTGCTGCTCGATATTAATATGCCCCAAGGGAGTCCTGGCAAATCTATTTTACTGCTACATGAATACAGAAGAATGCATAGACAACAGTAGCAGGAACATGAGTTTCTGTCAACAAAACAAAAAAAAAAGCTTTGTCCTGGGATGTTGGGTCATTTTGACAGCACATCTAGAGACGCTGCATTGCCTTAGTACTGTTAAATACTGTGCCCGTCAGCAGAACAGACGGAAGCCTTAGGGAGTGTAATGTAACTGCAGAAAGTTGATTCTGACAATGTTTTATTGATGCGACACTCTTCAATGACAAGCGGAATTCTTTGCATCTATGAGCCCGAATGTAAGAATCAAAAAGGTCTCATCATAGCTACTTGAAACAAACAGTGGTTAAGTATTCTGCCTTCAAATACTTTCTAAGTTCTTTGAACACATATAGAACTGTACCTTTCTTAGAGTAATAAAACCCTCTGGCTTCATTCTCCCTGTGCACCAATACTGTTAGTCTCTTTTCTTACTCTGTAAGGCCAGATACAATTTCCACAAAACTCCTCTGCCCGTGTTCCCCACCACCTTCTTCCCACTCGTAACTTTCACTGCTTATTTGGCTCCTCTCTTTCATTAAAGATAGCCGTCTCGCCCCGGCGCCCCTTTTCATTTGCAGTCCAAACAGTAAGATAAAAAACCTATAATGGCCACTGCGTATATCCCGCATGTCAATTTCCCAACCAATCAATAGCAGGCGGGCAATGGCAGGAAGGATGGAGATGAGATGGGCGGGGTGCGCTGGAACTGTCTCATTACTAACTAGCACAGGATTCATGAAAGGATTTAGAAGGTCACTTAATGTTAACCCCAGCTTCGTTTTGCAATTTGCACATCAAGATTGAATTGGTTAAGATTCGATGGTCACGAGGGGGCATGTTGTTGCCAAGTAAGAGGAGGGGGTTCAGGTAACATGCTGAATCTTACAGTAGGATAGGCTTTTTTATTTACAAAAAGCTGCTTCATTTAATCTTGCTTCCTTGCCTAACAAAATAGTGTTTTTGTATTGTTTATTACATACTGACTGCAGTTTATGTTGCTCAGGTTGCAATGCTGATTAGATTAAAAGCAACCAAAAAACCATGTGGCCCCTTTCTCTAAAAAAATATCAAATTCTGTGTAGTTGTTGTCATGTTAACACGCAACGATAAGATATTCATGGCAATAACATCGGGCACTAATGAATATGAATATGAGTGAAAAATAACACCCTCCCTCACATCATTGCTAACTAAAGTCAAGGAGCTCCAACAAGGTCTTTGGTTACTCTTTGCCAAACTGACTTAAAACCACAACATGCAGTATTGTCTTGGTATCAGTCACTGCAATGTATTTTGTTTATTTTTTCTATCTATTTTCATGCACAGATTTTTTGGACACCACCTGAGAAAAAGACATATGTCTAATCCAAATCAGTGGATTACCAACGGATTACAATTATCTGAAGAGATGCACATGAAAAAACATGTTGCAGGAAAACCACAAAAGGCATCTGAGAGGCAGACTTCCTCATTAGTGGTAGTAAAAAAAAAAAAAAATACTGTGTGTAGCTAAGAGTCCAACTATTTTAATAGGCTTGGAGGTGTAAATGGATGGTAATAGGATCGGATACCCCGGGTCCCCTGCTGGAGTTAATGGGCATCTGCTGGAGCTCACAGTTCAACTTGGACCACGCACTGCTTTGTTTAAGAGTTACTTATCAGAAGTTGTAAACTTTGAGCTGTTCTGAAGAATTATCCTTTAGGACAAGGGGGTAGGGCTGTCTTACTGTTACTGTATCTCCTATCAACCATCATTTATACAAAAATAAATGAAAAAATTATTTCAATTTGGTTCATTTAGGAATAATTATTCTTAAAAATAAAGGTCTGCAGCAATATTTGTTTGCACTAACAATTCCACAGCAACTTAGAAGTCCTCACACAGAGGCAAGCAAATGTACACAAACACACGTGGAAAAACAACACAGTCAGGTTCATTACCATTCCACGTAAGAGTGTACGAATAAAGGTAATGAATGTCCTTTCCATTTTAGGTAAATCTGATGCTTGCAGTCAGTGATTCATTCCTGTCCTCAAAACCCCCTCTCCCCTCTTATGTCTTTCTCACCATTTCCATTTCTATCCATCTCAACCTGCTCTAACTTTCCTCGCCTCCCATTTCTCACTTTATCCGATGCTCTCTCCCCTCACTCATCCTCAAACACACTTTTAACATCTCTCCCTCACTCTTGCTTTCTCTGTCTCATTACCGTGGCAGAGAGAGAAGGGAGGGCAGTGTGTGCATCCAGAAGTCTGTTCAATTACACCTGCTGCAGGGTCCCTGCTAGGCCGACTAATGGAACGCAGCATGTCTCCTGACAGGCTGGCCGCAGCGCTAGCTAGCCCAGTAAAAAGCTTCATTTAGCTTCTCACAGCTCGAAAAGTTAGCTCGACTAAGAAAAGACATAATTTATCCTCTAACACTGCAGCAACTGCAAGCTCAGGAAAAGCTTCAAGATTAAAATTTTATACTTGTAACATATTTATGTGTTTCAATATCATGAACACTTCTTGACAACTAGAGGAAAAAACATCAATTGCCTTAAGAGGTCAGCAAGAACAAATAAAATGCTTCAGCCCGACAGCCAGCAAATAATCTTCCTCATGTCCCCCCTGCCTTGTGGTAGAGAAGCCCTAGTTAGTCCTGAAGACAGCTCTATTCAGAATTTCAAACTAGCACAGATAAAGGATTCGTGCATTTTTGATACTGCATCCTTCAAGTGCTTAAGTGTGCTGTTTTTCATTGTTTCTCAATGAGCTCTGTTGAATTTAACCACACAGGTTAGCTAATACTTCCATGTTTCCTACAGGCCTGCTGTTTATCCAACATAATAAATAACAGTGTAGTAAAGACTATCAGAATAAATGGTAAATCTCTCATTAAATGCTTCTTTGATATACATTAAAGATATGTTACCTGGCCTCGGGGGTCTTTTGGATCACAGACACTGAGGTGGGCTTACTCAGGTTTGTAGTTGACTTAGACGGGGACGTGGCCATGTCCTTTCTGGACTGCTCTAAGGCCTCTGTTGAGAAATGCAAGAGAGGACAGTTAAATTAAAATTAAATTATCATCACGACATACAGTACTTTATCAAAGTTTTACATGCATATAAATGCACTAAAATAAATACTGCTTGAAGATAATCTAATTCTTGACAGGCTTGAGTATGACGTGTTTTGAGACAAGATGTTTCTCTATGTGCAGACTATTAAGCACATCATTCTGATTAATTGAAAGTACAAGCTTACCATTGCCATTGACCAGAAGAGCAGGTACATCTTGTGAGCGTTTGAGCGGATGTACGTCTGCATCTTCACACACACTGTAGACCACAGACACAAAATGCTATGTTGGCTTTCTTGTATGTGTGTGACTTTAGAATGTGGATATGTATATGTGTAGTTGATGTGTAAGGTGTGTGTGTGAGTGTCTGTCTACCAGTCTACTTGGTTTACCTGGAGGGTAAATCTTGGTGGGAGGGACCCTCCGGCTGTGGATCTCCGTTTCTAGTGTTTGAGCTGCTGAGATCAGATTGAGTAGCTTGTTGAAACCTAACAAGAATATAGGAGGAGAAAAAGAAAATGGACTGAGGTTCTGCCAGTACAAGGCCACAAAAAGAAAGGGACTAATAATGGATAGGTAGTTACTTCTTGGATATCTATCTAGCAACTAATTACTAGAAGTAATTATCAACTCATGCCCACAAACGTTAGGCTTCTGTATTTTACCTGCTGTAATCCAGACGCGACTGGCGTAGCTGCTGATTCTGTCTGTTGAGCCTCTCCTCCTGCTCAGCCAGCCGTGCCTGCAGCCTCTCTCTCTCCATCTCCAACTGCATCTTCTGCAGCAGCAGCTGGTGCCTCTTCTCCTCCCAGTCCTCGTGACCCAGCAGAGGCCTGGTCAGGGCTTCCTTGGGCTCTGAGCCAATGGCATTCCCACTGTGGAGCCTGTGTGTAAATACACATTTAATTTGCTTAACATCCTTACATTCTATTTGTTTGTGTCTTGATAAAATGCACAAGTTGATTATATAGTAATAATGTGGGATGATAGATAATGACTGTATAGAGTGCTACTGTACCTTTCGCAGTCATGCTGGTTAAAGGTATTGTGGTGGCCATTCTCTAGACGAGAGCCATTATCACTTCTCCGTTGCTGTGTTCCATAGCCACTGTCTTGACCGCTGCCTTGGCAGTGCTCACACCTGTGGAGGGGCTCTGAGTGTGGCTCCCTGCACTCCATTTTCTGACTCCTATGCTGTTTGATCAGCCCATCCGTTAGACTGAACTCGCCAACACAGGAAAGAGAGGCAGGGTTGCTAAAGGTTTGTACTGTTCCTCTTCCTCCACCAGCGCTCCTGTGCACTTGAGGCTGTCCTGTTCGAGCAGCAGTAAGGCTGAGGTATGAGCCATCAAAGAGTGAGCCATTAGCTCTGCAAGTAGATGTTCTGCTGGGGGCTTCCTCACTATTGAGCACCTGGACAGAGAACAAAGAGGACAATGAATGCTTTTTGGCCAATTCAGGAAGCCTCTGAAAAATTCATGGAGTATTTCAGCCAAAAACATTAGGCTGCTCCATAAAACCCTAATGTAGAGCTGGGCTACAAATAAAAATGTACCAATACTGAATCAGGACTCACTAACCAGCCAAATTTGCTGCATGCTGCAATGTTCAAGTAAAAGCTTCCCTCATGTGCTGGCAAGAGCTGTTCCACAACAGCTCACACATCACTAGCACTTTACGTAGGTTACCATGACCTGAAGCATCTTTTTAAGTCTTCAAGTCTACTTTCTTACATTTTATGCTCGTAACTACGGTGACTGTGTACTGGGCTCAGAGCGCTGCCAAAACGCAGGTGACGTACACAGCAGTACTGTGCCTGAACACATCATGTGTAGACACTGACGGAGGACTCAAGCTGCTGCTGCTGCTGCTGCTGCTGCTGCTGTTGCTGCTCTGCAAACGTGCTGCTTTCACTATACAGCTTGTATGGACACATAGCAGCACAAATGCAAATCATCCTTCAACACTGTAAACTGGACAGTGGCCACAAGATTTAGAGGACAATTTTCAACTGAGCACAACTGGCAGGTAGGCCAAGGTCAGGAACATTATGAGATAAACATAAGGAGGAAAGCCCATCTTATAGTTGACTGGGGAAGAGACTGTGACTAATTCGTCGAGGGTCAGAGAGCAGGCAAACACACATTATTCAGAGCCACCACGGGACAATGAGGTTGGCCAAGTCATCTATTCTTACAGAGGCTGAAGCCAGAGAGGCGTCTTCGCTTCTGAAGTGTCACCTTGAGACAGTTTTCTCCATGTTGTATGTTGTCATATCGAACCAGTGACTGAAGTGGACTTCTGTAGTGATTTGTTCTGAATGACCATGGCACTTGGCCGTGGGACAATAGCGCTGTTGCATGTGTTTCCACTGGATGTTTTTGTGCCTGACAGATGGCAAACAGAGGTCTGAATATGGATCACACGGGAGCAGGCCCATCATATTACACTGCATGATGCACTCGCTACAGGACATATATTTACAACCTACCATTCGCCCACTCTATTGCATACCTTACCTTGCTGTGGGCTGGCGCCTGGCTGAGCTGGGCAATGGACTGGTTAAGTTTCGCCTGTTGCTGAGAAAGGTATTGTTGATAGAGCCCAAGCAGCTCCTGGCACTCTCTGTACTGCTGCTGCAGGCCTGGAGGACCAAAGGTTAAGTAGCTAACAACACAACAGAACACAACCTTTAGCCTCAAGCACTAAAACCCTCCCCTGGATTCAGCAGAGAAAAAGTAGACTGTGGGTCCCGTGAAATTGTGTGGCTGAAAGAGATGCAGGATTAGGAAATAGTTTTACAAAGTGAAAATTAAAACTATCAGAACTAAATTATGCCAACATGATGAAAGAAAGTGAAATCATGTGTGGCTCTACTGAGAAGGTAACTTTGTGAATGACAGCCTTTTTGGTAAGGAGAAAGTTCTCATATGCAACTTAAATGGGGGAAAAAAAGATGGACGGTGGATTTAGACTGACAATCTGAATTAAACCCTTGTTTCTGCAATCAATTACACATTGGACCGGAAAAGTTGAAAACAGAGGGGGAGAAGAGGCCAGCAAAATCAAAGTTGTTGTTGTGGCACAGAGCTTTCACCATCTGGGTCGGGCCAAGCTGTGTTGAGCTGAGCTGGGAAGTGCCGTGCCAGGCTATCTGCCAGACAGAGAGCTGGCAGACACAAGAAAACTAATCTGGAGCGGAACCACTGCTGCGCCTCAGGAGCCCACTAATGACAGTGGCAGCACCACACCACACCAGCACATACAAAGATAATGAGCATGAGAGTGGAGAAACCACACACACACACACACACACACACACACACACACACACACACACACACACACAAACACACAAACACACAAACACACAAACACACACACACACACACACACACACACACACACACACACAAAATAATCAACCTCAGCCTGACTCTTTCTAGTACACTCTCACACTCACACACACACACACACACACACACACACACACACACACACACACACACACACACACACACACACACACACACACACACACACACACACACACACACACACACACACACACACACACACAAACACAAACACAGCAAGACATGAGAGCACAAATTCCCCACCTGCACTGTAAACAGCCCACACACAAACACTACAATAAAGCAAGTAGTACACACACTCCCACCCAAGCTGACCTTAAAGTGTGTTCCTCCAGGCCATATCTTTTTATGATGGTGGCCCTACTCCCCCAGCTGATGAGTTTCTCAGCATCCGTTTGAAAAAAAAAAGCCCCCATTTAAAGAGAAAATGAAAGTTCAAAGTAGTGTCTTATTGAAGAAATAGTTGGCGGAACACTCCATAAGAAAACACTTTGGTTGTTAGAAGACTTCAATCAGGGCTGTGGAAATGAAACAGAGGGAAAGAGAAGAGAGAGCGGGGACGACTTTGAATTGAGGACCAGACAGCAGACAAATGCTATGCAGCAGCCTCCATAAACATTGGGAAAATGTGAGGAAGCCCTCCATCTAACTAAGGCTCCTCCACCGCTGCACTGATAATGTCCATGGAAGTAGTTCTATATGGAAAGCTTAAGGACATCACAAGGACATCACATCACGTAAACCTGAGCTGGTAGGTCTATTTATGCAGTATGAATAAGGGTCTTGAAGGGGAGATACTGAATATGTTTATACAGATACACTTCACCTCAGCCCAAGATAGAGAGTTGTGTGTTGAGTCGAAAAATGCATGCTGCTCATATTTCACCAGATTCGCATAAAACACCATTTCCACATGATCTCTCATGCCTAAAATAAATGTTTCCTAATAGACTCAAATACATTACAGAAGGCTGGAATGCAAATTGGGTTTAATGTGGACCCACAAACCAAAATACTCACGTAATTCTATTCTAAGTCTATGTGTTTTATAGTACCAACACGACTGAAGCATCATAGCAACCCAGCACCATAAATGAAGGTAACGTGTGTTAATGTGTTGACAGACTGATGCAGTCACTGGACAGCAAACGCTAGGTAATCTGAACCGAGTGGAGCGACACTGATAAGATTCCACCTCTCTGCCCGTCGCCACACTAAACATGCTTCCTTCACAGCCTTGGACATCAGCCAATGGGGGCCAAGCACTCGGCGAGCCGAGTTTACATCAGAGCTGCAAAGTGCCAACAATGACTTACTCCTCCCCCCTGCTCCAAAAATACTCAGAATCAAGGGCTTGGGCTGAAGAGGCTTCAGACGGGGCCTGTCAAAATGATTCACTTCCCTGTCAGGCCGGGGCTCAAATGAAATAATGAAATCCACTTCAAGGTGGAACAAATTTGCACAGGAGGGGGGAATATTTTAAAGCCTGCTTTAGCACACTGTGCCAAATAGATTGAGCCCGAGCAGGAATGGGAGAGAAACGGGGGCGGAGACTGATGTGTATGAATGTGTGTGTTAGGAAGCAATGACGGGGAATTAATGGAAGAAGACAGTTTACATAACTGCTTCAATACTACTGAATCTGGAGGAGAGACATGAGTGCAAGTCAAACAATAAACCAATAAATAACTCTGCACATCAGCTAACAATGAGTTTGAAAATTCAGAGAGCAAACACACAGACAACCATCCTCATCACAGCTATTCTCAGCCGTCTTCATTGCTATGATCACAACTAAATGTAATACCCATTTTATAGGAACAAACTAAGTTGCATTTTGCGAATCATTACACATGACATCTGTACAAATTATCTTCATGTCAACTGTACACCTATCATGCACAAGCCCACAATTCACATAGCCAAAAATCCACACAATTCATAGTAAAAGGTGTGCCAACACCACCTCCATTTAATTTAGATTCTTTTAGCAAACGTTCAATACATTATGCATTATTAATTTCACATTAAGCCCACGATTGGTTCAATTTGATTTTCTTATATTCAATTAGGCATTTAAGCAGATTCAGTCAACAATTATATAAACCTTACAGTAAGGCAACAGTTCAAAGAACTACATTTATTTACGAGGCTAAACTTTAGCTTCAATTGACAACAGCTCAGTGTGTTTGTATGTTTTTAACAACCTCTTCATTGATACAGACTTTCCTATTATCCAGCTCTGCAGAATTGAGGGCTCACAAAAATGCTCTTGATTCAAGCAATCAAAACCACAGTATTTACTGTATTTCTTAGCTGTGTCAACGGTACTAAGGTAGAGCTTCAAAAAAGAAACTAGATTAGTAGACTAGAAGATTAGTTTTTTAACACTTCTAATAAACAGAGCGCACTTTACACAGTACATGGCTTCAACCACATCACTCATTCCTAAAATAAAAGGTAAAATACACAACACCTAGACCAAATCATGACAGTGCCCACAGAGCTGACATCAAGGAATATAAGGGGCTTAATCTGCAGGAAAACAAAGAGATAAGAATTCTCCAAAATCTTCTGATGCACGCTTATCACAAAAAGCACACTTGATAATACCAGATTTCCACATCATAAATGTCATCCATGCTAAACTTGGGTGGGTAAAAATGAATTTAGCTCTGGCAATCCTCAATCTCAACATGTAGCATATTTCAAAGACATATCCTAACAGGGCTGTTATTCCCCTCTCTCCATGGCCTCAGGATTCCCTCCAATTGTTTCAACTCAATAAATGGCATTAGCTGTAGCACCTGCTGTGCCTTGTTCTGGATACAGCGAGTAGAACGGTGCACTGTGTTAGTAACGCCACCTTGACTTTCGCCCATGCCAACATGCCTTGAAGTACAAAAAGCATCCTTCCTATCTGAAATACAAATACAGTCCTGTGTGCCAGTCAGTTTCAAATGTCAGCTGAACACCACAAATATCAAGGGTACTTTTTCCCTCTTATCCTAGGTGGCTTGGGGCTAAGGTATAGCCCTGCACTCTTTATACCCCTGACAACCCTGAATCTTGGTTAGATAAGATAAGCTGCGGCGTAATGGAATTAGACTTGACAAGACTCTCATTCAGTATGTTTGCCTTTGGTGTCTCCTTAACCTTTCAGAGAAGTGCCAGAACCTTCTGCCTGAGAGGAGCCTTCATGACTCTTGCACGCACTTTTAAAAGACTACGTTATCCCCCTGAGGTGCTTGGATCCCAACACTTTTTCCTCTCAAATACCTTTTTAATGGAGTTTAGAAGTTTGGTGTAAATGCCAAGTCTCCGAGCCAAAGTGCCTTTAATTGAGTTGTGCTTTCCTAATTTTCCCCGCCGCCGCTGCCAATCGTGCAATTTACCAGCTGGGTCAATTACTCTTCATATTTCGCAGTGTTTTTAACCTAAATTGACTGCTGGCCATGCTTTGGTTTGACCTGAGCAGAATTGTTATGAAGACAGTAGGTGGGTTGTGGAGTGCAATAAACAGCATACTATCACTCTAGCTAACCTCATGCTAGACAATCCAGAATCAGCTGGTGACCCACCTGATCTCATTTTGTGAGGAGGAACTGAGAGATATTCTACTGTTAACATTCAGGGAGGGTTACAAAAACACATGGTGGTGAAAGCATACGCCATGGTCTTCTCAGCAAATATCAAAATTCATCTTTGGATGATAAGATGATTTCGATGGTTCGGGCCATGGCTCCAACCATGAAATTGATTCTGTACACAACAGCGGATAAGCTACAGGCACTTGCAAAAGACAACTGCAGCAGGCATCAAATAATTTAAATTAATCTGCTCTATTTCTCTGTCTTTTGTATCAAATTGAAGAGCCTTGGCTAAACACCATGCATGGCCTTACCTAAGACAACACTGCCCCCTGCAGACATTCTTAGGCAATAGCACATAGAGCAGGAACCATACAGCCTGCAATAAATAATTTGCGGAACTTCAAGTACATCTTACAGGGAGAGCTGGGAAAAAAAGTTTTTAGTCCAACCAAGGACTACAGTGGATTAATTTACTGATTAGTCCCTCCGTTTAAGTTGAGGTTCTGGTTAAAAAATATGTTTTCTCCAGGGATGTCTTTAAATATAGGAACTACATCACCATACCATCACTATCAGTCCAATTTCAAAATAAGGTGCATCTTATAGTGGAATTTTAGCACATCTTATAAAAACATCTTGGTAACAGATTTACCAAAGTGATAAAACCATCTTACCCTGGAACTCTCGAGGGACCTCATGACAGCACACCACATTTTGGTGCTACAGTAGTGTTCCAAACACAAATCAACACACCATGAAGCATATTTTACACCATTAAATGTAGCCATGTTCTCTGAAGATTACTCAAAAACAACTAATGAGGAGAATCGGGGATTTAAACTACTGTGGGTCAAGTGCATTAATTCACCGCTCTACTATGACCCAGTGACCCTATCGTTACCTTAAAAAACAATGTGACAAATAAAACAAGTCACCTGAGAGAGTCTAACTCACTGCTGTGTTTTTGTTTGTTCAGTTATTTTGAAAGGATACTCTCCCTCTCCTGTGCTATGACCAGGTTCTGTTCCTCCAGCTGCTGGATCTTGCACTCAAAATTTTCCTGTTCATCCTTCAGGCGCTGCACTGACTCTTCTTTCTCCTCGCTCACTCTGGAGAACAGGAACGAACAGCGTTAGAGGATCGGCGAGTTACATAAGGCATTCCAAAAGTGTCAAGGGATGAAAAGACACAGTATAAAATTAAACATTTCAATCGGGTATCATTTTAAATTGTTCCATTCATTCATTCATTCATTCATTTGAACTTTAACACTGTCCTAGAGTTCAGTGGCATAATACTGCTAGCTACCTGGCTAGTTCTTCGATGAGGTTTGCAATCCGGCGCTTATCTTCAGGACAGAGGTCCTTCAAGCAGACCTGGCTCTTAGTTCTGCTAGTCTCCGAGATTACCTGTGCAAAGAATGGTCAGCAAGTATAAGAAGATATTAACAGAAGCTAATAATGAAATTCTGTCAGCCTCAATACACACAGCCCCCTTCACAAAACAATGGTTTACCTGTGTTGAGTGAAAAGTACCAGAGGGTGGAGAGAGGGTGTGCTCTGTTGCTACAGTAGCACTGTGATGGACTGACACTTTTTCCTTGGTATAAACCCCAGAGCGCTCACTTTGCAAGTGGCCCTGTTTCTTGCCACCTTTCTTTAATGCGGTCTCATTCTTGCAGTCAGAGCTACGCCTGGCTCGCATCTTGGTACCTCTGTTACTGGATGTACTGGTGCTGCCTGGTCCCAAATTGAAAGGTGTCCGAATCTTCACCTCTCCTTCCACTCCTGAGACAGTTTGTGGGGAGACAGAAAGAAGAGGATGCATACAATTCTCTCAGATTGTGTTCAGAAATTGTCCAAACAATGTCACTGAGACTCACCAGAAACAAACACCAAAGGCTGTTCCTCATCTGACACTGTGTGAAAAAGAGAAAGAGAAGACAGGCACAGTTAACGTTCAGTCAGATGTAATGAAATCCGCCCGCTTCCTGTTCTTGTTACCCACAATCATGTAAAAACTGATGGAAATTGCTGGCAGGGGGAGGAGGACTAAGTGGGAATGATTCTTTATATTTTGAACGTGTATTCATATTGATTGCATTAGTTGTATTAGTGTGTTTGTGTCTACCTGCCCAGGGACTACAGAAATTCCCTACTAGCAAAATCTGATACAATACAAATCTTGTCCTTCTGTGAGACTAATGTTTTTTGTAGCTACATGGTCCCTGACGAATAAATGTAATAAACTACACTAAACTACTAAGCTCCCCATCTACTGCAGATGGCCTTTGTATTACGTTGAGCTCAGTAACATTAGGAAACCTGACAGGGTTGATTGTTAATGACAGCAAACATTAATACTATTACCACCGAGTTTCAATATAAAAGAGGTAACGTTAACGTAACTTTAAAGTACGTTAACGTTAAATCAACAACACTAGAAAACTAACGTTAACTTGACGCTAACTAGCTGCCTCACTTCCTCGGAAATAACGTAACTTTCAAGCATTGACACAGAAGTAACAACTGTGCGGCTCTTTGGAAACATTTAATAACTTTATATGAGATAAGTACAAATGGGTAATAGACAAGGAAGCTAATGTAGTTGAGCCAAAGTAAGCATACCGCCATTCTTCCAAAATATCCCCGAATTTCCACTTCTCGTTGCAGCTGCCGCCATGTTGAAACAACCGCCACCACTCCCAGGGAGCCAAGCGTTGCTAAGGAATTGTAGTCCCGCCTTTCCCTTTCACCTGAGCAGCCAATTGGCTGGTCTGCAGAAACGCGGCTTTCTATTGGCTTAAACATGTGCCAATTGTGCATCAAGGCTGCACTTGTCGCTTCCTGTGTGTGCTGCCAGCTGAGCTATTTGGGGAGAAGTGAATGATACAAGGCAGAGATAGCCGCAGAGGATGCTTCCAGGGTTTTGTACAAACGTGTGATTACAATCTTCCAAATGGAAGAGACAAAAGAAAGCTTATCATTTAAAGGTGTCGCTGAGAGATTGACGCTTGGCATTACTCGAATACTCGGTGTGTATCATGGTTTTTGCTCTGAAACTCGCAACTAACGTCCAGGTTAGCTAGCCAACATGTTAATATCTTACTGGGCAGTTAATACATCGTTTATGAATGTGTCCCTTTTGTGCCAGAGAACATGCCCGGGGTGGCCGATGTGCGTTTTGCAGAGAGGGAGCCCGCAGAGAAAAGGAGCCTGCTGTCATGGGAACAGGTGAAAAATGGACACCTTAAAGACATCAATATTTGCTCTGGTTGTACATTGTTGTCATATGAACCTACTGTATTTCTTCCTTAGAAAAACACGTGTATTTTGCCAGAGGACCTGCGAGATTTCTATCTGACAACTGATGGATTTACACTAACCTGGAGCGTTAAACTAGACAGTAGGTGACCTCATTAGTTTTATGTTCTGTCTGTAATAATAGTCTTCTCACAAAAGCCTTAATCTATTCAAATTAAAGGCTACTATTGAGATTACATGATACAGGTAAATGCAAAGGGCTCCAGCAATTATTCTTTTTACCAAAGACTTATGTGAAGGTTTTTTAGCCTTGTGATACAATCATAACTGTGTGTGTGTGTGTGTGTGTGTGTGTGTGTGTGTGTGTGTGTGTGTGTGTGTGTTTCTCAGGTGATTGTGTTCCCTTGGGATGCATGATGATTAACAGTGTGGCCAGGCTGTGCCCGCTGCTCCAACCATTATCATTATTCTCTCTACCCAATGCCCCCTCACTGGCAGACCTGGACTGGGAGGAGAGCAACACAGAAAGTGGTAAAACCCCCTCCTGTCAGATCCCCATGTGGGCTTAACTCAACAATTACAGCATGTCAAGTTTGATTACGCCTGTTTGTGTGCTCAGTTGTGCAGAAAGCAGGCTAATGAATGAAATGTTGATTGGAAAGTAAATATTTATTCAAGATTCATTAATGCTGTCTGCCAGGGATGGGGCGTGCTCCCGCTGCACCCCATTTTGATACCCGGAGCCGCATCTTTGAGCTGGATTCCTGTGGTGGGAATGGCAAAGTGTGCCTAGTCTACAAAAACTGCACTGCAGGTGCTCTGTTTGTATTCACAAATTGCATATTTTATGATTTCTCTTAACAACAATGTTAAACCTAAAAAAGGTCTTTGTATTTTCCAGGTGTCGTAGCCCAGCAGAGTGAAATTTGGTTCCTTGACCGCTCACTGTGCTGGCATTTTATGACAGCAACCTTTACCTCCTACTACCGACTGATGATCACCCACCTGGGTCTGCCTGAGTGGCAGTATGCCTTCACCCCTTATGGCCTCAGCCCCCAGGCCAAGGTAGCAAATGTGTCTAATCACACTTTCAAAGACCACGTGTTGTGGTTTAAATGGCGTCTGCAAAACTTTCAGTTACTGCAGGACTTTCAGCCAAAATTCTACACTGTCTTATTTTTTTAGTCTTTCAGAATTTACTAAATTATGTTTAGTTAAAATGTATTAAATTGTGTCGAAGGCTTTGTAATGGTTTGTAACAACAACACTTACTATTACAGGTGAATAAAATCCTTTTCATTCTGTTCCCTTTACTATATACCAAAATGTTTGCTGATTTAACACTTCAATAGCACTTAAAGTTTAAAGTATGTTATAGTTCTTTGTAGTGTCTGTACTGTTACACTCATTGTACAGGTTATTTTGTGTCATTTTGTTTAAGTCTACATAACTGTAAACAGTATTGTAAACCATCTACCTCTTATTCCCTCTACAGCAGTGGGCATCGCTGTACCAGCCACTGACTTTCAGCAGTGAGCTCAGCTTGGCAGATCCTGCTGGAGATTCCCATCTCAACAAGCTGGATCCTACAAGGGCCTTCAAAGGCAAAGCCAAGGTACCCGTCCCCAAGAAGAAGCAGTTGACACAGTGCAGCTCAGGGAGCGCCGCCAAGAGCCAAGGCAGCATGGGAAGACACATTGGGCCAAAGCGGTGAGAACGCTCCCATCCCAGGAAAACATTTCACCTTCACTGTTTATACAGCCAGCACACTCTGCTATTCCTGGAGAGCATGTTGTCCAAAACTAAGTTTGGAATAAGTAACCCCCCCCCAACATGTCATACATTTCAAAACAGAGAGAACATTGTGATAATTGTATTTTTGTTTACCTTTCATTGCTAAGGGTCAGTGATGGAGGAATTAGGCTTGAAGCACTGAGGCTTTCCAGCCAATTGCATCACCAATAGATTCATTATTAGAAGCCCCATTTAGCAGTGTTCACTAGTGACATCTAGTGATAAAAATAATTCAAGGCAGCCAATTCATAAAATATGATCATGTGCTGCTAACATGGCTCAAATAACACTGACATGTTGTAATAAATTGTATCACTTCTGTAACCAGTAAGGACTCATTACTACTCAATAAGGACACTATATCAGTTTATAAATTAGTAGTTATTGTCTCTAGACCCTAACCCTAACCCTTTTCCTGTACATATTTCATTTTTGAATGTATCATACAACAATAAAATATATATTATATTACATTACATTTATTTAGCTGAAGCTTTTATCCAAAGTAACTTATAATAAGTGCATTCAACCATGTGGATAAAATCCAAAAGTTACTTCATCATGATTTATAATGTACAATAGTGTGAAAATGGGTAAATAACACATATGTTTATATTTATGTGAATGTAAAATTGAAGGAAACAGGAAGCATGAACATAATACTGTGTAGGTTTCAGTTGTTCAGTTAAAGTGCTTGTATGATGAGGACCTGAATGAAATGATCACATGATTCTACAGAAAGAAACTGATCACATGACTCACTGAAAATGTTTGAGCCACGACGCTCAGAGCTTCTGTATCAAATGTTTCACTTTAGCGTGCATGCGTATCTGAACCATATAATGTTACATGTTACATAATCAAAGACTGGCAAGAAACCATCAAGCTTGGCCTCAGTAATTTAAGTTACCCACAGGCCATCGTATCACTGCAGTGCCTCACTGATGCCGTGTTTCTTTGTAAACTTCGTAAACATAAAAAAGTGATTTTTGTATGATGACTTGTGCTTCGATGACTTCATATCAGTGAACCGAGGCGAGGAGGTTTTCTTCCAGCATTTCAAATTTGTCACCTTTATCCATTTAGGGCTCTTGATGTCAAACATATACTGCTGAGCTGAGTTAATGGACATCTAGGATTAAGTTTTTGGTTCAAGTACTAGCTCCTTCACAGTTAATCAAGACACATTTGCGCTTTTTAGCTTCAGGCTGCTGTGCGCTGGATGGTTGGAAAGATGAATGCGTACATTATATTTGGTTGTGCTGCTGCCCTTTCAAGCTGTGAGGAGCTAACTCCCACTGTTCGTATTTTTTACACGTTTGTATAAGTGCAATGTATCGGGGCTGTTTATTTTTCTTTACATATACTATAGTTTCCAAACTCATGTAAGTGGTTTCCTGTTGATTATTTTAATGAATGATATTTATGGTGTCTTCCAAGGTTATATCAGCTGCTATGCCTCAATAATATATTAACATAAAATATAGTGGGTGTGTTTTTTTTGTTGTTTTTTTTTTTTGTCTTCATCTCCCATGTATATAAATGGCTCTTTGTTTTCAACCTTTTGTCCTTAACATAGTTACTACAACTAGCATGGACAGGAACAATAAGCCACAGGTGTCAGCATCACCTTTCAAAAGATCAAACAAATAATGTATATTTTATATGTGTTGAAGTCGAGCACAGAAACTGTAGCTGAGTAACTAAAGTTTGATGATGAAATTAAATTACAAGGCTGGCTCAAATAAAACAGACTTTATTTGAGCCAGCGTTGTGAACGTCCTTCTGTCCCCCATGGAAGCAATGTGTTATTGGTCTCTTTTTTTTTTTTTTTTTTTAACCCTTCCTACAGATATCCTTATATAGCTTTACAAGGGATACGCTGTGCATAGTTGGGGGGGGGGTCTCAGGCACATACATTCGCACAGATGTTGTCCTTTTTTCCCAGGGGGGCAGTCTCTTCCTCCACCAGCCCCTCACCCTGTTCATAGAGGGGAGGGTGGTGCATTTCCACCAAGGCCTTGTAGAGCCCCGCACCCAATACTCCTCCGATGGGGGGGGCAACTAGAGGCACCCACCACCACCCATTTCCAGACCTGCGCAGAAAAAGACAGATAACTGTGGACTGATAGAAAATTAGAGGGGTAGATCAAAAAGCTCAACATATTTTTTGCATAAATATTATAATCAAGCATTTTTTTCCATTTGCATTGTTAGAAATAACGAGTAATACCCTCTCAATGCATGTGGAAAAACTACACGGGTCATATAATAATTAACAGAGATGTTTTGCCTTCGACTGACCCCTAGTTAAGGACATGTAGCAATAGCTCCCCTAAAAGCCAATACATCCTCCACGTGTACCTGAACACTTCACCCCCCCAGCCTGCTATGGCAGTGAAGACCCTGGGTGCGATGTCTCGGGTGGGGTTGATAGCGTAGCCGCTGTTGCTGCCCAGAGAAATGCCGATGAGCAGCACCAGGAGACCCACTGCGACAGGCTCGCTGCCCGCCGCGGCCGGTTTGTTCTTCTGGTCGGACAGAGCCATCAGGCACAGCAGCAGCATGGCTGTGCCGAACACCTGGCACAGCACACAAACATCACATAGAAACACCTGTCAAGATGGCTGTGCGTAAAAAAAACAATACAACAAAGAAAGTGGTTGGTGCAGAATGTGTCAGATGATAGTGATTTGTAGCTGTGATCCTTTTTAATCCAGTTTCACGCCTACCTGGTCAATGAATCCAGCCAGCAAGGAGAGGTACGGTGCGGGATAGGTGGCAAAGATACCAGCTGTGGCCTTTGCACCAGTTACAGTCAGGTTTCCTCCACAATAGTTGTGTATGGCTTCTGCATATGGAAACATATTGGCAAGATGGACACTCTCAGATGTATGACTACCAATAGAAATGCAGCAAGGAGAAGGAAATGTAATTCTATAACAATAGGTGTTCAGTGCCTAGTGTGCTTGAGCATGCAGTGTGCCCTCACCATAATAGACAGCATAAATTGTCCCCGCTGCCAGAAATGACCCCAATAGCTGTGCAAAAACGTACAGAGGCAGCATCTTCCACGCAAGGCGGCCATATGCACACATCGTGAGAGACACCGCTGCATTCATATGAGCCCCTGATGGAGCAACAAAGCATGAGAAATGAGCATCAGACGATTTGTGTTGACTTTTAAGGATTCTTGATGGCAGGGTTTACAAGGGTCAGCTCTCGTACCTGAGACCTTCCCTCCAACATGAACCCCCATTGCAACACCCAGTCCAAAGCCCAGGTTGATGCTGAGGTACTGGCCGAACGCCCCCTGTCCTGTCACTACCTGGGCCACAGACCCCAGGCCAAACACCTGGACACAGAGAGAGAGAGAAGCAATCGTGCACAGACAAGGAAGGTCACAGACGATGACTAAAGAGCAAATTACGAGGGGGGGGGGGCACTTCCAGACAGTCTAATTAAGGGAAAGCATTCCAGCAAACAGGATATGTTAAAAACTGATTGAGTTCTGCCAATGAAGGCAGTGTGTGAGAGAAGAATGAGTGTTTCTTTAACTATGGATTCTGTATCGAAGGGTAAAAGAGGCTAAACTGAAGCATTTTCTCTCTCTCTCTGTAACTTTTAGGTCAGTCAAGAGACTTCAGTCCCAGTGAAAAACAGCTGGCACTGAAAATTTGTTCATTCAGGAAACAGGAAACATCTGGTTTCTCCTACAAAAGTCAGTGTGTATTTAGGTTAAGAGTACGCCTGGTTCCCCAAGTACAAGCCCAGCAAGTTTAAGTCTTTATACAAAATATAAAATGCCTGTGTGTGTGTTTGTGTGTGTGCTCACATGCTTATTTACATGACATGTTCAGCAAGTGTTCACTGCTGCATGTATTTCTTCCTGGCTTCCAAGTATAGGGTTTATTGTAGCAGCTGACAGATAACATGTGACTTTTGCAACCCTCTCCATGTGGCCCACTGCCTGACCGTTCCCTCTGGTAACACTAGATTTCCTGGTTCACCCACTTGAACCCACCAATCCGCACCCACAACCCCTGCCATGTGACTGTGAAATGCGCTTGTGTGTGTATGTGTGTATTTGGGCAAGGGGGCATGTTATCGGGGTCAAGAACATAACATTAATAATTAATGGCTTATGGTTGTTACAGATAAACATGCCCCAGAGTTTGTTTTTTCAAAACAGAAAAAAGAGCTCATGAATGAAAAGGGGTGATATAATGATGGATATAAGAGACATTTCTGGCAGTTTTAAAGTGCACATTATCACAACAAGTGCTGTGAAAGCATATTAAGACATCTTTTTTTCTTACCATCATGACATATGTGCAAAGAGATTCAGCAAGTCCCACACGAACAAGTTCATTCTTCAGCCAAACTTTGGGTCGAGTTACGTTAACTCCTTTCTGCTGAGAGACCCCCAGTTCTACTGCCTCCACCAAGTCCTTCATTTCCTCTTCCTCTCTTCTTCGCCCCCTTTTGTTTTGGTGGAGTTTATTTTAATGAAGATCAAGTCCAGGTTTCCTTGAAGAGTTTACGAGGTGCCTCCCATGTCACACAGTAGTCCACTAACAAGTCTCTTTCCCTCCTCTTTCCTACCCCTCTTCTGACTCGTCTTCTTGTCTACCTCACTTTCTCTTTGTGTGTGTGTGTGTGTGTGTGTGTCTCTCTCTCTCTCTCTCTCTCTCTCTCTGTCACACGTACCCATTGGGATTTGTCCACATTTTGTAGCCTTGACCCAACCCCCTCCTCCTGGATACGCTCAAACACACACACACACACAGTCAGACCCATCCCCCAATAGCTTTGCATTATCTGAGGATAATAAGGAAAAAGGTTGAAAACATGTGCCTGCTCTGCTAAACAGAAATGTTAACTAACCCCTATAATTGACCAAAAATTGGTGTGACATGATATTCAATTCAATTGTTTCTCCTTGTGAATGCACAGTCCACCCTTATATATGACTCAGTTTGAGATGTGTGGATGTTTTGTTTCAGCTTTCAGGTTTTTACAGTAGCAATAACCTGCTCACAAAGACAAATGTAGACCAATATAAACATACGTAGACCAATTTGTGAACTGATTTATGTTACTGTGTAGAGGTTATTTAAAATGCTGCCATTTATATGTTTATTCACATTTCATGGGCAACATGGCTTTCAGTTCCATATTGTCTTGTGATTAAATAACAAGAGCATACAGGGCAGTGGGGAAAACAACCAAAACAATAGAAAGTATTGATTAAAAGGAGAGCTTCATTGACCACAGGCACACTTATCTGGACTTCACCGTGTGAAATCTGCAAAAGCTTGCCGTCAAGTCCAGATATGCTTATCCCATCTGAACCATTGCTCTTTTCATTTGTTGACATGTTAACATGCAGCGATTGATTTTGCAGACCTCTGCTTTTGGAAAATTGCTTGTCAGTGTGACTTTTCAAATGTACTAAAGGTCATTTTAATGAGTGCAACTAAAACATAAGAAGTTTCTAGGTGACAGTAAAAAGTGGTGAACATGCCCAGAAACAGGATTTGGTGTTGCAAACACACGATTTCAATATTACTGGAGATATTGGCTGCACTTACTTACACTAATAGCATGTTCATCAGTTTTTTTCGTGTCCCTGGAAACATTCCTGGAGGGCCATCGGGATAACTATGTGGTAACATTTAAAAAGTCTAAATAAACTCATGAATAAATAAAAAATCAGGAAACACATTCAATTTGGTTTTTGTTGTTCTTGCAACTGTTGCTCCTTACAAGGACAAATACATATTTTCTTACTGTAGTAATGCAGTAAGTGGAAGTAGAAATGATGCAGTTATCACACCATGATTTCATAAGTCATCATCAGCTAAAGCATACAACTAAATAGGAAATGAAAGGGTAATAATTAATAAGCATAATTTGCCTTCCTCAACACACACACTCAACACCAGTACAACTTGTTAGCATGTTTTGCCCTCTAGTGGCCAAAAAGGTGCCCTGCTGTCTTTTAGGAACAGAACTCCAATACCCATAAGACTAGAAGAAGAATTTAATCTATTTAAAGATTGATTTGGTATTGAAGAGGTTCTTAGATGTTACAACCGATACCCCCACCCAACGCGGATATTACATTGAGTGACGGCTGTTCTACAACCTAACCTTTAGGTTTTCGAACGGACTCCCAAACTCTACATGCAAGACCGCTTTAGCCTGCTTAGTTACGTTCACGGAATATCACAACACTAGGGCCTATATAGTTGACTATGTGCCAACGACCGGATATTAGCAGGAATATCTGTGTGTGGTAGGTGTTTGAAGATTGGTGGTACCCCAATAAGACCCTGAAGGAAAAGATCAATACTGGGGGAGGTCCACACGGAAGGGTGGCGGACACTCGCCTGGTTTCACACTGGGCCGCCTCAAATGCCCAAATCCCTAATTTGCAATTTAGAGATACATTTAGGAAATCCCTCCCTGTGTCCCAACTATTCAGAAAACTTCAACCTTAACACTGAACATATCACAGCAGCAATAAACATGAAACATACCACAGCAGCAGCAAAACATCAGACAACTGAGCTGAACCTATTCACCATGTCCTTCCATGTTGAACATCATAATATATACATAGCAGCTTCATTAGAATTCATCAATCAAAGACAAATTATTATCTACTGTCAGCCTATCTCAAGGAGAGGAGTCTTCTTACTTGAGGGCGGCTACTTAGATGATCTCAGAGAGGAGCAACACAGGACTTTGGTTGGAATGTACAAAGTACAACCCAGTTTTACTGGAGTTTTATCAAAAAGAGTAAATGGATACAAAATGTTCAAAAAGAAGAAAATATAACAATCAAATAACAAAGTCTTACAAACAACCAAGGCAAGAGCCCAAGCGGTCGGTCAGTCAGTCAGAGGTGCAGGTCTGCAGGTCTCTCTCCGAAGGTCCCCCGCCTTTGTTCTGCTCTTCCTTTTTATAACCTTTACCCCCTGTTCTTGAGTTCTAAGAAAAACAACTTTGCTCTTGATTGAAAACATGAACCACATTTTCCATGAGTTTCAATTTCCTTGCTTAGCGAGGGGCGCCTATAGGCCCGAACGTTTTGTGGTTTCTCGCTTCATAGGGTGTCAGGCAGGTGCAAAAAACAAAGCTTGTAGCTGTACCTTTCAGTTGTCAATTTAGCAGAATTTTACAGACAGGACGTCCGGTCCCATATTCGGAGAACAGGTCATCTAAAGTGCATCATGACCTTAACTGCTGAACTTAGTTTGAACTTGTTGAACTGAATTTGAACTGTTACTTAGAAGAGAGAGGGGGGAAAGAGGGTATGACTCGGACACAACACAGGTGGATCACTCAACAGTATGAAGAGACTTCCTGGCACCCTAACAGATGAATTACTTTTCCTGCTCCTCCCAGCTTCTGAAATGTGAAAATGTAAACCGAGTTTTCAGAGAAAAGGCTCTGATAAACCATCAACAAAGTTGGCAACTAGCTGATGAACATGGTGGAGTGTTTAGCAGCTAAAGAGCCAGATATTTGTATCAGAAGGTGTTGGAAGGCAGACCAGAGCTAAAAGGAAGAAGGATATTGGACTTACATTTGCGAGGTTGGAGTTACCTAACATCTATAGGCTGTGTCAGTACTAACAGAGGTGGGTAAAGAGGAGGAGATTAATACAACCATTCTACATATTTCTGCCACAGGTTGTTTCATGACTTCACCATGATCACAGATCTTGCCACACAACTTTATACTTGAGTCAAATGTTGAGTTAAACACACCCAGTCTGTGCCTCTGAGTTGACATTTTGACTCAGTGTTGTTTTGTGTGTAAATGATTGACTTCAGGAATTGACGTGAAGCATGTGACTGTCTTCTTCATTCCTTCTTTTAAAGATGTAACAAACAAATTCTTTTTTCATTCACTTAAATTTGTGTTGACAGATTCTGTTTAAAAGATGTCATGTTGAACATTTTTTGTATTAGTAGCCAGTAGAACCTGAAAGTGATGCATTAAGTTTTCCAGAATGAGCGCCTTTAAAATAAAAGCACAATGGTAAGTGGATTATTCAGTTACATGCATTTGTATTTAAAAGTCACATTCTCAGATTAATATGCATCATATGTGAACTGTGTTACACTAATATTTCATGGCTCCTGCACAATATTCATATTTGACTATATTACCCCTGTAGGTTTAAACCAAATCTCCAAAATAATCAAACTTATAGCACGCTCTTATAATTGCATGTAAAGTGTTTAAAAGTTTAGTGGACACTGCACATACTGTGTCCATACACACAGTATACTGTATGTAGTATACATTTCAAACACTATCTTATATATGATATATTTGTAACACCATTTTTTTTTTTTACCATCTCCACTCTGAGACATATTCGTAGGATTTACTCTTGTTATCTGAGCCCAACGTCCATCTTGAAAATGGAAAAAGGGGCTTTTAGGTATGCTGCAGAATGATTTGGCTCTGGGGGAGCTGGTATCTTCAGGTGTTTTCAAAAAGAGATTGAAGGAGCTGGAGGAAGGACCATCAGCCTGCAGATGCTTGCCCCTGTGTGATCCGGGACACTATGACCTGAGGGTTTTTTTTATACTAATGCTGTGATGTGATGAGATGTTTAATCTCAGTGAGGCTTTTCTGGTTAAATGCATTTGAAATAAAACGGGGAAAAAAATGTACTTTTTACTCCACTAGATTTGTCTGATATAGTTACAAGTTACTTTTTAGATTACACCAAAGGTCACATACCTTTCCTGTCAAGTGAAAATCACGAATCTCCAAATTTGGTGAAGTGTGTCTTTATGGGTTGATACAATTCTCCTAAGCTTAATAAACTATTTAAAACGCCCCCTTGGAGTATGCATTGCCATTTTCTGAGCTCAAACCTAAGATGATCTTATGATGCACGGCTGCAGATTAAACTCCCCAAAGTAGTTCAAATTAGCACAACCTTAAACAAACGCAGCAAATTTGACAATTTTACAGCAGTAAAATGCAGCATACAATTTAATACAGCAGAAATATCAGTAATCCAGAAACATCAAAGCCTATAATAGTTCTGACAGGAAGCATTTTTCTGCAGAATGAGTACTTTTACTTTTGATAATTGAAGTGCTGATAATACTGACATACCTCATAAGTGAGGTTTTGAATGCAGGCAGACTTTTACTTGCAGTAATATTTTGAGTGTGGTATTAGTAGGGTACTTCTACTTAAGTAAAGGATGTGAATACTTCCTTGAATCCCAAAGGTTATAGAGCATGGGTCTCAATCTTTATTTTGTGGCCCCCACCTTGATATAAAAGTTTAATGTTAGTGCGGCCCGCGGTTTTTGTTCGTCCAATGTGCGCAGAGAATGTGCGCGCCTCACGGTAGACTGTGTTGTTATTTTTGCTGCACAGCTTTCTGTAAAATTCAAAGATGCATTATTAAACCTTAATAAAGCATCATTCTTTTAATTTGAGCATCATCTCCCCGTTAATGATCACTTAGTTTAATTATTGTGAAGCACTTTGTAAAGTCCGTTTCAACGCGAGCTCTGTCAATACATCACTTATCGTTCTTCTGATGTTTAATAATGATGACGGACGCTTTACAGTGGTGACGGTTTGCAGAAACACGTGATGAATTTTGGGTAAAGTCGCCCCAAATATCCACAGCAGCTGTGCGTACTGATCAGCTGTTGGAGAACCTGTGCGTAATTCTCACTGAGGTCTAATGAGTAGAGCTGACGTACAAACGGACGTTAAAAGACCTTTACATCCATGTTTGGCGCGCTGTGTGACAGCAAATGAGGCTCGTACATGTGATTCCACAGTGTGTGACATTAATGAAACAGAACCAGGCGAACCTGCTGCTGTGCCACACCACATATTTGATTCAGACAACGCCGCTATGCTCCTGCTGCATCCATGGAGTTATTATAGAAAATAAAAGCCAGTAAATAACGCTTCCATGGGATAATGGCGTCCCACTGTCCCGGCTTCATGCTTTCACTTGTTTCTATGACGACGTTTACAACAACAACAACAACAACAGCAAGGCGGATAATGAACAGCTCGGTAGAATTCGCCTTTTTTTGCGCTCACTAACCCGGTACTTTCTACCATCTACAAATGTCATGATGTTCATATCATCATGAAAGACAAAAAGAAAGGCGACTGCTACCGGGCTGTTCTGTTCGGCTCAGCTATGTGAGAGGAAGAGCAGGCAAGAGACGCCATGTTAAGAAGGAACGTTCGTGTTCAGAAGAACCCATTGAAGTTAAATAACTGTTAGTAATGTAGTTTGAGAAGTTTGGATTTTTTTTAGCAAAGCTTTTTTTGTGGAATACCTGATGCGGGCCAGCCTCACCCAGACTCTGCCTCCAGCGGCCCCCAGGCAATTTGAGTTTGAGACCCCTGTTACAGAGCGTAGTGAAGCACGTTCCATCACTTCACCGAAGGCTCAGCCCCAAATTCATGCCACTCCTTTAATAAACTCCCCGCGGGTTCACTCAGGCACTCCTACTTTAAATAGCAGAAGAAGCTGGTGAGTGCTGCTGCCCTCAGTTCTCTCTCGGCTCGGACAGTAAGATGATTTGGTATGATATACTCTGCCAACCGCTGTGGGCTGTTTCCACGGTGCTGCTGGCCATCGTTGTGCGGCTACAGAGGAGAGCCTGCTGGGATCCACAGGCCTGCACCGTGCGGCTGAAAGGGAAGACTGCTTTAGTGACCGGAGCCAATACAGGTTGTTTGAATTTAACCTTTTTCTTTCCTATACGCAGGATAATGATAAAGGGCTGCAAGGGCACGCTTTGGCGGGCTGAGAGGATTAAAGTTGCCTTTTTCTATCTTGCTTGCTGTTCAAATGAAGTTTTTATATGTCAGTTAAGCGTATGATCACATCTCTATAGGCTATTTTTTACACTTCTAAAGCCCAAGCGTGTCCTTGACTCTTTTTGGCTGGAAATGCCATTAAAGATATCCTGACTTTTTGTGTGACCAGGAATGTAAGGTCTAAACACACTATGAATACAGCAATGACCCTATAAATAGCCCTTTTCTTGAACAGAACTTATAGTTAAAGAAAGAAAGGAAAGACTCATAATGGCTGCGCATGTCTGACCGACAGTGATCAGTGACAGTGAGTATGAATGCTTCAGAGCAAGATGTCGCGATCTGTTTGTAGGCTAGAGGGGGGAAGCAAGCCAAGTGGGTAAAGAGAGAACCAGAAGTGTGGGGACAATCCTCTTCTGTCCTGGATGAATTTCATGGGTTTAAGTGTGAAGCAAGAATGAACTGATCATTAACCCTCCTATTGTCTTTGGGTTCAATTTGACCTCATTCAATGTGTAACGTCTTTAAATAAATGATTGACATAATTTTTTTTGCTTCATATTTAATGACTTTTCCTAATTCAATGGGGACAACTGGGTAAACATAAAATTGATGATGATATATTTTCAATGTCCTGGTCACATGTTGTACGCATCAGTGTTCTTTGGGGTCAATTTGACCCCCGGCTGTTTTAGCCGTATAAAACGTAAGAAATATCAACATTTTACACACATTTGTTTTGGTTGTTTTGCATGATATTGAGGTCACTATGACATGCAATTTTATAATCTTCAAAAAGCTTTAGGGCCCTAACCTAACATAACCATAACTGTAGTAGTGCGTGAACCACTGACATGGGGAGGGGAAAACATAATTCTCGGAGAACTTTGATATTTCTCATGCTGTGGGGGCGGGAAAATATGGTTCCCACGAAGATATTGATAGTTCACACAACATAGGGGTGGAGCAAACATATAAAGGCTTGCACAGCAGCCTTCTAAACCATTTCTCTTGGTGCTCTGTGTGCTCTCTCTTTCTGCTCTCTCTCAACTGAAAATGACTTGGTGGTGGTTGCTGCTTTAAAGGGCTATTTAGGTAGTCAACAAACAAACATAAAGTACCTGACACATAAACTTGGGTAACAATTTTTGGAGGTTTAAATTGCTGGGGTCAAATTGACCCCAAGGATAAAAGATGTTAGTAAATTTGAAGGTAACGGGAGGGTTAAGGGATTGTCAACAAATAGAGAAGTTCCTGAACCTCTCTGAATCGGTGTGTCAGCAGATCATCTGAGAATCTATGGATCACTTTCTTGGAAATCCGTTCCTGGTTACAGTCACTCTGAATCACCTGCAGAGAGGAGTTTGCAGTTGTTATTACTAATACATCATTACTTCATTATTACTTTACCATGACACACCATTCTGTGTCCCCTCAAATAACAAGAAACAGATGTTGTTGCAAAGGAAATGTTGTTCAGATCTCTCCCCCACACTTTTTTTTCATATGTTTACTAAATCTGGGCTATTGATTTGGTCTGTATGTTTGTACTGTTTTGTACCTTTGTAGGCCTACCTTTTATATAATATCAACTTCGTCAGGTTTTAGTGATTTCATTGTTCAAGTCAATCAATAATGCAATTCATAGTGCTCTACAAAAAAACATGGCAAGCGTCGACAGGTAGGGAGGAGCAGAGGCACTAAAACAGTAAATACATGACAGCAATAAGGGTTAAGATACAAATAAATGATTTTATTTGCGTGAAAAGTTCTTGAGGAGGTGGGCACCTTGTGAGCTGTGAGGTCGGCTAGTTTTGTAAATGATGAGCATGTCTGATATTTACAGTAGAGCCAGCACATTAAGAGGTCATTCTTGGAGGGGCTCTCCAGAGTCTAGTGAAAGAAGGAGGTCAACAAAATGAGATCTTGCTTAAACACTGAAGCCCCTGCAGGTGCAACTCTTGGTGACAGAAGAAAATACTACCACAGTACTGCTCTCAAGGCTGGACTGCCCACAAGGCAAAGCAGGAAACTGCAGTGGGTCTCTGAGGGCCTCAGATTCACTGTGTGTGTGTCAGATAGTTTGTGGAAATTTGATATGATGTAAATTGAAATGACGAGGGCTAACCTGAAGGCCCTGTATCGAAGAGGAGCCCTGTGTCAAAGAGCATAATTATTTCAGTTTATATTGCACCTACAAGTTACACGTCATTAAATAAATTAGTGTAAAATCAAATTTCCACAAATTCATTCTACACACTGCAAACCTGGGGCCAGGTAGTACTCCAGCCAAGTAACACTGGTTGGTATCTGGAACCAGGCAAAGTTTTACGAAGCTGGCAGGCTTGTGTAAATACATGTTGTACAGAAAGCAGGAGGCATGGGGGGGGGGGTCTGGGATTAATGGGTAAGGTTATTCCGGCCATGACAACTCTCCTATGTTGCCAGCTCTGTTGATGGGAGGCAATATTTTTCCACATAGCTCAACGATCCAGTTTCCTGTTCCTGCTCCACTACTTGTTCCTTCCTTGTTTTGCAGCACGCCAATCCTGCACCCTCTCACCAAGCAATCACAGCAGTGCTCGGGAAGACTTGAGGAAAACATGAACACTGTATTACTCTTTATAAAGTATTTGAGCAACAGTTCATGGGGACTATGATGTGAGTAGAAGTGTTACCCAATACCATATGTCAATGATTGTGACATAGCTATTCAGCAATCTTCAAGTTATGAATCTGACATCTGTTGAGCATTAAGTAAGAAATAGCAATCATCGGTGGGTGCATGTAGCAAACTGGTTTGTTAGAAATCTGATGGACAAAATCAACGTGTCTGTCTCTAATTATTGCAGAGCATAGTACATATATTTAATTATTCCATTACATCCTGCATAGTCCCCAGTGTTTATAAACGGTCTCATGTGGTCCCACTGCATATAGTAAAGGTGCAGATTGCAGTAAACTTAAAGCTGTTTTTTGTTGGTTTTTTTTTTTTTTTACCATTTGGGGGCAGCAGGACAAGTTGTAAACATATAATTTCCCTTATAATGTTGTTAGGGTCAACATGCCAGCAGACTGTTACCTATTTGCCCATCTAGCATGGAGCAACGGAGCAACATTAGCATTTACTTAGTGTGTCTGGTCACCTGTACAATAAAACATGGGGAAACATCTGGCTCTTCAGCTGCTAAATGTTCCACCGTGTTCACCAGCTATAAGTCGCTAACTTTGTCATTTGTGCTGGGCGGGTAGCGTGCAGTGGGTTTATCAGAGCTTGATTTTTGAAAACAGCTGCCAGCAGGAAAGAAGGTTGCTCAGGTTACCATATGGTGATCTAGACCAATATAAAGCTTTCAAACAATACAGAATAACAAACAAAGCTTTACTCTAATACCAGATTCCTCTGCTACTGCTGACAGTTATATTTGACAGGCTCACATGAACCAACCTTAACAGAATGTAATTTAATGCAGAACAATTGTACCCTTCTTCCTGCAACGTAACACTGTACCAGTCACTCACTGCTGAGATGATCCACTCATACATACCTGTTTTCACTATCAGCAGATGATCTGCACCAATATCACAGACAGAACAACAACAAACAAATCCTGCATTATCCGACTGTCTCCTTTGAACAGATCATAACCTTGTGGAACACAAATACACTATAACCTTACTGATAAATTAACAGATTAACTAACTGAACTGAAATTGATTATTTAAATCCAGATTGTGTAACTTTTTTAAAGAAAAAATACACAGCAAATGAATTCTGCAATAAAACACACCCTGGTTCAATTGAATACATGCAAGCATTTTGCCTGAAAAAATAATGGAAATGACAAAATAATGATGTGAAAGCAAAATGTTTATAATTTTGCCCCTAGTTGTGTCTGTTCTGTTTACATTATATTATATAGCCCGGTTCTGGTTTACTGTAACATGCCCAGTTCAAACTTTTCAAAACATTCAGTATGTCAGCATTTGCTGTCTTCAATGCATTTGTATCTTCCCCATTCCAATGTTTGATATCTGCTGTGTGGACATGTTTGTTATCAAGTAGGCCAAATTCATTTTTGCTCTCTTCCTGTCTGCCAGGGATCGGGAAGTGTATTGCCCTGGACTTTGCACGTCGTGGGGCCCGTGTTATACTGGGCTGTCGAAGCGAGGCCCGGGGGATAGCAGCACTTCAAGAAATCAGGGAGAAAACAGGAAACTCTGACGTCCACCTGCGTCTGGTGGACCTGTCGTCTCTGGACTCTGTCAGGGGATTTGCTGAGGGGATCCTTGAGGAGGAGAAAGCTCTCCACATCCTCGTCAACAATGCTGGAGCATCAGGTGATACATGCGCCCACAGCAGAAATGAAATCAGTCATGTGTCATAATGCAATCCCACAAGTGATATGTTAATTAATTGCTACAAGATTTGGACTCACTCTTTAACTTGTCTCTCCCTGGACATTTCAGTAACTATTTGCCAAAAATTGAAATGTATCAAAATAAAAAAAATCTTGGCTATAATTTAATAAATCAAATTATGAACGAATGAAAAAACACCACAGAAATAGAACATCCTGTCTGCATTCACCATCTGTCACGCATCTGGAAGCAAATGAACAAGACGTGCCTCCACGGTGCGATGCTGTATGTAGGACAAATGACTCCAATAAACGCCCCAAAACTAAAGCTACCACCCTGTGATGCATCAACAGGTAATGAGCCCTGAAGATATCAACAAAGGATTAGTGTCTCAGACTTCACCAAGCTCCCTCCAGAGCCACAGAAGACATTATACAACTAAACTGACAAAAATAACTGTGTGTGTGTGTGTGTGTGTGTGTGTTAAGTTAAGGGTAAGGGCCAGGGTTAGTTGAGAAGTAAAGTACTCATAAGTATAGAAGTACAAATGTGTTTGTTTTGTGCATATTTATCTGTACATTTGTATATCTAATCTAATTTGTAAAATCCAATCACAATTCACATTTTTGTTTTAATTCTACCGTCAGGTTTACCCAGGCAGATCACCAAAGATGGGTTTGATGTTTCTTTTGCCACCAACCACCTGGGACCATTTCTCCTCACCAACCTGCTGCTGGGTGAGACACTCTTTAATACAGCAGGTACATTACACGACTGCATTGTCATGACACACTAAATATTCTGTCTTTGATTTTCTCCCCCTCCTTCGTGTCTCTTTTTCCTTTCCTTTCGTTCTTCATCTCTGTTTCACGACAGACCTGATGAAGCATTCGGCTCCGGCGCGTATAGTCACCCTCAGCTCAGTCAGCCACAAGAGGGGCAGAGTGGACTTCTCTCATTTTCATGGCGAGAACCTCACTTTTCACATGGACACAGTCTACAGCCACACGAAGCTGCACAATATCATCTGTACCAATGAGCTAGCACGCAGGCTACAAGGGACAGGTAGGCTAAAATCAAGATCCTTATGATTATTATCACCCATTAGTGTAGCTAATGAGCGGTCTTTCCTATTCAATAAATGCAAGTGAGAAGTAATGATGATGGATGGATGGTGATCTTAAAATTTTACTGTCCATTAAGATTAAAATGCACATTTTAAAATCAGTAAACGAGACGCCTTGTTATCAGTCATTTTATATACTGACTGTTCCTTTAGCACCACTGATCACTAAACACTATCTGTGAATTGATTTTTGAATTTCAGTTGCTAAGAATAAGTGTGCTTATTCATCTCTGTGCCTGCCAGCTCCGCTCTTACAGTCGTACACTCAGTGTTTTGATCACACCTCAGACTATACCGTATGTGTCCTTCATTGAACAAAACAGTCACAAAGTAAATTTTTCAGAGAAAAAAAAAGAGAAATAAACTCTTTTTTACTGTACTGTGAGTCAGTCTCCATAAAAGATGCAGGCAAAGGCGCTAAGGGCTTCTCGCTTTTAGCAAAGCATTGCGGCATAAAATGATTTTCCCATTTTGGGTAATTTGAAAAGATAAGAAAAAGCAATCTACAGAGGAATGTCTGCATTCAAAGACTTGATGAGAGCTGAGACAGGCCTTGCTTACAGTTTCTCAGTCCCTCTCAAGATTCAAGATTACTTTATTTGTCCCTAGGAGAAATTTGTCTTGTACATAATGGCTGCCACATGAAGAAGTGTGCCTCTGTGTGTGTTTTACATGTACAGGCATCACCGCAAACTCTGTCCACCCTGGTGTTGTGATGACAGAAGTGATGAGACACTATTCATTCACCATTCGCTGGCTTTTCAACCTCATTGGATTTTTCTTTTTCAAGGTGAGTGCATTGTTGCGTTTTATAGCAGAGTCACTTTCTTTTCTTACTGGCCGTCTTCTTCACTGTCATGTCATCAGCTTTGCAACCATCCAGGTGTGATTGGTTGCTGTTCAAGAACCATGAAAATGACAAACATCATTTGGCCCAAACCTTGATTATAAGTGTGCATGTATGTGTATGGCCATGTCACAACAACTGGCTGAAAGATAGTGTTCTGCAGAAAGACATGATGGGTTAATGAGTAAATTCATAGCAGGAACACAAGCTCAATGTGCAAGCCAGATGACTATCCAGGAAACCCAAGAAATCAAGTTGTTACTTTGTCAACTATTACCACATGTTTCACAGCTCAACTATGGAGGAAACCTCATATGAACCAGATTTTCTATTCTATTCTGTTTCTATCAGTTACAATAATATCATACTCACCGAAGTAATTGCTGAGATCTGGGAACCTAGCAGCATCACTGCAAACTCTGAGACAATCATACACATTTAAGTGAGTCAAAAGTTTAGCCATATTAGCTAACCGATTTTATTAGGAGGTGAAAACTGTGTGTGCACGGCAGGTCAAACTTGAATTTAGAAGTAGGTCTATAAACTGTGACGGATGTTTACAACAGACAATGTTTGCGTAACAATTTAACCAATAACTTTGGCAAACTGGGTTTGTGTAAAACCCTTCTGAGTGTCTGGCTGCTCGTGTGTCTTGCCCCATCACACTTTCTTCTTCAAATGGGAATAATCAAAGGCAAACTATCCTCTAACCTCATAGTCAATGTTTCAATGTACAGAGTAAATGCAACAAATGACTAACACTCCTGTGTATTTTAAGCATCACAGTGTTTGTTTGTATTTACAAATACTTTCCGACCATACTTGACCTAGGACTGAACCCCTCTGATGTGCATCTGTGATAGGGGCAGATTATGCTGAACAACTGGTCATACGTGACAGACATCAGGGCAGAGGGCACATACTTTGTTTTATTTGTTCCTGCTGTGATATCTATCTAGATGTCTGTCATCTGTCATTTGCTGACTGTACTCTCACATTTCCTCTCCCCCCTCCATTTTCTCCTCTCAGTCTCCAGAGGAGGGTGCAGTCAGCTCAATCTACTGCGCGGTAGCAGAACAAATGGAGGGGATAACCGGGAAGTATTTTGACAGCGACTGCTCCCTGGTTCTCCCAGCCCCTTTAGCTCGAGACACTGCCCTCGCGGTCAAAGACTTTGAGATGAGCGAGAGACTGACATCAAAGCTCTGACACATCTATCAGGCAAAAGGCTTGATAACAGAAACAGGGTCAAATTCCACCCTCTTACTTCACTTCTTGGATGATTGTAGGTCATTTGAAGGGGCGTGCACTGATGTGTGTTTTTAAGGGAAGCACAAATGGAAAACACTACTTATTCCTTGCATTGTGTGAATAACAGGCCAAATATTGTGAAACAATTAAAACTAAAATGTTCATGTCAGCAGTCATGGTGTCATGTTGTCTGAGTAATTTTCTTCTTTGTAAGAATCCTGTGACTTTTATCTCTCTTACGGTATGTGAATGAGTGAAATGAAAGGATGCTGACCCCTTGTGGCCAACTCAAGCTCACATGCTTCTTCAGAAACGACAACAGAAACTCCAATAAGTGACACAATCACTTCCCTTTATTGATTGATTCATTAAAACACAATAAAACATTTGAGCATTCAGTGCTTATTGAAGAATTTGTACAGCATTCATCCTCCCCCCTCGTGTCTTCGGCCTCGCTATTTGGCTGCAGAGACAGATAGCGGGAGAGCATTGTGGTTACCAAAGAGGTTTTTAATCACTGCACTATCACTTGTAACTACGTGTCTACTAATCATATTTGGATAATAAAAGAAGATACAAGGTCATGTTGTGTGTCTGTTGAGAAACTTTTTTAACAAACGCGTCTCACTACTATCTTCTACCAAGCAAATACTTGTACCTTTCTGACGTTGCTCCACTATTTCATGGATGATCTCCTCGAGCACTGGAGCCACGTGATCCAGCTGTTTGGGTGAAAGACGGACGGCAATCTCCACTGTTTTATCCTGGAAACATAAAAGAAGTAGTATTGTATTTCATGATTCTTTGGCGGAAACAGCAGCAATATCGGGGGTGAAGGTGGTGTGTGTGTGTGTGTGTGTGTGTGTGTGTGTGTGTGTGTGTGTGTGTGTGCGTGTGTGTGTGTGTGTGTGCGTGCTCTCACAGGATTTCCACCACGCTCCACCTGAGGAAGCTGTTGGACTGTAACCTCTTCAAACTGACCATCCTCCGATCGAGGCTCCATGTCCTTTCTACCTTCTCGCTCCTGCAGCACACGAAACACAAAGCACACATACTTACGCAACAATAAAAACCTACTACAGAATGGACTTCTACAAGTCTGACATTCATCCCTTATTAACAAACTAATTTGTTTCCTGAGCCATAGACAGCTTCTCATACTGATGCGAGCAACCTCCACTTGAGGTTTTATGTGATTTTATCATTCAAACTTTGCACAACTAAAACACCAAATTACTGCTCACATTTTAAAAACTCAACATTGATGTTTTTTGCTGCCAATTATTTTGATTATTTATTAATCTGCCAGTTCTTTTCTCAATGAACTGATTAATCATTTGGTCTATAAAATGTCAGAAAATACAGAGAAATGCCAATTACAATTTTCTAAAAACCCATGGGTTGTCATCAAAGTGTTTGTTTTGTCCAACCATCACACAAAAAAACCAAAGACGTTCAATTTACTACAACAAAAGACAACAAAAAGGAGCAAAACCTTAAAAACTGAGAAGCTGGAGCAAAGGAAAGTTTGAGAAATGTGTTGATTATATTTCTGTTAATAGACAGGGTCAGTTTTATTTGTTACAAACAGCATATTATGCAAAATCAAGTTACATAATCAAATTGATGCTCATCCAGTAAAGCCACAGAACAATATTACGCAAGACAAAACTCTAATGACTAAATAAAACAGTCGCTCAGCCCTGCTTCTGCACACTGTCCAATCAAACTTGAGCTGCTTACCTTCATCAGCATCATCTCCTTTGGGCTGAAGAAGGTGATGTGTCCCTCTGTCCTCTCGGCCAGCAGCGCCACCAGGCACGCCAGCACCAGGCAACCAGCCACTGCTCCGCGCATGCTCATTCTGCTCCGTCCTGGACACATACACATAGACACGCGCGCACACACATACTGTACTTAGGCATACATACAGAACGGTAGGCTCTGGCGAGCGTACAGTACAGTCAGTGTTTCCACATGATCAGGGGTGAGTGGCACTGAGGCCAGGCCACTTACAGAAATGTTTTAGCTGTGGGAAAGAGAGGCGGCAGTCAAAATAGGTCAACTTACAGTATTTGACATGAGGTGCAGTATGAGTGGGTGTGTGTGTGTGTGTGTGTGTGTGTGTGTGTGTGTGTGTGTGTGTGTGTGTGTGCCAGAAACAATAAGTAGAGTTCAGAGGAAGAAGGACACATGGGATCCCATGTCATTATGCAAGGGAGAGGTTGACAAATAGATAGTAGATAGTGAAAGAGAGAGGCGGGAGGAGGAGGAGGGGGGAAGGCATGGAAGTAACAAACAACAAACTGCTCCACTGACAAGATAAGAGATAAGAGGCCAGAGCGGAGCAGACATACTTACAACAGCAAGACAGCTCTGTACACGAATGTGAGAGAATGAAGACAGGACGTCAGAGAGGAGAAAGACAAGCGTAAGAGAGAGCGAGGGAAAGCCCCAAGAGACAGAGAAGCAGAAGAAGCCATATGTTACTCACGTGCTGTGTCAGCCTTGGTCAGTTGCTTGAGGAAGCAGAGCTCCACTGGTCTGTGCGTCTGCTTGTCCCAGTCAGCCTTTATAATCAATCCCTCTCTTGATGCCTAAGCTTTTTACTGTCCTCCCTTACATCCGCTCCTCAACGGGCTCCTTCAAGCGCTCTCCTCCATGCTCCTGGAAACACACATATTACTCAGGAATCTGGCTTTTTATTAGGGCAGTAAGCTCGCCGCACTGCATGCATGCAGGCCTTTTGACGAGAGTGACAAAATGACACATTAATGAGCAACCCTGTGGTGTCCAAATACTATTTGGAGGTCTGTGCAAGCTACAGGACGCTTATGTTCTGCACATACTGAATTAGTTTGATGTGATGCTGTATAGTGAATCATTTGGAGAATTGGATGAGCCCTCATACAACACAAAGAAATCACTACTCAGTCTCATTTATTCATACTTATATTTTCACACGATAGCAAGTCATTTAACTTTCAAACTGCTGAAGAAGAAGATTACACTAACTCATTCATAGTCTTAAAATAGACTTAATGCTAACTGAGAAGCAAAGTTCAATCTGTACTTGACTTCCATTTGAGTCACCAAGTTAAATACTGAAAAAGATTATTGTGATTAATGTGCTGGACTTGATATTGTGTGTGTGTGTGTGTGTGTGTGTGTGTTTGTGTGTGTGTGTGTGTGGCAGCTGGGAGACAATCTGTCCAAAGAAGTCTGTCATAAATTCTCTGCTCTAAACTAATATCCAACACAATGTGACATTTACAACCTGCTGCTGATTTATACTTGTGTACAAACAGACACACATGCGTCCGTTCCTTGGAAACCTCATGACTCTGAAGAACTTTAATGATGCTTTTTCCTAAATGCGACACTTAACCGTTTTCCTGCATGATGGGGAAATGTTCTCGCAGGCTGGGTTTATGCTGCTGTCAGAGTACTCTGCAGGAGTGGACAATTAAAAATATTGCAGCCGTTGTTTCTGGTTTATTGCAATTCAAGTACAGGAGTAGCGCTTTGTATCTCTTCTGTAGCACTTGTTTTAACACCGCAACAATGACGCACAAGCTCTCGTTACATTTTTCCCTCACCTAACATTAGGCTCCTTATTATGTGTTATTATGTACATGGATTTTTTTTCATGCATATAGGCTATATCTGTCCAGTGAAGTAGTATTTTCTAGCTTTTTAAATGTTTAGAATTCCAAATCTTCATGAATGGGTTGAATAGCATGTACTACAACTACAATCATACTTATGTGAGTCACATGAGTAAAGGATATGTATGGTAATAGTTTAATGTTTAAACTATTTTGTACCTTTTTTAATCAGCACTTAAACCTTATACTCAGTGTTTTGTTTCAAACCCAGTGTGTTGGAGAACAGAACCAACATTACTGCTTACTGCACTGACTGAGTACTGCCTTTGTATTGACATTGTATTATAGAATAAGTCTGGTGATCTTCTATATTTTTCTTATTGTCAACAAATTAACAGATCCCATAAAAAGACAAAACTCAACAAAGAACTATACTAGTATCAACAAGTATTGTCTTTGGAGTCAAAGCCTGATATTGTTTATGCCTCTGTGTCATAGATAAAGCTGAAATGATTGGTTGATTAACTGACAAGTCGATCGATAGAATATTCATCTGCACCTATTTTGATAATTCATTCATTCAGTTTTTTTAGGTAAAAACGCCAGAAAATCACTCGTTCCAACTTCAACATTGCCAATATTTGCTGGTTTTGTTAGTTTGCAATGACAGTGAATTGGATATCTTTGGGTTTTGGACTTCTGGTCAACTTGGACTTGGAATTGTGATGGACATTTTCCATCATTTTCTGGCATTCTATAGACTAGAACGACTAATTAATCATTTGATCATTTAAATAATTGTTTTAGCCCTAGTATTACAACTCAATGTGTCTAAAAACTGTAAATAAATTTAGAACACATCAGTGAGGCACACCATTGCACAGAATGACATAATCCTTCGTTACCATGAACTTGAAACTAGTCTATTTTGACTCAAACCCATTCACACCTCCTGCTGTTGTAAATACCCACTAGAGCACTACTGTGTATTTATCTGTAGTAGTCCCCAAACAAATGCAGTGTTTACTGCAGTTTGACTAAAGTTTACTAAAATCTACAGACAACTAGATCTCTTCTGCACCTGTTTAGGGGGGCAACACTGATATCGACCTGACAAGGGCTTTAATCAGGCAGTAAGTGAAAACACCTGTGTGGGTGTGCAAACCTTTAAGGATTTACAGTACAACTTCAGTTGATACAAATGGGCTTGAGTGCCACAGACAGCGTAGAGAAGATGGAACACATATAGAGAAACAGTGACGTATAGTTGCTTTGGGTCTTGTTAATAATAAGAAAAATATAAAATAACACGAGCCATAAACTTTAATATTTAATTATACCTCAATATTGGAAACTGACTTTGTGCTCTGCATCCAGCAGGCGGAGGCTTCTCGGCCGGGTCTCGCGGTGTTACGCCGGCATCGCGGTATTTGGGTCATGTGGCACTTAGTTGAAACGTGTGATCGCAGTCTTTTTCCTGAGGTGACTGAGCAGAGCAGACACGTACTGCGTGCTGCTGCAGAGATTTACTAATCATGGTAAGAGAAGTGGTGCTGGGTGTAATTTCAAAGGTTGTCATTGTAGGATACAGTCGAAGACTCTTTGAGATTATCGATGCTTTAAAAATAGAAATGGCTATTTTCATATATTTACTATTGTGCAGTTGAAGGCCTTTCGACGTAAGTGGAGCCACCCATGTGGCTAACGTTAGCAGCAATATACGTCTCTAATTTAAACTACTTGGGCTGCCACTATAGATGGTGAACATTGGTAGCTTTGTACGTCGCAGTCAAACAGGGTTTTTACTTTTAGCGGCTGAACATCTTTTGATTATTTAGTGTTTCACGGCTAACGTTAGCTGGGCTGCTAGCATAAGTTAGCTTCGCTGCACTTTCCGGCACGGGCCCAGGTCAACACGTGGGTTCATGACGACAACGTGGTTGCGTCTAAAAGTTATGGTAGTGTTACGCCAGTAAGCTAAAGTAAGAATCAACGCCTATGAATAATTAATGCGTTTAAATTCAGTATTGCATGCTTGACCTAAAATAACGTAGCTACTAAGAATTTCGTGTAACGCTAACGCCTCAACGGCTACCACGTGGAGACCGGTAAACGCGCAATACTACACTTTTTACATTTGCTGTTCTGGTTATAGATGGTACCTTTTTTAGTGACGGTAGTTGAAGTCTGGTTCTTCCTTCGGCAGGTGCTGCTGCACGTGTTGTTCGAGCATGCGGCGGGCTACGCGCTGTACGCCGTCAAAGAGGTGGAGGAGATCGGCATGCTGCTGCCTCAGGTGGGTCTTTTGTCCCCGCTGCTTTTTGCTGTTTTAATCTGTTCCCCACGTGCAGCAGAGGTAAACGTGTATGTGCGTTACAGGTGGAGCAGAGTGTGCTGAACATTGGAAAGTTCAACAGCATGGTGAGCCTGGCTGCCTTCTTCCCCTTCAAGTCGGCCCAGGCTGCTCTGGAGAACATGAATGCTATTTCTGAAGGCAAGCTGACTTCCTACTGAATGGCTGTATTAGTGTCCTCAGTTGTAATGATGTTTTATAATCTGTCAATCCACTGAGTTACTGTGCTGACAAATGAATGTAAACCCTGAACATCTGAGGAAAGCCTTTTGAAATGCAGCAGTGGTTGAATATGCCAACCTGACAACACTAAAGAAATTGATATCGTTTTTGTTCATAATTGTTGTAGTTTAAGGATAATTGATAAGTTGGCAGTAGCCCAACAATTTACTGTTAAACATTTTTATCAGGCAGACAAAATGCAATGGATATAAGATTAATCTGAAGTTTGTCAAACTGCTTTGCTGCAGAATCTTAAGTTTCATTTCAACCAAGTGCATACATATAAATAGGTAATCTCCCCTCCTTCACTTGCAGGCGTGGTTCATGCTGACCTAAAGTTGTTCCTAGAGACAAATCTGCCCCTCTCTGGTAAGAAGAAAGCTGTGTTGGGGGTTTCAGATGCCAAGATTGGAGCAGCTTTACAAGAAGAGTTCAGCCTTTCCATCCAGACTGGCGGGGTGGTGGCAGAGATAACCAGAGGTGAGCAGACCACTTGCCTGTGATTCATGTACTCTGTTTGGGAAGGGCATGCTTTTTGTCTTGAGAATCTTAGTATTTTGGAAATAATACAGCCTGTTGTGATGCGAGTTTGTGATCCTGAAACTCATGAAGGTTCATACTGAAAATCTGAACAGCCGCTGATCACATGCTGTTCTGCTACTGTTCCATTTAACTCCAACAACCCCCCTTTTTTAATGTGTTATCTGTCCTGTCAGGTGTGCGTCTGCACTTCCATTCCCTGGTGAAGGGTCTGACTGCCCAGGCTGCCTCCAAGGCACAGCTGGGTCTCGGTCACAGCTACTCCAGAGCTAAAGTAAAGTTCAATGTCAACAGGGTAGACAACATGATCATCCAGTCCATCGCTCTGTTGGATCAGCTGGACAAAGACATCAACACTTTCTCCATGCGTGTCCGGTAGGGTACCCTTTATCACACCACTAAAATCACCAAGGCGTGTGCTTCTGATATTACAAGGTGGCTTCATGTCTTTTTTCCCCCCCCATCAATCTTTGCCTTGTCTGCAGCGAATGGTATGGTTACCACTTTCCAGAGCTGATCAAGATTGTACCAGACAACTCTATGTACTGTCGCCTGGCTCAGCTCATTGGAAACAGGAAGGAGTTGTCAGAAGAGAATCTGGAGAGCCTGGAAGAGGTGGTGATGGACAGTGCCAAGGCTCAGGCCATCCTGGATGCATCGCGCTCCTCCATGGGTCAGCAAACAATGTTTTTCATTCTTTAGACATTAACAAACAAGCGTAAAGATGTGTTGATTGTACTTTGACATCTATGCACAACAGTCATTTGCGGACTCATTAAAAGCACATTTGTGACTTAATACCACAACATGCCCCTTATTTGCTCACCTTGGATCAATAATTGTCCTTGGTGCCTAACACAGGGGGGCAGAGTAGCTCTCCCATAAACCTGTAGTGAAGGCACAAATCCTCACTGCGGATCCTGTCGGGAGAAACAAAGGCACGTTGCATTTGAGATGACCAGTGTAAAAGTGTTGATTGAACTGCACCAAGTGCGTGAGTAGTAGTATCCCTCTGCTCAACAATTTTCTTGTTCTTCTCCAGGTATGGACATCTCTCCCATTGACTTGATCAACATCGAGAGATTCTCCGATCGTGTAGTGTCTCTGGCCGCCTATCGACTGGAGCTGCAGGAGTACCTGCGTTCCAAGATGAGCCAGGTGGCTCCAAATCTAGCAGCCTTAATCGGAGAAGTGGTAAGTAACAGTTGTGGGTTTTTTTAATGTTTAATTGGACCAATGATGTTATACCAAAATCTGTCAATCCACTGATACTATGTGATGACAAACCTATCCGGTGCTGATGGTCCTTAAATTATGTTCCCAGCTTCAAATCAATTCTTAAATAGAAGTTCCACTAGATCATTGTATGGCAGTGAGACTGACACTTCTTTTCTTTCAGGTGGGAGCTCGTCTGATCTCCCATGCCGGCAGTCTAACCAACCTGGCCAAGTACCCGGCCTCCACCGTTCAGATCCTGGGAGCAGAGAAGGCCCTGTTCAGGTACTGGGGCACCCCCTCCCTGCTGGGGAAAGAAGTGGCTGCAGTGATGGCAGGGCTGGGCTGGAGCAGAGCAGGGTGACCAGAGAAGACTAAACTCTGAAGTCTCCTCTGGAGTGATCCCTCTCGCCCTAATGCACTCCCACAGTCTGAGCGGCCACTCACAGCACTGAGGTAGAAAAGCTAGTTAAAGCCTTACTTTTTTTTTTTTTACTGAATTTTCTGAGACCTGCTAAATTGTGGAGACTGGAAACTTTACACACTGAATACAGCCACTCTTAAGTTAAATTGCGCCTTTCTTGAAAGTTTTGTATTAACATAGTGCCTGTTTCGCTTTAAAAAAACATGCATTTTGGTACAGTTGCAAGTTCAGACTTTCTCTTGTGCCTCTTGGATAATATTTCACCAACTGTTCATCCTGAAAGTGAATTCAACTGTATTTTCTCACAGAGCGCTTAAGACTCGTGGCAACACCCCCAAGTATGGGCTGATCTTCCACTCAACCTTTATTGGACGTGCTGCAGCCAAGAACAAAGGCCGCATCTCCAGATATCTGGCGAACAAGTGCACTATCGCCTCACGCATTGACTGTTTCTCTGGTGAGTGACGAGCCCTTGTGGAGTAATGTCCATGTTGGCTTACAATTCATGTGGCATAATTGCAATGATGCTCATATTTTTCGTCAACAGCATTCATCCCTTGGGTTGATGTTGATAAGCTACTTCCTGAGCAAAGCCAGATGTCAAGACACTTAAGCCTTATGTAATCTTCTGCTGGCTTTGATTTTTATTCACTTTCTTGCAGAGGTACCCACAAGTGTCTTTGGTGACAAGCTGCGTGCTCAGGTGGAAGAGCGCTTGTCTTTCTATGAGACGGGCGATGTGCCGCGGAAGAATGTGGATGTCATGAAAGAGGCTGTAAAAGAGGTGCGCTCAGAAAAATAACTTTGCTCAAGCTGCCGTATGTGAGAAGCTGGGTGGTATGCTCAACAGGACAATGATCAATTGTCTATTGTTGCCATGGTGTTTAGATATACTCATAAGTTCATAGTCTGTCAATGCTGTGAATGATGAAAAGTCTTTCCCTGACATCACTGAGGGTAGATACTGATTTAATGAGCCTGACGCAGCATTGGTCTTAAGAAGAAAACCTGATGTTTTCGCCCTCACTGTAATTACAAGTTGTTTTTTTTCTCTCTCTCGTCTTAGGCTACTGATGTTGCAGCCGAGATCAAGCGGAAACTGGAGAAGAAGGAAAAGAAACGCAAGAAGCGTGAAAAGAAGTTGCAAGAAGCAAACGGTGAAGACAACGGTGAAGCTGAGGTAATCTTTTATTTAAGTATCTGGCCATGCATGTTTTGATTTGAGGTTTGACCCACTGGTGGTCCTGTCTCAGTGTACGACATGCTATATCAGCCTGACTCCGAACCATTGGCTGGTCCTAAACAATGGACTTGATCACTGAAGTGAGTCAGATATTGCATCCACTTAAAGGATATCATGTTTAAGGCTAGCTTGTAGTGTAAAAAAGTAATTTACCTTTCCCTGACCATGTTTGACATCCGTGCAGGTGGAAAATGGAGAAGCAGACACCCCCATAGTGAAGAAGAAAAAGAAGAAACAAGCGGCCGAGGAGATGGAGGTCCAAGCAGAGGAGAACGGAGCAGATGACACCCCAGCAAAGAAGAAAAAGAAGAGAAAAGCTGAGGAGGTAGAGGAAGTTGTTGCCACAGATAATGGTGCAGAGGAAACTGATACTCCAGCCAAGAAGAAAAAGAAACAAAAGACTGAGACCATGGATGCAGAGGAGGCCCCAGAAACACCAGTGTCCGAGAAGAAAAAGAAGAAGAAGAAAAAAGAGACTGTAGATGAGTGAATGTGGTCAAAGACTGAATCTTTATTTTTGTGTACAGTTTATTTTTATTCATTTTACTCTGAAGCTAGGTCATGTAAGCAGCTTTATGTTCTGTTTTTGTTATTTTTTTGGGCAACCTCAAAGCAGGTTAGACTGCAAAGACATGCTTATAACTGTGCCTTGAAGTCAGTGAAATTTACTTGTACTTCTGTAAATACATTGTATATCAATTAAACTTTTTGTCATGTAAAAACATAGTCTCACTTGTTTTGGGATCTCCAGTATCAGATGTTGATTTAAAGACTTAACTGTAGACTATTCTCACATAATTTGACTAGTGCATCAGCAGTACTTTAGCTATTTGTACCTCACATCCCATACAGTGTCTTAAACGCTTCTTAAAATGTCAGGCTTCTTTAAGCCACCAAACTCACTACTGTCTTGGGGGACAATTTGCCTCAGCAGAAAGATGGGCCCATAATTCAGACTGATTCTGAGAAGTGGAGTTATCACACTGGCAAAATGCCAATTAATTTTAGTTTCGACTTTCTGGACGATCACGGTACACACTGATGTCAGAACACGAGAACAAATTATTTCAAAGCCTCTGTAACACGATGTCTGCAGTAGGCGATTTGTTACTAAAGCTCACTGACACAAATAACATGAGGGTGAGAATTTCTAATGTTGCCTTTGTGTGAGAAAAAGGCTCCTCTGTGCAGACTGTTGTGAATTCATGACGTCTCTGTGAAAGCCTTTTGTCAGCAAAGGTGAAGCTAACAACATGAATGATGGTGGCTCTGCTCTATTTAAGTCAAGTACCAGCCTCACCTGGCAGCGAATATTAATTAATGTCACGAGCTACACCTGTGGGTGTGAAGTCATGACGTTCCTCCCACGTGCAGTCTTGTAATCCATGTAACTGAACACCTGTGTGGGTTTTGCTGAACGTGTTTGTGACTTCAATGTGTGGCTGCCTGTGAATTGACTCACACTTGGTGAGTTAGAACAGGAGACAACACGAGACAGACTCGGGTGACACTTAAATGTACGTTTTGGGGGAGAAAAAAAAGCTATTTCAATGACAGGAAAATGCCATTGACGAAGACTATGAGAAGTTGACACCAACAGTAAAAGATACAAATTAGCTTAAAGCTTAACATTAGCTAAACAGCGCCACAGCCTCGAAATTGACTGTTCAGCTCACCTCATAGAGTTCAACAGCTATAAAGCTTTATTGGAGCTGTATAATGGTATGAAAAGCATCCACATACTCCAATAAATGAATATTGGAAAAATTGATACTTTTCCCATCACAAACCTGAACGACAAGGAAACACTGGCGGCTCCGCGCAGTTGCAGTATTATCGGATTGGACCGCAGCTGAACATAAGCAAGACAAAAGCAGCCGATTGCGGACTAAGCCTCCTCTGACCCCTGTATCCATCCAGAGGAAGATGTCGAGGTGGTTCACTCCTATAAATACCTCGGGATTACCTGGACAGGTTGGACTTGGCTGGGAGGGAACACAGGGGCCCCCTGTCTACAAGAGCCTGAGCCGGATCTACTTCCTGCGGAGGCCTCGACGTCTGCAACAAGATGCTGCAGTGATTTGAGGAGTTGTTGAGCTGGTGTTCCGACAGGATTGTGCTGTGGATTGTTTTTGTTATTTTGACTCACTCTCTATACTTCACATCAACTGAATAGTGAAAAAAGAACGAATTAGTAATTGAATAAAACAACTGAATGTGCTGCTCCTGTGTTGTTAGATTGCATGTTTTCCAGTCATTTTATCTTTGAGCATCAGATATTAATACCACTGACACTTCAAGATACATTTCTGGCACCTTAACATGCACAGCCTGTTGACTGTCCCCAAGAGTCCATGCTGTACCAAACATTTTCATGTGTTTACTTGATGCCTTGACTATTCTGCCTGGGAAAACTTTGGCTCATGATGGATTAGTATATATTCCATGTTAATGAAACTTGTGGGTCTGAATCCAGAAAAAAACAACGTGGTTGATAAATATTGATGCCAGACCCATACAATATGCTCATAACTTTTAATTTGGACAACAAGGATTAAACCAATGTTAAAATGACATCAAATCCAAGGCCTGGCTGGTCAAACCAACCAACTAGTAAGAGTTGAGGAATGAGAGACAGATGGAGGGAAATGGGGCAAAAAAGAAAAGTCAAGCTATCAACTCAAGTCACCCTCAATATAAGGATTCACAGATGCAGGAGACCAAAGTTACAAAAACTTATTTCCTCTAAAATAAAAAAAGGCCTTTGCCGTAAAAATGATGTGTAGAATCTATGTACATCATTCTCAATTCATGTATGCATACAAAAAAATCCACATCGCAAGATGCTTGTGTTCAAGTATATTCACCAACTCCATCTCCATGATTTAGCATTCTCATCTTTCCACATTTTTTTTGAAATAAAATGTCCTTCAAAATAAAAACAAAATGCAGAAAACCACATTTTATGTCCTACCAATACATATATACTGTATAAATACATACATAAATATATTTTACATACAACAGCCATAAATTTGAAAAGGGGATATACAGAGCAAAGGGTGGGGGGGTGGTAGTGTGTGTTTTAGCTTGTATTGTAAAATGGTTTGTCCCTCTATGATCTCGTCAGTCAGATACGCAGGTGTGGTGCTGTGTGGTGTTGTCTGTCCACACGCGCGCACACACACACACACACACAACGTAGATGTAGCCATCTCAGTTGGCCCAGTAGGGGGAGCTGCCGTAGCTCGACTTGTTGACTTGGCTCTTCTGCTGCAGGCTGCTGGACTGGCCACGCTGGCTAGGACCACCCTGAACATGGAAAGACATGCGTGTAAACGTCTGAGAAACTCTCAGCAGTGAAACCTGTGCAACTGCTGGAAAAATATCTGCGAGTGCTACCTGTCCATCCTGAGCTAGATGGTGGTGCAGCAGCTGCGAGTGTGGTTGCTGGTGAGGCAGGATGTGGAGGAATGGGGCCGGTGCATAGCCTCCAGGAGCTGCTCCAGGGTTCAGAGGCCCCGGACCCCCCAGTGCTGATGGCAGGCTGAAGGGAGGAGGGGTCCCTGCATGGAAACCCTGCTTATCAAAAGACTGCAGAATAAAAAGGATGCATTAAACTCAAACTTGATTATTTATTATTATAAACAACAACTGTACAGCAAGGCAACAGGGTGGGTGGGGGGTTTGAGGCTCACCTGGGTCTTATTGTAAACACTTCCACTGATATCTGGCACACCCGAGTTACTGGACGTCACTGAGACGCCTAGCAGAATGACAGCAACAACATTAACACATTACAATTCCAAAACTACTTTAAAAATCAAAATTTAAAAAAGGTATGAGAAACAGTGAGTGTTTTTTTTCTTCTGACCTTTCCCGGGCCCAGTAGCAGCAGATTTGGCTTGTGCCTGTGAGGAGGAGTTGTATCCTTTACTGTAGTCCACGCCTGCTGGGCCCGCTGTCAGCTCCTCATACCCTGGACAGAAAAACATCAACTCAGAATTCAAAACAATACACACTATTTCCTGTGCAAAAAAATCCAAATAATAATAATCATAATAATAATACATTGGGAATTAACCCAGAATCCAATTAATTTCCCAAACTGTAAACATTATTTTTAACCTAAATGTATTGGTGTGCTCACTAACCTGAGCTGAAGGTGTGCTGGCCATAACCGCTGGGCTGCTGCTGTGTCTGCTGCTGGAAGGGGCTAGCCGAGGGGTTTCCCAGACCAAGGCCCATACTGTGCTGCTTGGCTGAGGCTGGTCCCGGACCCCCGGGAGGAACAAACATGGTGGGTCCATACTGGAAGGCAGCAGCACTGGGTACGGCACCGGGCACCCCAGGGTAGTAAGGCAGGCCTGTGTAGCTGTAGCCTGGAGGCAGAAAAGCCTGCTGACTGCTGTGGTGCTGCGGCTGGCCCTGGGGCTGAGGTTGGGCCTGAGGAGGCTGAGGCTGGGCCTGGCTCTGTCCTTGGCTCTGGCCCTGGGGAGGCTGCGGGGCCGCCAGGCTTGTAGGGGGTGCCGGGGAGGTGGAGTCATTCCTGCCAAACTTTGTGACTTCACCTGTCAAACAGGGGAGGTGTCAGATGAGAACAAAACACTGGATTTTAGGATTTTCGACAAGGCTAGCAAAGGGTTAAGCTGTTTTACCTGAGTAGGGGTTGTTGGCTAGGCTTCCGTCTCTGCCAGAGAGAGTCGCTGTGGGGCCAGGGAATGTGATTCCATAGTAATCCTGCAAAGAGGGCTAAAGGGGCAGAAGAGGATCAGGAGAGCCATTCAACAACCAAACAAGCTAAAAAACTTGAGTGAGGACTAGAGAAGAAGCAAAGAGCTGTGTGGTGCTGAGGCTCACCATTGGCAGTCTGGACTGGAGCATATGGAGGTCTTCGTAGCCATATATCTGCTGTGAAACGCAAGACAGGTACAGTCAGCTTGTAAAATGGCAAAATGTGCCAAAATAAAAACTGGAAAAATTAATGTAGTTTAAGAACAAAATTACAGCTGACAACTGAACTAAATAAGTAATCCACAATGATTCTAGATCCTGAAGGGCTACTTACTGGGTATGCTGGTAGCAGCCCCCCTGGGCCCATGATATACTGGTTGGGCAGTAGAGGAGGCACTCCCTGGGACAGGTTAGGAGGAGCTTTACCTGTCAATACGATGGCACAACAGCTATCACTTTCATGTACTTTTGTGACGAAACAGCAACAATTCCAACTATTTGGATTTGGATCATTGTGGGAGCACAACAATGAGAGAAAACAACCAATCACACATCAACATTCCCAGTGTCTTAGGTGTGTGTACCAGTGGCGGAGGAGAGCAGGGGTGTGGTCCTTGGGGCAGAGAGGTTGGACGTGGCAGTAGCTCCATTGGAGCCAAGTCCCAGCACTGTGCTGGTGGCGGCAATGCCACCGACTGCGCTGCTCATGTTGCCCATGTTGGCCAGGTGGCTGATGCTGCTGCTGCTACTGTTGCTGCTGTTGTGGGTCGAATGGAGTGCTGAGGCTGAGGGCTGCGATGACGTGTAGGAGCCAGAGGAAGGAGCCAGAGAGCTCACGCTGCTGCTGTCAACACTGGTGTACTGAGGACAGAGAGGAAGGAGGAGATGGGTTCAATTTTAAATAAGTCTGTTTTTCAGGTTTCATTTGGCAGTGCATGCATGCATTTATATACTGCAGATGAGGGGGTACCTTTTCTACATGGCGGTCACCCAGGTGGGATAGGACCATTTACCCTCCACATTTTTATGGCATTAATCGTGTTTTAATTGTCCTCTTTTATACTTGCATGGAGTGCAAGCTTTGTGAATCAGCATGAATATAATCAGTCATCTGCTGGAATATTTGAATTTTTTATCAAAAATGTAGTCAAGAAATTCAATATTTTTGTGATTCCGGCCGTTCTCTCTTGAAATAGGCACTAAATGTCTTGATCACCTTAATTGTGGCTGTGACTGTGATTTTAGATGGTATTCAGTGTCTTGTATGAACATGGTTGCATGTAACGTAATACTGATAATGCTGAAACCATGCAGCTTTATGTGGCATTCAACAGATTCAGCTGTTAGGTGACTTAACCTTTGTAATGATATGCAACCAAACAGAAGGTTTTAGTAATCATACTTGTGGAAGACGAGACAGGTACTTACAGCAAGAGAGCTGGAGCCCAGAGCTGAAACTGAGGAATGACTGCTGACATGGCTGTAGAGGGAAGGCAGAGAGAAAAGAGTGATGATCCGTGAACTGCTGTGGTAGTGACAACTTCATAATATTTTAGTTTGTGCACTGCTACTCTTCTCAATTCAATAACTACGCTTATTTTTTTGTTGGATGCAAGAGACCATTTTTAACATTAAGAAAGTACCACTTTCAAAAAGGTTGTAAACAAAGTCTGCCATGTGTATGCGTGTTACCTGTTGAGAGAGTTGAGCTGGCTGGCTGAGGGCAGGTCCTGTGCCAGGTTGGAGAGTGTGGAGCTGTGTGCGGGCAGCGTAGATGGTAAGTGGGAGGAGGGTGCTGAGGCACCGTTGGCGCTGATGTTCAGAGACGGCGACTCTGGCTTTGGTGTGGAGGACGCTGATGAAGCTGGGAGGAGTAGGAAAGAAAAGGTCTTCATTTGTAATACACTCAAAATAGCACAGCCTAAGAAAGATGGCTGTCGGTAGACAATTACGATAGAGAGAGTATGCATTGAACAAATAAATCAGTAGTTGGTAACTTACTGTCTAGAGCAGCAGAGGTCCTTACACCATTCAGACCATTCTGGTGATAAGAAAATGAAGCTCAGTGTTTGCGTATTCCCGTGGTTCTCAAACTTTTTCTATCTTAGCAAAATAGCATCAGAGCACTTTTGTTTCTTTGTGTCACCACATTCATGCAACTTTAGGCCTGCTCAACATCGACGCACCCCCCCTGCAGTTAAATTAATGTATTTGAAAACAAGGACATTACAACTTAAAATTTCACAGACAATTTGTCAGACAGTTTCCCAACAACGGGCTGATCCTCAAGGGACCGTTGACCATTGACCAGATGTGCGATATCTATCTATCTATCTATCTATCTACTACTTGAACAACAATATTTTTACCCTCATGGAATATATTTGAAATTTAATGATTTCTCATCTTAGTCAAATACAAAAGTTAAAAGCCCTAAAGGGCAGGATGGATCTGTTGGCTTTTCCTACTCACCATGACTGGCCCCGTGGCCTCTTTGCTCTGGGAAAAGGCCAGTCGTGTGTGAGGGGGCATGGTCCCATCGTAACCCCCTCCCACAGAGAAGTGAGAGGAGGGTACAGAGGAGGGGGCGGTGGAGGTTGACGAAGAAGAGGAGGGAGGATTGGTGGAGCTGGCAGTCCCTAATGAGGAGGGAGGGAGGCTGGGCAACGCCACCGAGGTGGAGTGATATACTGGCTCTGATGAGGAGAGGGGCAGAGGCAGGGCAACGGAGAGAGGGCTGCCCAGCGACTCACTGCAAGACAACAGCAGGGGGAGGAGAAGAAGAAGTTATAAGATGAAATTAGTCCAGATGAGAAATCCTTGAAGAGAAGGATTTAGTGTACTATAATCATTATGAATCATTTTTGGTATGCGTCTTTTATATCTGATCTGTAGTGTTTTAGAATGAATCTCTTCAAATGCACAGTTTCTGTAGTAATATACAGTGCATCCGGAAAGTATTCACAGCGCTTCACTTTTTCCACATTTTGTTATGTTGCAGCCTTATACCAAAATGGATTAAATTCATTTTTTCCCTCAAAATTCTACACACAACACCCCATAATGACAATGTGAAAAAAGTTTTTGAGATTTTTGCAAATTTATTAAAAATAAAAAACCTGAGAAATCACATGTACATAAGTATTCACAGCCTTTGCTCAATACTTTGTTGATGCACCTTTGGCAGCAATTACAGCCTCAAGTCTTTTTGAATATGATGCCACAAGCTTGGCACACCTATCTTTGGGCAGTTTCACCCATTCCTCTTTGCAGCACCTCTCAAGCTCCATCAGGTTGGATGGGAAGCGTCGGTGCACAGCCATTTTCAGATCTCTCCAGAGATGTTCAATCGGATTCAAGTCTGGGCTCTGGCTGGGCCACTCAAGGACATTCACAGAGTTGTCCTGAAGCCACTCCTTTGATATCTTGGCTGTGTGCTTAGGGTCGTTGTCCTGCTGAAAGATAAACCGTCGCCCCAGTCTGAGGTCAAGAGCGCTCTGGAGCAGGTTTTCATCCAGGATGTCTCTGTACTTTGCTGCATTCATCTTTCCCTCTATCCTGACTAGTCTCCCAGTTCCTGCCGCTGAAAAACATCCCCACAGCATGATGCTGCCACCACCATGCTTCACTGTAGGGATGGTATTGGCCTGGTGATGAGCGGTGCCTGGTTTCCTCCAAACGTGACGCCTGGCATTCACACCAAAGAGTTCAATCTTTGTCTCATCAGACCAGAGAATTTTGTTTCTCATGGTCTGAGAGTCCTTCAGGTGCCTTTTGGCAAACTCCAGGCGGGCTGCTATGTGCCTTTTACTAAGGAGTGGCTTCCGTCTGGCCACTCTACCATACAGGCCTGATTGGTGGATTGCTGCAGAGATGGTTGTCCTTCTGGAAGGTTCTCCTCTCTCCACAGAGGAACTCTGGAGCTCTGACAGAGTGACCATCGGGTTCTTGGTCACCTCCCTGACTAAGGCCCTTCTCCCCCGATTACTCAGTTTAGATGGCCGGCCAGCTCTAGGAAGAGTCCTGGTGGTTCCGAACTTCTTCCACTTACGGATGATGGAGGCCACTGTGCTCATTGGGACCTTCAAAGCAGCAGAAATTTTTCTGTAACCTTCCCCAGATTTGTGCCTCGAGACAATCCTGTCTCGGAGGTCTACAGACAATTCCTTTGACTTCATGCTTGGTTTGTGCTCTGACATGCACTGTCAACTGTGGGACCTTATATAGACAGGTGTGTGCCTTTCCAAATCATGTCCAATCAACTGAATTTACCACAGGTGGACTCCAATTAAGCTGCAGAAACATCTCAAGGATGATCAGTGGAAACAGGATGCACCTGAGCTCAATTTTGAGCTTCATGGCAAAGGCTGTGAATACTTATGTACATGTGATTTCTTAGTTTTTTATTTTTAATAAATTTGCAAAAATTTCAAAAAAACTTTTTTCACATTGTCATTATGGGGTGTTGTGTGTAGAATTTTGAGGAAAAAAATTAATTTAATCCATTTTGGAATAAGGGTGTAACATAACAAAATGTGGAAAAAGTGAAGCGCCGTGAATACTTTCCGGATGCACTGTATATATATATATATATATATATTAAGAGATGCAACTGGAAAGTCAGCAGTGACAGTACCTGAGCGGTTTGGAGTACAGGCTTGTCTGGCTCTGTGTCCCTGGTCCTGGTGCAGGTGGTGCTGGGGCAGGGGCCGGCGTGGACTCCCTGGACGCCGCACTCACGCAATTGTCCACAACTCCGAACTCTGGTAATGCAGACTCCGAGCCAAAGTCCAGCGCGCCAAACTGGAGGTTTAGTCCGGGGACGTCAGCCGAGCCTGGCATCTCTACCGCCGTGGAGGGGATCTGCCAGGAAGGAGGGAACACAGGACCATAATACTAAGTTCATATAACTATTTGTATTTGGTCATTGTTGCTTTGATGATAAAGCTGCAGACTCTCAGAATCCCAAACCCTAACCCTAACCCACACACATCCACCCCTACCTTCGATGTGGGAGGTATCCTTCGTTTCTGGCCTTTGAGCTGTGCCCGTTGCTGCTGTGGTGTACTGCTGCCCTGAGGGTCCAGCCCTGCGCCGGGGGCAGGAGGTTTAGCACCAGCAGCAGCCATCACCGGGCCTGCCTGTGCTGGCGTGCTGATGTGCTGGGGAGCAGGTGAGGCTGAAGCAGGGGGCGCTTGTTGTTGCGATGGAGGACTGGGTTGACGTGCCAGAGGCAAGGAGGGGCCGGTGTGCCTCTGAACCAGCTGGCTCAGCACAAGAGAAGGCTCTGGCTGCAGGCCAAACTCACCTGCAGATGCACAAAAACACACAGGTCAAGGATTTCAAAAAAAAAACCCAGACAGACTTGCATGCTTGACCGTCCCACATGAACACTTACGGCTGAACTGCGAGGACAGCGAGGTGGTGTTGGATTCTGAAGCCTTTATGTCCCAGCTAGATGAGGAGGGTGGAGGTACAGGTGCTCCCAGGCCTGGCAGTCGGCCAATGGAGGCGTTACTCCCTTGAGTGCTGGCAGGAGGCGCGGCCTGGGATGAGGGTAGCGGACCCAAGCCAGGACCCTTCAGCTGTTCCAGTATCTGAGCTCCGGCGCTGGGCTGAGTCCTTTTGGCCTGGCCCAGGTCCCCGAAACCAGCTCCCAGAACTGACGACTGGCACAGACAGGAGGAGAGAGTGTAATCTTCAGTCTTTGTTTCTGTGTGTGTGTTTATTTACATGTGATAGAAGAAGGAATGGGTATGAAAAAGCATCTGTTTTTACCAGAGCAGCATGTGCGTAGCTTGTGCTACTGGTGGCGTTGCGACTGGGGGGCGGCTGCTGTTGCTGCTGCGGTGGCTGGTGGTGGTGGTGGGAGTTGGTGAAGACCAGACTCTGAGAGGAAGAGGAGGAAGGTGGTTCTCTTCCTCCACCCACAGGCTTCTGCAGCAGAGAGGCGAGGTCCAGACTAACACAGAAACAGTTGGTAAAATCAATTAGAAAATGCTTGCAAGACACCAAGCACTGTTGCACAAAATAGTTGTAAAATTAAGTTACACTGAAATAAGAGATCTATGATGAACCAGTTACTGACCTTTGCCCAGGTGTGATGTGGTTCTCAGCAGCAGGTGCACATGAGGAGGTGAACACTTTGGTCTCTGAGAGCTGCAGGAACACACAAAAACACAAAAGATACAAAATGTTTTAAATATACACCCAAACATTTCATTGTGATTGACAAACTTCTCTGGTCATGTGCGACCCTTTGTGTCAACTCACACTAACATCCTCACTCCAGTCCTCAGGTGCCCAGTCTTCGAAGGTACTCCGCCAGGCAACTAGAGGACAATCAATCAGTCACACAGTTCAAACACAGGTGGGATGAGCCGGTGAACAAGAGGCAGGATGCCTGTAGCTTATGTACATTTGCATGACATACACAGAGCTACATAGTACTTTCTGCTCAATACACTGAATGTATTTGTTCATCACAGAATTGCCTTCAAAGGTCAAGAGTGGCATGAAGAGCTCACCTGTCCCATCTGTGCTGTTGTTGGCCACCGTGTCCCACATCTCCGATTGAGTGGTACCGGTCCCAGACTCTGAGGTATAGTCTGCAGGATTGAAGGTCCTGGGGGAGAAGAGAGATATTTTTAGTTACACAGCAATAAACTAAAAGGGGCAGAAATTGGTTGACAGTGCGTGAAATCAGATTTAGTTAATTGTTTCCCCAACAAACATTATCTGGAGTAATACTGTTTATCATCTCTACTATTCATTTGTCAAAGCTCCCATTAGAAGAGGGATGACTTTGCTTTGGCCTTGGGGTTTCTGGTGCTGTTTAGAAGCTTAGGTGGGATACGTTTATTATTTTCTTAAGATACCACATCTGAATGGGACTAGTGACTACAGACTCCATCTTTTAGGAGCAAACACAAAGCTATGGAAAAATGCACCACTAATTCAGAGGCCAAATCCAAACAAGCAAAATTAACATTTCCTGGCCTGAAAAACACTCTGGTCCTGATTAATTTACACCTAAAAGTATGTGAAAACTCCCTGTGAGTGTGAGTGTGTTGCCACCATACCCCATGCCCTGGGCGGAGAACCGGCTCCCTGCTGGTGCCCTGCCTCTACCTCGACCTCCAGATCCTGCATAACATTCACCCAAAAGTCAACAACATCCACTCAAGTGTTGGGCGTACTGACAGCGCTTCAATGTGCATCTGCTCACCGCGGCCACCTCTGACCCTCCGACCTCGATCCGAACCTCTGTCCACTGGTGTCACCTCCACGCCATTCTCCTCTGGACGGGCTGTTTGTGGACAAACAGCACATGCACACAAAAATGAGAAAAGAAACTATAACAGTATAATGTAATCAAACATGATACTGAGACGCTACAGAAGAGACAAGGGGCTCTGAACTAGATTTAAAGTCATGTGAAGTTTAGACTCCATACCCTGTCGGCTGCGACTGGCCCCTTTGCCCTTGCGGCTGGCAGCCGCACGGCCCTTGCTAGCCTCCCTCTCTCCTTTCTTCTCCCTGTTCTCCTTGTTCTCCTTGCTTTCTGATGGACCCTCCTTCACCAGGGGCTTCTTCTTCCCTACTGTCTCCCATGAGGTCTAAACACACAACAGGAGTGACAGGACAGAGAAGAAATACAATTAAAAACCCCAGAAAGAATCAATTAAAACATGCAACAACAGCAAAATAAAACAAGTTGCAGGATTAGTGAAATTGGAGCACAAACTTAAAAACTATAAAACAAGATAAACACTGACAAATTGCTTCAATGAGCACAGCAGGCAGTGCAGCTTAAATCTAAAAAATATATTTCTTTGCCTTTATTTCAGAGACATTTCCCAGACACTGCAGTAGACTGCGGTTGTTTGAAAACTGCATTTGAACTTGTGTATTTTGTTCAAGAGGATAAAGAGACACTATACCAAACACTACAGGGCACAATAAAAACATTTCTGGAAACGGTTACAGAAAAGCTGTGATGCAGGCTATTTTTTGACCAACAGTATGTACTTAAGTGTGCACTACTACGCAGCTGTGTTATGTAAGAAAAACAATATCAGACAAATGCTTGTAATTGGTAGATATTCAATATTAAATGACTCCGATTGAAATTAAGGGCAAAAAAACTTTCCTAAAACATACTGATTATAACTATACAGTCCCTTCAATTAGTTAATTATGTAATAGGCCACTCTTCTCTTGTGCTACACCAGCAGAAGAAAACTCACTAAGTAAGCATTCCTTTTGTTTATGACAGTTAAGATCTTGAAGAAAACAGTAGAAGCAGATGTAATCGGAGGGTTGCAGTATATACCATAACAGTAGAGACTTCACGTAAAGGGGAAAACCAGCTATTTGCTATTTTTGGATTTCCATGAAACCAAAACAACACCATGGGTAGCCGCCTGGCTGGCTGCCCTGCCCTACAGCCTCTCCTCGCCATCTGTGCTGGCTGGTATTCTTCAGAAATGTGGGGACACTTACTCACTCTGACTCGCAACACACAGGCAGAACAACACCCAAGTGTTTGCCAGACATTTGGTAGCCTGTTTGACTTTGCTCTCTGAGCAGTAGAGGGTAAAAATGGTGTACAATAGTGTGCCTTCATGCTACAAGTCCCTGATGTTAGAAAGAGAAATCTACTTAACAGTCAAGGTGGCAAAGGACAGCTCAGAGACTGATTTTAATAAGTGCCAGAATTTATTTACAACAGCACATACACAACAACGTTGTGTTTTTCACATTTGTCACATCTTCTGTGCATGTTACATAACTTGAAATCTAGCGGTGATGTGCAAAAGTGCTTTATTTTTTCTTAACTTAGAAAAGGGGCAAAGAGATATAAAATATCTTTCCATATTGTTTTTCCTGGCCATCGTGTTGAAAATGGAGCTGAAGCCTGACAGGGTGTCTACACAGTGCATTTCAGCTGCTTTTTTCACCATATGATTCTATTTTAAATCAATACAGCTGTCTTCACAGGCCAGCACACTGGCTTGCATTTCGCTTTACATGCATTTTAAAAGCAAAACTACAGTGATTGTGTATTGGCCTCCAAGTGCTGCTGAAACGTGGGTGACTACAAAGCAATACTCTCCCTGAATACATCCGATGTAGACACTGATGGAGTGATGCTTCATAGCCTCAGCAGGCATGGTGATAATCTACAGTGGTTAAGAAAATTCTACATGGTGACAGACCTCTGCTCAATATTGGGCGGTGGTGCTATACTAGGTATTTTGTGTGGTCACCAGATTCCACATGCTAATAATAATGATAAAGGTAAACGCTGTCCCGCCCTAACAGGTCCAACTAAACTAAGAAGAGTCATTGACATCAAACAGTCTTTATACGCCTACACAGTCCTAACAGGGCATCAGGCACAGTAAGTGAAAACACCTGTGTGCAGTTTGTGTGCCCTCACATCAACGAGCCAGCATGCACAATACCAGGACCACTTACTCTTGCTGTCACATGTCAAAACGTCTGCTGTGAAAAAGATGTATTTGATTTGTGGCAGCACAAGTACAATTTGAAATTTTGAGAATTAATGATTATTCTCACTTATTTTCACAGTCCATTTTTTTTTACCCCTCATACGTTTTCCAAATTTAAATTACACATCTCTGTAAAAACTGTTTTCATACAGGGCTGCAGAATATTCTGCCTTCCCAAAAAAATGAATCTATTCACATCGAAATAGGGAATTCATATAGTTGAAAATGAGATTAAATAAGAAACAATGTAATTTACCATGTCAGAGGTGCTCTCCAGGAGAAAGTTGATGGCTCTACTAACATCCTCATTGCAGTCGTGAAGCGCTACCATGCACTCATCCTGGTTCTTCCCAGTCACCTCCATGAGCTGGAAAAAGCAACACACACACACACAAGCATCAAATATGCATTTTTCATTTTCCACATTGACTCGTGGAACAGCTCAGCCTGACTCGGACAGTGAGCCTTGTATTGTCTGGCTAATGTGTTCCTCACCTGGTTAACTTTGTCCTCAAAGTCAGCATCATTCTTGTCATAAATCACCTGGGCGAGCCGGATCTGTTCAGCAGTAGCCTGCAACACAGAGACCAATAGGTAAAAGTTTGGTTAACAGGAGAAAAGAAAAAAAGGGAAACAACAAGGTAAATCCACTCAGTGGCCACTTTACTAGGTACACCTGTAACATTTAAAAGGTCCCATATTATGCTCATTTCAGCTCTACATTTTTATTCTGGGATTCCACTAGAGTAGCTTTGCATCATTCACAGTACAAAAAAGTCCTTATTTAGCTTCTACTGGCCCTTTGTGCATTCCCTCAGTTCACCCTCTGTCTGAAACAAGCCACTTTAGACAAACTGAACAACCTCTGAAAACTTGAAGAGTAGTCCTAAACAGAGCTGTCGAATAACTTAGGCAGACTGAGCGGGTGGATGAGTGTCCCTGTATTTGGTGGATGTGCTGTGCCTGGAGCAGAAGACCTGCTGGGGGCGTAGTTGAGTGCGGTGACTGTATAGCTGCGACATCACAACCTTACAGAAGTCCTGGTGACTTGTTTAAAAGGCACAGTTTCTGAATACGGGCTGTGTGCATTTCTGAGCTCGCGTTTTGATACTTTCACAGTATTTATACAGCACCTAGACCTGCTTTATAACCAAAAGTCATGGAAATCTCACTTTCTACAATATGGGACCTTTAATACAACAGCTTTGTCATAGATTCTACCTTTACAAAGACAATAATGTTCAGTTTTGATTGACATTGTCTGAAAGATATTAATTTAATATCTATTTAACTATATATTTATCATTGAGGGTGTAGTTTATAGTGGTGTTGACCTGAACAGTATTACATTGAGTGGTGTTTCTAATGTTTTGCCCACCCATTTACAAACATGTGGGGGGAAGAATATTACAAACACATGCAGTCCAGTACAACACCATCACTAACTATGACCTAGTAATAAACTTGTAGTTGAATCAACACCTGTCAGAGGGTTTTAACAAAAGCTTAACATTATAAGCTTCGTACAGGAAGAATTTGTCGCTGAGCTGTTGAACTGGGTTGTATAGATGTACCTAAAAGGATTAATGAAATTGTTAGCTTAGTTTTCATTGCCTGAAATCACTGACAACAAAGAAATGGCTACTAAGCAAGTGCCTCCTATTCTCGCAATTAAAAGTGAATGTAATATGTGGCCTTGATAAAAAAAAAAATTAAAAATCCTTTTCAATATTGACCAGGGACTTTTCCTTGCATAATGTGAGCACTGTGGTTTTGTTGGCATGGGTAGTCGTGTGCACACTGGTGTTTTGTCTCAACATTTCTGTGGCTGAGAGGAGTGTGCTTTCATTAAGTCTTTTCGTGTTCATGCGGTTGCGGCAGCTCACCTGTATCTGTTTCTGTGGTTGTGATGTGTGAGTGGCAGCAGGCAGCGCTTTTTCCCGAGGGCCCCGGGCCTTGTCGCCGCCCAGCGAGCTCATCATATACAGTATATACAAAACTCTGTATGTACAAAATAGAAAAATCTGCAAAAGGAAACAAGAAACCAGGAAGGATGAGTGAGGTTGACCAACAGTTCTTAAAACCACAGATTATGTTCAAAACACACACACTAAGTTCATTTACAATGTTGTTACAGCAGAGTGTCAATGCTTTCCCTTGTGTGCATACCTTGAAGGAAATAAAGGTTTAATACCAGAAATGTGTGTTGTGAGCATAGCTAAGCCTTATTGCACAATCATGAATACTGCCCTTATGGAGGCTTTAAGACACACAGTTGGTCTGGTGACAGAACAGCTTTGCTGAAAATCTAGGACAAGGAGGGAGAGCGACCCTGTGTCCTCTTACAAACAGCACAGACCACAGAGTGTGTGAGGCAGAACAATTACACACCCTGACCTCACATCCCCTCTAACTGCTAGATAGTTTACCACAACTAAGATTATATAAATACACACACACACACACACATCCGTAACACTTAACTACTGCAGTAAAACGCAGTAATATTCTGTGTGTATCTGACAACTGAGTCCTGTACAATTTGCACTTGCTGCAAATTGGGTATGATACCACACAACCAAGAATTAATAATTTTCAGTAGCAAATATTAAATGCTTAAAACACACAGACACAGACAGACAGACAGACAGACACACACACACACAGGGCTTAATCTATCTGTACATACAAAAGGTGATTGCTCAATACTGTAATATAATATGAATTGCAAACTTCGACTATGGTGTCCATTACTAGAATAATAACTACAGTTATAATAACTACTCCCCACTGACCTATTTGTTTTATGTCAGAGAACAATAGCAATCCAGTTTACAGTGTCTGAGTGACGATGGCGAATGCACTGCTGCCATTGGCTGCTGGACTGAACAAAGCTAAAGCAAAAGGACGAACTGGCTTTAAATGCAATTTCAGTGAAACATTTCAAGACGTATTTTATTAACTGAAGAACCCGAGGCGGCAGCAGCACTTTGTATTTAATAAATCAAACATTAACATATCATTACAAGTATCGACGGTATTAGACACAAACAATAACAAAACAATCTTGCAGTAACGTTAACTCTCCACATCTCAATTGTCCATCGCAGTAATTTGGGCATTCAGAAATGACAAATCAAATACCAGATAAGTAACATGTACGCGTTAACGTATATTAACATCTACCTGGTTACAGCTACCTAACTGACAATTTAGCAACAATTTATTTTAGTAATAGAGCAATCGGAGCGTTGTTTTGAACCAATGCTAACGGTAGCCCGTTGCTGTTAGGTTACTTATTTCTCGAGTCTGCATGTGTTAACACTAACGGTTGAGGTTGCATATTTATCTTGCAAAAACAAAATCAGATTCTCGTAACGTCGTTTTCGACTTAACACTGACCGACTTGGTGCTGTTGGTACTATGATCCCTTTGTCCCCGCTAGCATGAACTCAAGTTAGCTACTAACATGCTAATGCTGACACTACATCGTCGATACTGAACAAACGATGCGGTGGGGATGAGGCTAGCGTTAGCTAATGAAGCTATGTAGGTTAAATCTGGTCCAACTTGATAGCCAACGGCCGTCTAACTGGCGTGCTAAAGTCTTACATGTATTTATAGATCCGCACACTTATCTAACGATAGGCTCAGTTACATCAGGCATGTCCTCGACATCTAGACAACAGGCTAACCAGCTAACAACATAGCGTTAGCTGTATTAAATCTAAAGAAAAAGGCCTCGCAGCGGAGCACAATCCCATCCCGACATTGCTCGCCGGGAAACAAGACAACAGAAAAATTGCGAAAGACATCCCTCACAACCCCGTGTAAGCAGCGCAACGAAGCCAGCGACCAACAATTTCAGCGAAAATGCCCTTAAGTGTATGGTTTAAACGCGTTGAAATACAGAAACTGGACTTGAAAAACATGAGAAATTTGTTTTTGTTACCTGCTAACACGCTTCACTCGGCCAGCAGCAGACAAGGTGGTCACGTGACGTGCGCTGCCGCGGTGGATGCTCCGCTCTCCTCTCCGGGTCACAACTAACTTCTTAACCTTCAACGCTCACTATCAAACACACGTCGTTAAAACTAGGGTTGATGTCGGACTTTAATGTCTAAATACTTCTCATTTTCTTTTCTGTTGTGCTTATTAAAGATGCACAGAGCTGCATCATTTCTACAGCATCCGATCACAATGCAGACTGCTCTACCAGTGACCTTTCTGTCCTGAAAGCTACCATATGTTTGGATAACACTAATGGCATCATCTAAATTAGCCATGACACATTTGTATACAAAAAATATTTCTATTGGATAAAAAATAACAAACGTTACATCAATATACATTTTATTTTTATTATTTACTCTTTTTAAAGATTTAATAGCTTGTTTTTTTCCAGATGTTCATATCTTACAATATCCTCAGATTCAGTCATTTGTAAAAACATTCATGAGGCATGTATAAAAAAAACAGGGCATCACCAAGTAGACAGATCAATCCACACACTTGCTCAGACATATACATAAAAATGTATGCAATTGTCCCTATGTATTTTACACATACATATACACATTTATATATAAAATACACTTTAAAAGTGTTGGTTATTTGTTCAATTTGTGGTCGTAATTGGGGTTTCTCTTTTCGATCGGTCATTATCATGAAAACTGGAGAAAAGTTCCATGTAGAAAAGGAAAACTATGATCGCCTGTGGCAGTCTTTCACAGAAAGACTTGAGGAAGGCAAAAACGTAACTCAAGCCTACCCTGCCTCTACCGAACAAGGAAAAAGAGCAGAATCACTCACTCCTTGGTACAAAACAAGAGGAAAAAAAAAAAGAAAGCTTTACAACTGTGACAACAAATGTATGTGCCTGCAGCACTCCAGGGTTGAGTTAAAAAATTCTCATTAGTTCTCTTTGCACCCTTTTTGCTGAATGGTTGAGAAGATAAAAGTGAGCCACTACAGATCTTCTCCCCAGTTCCTGCAGAGGAGTCCCAGGATGCAGTGATTAAAGGCTCCCCTATCTATCAATCAATCATATATGATGATACTTAACTTGCTACCAAAACTTTAAATCTTAGGGTTAATTCTCTAGTAACACCAGAACAGATGTAGATCAGGATTTTAACACCAGTAACGGGACAAATCTACTGAAAGCATTCTGGTTCAAGAGAACAGGAACTTAAGCAAAGGGCAAAAAGACAATATATCCTTCAAAAGAAGCCGATATAAACACCCCTGACCAACCAAATAAAGGTGGCAGAGAAACGGGAAAATAAATACAAACAAAGCAAATTAGAATATCAGCAGGGGGTATGCCTGTCAAATCACACAGAGTCAAAAAATAAAATATGCATTTGTTGGGATTAATTCATAGCAGAACAACACTGCATTTAGCAATCTTAATGTTTCTCCTTTACACCATCTCAGTGAGAAAAATATGAACACAAAGTCCCATTTTTGATTGGCTTCTTCGTTTTACTTCCGACAGGAGAAGAGAGAAGTTCTTTGTGATTGTTGTGGGACAGGACGGGCTGTTCCAACCAGCAAATATTCTCCACCAAACGTAACTGCACGCCGGTTCAGTCCTTCAAAGTGTATCGTCTCTTCAGTCCTTCTCCCGCTGTCCCTCTCTTTTATTGCCGTCCATTTCAGTGAGAGAATGAAAAGGAACTTTTTTTGGGAGAAAATTCCACAAGTATTTCACAAAGACTGTCCTTTATCACAGAGGATGCAGCAGTAAACACTATCCTTACATACAAAAACAAGCCAGCAAAAGACCACAGCCTAATCCCTGCGGGTTGGATGTACATGTTTAAATGATGAGAATATGTATTACTTTATTCTTAATGTTTTGCAAAACTCTTCTGAGTTAATTAGTGGCAGACTTTGCAGCTCTTGAGAAAACTACTAGTTAATTGTTTGTTCATTTTCATATAAAAAACTGAGTAGCTGAGGTGGAAGGAGCAAAGGAATAACTGGAGGAGAGGGGATAGTGTAATGGTGGACACAAAGATACACAACAACAATATTCAAAGCCGTGATACGGTGGGGGCAAGATCATGCTCCTGAGTCCACGTGTGAGCAAAACAGAGTGACAATTCAATGAGCAAGAGGGATACCAAAGACGGTGGAGTCAACAGACTGGAAGAGGGAGAGTAATGGAGGGACTGGTTAAGTAAAAATCTGGACGAGGATGTAGTGATAGAGTGATGGCGGAGACCAAGAGGCTAGCTCCACAGTCCTGCGTAGTTGCCGTGCAGGCCGGAACAGAGGGGTCCACCTGCTACAAACAGCTTGGTGCCAGAGTCGTCATAGCAGTGGGTGTACACGGCATTGGGGAAGGAATGAATGTCCGAGAAGTAACTCCTCCAAGTCTCATCGTGATTCTGAAGGCAATACAGAGAGGTGGAGAGCAGGAGAGAGGGAGGTGAGGAGAGAGGAAAGGAAACATTATGAAAACGCATGCAGTTTAGCACTTCATTCTTTCAAAAAAGGAGTAGTTATTGAAGACAAATAGACAAAAAAAAAGTGTGTACCAGCCAGCCTTTCCCTGTAGTGAGCTTGAGGATGCCATCTCCTGGGCACTTCCGGTACCCCCCGGATGGATTCAAAGGGTTCTCTAGGAATCTCTGGGCCCGGATGTCGTAGAAGAGGAGAGAACCTTGGCCGGTCCCCACTGTCACAATGTGCTCATAGAAACTCACTGAACGGATCCCTGAACAGACACAGACAGCTTAACTGCAAAGCTACTCAAACGTAAATATCAACATTCCCTGCTTGTTTGTGCTTTCCAGCTTAAAGGCTGCCCCACACAGTACTCTGACACACACGTTAGAAATAGAAAAATTACAAATGAATACGGCTTATCAATTCATTTCTTTAAACCAACTGGGTAAGGTATTAAACATCGTCATGAAGTAGTTTAGGGAGGCCAGCCGCTCTCTGCCCTTAGCGTCATTTAGAAGTTTACAGCTTACCGCTTCCTCTCTCCCTGGAATTGACGGACTTGATGCTGTGTGTAGGCTGCCGCGGATCCAGGAAGGAAACATGGGCCTGAGAACCCACAGCGTACACCGACCAGTCCTGTCCATATGCCAGACACACATTCTCTTTGCAGTGAGGCAGCTTGGTAGACAGTATCTAGAGGGAACACCATAGAATGTTAAATGACAAACAGTCACCCTGTTCACGATTACTTTCTATTAAGAGTTAGATGTATCACCCAAGTGTTAAGTATGAAAAGGAAATGCATCACATGGTCAAACTATGTTTTGCGATTTACCTTGCACAAGTTGTGCTCAGCTTTCCAGAGGTGGAAATAGCCATCCAAGGACACAGCACCTAGTTCCTGAAAAGGGAAAAACAACATGGGAGGACAGACGTAAATGACTGAAGCTGATGTGTATGGAGGCCAATAAACTTTTCACAAGAATTTAGTAAATTATCCTCAGCCTTCTGAATGATTTTAGAATCAAATATTCTTCCCCTGTAGGGTGGGAAAACACTCAAATATGTTATAAAATACAGGTATATACACAGCTTCCATTTTTTGCTAGCTCAGTGAGGCAACAAACAGCTCACGTCAAGAGTGAAGAATGGAAGAAGTGTATTTAGCCAGATTTTGATTAAGTGGAGGTGAGCAGGTCCTATGGATGTGATACTACTTAAAACAAAGCTCAAGCCATTCTTGTATAAACAGATAGGGTGGTAACCTACAACAGCAAATCCCTATATCACATACAAAAATAAAATTAAAATGGGCTAACCCATTAACCCTGAAATTAGCTCCTGGGCTCAAATGATCTCTTTCGCATATCCTGTGTTTTCCTGAAAACTGGCAGAAATATTTCACTGACAACACAATCACGAGGTTTCCCAACAGCTGATTCAGGATGAACCTTACATTGTGGTTGTTGTTGAAGGCCAGAGCACGGACTTTACAGTTGTATGGGTTGGTGTACTCCTTTGGGATGTCCTTGAGGGCACGGTGGGAGATGTGGGCGTAGGAGGGTACAGACTCCTCATTCTGACTGCGCTCCGCTTGGCTCATCACTTCCTCTGTCACCTCCCACAGGCCCATGGAGCCATCTCTGGACCCTAGGAATTCCAAAACAGAAGACATATCTAGGTATGAGCCTAGACTATTTGTGTTTCTACTAACTGCATACAAAAAGCGACAAACAGAATTGTCATATGTAGAGGGCATTGACTTAGAATCAGAAAACTTTGCACTAAACTAACTACTAACTTAGCCCATACAGACAACTCACCAGAAACCGCCATGTTGTCACTAATCCATGCTATGGAGAAGATCCAGTCATTGTGACCATCCTGAAAAAAACAAACGGTTACTATGTAAAAGCAAAAAGACTATTCTTACACAACCTTGTGTACTTCAGGTTGACTTGCTGAACAGCTAATGCTAAACAGTGGCTTGGCAACATTAACAAAATATACATCATGGTAATAAGGTTATCACCAGCCACAAAAATAACATTATGGCTGGTGCTCAGACAGTTCAATGTAGTTAGAAAAGAAATCAAAACAGAATAAATTACAGTCGGCCAAGAGTGGAACAGCAACCATAAGCCATAACTGGATGTCAGTAAATACAAAAAGATCCAAACCACTTACATCTCCAACACAAACAGGGTCTAGTGTGGGCAGCTGGTAGATTGCCAGGCTGTTGGGGTTGTCTCCTCCGGTGGCTAGCAACGTTCTGGAGGGGTTGAGTTCAATAGCGTGGATCCCACAGCCCTGCTGGTCCAGCCGGGAACGAGAGGCTCCTGTGGGGTGGTAATGCCGCCCCGCCACCACTGCACCCACCACCCCAGACCCTCCACCCTGACACTCCCGGTCCTTCAGCATGGGAATGCGTGTTATCTGCCCCGTCAGGACGTCGGCTACAAAAAGCTGTGGGTAAAAGACGGAAAGACATCTGGTTAGCCTACCAGGTTCAGCAGTTAATACAAAGCGAAATCCTGAGCTAGAACTATTCAGATAAGCGTTGGGGTGTGTGTCCAGTGGTCTGATTGAAACACCTAAGATGACAATATTCACCAAATAGAAACATGTAAGAAACTAAATCATGGATATTACTCTAATGTTAAAATTACTTTTTGAATGAACACTGACCGCTCTGCATGATAGACAGTCCAAAATTGATATTTTCTGGAAATACTAGTGCATGAAATAAGTTTGCATTCATAACAAAAGTAAATTAAAAGATTAACAGCTAATTCAGCTCTATTACTTGCATTATACTTATTTCGACTGATATTAACCTTTAGGCATGCAACCTGGTTATGGTGTCTACATGACAGACAATAATCTAAGAATTGCCTTTCTCTGTTTATACAGCATACATCCGCAACATATTTGAGTGCATGTAATCTTACTGATTAAGTGATAGTACTCTCAGATTAACTGAAAATATATGGGAATGCCTAACCAAGAAATGCAGGTAGGTAACAAAATGACATCTCACCGTGTTGCACTTGGTCCCACACACCACCTGCCTGTGGTTGAGCCACTGTGAGGCAAACACCTTGTTGAGTCGCCCCAGAGAGAACTCCCTCTCCTTGAGGATGCCAGGGAGCCTGCCGGCTGCGAAGCCCCGCAGGCTCCGCTGGAGCCGCAACTCGTGCTGCTGTTGAGGTCTGAACTCCCGCCCCCGGAGGGCACATACCACTGAGCGCCGACTGCACCACCACTGCTGGGCATGACGTGATGAACAAGAAACACGGCTCCGCTTGTGTGGTGCCTGACACCAGCCCAGCTGAGGAAAGAGAGGGGAAAAAGGTCAAACACCAGAAGAATTTCTGCGGGAAAAGCACATGACTTTTGTCAAGTCCAAAGCCAACAATTATTAGCCTACAATTGAGTTAATTAATGATATGAATAAAAGTAAGTCTTAAAATAAGATGATGTAATTGCATCGCATTTTTTCTTTTTCAGCTTTCTTAATCCCCATTTCAGCATCACAAACTGTCTGTGAGCCATACCCATCCCCCAGAGGACTGAGGACACATATCTGTAGCTCACTGATACAGACTTAAGAGCCTTAGTGGATCATGGAAGTATTACAGTAAAAACACACACATGCACAACCTCACTGACACTTTATCAGGCTGGGTCAATACAGGCCTAGCGCTCACAGAAGCACTGAATTTGATACAACATCCCGCTCAGGTATAATAGAGGTGCGAACATCTATTGTTAATCAGCAGACCTCATAAGTCCTACTGACTGCATTATCATTGGTCAGGGACACAACAAAATGTATTTCACACACACACACACACGCACACATGCTAAAAGGTATACAGGCAGAGTCACATCAGGCACACCAGTCACATTTTGTTTGTCCATCAGTACATCCATTTATGGGCAAATAAAAATCAAACTTGGTTCACAGCACAGCTTTTAAAAATTATATTTCAGTTTATTGTGTCAATGTTTCATTTTGCATTGGTTTTATAGATATATGTAAGCACACAACAAAAGCTAATACACTATTACTGTAAAAGAATAGCAATTTGTCAAAATGGTAAAATAATATTATCTGGGAATCCCTAAAAATGAAAGATGTAACATATAAACTGTTAGAACAGCTAGTCTACTCCCAAGACATAGACATTTGGAAACATTCAGGGGTCCCAGACCAACATTTCCTTCTAACAGAGGTATACACCAATTGCTAATCATTGTTTTGTTCCAACTATTTTGATTGCTTACATAGAAACTACCAGATGTATCTGAATTTACATCACAATAAAACATTACTGTTGATTATAAACACTGGCCTAATTATTCATACCCATCATAAGTTGTACTACAGTCCTGGGCCAGTCCTTGTAATCTTTGATAGTTTTGTCTGATGTGGGTCATTAATAGACTGAAAATTGGGACTGTTTATAGTAATGTGGATGTGGTCTAATTCTACTAGTGAATGATGGTGGCCTCACGTGCCCAAGGCATGCCTTGACATTGTTGACATACAATGCAGTAGAAGCACAATATTTTCAATGCCAACCAATTTGTGGTTTCACTCAAAGCATATTTTGTCAACAGCTTGGCTCAGGACTGACTGAATAGGAAAGATCTTCTTGCTGATGAGGAACGTTGTCAATTCGGCAAAGGTCCATTTCATTCGTGGACAAGCCAATCTACGGCTATAAGTTAGCTAGTCAACTGTTAGTTAACGTTTCACCTAGCTAACATTAACGTTGGCTAAATAGCTACAGCTATGCCTAACAATTCACTACTATAAAGGCAAATTCATCAGTGATGATTAACGTTTTTCTAGATGGGGACTAGAGAGTGACATTTAATGACCCCAACCGAACAAGGGACTGTCAACGTTAAATACCCGCGAGAAGGTGATTTAATCGTGAAAACAATTAAATAACAGCCCTAATAAGATGAGATAGCTATCCTTTTGGCTAACATTAGCTATCGTACTAATAACGGACTGCCGTTGGCTAACGCCATGCTAACATTAACGTTAGTGGGTACTGACTTTTAAACAGAAACACGCTGTATTATTGTTTAAATACGACCACAATTGTGATTGCTCGGAGTATGTTTTGTCCATATAGTGTAATATATTGTAGTGGTTAATCTTTTAAAATGTCATCAATATTTTGCCTCTGACGTAGCTTATATCAGCTAAACCTGGCTAGCACAGTGCTAGTTAGCATGCTAACACAACTGACTAGCTAGCTAATATGGATCCGCACCGGTTTCCGCCTACCTGTTGTTGGTCCTTGGGCTCTCCTGCCTTCCTTTTCCTGCTAACTGTTTTTCTCGCCATAATCTGATACACACAGTTCCCTCACCCACATGGAGGGTAAAAGTGACGCTGGACACTGGATCATATAATGGCGATATGCTATTTTGTTCCTTGGCCCTCTCTGGCAGCGTCCGATGACGAAGAAGGGCGATCACATACGGGAGAGGTTGGTTAGTCGCTGGTTAAGATTGTCGCTGAGTTACTATCGTTAGCTTGCCTCCTAGGCTCCCAAATAATACTTCACTCAGGCCGTACAACCTATTCAGTTTCGACAGAGTCGCTAGCTACTGCCAGAGGGTTCACACTCTCTTTTTTCCTGCCAAGTCGCGTCAGCAACGGCGAAAGCATTGAGTAGCGCGCAGCCGCACTCAAATTAAACATCAACAAAAACAAGGTCGTACGTGAACGCGAGCGTCATGCGTGCTCGTTCACGTCAGCCGCGTGAGTCCATTGATCAGTTGATGATGATTCTCTCTCTGTTTTAACAACATATTCTTTTGTTTCGGTGACAGAAGTCATAGTAAAATTGAGCAGTTTTATACTACTAATCTTATTATATTATGTACATTTAATATACACAAATGTAAATGAAATAATAGTAAGCTTTTATTTTTCAGTAGAATGTCAGGCAATGTATACATACAATCAAATCATAAGCTATCAAAACTTTGTGCTCTCTTAAAAAATAGTTTTAATATATGATTCACAAAAATAATCAATATTTAAATATGATTCTATTGGGCTATGTTCTGTCTGTTATTTATGCGACATCCCCTGGTATGTTATAATTGTTACTGTGAACATTGAGGATTTCTAGTAGACTGAAGGGAAGAAATCATACATCTTAATATTATATAGTTTGCTGGATTTTGCTGAAGATGGTTGACATAGAAATTTGAATTTACAGAGATGACTGGGCACTATGTAAGACCTTAATTCAGATCCTTTAACAGACATTATACACGACTTTGTAATCTTATGTTTATTAACCCTGGTGAGCTCAGGCAGACCGAATATGGCCTCTATACTAATGCATAATCGTCTTTTTTACTGCTGACCAGGCCACACAGATGGATGTTTCCAGTTGCCACTAACAATACCTGGATGGACAATCATCTGTATTGTTGCTGTCTTGTCAACTGAACAGAGAGAATAAAAATGCATTTGCTATAGAAGATAGAAAACAAGGAGCGGGAGAATTGTACTTCTTCACCAGCTTCATGTCAACACATCTAACCTGTTGTGACCATGCTTGAGAAAATATAATAATAATAATAATATCAAATTAAGCTCAAAAAGCAACACCAGCAACGATCAACAGTCTCACCACTGAAAAGATGTGCACATTTAATCATGTGGTTTTCCAAATCATTGAAGAGGAAACTGAACATTTTGCAAATCACATGTCAGGAGCTCGGGAAAGAACACTCAACTCACCCACCTTTTATTATACCATTACGATATTTCAATGTTCACTAGGTTCATTAGTGCCCCATGTTCAATTATGTGGTGACTTAAAAGTGGACCTGACATATAAACCCTTAAACATGATGCCCTAAATAATGAGAGCTTAGTTGTGTTTCATCCCCACACAACTAGAAGATTGTAACAGAAATGGAAGGAGGCATTGATGGAAGAAGTCCAGAACCTGCTATACTGTATTCAGTCCAACGTGTGTGGCTGTCAGAGGAGAGGCAAGTGGACATCAACTTGCTTTATGTATGATTAAGGAAACCACACTTGAGCTATGTAAGGCGAAGACAATAATACCACTTATGTGTTTGTAGAGTAAGAGTACCTTTCTTCTTTATCACAGTAAATCAAGAAGGAAGGCAATTAAAAACAGAACTGGGTGAAAACACTGTTGATTACGTCATCCAGATACCAGTCAAAACACTGGCTTAAATAAGGATACTAGGTCTAATCTGCATGTTATTTGCCTGCACCAGGCACTGTCCTAACCAAAAATTAGCACAAAAAAAAATGGATTGAAGGACAGAATCACGACGATGTGCGTCACTTACGCAAACACTGAGATGTTTGTTGTTTTTAAATGATGTCTGTATTGGCAATAAGCCACACTATAACTAGATTGGTCAAACCCACGGTTGTTCTAAAAAAAGATTGGTGGTTAGACTTTTTTTTTGTCTTATGTTCAACAATTGCAAAAAAGTACTGGACCCGCCCCAAGCAAAGTGCCAGTTTGCAGAGTCACATTTTGCTAACTTTAAGCCCTTAATCTGTTACCATGCCTATCACAATCCCCATCAGTACCACAGAGCTCAAGATTATGGACATTTCTGCCACCTTTGCCCTTAGTGCAACAGAGCATATGTAGCATGGAACTCTGGAGGTCCATTAACACATATTATCAAAATAAATGATCATGGTCTTCTTTTAGACATTTATACCCAATCAACATGTGAAAATGCTATTGACATGTTTTTACTTTCCATTTAAGACTGTGTAGATACCAACAAACCTAAAATCAAGATGAACACTTATTTCACATTACACATGAGAAAAAGAGGGGACAAGTCACCAAACTAAAGTCATGTTTGATTAGATTTTGTGGCATGAAATGCAATAACAGAGAATACATGGCAGAAATCACATCTTAACTTCCAGCAAGGCTTGAAGACCACTCCTTATCTCACAACAATTGCTTGAGGCTCAAAGTGCCAGTCAACAGTCACACAATATGAAATGTCTCTATTGCACTGTGATGTGGCTGCAAAAACAGCCCTCACTTAATTTTTGTTTCTTTTAACCACTCACTCTTTTCCAGTCTGCAAACAGAAGTCCATGACAGTTAAAAGCATCACTTTTGTCAGTTAACATATCTTACATTATCATATCAAACTTTATGTTTAAATGAAAGTATCAGTGTACTATTTTAAATAAGTTGATAATTATGAAAGGTGTGCCTGTGCCTGTGCAGTGTGTGACACATCAGTGCCAGTGGGTTATGGGATATTTCTTATTGTTTCCTACAGAGGAACACTCCCCATTTCTCCCCACTCCTTTAACAGGTCATTCCAGTGCAGGTCAAAGAGCGTACTGGGCCAGTAGTATCTCTTAAGTTCTGAGTTATAATGGCTAAGGATCTATTACAACAGAAAGCAAAGAAATGGAATCTTCAAAGTGACATGAAAAAGTGCCCAAATGAACAGAAAATGAATGAAAGAATAAAGTTGAACAGAACTAGGTGCAGGGCACCAGAGCAGAGAGGGCACTTCTTTAGAGTCAGTTGTCTGTGTGGCAACTGGGCCTTTTGTTTTTTATCTTTTTGTTTGATTTTTCATGTTAGTTGGTTCAGTTTGAAGAGGGCCTTCTCAAGAACCCCAATCCCCTCCACCATTTACTAGGTCTGCACTGAGCAGTGGAAGATGGAAGCTTAGTTTTTGGGGAGTTTCAAGAGTTCATACTGCTCTTTCTGTGATGCAAACTGTCATCAGCTCCCCATTCGGTCCTGCAGTGCCTGCAGTCAGATAAACACTTCCAAGTGGAAGCAAATAAGAATGGCATCAAAACGCCACAGCCCAATTATTCCAGCTTCTCCTTTCCAGCTCAGACATTCTTCCCATTCTTAAATACCCTAGCAGTACCAAATCCTAGAAGCTAACCCCAGGATTTCTTAGAATAAAAAACACCACCACGAAGTATTGTTACACTTTGACCCCCTCCACTCTAGGCACACAGTCTTTAAGAAGTGCTGAGACACAATACGTTTTAGCACAGAGAGAAATATAACTGTCTCCCAGCTGCCCCTTCCACAGCCAAGGCAAGGGCGGGGCATGGTGTGATAGGGTAGGCAGAAAGAAAGGGGCTGTGTTGGGGAGTAGCGGGAGGCAAACCCAGGGCTGGGCTTTGGTTGGCTGGTTAGCTCGGCTCAGCTAGCTGCAGCCCGAGCCATCAGGTCCTCTAGAGCCTTGTCCTGATCATTGTTGTGGACCAGCAGCACCTCCTTGATGGCATCCCGCTCAAATCCCATTTCGCCAAATCTTGACATTAGCTCAAGGAACTGCAAGGCCTGGGAAGGATGAAAAAAATAATACAACAAATGATATAATCTTCTGATATATACACACACACACTTTGGCAAAATTATTAAAAGGTATTATTATTAACACACAAACACAATGCATGTTCTCAAGATGTTCAGTTAACTAATAGAAAATTTGTACAAACCTTTTCCTCCGAGCATTGATACATCTCTAAACATTCCTCCACTGCACTTGCATCGAAGCCCCGCTCACACAGACGTCCATGGACAAACATATAGTCCAGCACCTTAGACACACAATAAGTACGTTTATTATGTGTCTGCTTTTAACATTTTAACACGTCACATTGATAATTAAGCTTCAATTCGACATAACATAAACCGTCCGACCAATATGTATATTTTAAGAAAACAATAAACCATTATATTGTGGGTTTAAATGAATTGATGGTGATGTCTTGTAGGGTCCTCTTTTTGCTGTGCCTTAAATCTTAGAAGTTAGTGGTGTCCAATACTAGTTAATAATTTAAAACCAGTCCATAGAATTGATTATATTTTTCTTTTATCCCACATCTACTGCTATAACTAACTACTATAATCATGTGACCATGGTTGGATAGGTCATATATTTAAGTATTAGCTGAACAGATCACAGAAATGTATCTATTGCCATAACTTTTGAGACAACAGACAGTATGATGCAACAACTTTATTTCAATTCAAGGCTATATTTACAGATGTACAGCATTGATGCTTCACTGAATGTAATTACACACACAAACAACTGTTAAGCATGTCGGACAGTGCATATGCTAGGAATCCAGATTTCTGCGCATTGGTGTGAGAGGGAGTCGCACCTGCTCCACGTTCTGCCCTTGTCTCTGCATGGCCCGTAGGACACCCTCATAAGAGTAGCCCATGCCCACAAGGGTTTCCACACACTGACGCTCACTGGGGGTCATGCTGAGCAGGGCTCCACCACACGGCAGACCAGCAGATCCTGACCCTGGGTTGACCTAGTGTAAAAACATGAGTCAATGTCAATAAGGTTCCTGAGATTCCTTATTTACCATCATTGGCTAATCTACATCACTATATCTCACACCAACTATGGACAATATTACACTGTCAGGTATGCAGTAGGTAATCTCATGCTCACCGGTTTTGGTACGCCACTCTTGGTGTGGCCGGTTGGCTCAGGGGCAACAATAACTTGGGTCTTGGGTATGGTCAGCGGGCTGCCATTGGGTAAGTTCTGTCGGGTAGAAGGGATGGGTGCGGGAAGTGGCCTGTACCTCATTGGCTCTGGGTCACCAGAATCAGAGAGCTTGGGAAAAGTGAGAGAGCGGATGTTACAGGGTCGATCATCTGTGTCAAACCCCGCTCTCCCAGGATGCCCAACTCTGTCCATGTCCAGCAAGGCAACCAACCCGTTGGGTTTATGGGTAAAGCCAGGTTTGGCTGTGACGCTGGTGTTGGTGCTGGGAGGAGATGGGCTGTTTCGACGCGACGCTGACCCTATCTGGGAAACCTCTGGTGGGGATATGGAAGGAGGAGGTTGAGGTTGGGGCTGGCTCTGGAGGATGTTCCTGAGCTCCTCCTTATCGTCCAAAGTTTTGAGCTCGAGCTTGTCAAAGGGGTCCTCTTCCCGCTCAAAGTCAGCTAGGTTGAGGCTGTGCAGCTGGGGAGTGCTAGGCTGGGTTTTCCTGGGGCCAAGGCTTGGGGCAGGCAGTGGAGTGAGGATGGCGTTATGGCTCAGCCCCGCTAGGACGGGGTTCAATGCTGGTGGTAGAAGGTCCTGATCCTCTGCAGCAGACCGGGGTTTCTTCCCTCCACCACTATCAATGTCCTGGGCCTGTGCCAAACACTCCCTGCTCTCTGCCTCCTGCTTGGCTGCTGCCTCTTCTGCTCTGGCCTCTGCTGCTCTGGCCTCAGCCAGTTCAACCCCCCAGCGCACACTTCGCCTCTCCAGAGAAAAGTCATACTGTTGACACCGTAGTAAGAGGAAGAATAGGGGTGATGGGCAAAGAAAGCACATAGAGTAACAGAGAAAATGATAAAATTAGAATAAGAGCTACATGATATTACAACTCCAGCTTAACAGATAAACGTCTAAAGAACTTGCACAACATAATTTGACCAGGTATGCTGAACACCTAGCAACAGCTGAAATAACTTCAGGGACTAAATTGTCAGCATGCGCTTCACTGTGCTGCTCTATTACTATAAGCTAAGCATCTAAAAATGATGCCCTCTCTCTGGTCTCAAGCATGACTACATATGACCAGAAACATGATGTTGAACCCATAATCATCCGTGCCATAATATTGTGGGTCAGCACGGTTCAGCACTGCTGCAAAGATGTTGCTGAGATGCATATACATGCAGCATACCACAGCTGACACCAGTGCAAAATCAACATCTTTCCTGTACCTGACTGACCTGTGTGTCCACCAGCAAAGAGCCACAGTCTGGAGGACAGAAACCGACAGGCAGCCCCACTTTGGCTGGGCAGCGGAATTTTTCATTGATCTTGAAGGGAACGTCATCAAGGTAGCTGGTGGGTCCTGTGTACAAAAAAACCCCAAAACAAAGTAAGCATACATTAGAAAAATAGACACTGAAACTACAAGCACTAGCAAACCTTGAACCTACACTTCACTGACAACTCAAAACATCAGTGTAGTCAAGCAGTGAAACAAGGTAGTATTAAAAATAGGCCCTCACCATTGTTGTAAGCATCTGATCCTGACTTCCTCGCAGCCATTTAGAGACTCTGAAAACAGACATGAGCACACCAGGTGTAAAGTTAAACCAGAGGCGTTTAGAAAGGAGATGGCCCAACTTAAGAGTAATTTCCTGTATCAGTGTCATGTGGGTTTCGCCACTGCCCCGCTCATTTAGGAGACTAGTGGCAGGTCCTGAAACTATTCACTCCAATGGGAGATGTGAACGTGAGCACAGATTATGACCGATTCTTTCGTCCTGTAGTTACCGAAGTAAATATTGGACCCATTATTCACAAGCCACATAACACTATTATCATTATTATTTAACTGTTTTTGGAGGGGGGTGGAAGACAATATTATTAGACTGATAAAACGAGCAGCAAAATAAGCAGTTGGGAAGAGATCACGCCCACTTAGGATACAGGAAGTGTATACCATTTCATATCATTGACACAGCTTGTAATGCGCCATCTTCTGTTATAGAGTATCTTTGGTTAAACAGCAGGAGTGCTGAGGTTTTTAATTGACAAAGAGACTTGATAATTACAAGCCATAAGTAAATGTATCTTAAAAAACACACTATGGTGCAACAGTGTGAAAACAGCCCAAGGTGGATTTCCCCAGCCATTGTTCCACCTGCCTTCAGACGTGACCTTTTGTCTGACACAGAGTAGTTTCTAATATTTACAGCGTGTCTTTCGCTGAGAAATTGGTCCTACTGAACTGAACGCTATCGCAAGCTGTCCGTGCTATTCAAATTAAAATTCTTAATTATCCCATTGGCTTTGTACATTCCACTGCTCTGGATCTCAAGTCACATAATCCCGTTATTTGGTCATGCCATGCAACAATGCCTGACATTATCAACATAGAGAAGCCACTGTTTTCATGTCCGATGAACACATAACTTTGATCTGTGTGCTGATGTGGACCAATAGATAGATTTGATCCAGTTGCACAGCTGAAAGGGGCTGATTTGTTAGTAAAAGGTGCTTAAAGCTCCAATAAGCTAAATTTAAAATAAACACTGAATCAAATGGCCCACTGATATATGATCGGTTTGCTAGTAATGCCTACACCACTGAAAATCAACACCCAACTCTACATCTCGTTGCATCGTTCAGCTCTTTGCTTTTGTGTGCTTGCTCATTTGATTAAATCACAATCTCACCAATCCCCCATATGAGACTATAGCCTGCCATTTCACAAAACCCACTCAGCACAAAATACCACTGAGACAAAGAAAAATGTATGGCTGGTGAAGAAATTTAAACATCAAGCAAGCCAAAGATGGACAGATACTTTTCTCAGGAATTTGTGGGGTCAGACTAGTGCTCAAAGGCAAGTAGATATTGGTCTTGGATTCACATGACTACGTCAGGATGACCGGGTTGCTCTGTTTCTAGTGGACATGTAGGTGGGAAACAGGTTACTTACACATTAGCCATAAGCAAGTGATAATCAAATAGTATAATGCTTGATGATTCAGTGAGTTTATTTTGTAGTATATCTGCTGCCCCAATTTTCTGAAAGTGCTTAATGCAGCTGTGATGATGCTTTAATTCACTCATATATTAACTTATACTTACAGATTAACAGTTTCACTAATTACCAGTAAAAATGCACTATATGTATTAGTAGTAAACAAAAAAACACCAAAGGGAGACCAATAATATGTGTGTATGGGCATTAAAATATGGTTATGTGATTCATTATGGTCCCGTTGAAGTTGATGGTATTAGACATAAAAACCCTGTAATCCGTCTATCCCTACTGGAAATATTGCTTCATTATGTACCTTCTGAAAATGGCAAAATTAGTTGCAATACACAGTAGTCCTTAATACACTGCACTCTGCTAAATATTACCAGGCTGTTCAAGAGAGTGATCAGCAGTACACGTGGAAATCTATAATATTGAACACATTAATGTAAAAATGCAAACCTACAGACAGGTTACTTGTACTACACTAACTTGGGAGCTGTACACGTCCTTTAACCCCAATTTTGAGTTTAGTCAAAATAGTCTGACACTGGACTAACACTCTGGCTAATCATGTGTGGAAATGCGCCTAATATGATCTGGAAGTATCTCGTGATCAGAGGTATCTCCTGAGCGTCAACTCGTTTTAATGTAGTAGTTGCCCTATAACTTAGTAGCTTATAGAACTTATGAATAAAGTTACACAATACAACATACCTCCAACACAAGTTGCTGTTCTCCGTAGCTAACAACTTAGCGAGAACTCATTGTTTGAGTACAGACAAGTCAAGTTAGTATTAATTTTCCAGATATCAAAGACAACCACAACAGCACAGGATAACTCGCCACGGTAGTTGTTAGGTTAGTTAATTTAGGGGATCTGAACTGCTTATAACTTAAAACGATAGCGAAAGCGTCGCAGTAACTTTAACCGTTACGTTAGTTCATCACATTTTCAAGTATGTTTACATTAAAATAGCAAATGTCAAGGCTCCCAGCTGTCACGTATGGCTCGTAATATCGAACTGAAGTACGTTAGCTAGCTAACGTTACCTAAGTTATGATAGCGTTAATTAGCAACAAGCTAGCCTATAACTATCTTTGGTTACTCCTAGCTCAACGCGCTAACAGCAAACATACAGTGACAGTTCAGCTAAGAAGTCAACGTCGGGTATGACATTACTTGGTGTAAGTGGAATATTATGGTCAAATAAATGTATTCACTGACAATCAACACAAGTCGAAGGCTAATGTTTACTTGGAAAAGCTATCGTTCATGCTAATACGCTTGGCTTCGCTAGTGGCCTGACTGTAACGTTATGTGGCTGGATAGGATAGACTGCTGTCTCTGCTGCCACCGCCCCTGAAACAAAAGAGAGCTTCCGTATAAACACAGACTCGTCTCACCTGTATCTGCCCTGTCTTGTTCTTTCAAAATCCAAACGACGTCTCGTCACGGTCACGGCACTCAAATTTAAACTATTCTCCGAGTGAGTTTTATTTATACTGAAATCTCTTTCCTGCTTCAGCGTGGGACGCCATCTTGATTTGTCAAGCTCCCTTCCCCTGGTTCCTGTCTGACGTCACTCACCTACATGACGTCAGAACATCGCCACAACCAGCTGTGTGACTCAATGGTGTTAGCATCCTGGTGGATACTGTTTTTAAAGAGAGGTAGCAAAACCAGTGCCTCTCATTATTCAAATCAAGTGTTAATGATAATGTTATTGGCATTGTAGCAACCCACTCAATGTGATGCATGGAAGAAAAACAAGAAGCATACATAAAACTTTATTGAAGGCAAAGACAGCTACTAGTGGGTTACTAATAATATAAAATACAAATACATTTTTAATAAAGAAGTGCACATTTACTTGTTTCATGCATTCAAAAGACCTGGGGCAGGCAAAGTTTATTAATTTGTATTGCATGTGATCTTTATTGTAGTATTTGTTAGAAAAACAGAAAGAGGCTGACCCATGATGATGATGATAATGATAGCAATAATGATTAAGTGAAATCCTGTCATCAAAGAGTTGATTAGGGGAAACATTAAATTGCCTCACACCAATTTTTAAGCTGCCCTTTAATGAAATTCTCTCCAGTACTGTGTTTTCTGTGGACTGTTTTCATACTCTCCTGCTACAAATGTTAAAATCAGCTTTACAAAGAGACAGATTGCAAATTTCTATGGTTGCATTCTTTCTTGTCTTTAAAAAGGTCACAACTAACAACCTGACCAAGTCTTGGAGCCCTCAAGATGTCTGATTACAAGTGACAAAGCAGCATCTTCTACTCCTAATTCTGAACCAAAATTAGCTGATTTATCTCTTTGACATTGAGAATTTGTGTAGACAGACTGACTAGACCTCATTATCTCATTCATTTCTGAAATGAAGCAGTGGTCAAACTTAAAATATCCAGCACCACTTATGTAGTTTAGTATTTATCAGAAATAAAACAGTCAAACTATCAAAATACCTTATCTAAAAAATAATGGCAGTGAAGGACACTAAATTATATATCAATTAGGCTATAAAGATAATGAGGAAAACCAATCTAACTAAAAACCTTGCTACTAATACTACTTGTGGCTTGTAAAACTCATTCGGATGAGCCACTCATTGTTGTCCAAAGTGATTCTAATTAACGAGAGATGATAGCAGTATATGTCAAATGTTTTTCCATAAACTCACAACAGCAATGAAAACAAATACCACTGTAACAAAGGACATCGTTTACATACATTTATTTAATAAAAGGCATATAATTGTAAATATAGTAAAAATATAGGACTTCCTAAAGTAGGTGATGTGAAATGTATTTTTACAAAGTTAAGCAATATGACATCTATATCAGAATCAGAATCAGAAATACTTTATTGATCCCCGGGGGGAAATTACACAGTACCGGTGCTCCCATTCAAGAGTAGAAAGTAGCATAAATTTACAAATAAAAGTATGTACAAAATATAAAGAATAAGAAATAGAAAATAGAAATATACACATTTACAATATTTAAGTGAAAAATAAAAGTTAAAAAATATATACAGTAGCAATGTATATGTATGTATACATATATGTATGTATTGCACTATTGTGTATGACTATATATGTATTGCACTGACATCAGTCAAGCAGCAGATGTTTATGGTTTGTTTTAGGTCATACTTTAACTAAAAGTTAAAAACATTGTAGCCCAACTTAAGTTTTGCTGATCAATAAAGTGATGCCAATGGCAATACATGAACGTAATCGTTAAAGAAAGTGGGCGCACGTAATTGTGTATGGTTACAGTTATGGTAGTAACTTTTAAAACGTCTAAAATTGTAATATATAGACGTTTGTGAACGTCTTAATTGCTATTATTATATTATTTATTGAGCATCGAGTGCGCGCACGTCACGTTCAGAGACCGTACGTGCTTTACGTTCTGCAGACACGCGCAATGATAACCGGAAGCACCGATGAGAGGAAAATAAAAATCGATGAAATCCACTGTAATTCGCGAGTGTAAACCTCTCACTTACTGTCCTTTTCGCGACCGTGCGCTCGAATTTGTCAGACTTTTACACTGCCACCGTGCCGGAGGGGACGGTAGAGAGCAGAAAAGCTGCTCCATTTCAACGAAGTTGCTCGGTAGGGGTTTAGCTGACGTGTGGAGAAGTTGAGACTGCCAGAGAGCAGATAAACAAACATAAACAAGCAGGGATCAGCTGAGCGCCTGTCCGAACCGAACCAGCAGCACGGAGAGATGTCAGGGAGGACGAGTCTCCTCTTTTGAGCGCAAGAATGATCCACAGGAGACCGTGACTTACACTGATACTAGCTCCATGTCAACTGTCAACACTGGCACACAAAGAATTTCGGAAACACAACACGAGGACCAGCCATAGGCTTTAGCAGAAAATCCACTGCTCCTGTCACTGTCTCTTTGTCAAGACATAGCGAGGCTAGCATGGACAACCAATGAGTTTACCTTCCAGTTTTCAGCTGTAACGAAACGAACACATATTACAGTGCAAGGAGACAGAGGTAAACACTTTTTTATTAACTTTGCTTTTTTCCCCATAAAGGGCCTGCGAACTAAACCACTGAAGCTAGCTTGGCAGGCCACATATCCTGTTTGTGTTTGGACTCTTTATGTGGCTGTTATGTATTCAGGTTTGCTGTTTCTTTTGTCCTAGCGTGTTCTAGAAAGACTAATGTCACTACAAACAACAGCTAACACACTGTAGGCGTTTGCTGCAGATCAACAGGAGCCATGAAATGTAAAATATATGAAATTTTAAGTGGAATTCTGACTGTATCATTAAGTCCATAATTTTTCTTTCCACTCTACAATGTCCCCTACCTTTCAATGATCTGCGGCCACTGGTGTCAGAAGTCGGATTAACATGGCCCACCAGGCAACCCCTAGTTCCCAGAAGGCCCTGATGATGGAGCTGAAGTCTCTGCAGGAGCAGCCGGTGGAGGGCTTTCGCATCACTCTGGTGGAGGAGTCTGACCTCTACAACTGGGAAGTGGCCATCTTTGGGCCCCCAAACACCCTGTACGAGGGAGGCTACTTTAAGGTGGGACAGAACTTTCTAATGCCGAAAGGGCAAGAAAATTATGAATTCAGAATAGCTTATATAGTTTTTTTATATAGTTTATATATATATGTATGTGTATATATGTATATATATGTATGTATACTGTGCTCCTGGGCAAGTTGTTTTTCTTCTTCCTAAGGAGGATGTATAGGAGATTGCTGCAACTTGGAAAACAGCCAGGTAGTTCACTGACGGTGGCTGTGTTTGAACCCAAAGTGTCAGACCAAGCAAAGTCTGTTTAATGGTTGTTGCACTTTTAAAAACTTTAATTCAGCAATGACCTGGCTCACCTCTGCCTGGCCTACGAATTCTTCAGTTTTAAAGCAGCCAGGCAGCCATTTGTGTTTCTCTTGAGGTTTTAGCCTTTCTCCCCCTTGTCCCTCCACTCTCCCCCTTGCTTTATGATGGTTGTGCTTCAGATGGCTATTTTTAGCTGTGAGACCGATTTATAAATGGCACCTCAGAACAGAGAAAGAGTAATAGAGAGGGGCATGACGAGACTCATCTTTCTTTTTCTTTCATGTTACTTATTCAGTGAAACATCTAGAAAATGCAGTACGGTGACAGAGGCTGCATTCAAGTTGGGGCAATGCAGATACCGCTGTAGCTTTCCAGCAATGCCAAAGTAATCCAGAGTAGGCGTCACTGTAGTCTGCTCTCGTAGCTGACCATCATTGATTGAGTTATGCTCTGCCTTTACAGCGATATCCTCGTGTTATCTCTTGTCAAGTCAAGTCAATTTTATTTATGTAGCCTTGAATCACAAGTTTGTTTACAACCTGTACAACATGTTGTATTACACCCTCTATCCTTAGACCCCAGATAAGAAAATAACTCCACACACAAAAACAGGAACAACAGATGACAGATGTGCAATAGGAGCCATAACTAGAATGTCCAGTTTAACTAACCTGCATGTCTTTAAAAGAGACATGTAACACAGAGCCTGACGACGCTTTCAAACCCAGGACCTTCTTGCTTTGTTGCAAATGGTGCGTACCCCTGAGCCACTGTGACACCCACATAATTACATTCATAAATCTAATTCTAATGCTGACTTGTTGAGTCTGGTATGCTACAGAAAGAAATGCCTTGACTATTATGCGTTGGTGCGGGGGTAATTGACCTGCATTTAATGACATATTGGTGGAAGAGATGTGTAACTATGTAACTTTGTTTCTGCTGATGGCTCCTGTGGCACAGTGGGTTAAAGAACATACCATGCGTAGTCATGCATTTGGGACAGGGACAAGATGTTTTGGCTTGTATGTGTCTATATGTCATCACGATAACTGGTAGATATTGAACATTGAAACTCGTGTCAGTGTGTCATGACATCTGTGTTTGGCTGCACTAGTGTAGTGATGAGTTGTGGAGTAATGATAGTCCTATCTTTGTGGCAGCAGTTCAGTGAGAACTGGGGTGGTGTCACACACACAAACACACACACTCAAGCCTTTTACCTAGATAATTTGGAAAGAAAACACAGAGCCAGAAGCACCAACTGTTATGTCACCTAATGTCTATCTCTATTGAAATTATGGATAACATAGATTGTCAACTGCTTCACGATGTGATTGTAGACATGGCTGAATACATGATATGTTTCTCAGTTGTGAAGCTGCGTTGTGGCTGACTACTAGTTATTAGTCAACTTGTGAGGCTGGACAACTCAGCCAAGAGAGAGCTCATTTTTTTCTGCAACGTTACAGTTTGACTTGAAGAGCGAGCAGAATCCAGTTTGTCATACCACTCCAGTCTGGACATTTATACTTTCTGGTTCTCGAAATGTAAAATTAAGTTAACAGCAACTTGCATCTCCATGAGACACCTGCAAAATGTTGCTGTTTCATGTTGTTTCACTTCCTTTTTGTTTGAGGAAGCATGAAGGAAGAATTCAATTTGTCTCACTAGAGAAAGGATGTCTTGCAAAGATTACACATTTTGTTTATATATATACAGTGCTGTGAAAAAGTATTTGCCCCCTTCCTGATTTCTTATTTTTTTGCATATTTGTCACACTTAAATGTTTCAGATCATCAGACAAATGTTAATATTAGACAAAGATAACCAGAGTAAATACAAAATGCAGTTTTTAAATGATGATTTCATTTTATTAAGGGAAAAAAGCTATCCAAACCTACCTGGCCCTATGTGAAAAAGTAATTTTCCCCCAAGACCTAATAACTAGTTGTGCCACCCTTGGCGGCAACGACTGCAATCAAGCGTTTGCGATAACTGGCAATGAGTCTTTTACATCACTGTGGAGGAATTTTGGCCCACTCTTCTTTGCAGAATTGTTTTAATTCAGCCACATTGGAGGGTTTTCGAGCATGAACAGCCTGTTTAAGGTTGTGCCACAGCATCTCAGCTGGATTTAAGTCCGGACTTTGATTAGGCCACTCCAAAACCTTCATTTTGTTTTTTTTAAGCCATTCAGAGGTGGACTTGCTAGTGTGTTTTGGATCATTGTCCTGCTGCATAACCCAAGTGCGCTTGAGCTTGAGGTCTCTAACTGATGGCCGGACAGTCTACTTCAGGATTTTCTGGTAGAGAGCAGAATTCATGGTTCCATCAGTTACGGCAAGTCGTCCAGGTCCTGAAGCAGCAAAGCAGCCCCAGACCATCACACTACCACCACCATGTTTGACTGTTGGTATGATGTTCTTTTTATGAAATGCTGTGTTACTTTTACACCAGATGTAACGGGACGCACACCTTCCAAAAAGTTCAACTTTTGTCTCGTCAGTCCACAGAATATTTTCCCAAAAGTCTTGGGGATCATCAGGATGTTTTTTTGGCAAATGTGAGACAAGCCTTTGTGTACTTTTTGGTCAGCAGTGGTTTTCGCCTCGGAACTCTCCCATGGATGCCATTTTTGTCTCTCTTTCTTATTGTTGAATCATGGACATTGACGTTGAATCATGGACATTGACCTTAACTGAGGCCAGTGAGTCCTGCAGTTCTTTAGATGTTGTTCTTGGTTCTTTTGTGACCTCCTGGATGAGTCGTCGATGCACTCTTGGAGTAATTTTGGTAGGCCGGCCACCCCTGGGAACCACTGTTCCAAGTTTTCTCCATTTGTGGATAGTGGCTCTCACCGTGGTTCGCTGGAGTCCCAAAGCCTTAGAAATGGCTTTGTAACTCTTTCTAGACTGATAGATGTCAATTACTTTGTTTCTCATCTGTTCTTGAATTTCTTTAGACCTCGGCATGATGTTTTGCTTTTTGAGATCTTTCAGCTTGCTTCATTTTGTCAGACAGGTTCTATTTAGGTGATTTCTTGATTCAACAGGTCTGGCAGTAATAAGGCCTGGGTGTGGCTAGTGAAATTGAACTCAGCTTTCCAACCCAATGTGGTTAATCACAGTTAATTCATGATTTAACAAGGGGGGCAATTACTGTTTCACGTAGGGCCAGGTAGGTTTGGATAGCTTTTTTCCCTTAATAAAATGAAATCATCATTTAAAAACTGCATTTTGTATTTACTCTGGTTATCTTTGTCTAATATTAAAATTAGTTTGATGATCTGAAACATTTAAGTGTGACAAATATGCAAAAATATAAGAAATCAGGAAGAGGGCAAATACTTATTCAAAGCACTGTATATAAGTGTATTTGTTTTATTTCAATGTGCTACACCAACCTCATCACCCTCAAGCTGAGACCCACAGGCTCAAAGGACTTACAATAACGGAAGTCAAGCTGTCTGTAAAACGTGTTGACTGTTTGTTCTCCCAGGCTCACATCAAGTTCCCAGTTGACTACCCGTACTCCCCACCAACCTTCCGATTCCTCACCAAAATGTGGCACCCCAACATCTACGAGGTAAAACGAGCCTTTATCATGCGATTTGGCATTCAAATTTAGAGGCCTATTTAGATACCTTCTTGTCTTCATGACAGATGTTACACAGTGTATTTTGTTCTCTTTCCAGAACGGAGATGTGTGCATCTCCATCCTGCACCCTCCTGTTGATGACCCTCAGAGCGGGGAGCTGCCCTCCGAAAGGTGGAACCCCACCCAGAACGTCAGGTAATCTCGACCACACAACCTCTGCTGCTGTGTGCACTTTAATATAGAGATGCAGTCCGTTTCTGTTATTTTGAATACAATGTGGATATTCCGCAATTAGATTCCGGCCGGATACCTATGCATGTCATACCCCTCTGTCTCATTCCCCATGTTTCCTGTCAGCCTGTATATGCCAAGAAAAGAGTCTTAAAAAAAAAAAGAAACAAAAGAAAGCTAAGGGTAGAGGACTTGCCATGCTTGTCAACAAAAAGAACAAACTGTCATGTGATATAAATTGTATTAATAGTGAGTACAAATCAAATGTAATTTTCAAACTGCTAATCAGGAGCAGTGTAAATGAACAATTTTAGCATTCCTTTGTTCTGTGTAACATCTGAAGAACAAAGACACGACTGTGAGGTAGCTTTCAGAATTCCTTTTAAATTCAACACGTCAGCAAGACTCGTGTTGTCGAGGACTAGACGTAAAGTGCTGAGTCTGAGTTTGAAAACCTGAGCAGATTGGGCGCAGCATGTAACTGAGCCGCGAGATGCGTTAACGCCTCTGTCTGGGCTGGGACGAAGCTTACTGAAGTTTCAAAAAGCCTCCACAGAGCTTTTCTTTCATACAACGGTAGGATCTGATATCATGAGTGTCCTCATTTTTCTGTGTGTGTGTGTGTGCATGCTGTTCCTTCATGATCAGGACCATCCTGCTCAGTGTGATCTCTCTGCTCAATGAGCCCAACACCTTCTCCCCGGCCAATGTGGACGCGTCCGTCATGTTTCGCAAATGGAGAGACAGCAAAGGCAAGGACAAGGAGTACGCAGAGATCATCAGGTAATACACAATACTGAGTATTTCATCCACGTGCACACAAATGTACAATGAGAGAATCTTGTACAGAATGTTAGACCCGGACTTTGATTTCATTCTCGTTTGGCCCGCAGGAAGCAGGTGATGTCAACAGCGGCAGAGGCTGAGCGTGACGGCGTCAAAGTGCCGACCACGTTGGCGGAGTACTGCGTCCAGACCAGGGTTCCCTCCCAGGACAGCAGTTCAGACCTTCTCTACGATGACCTCTATGACGATGACATGGAGGAGGAGGACGAGGAGGACGACGAGAGCGAGATGGAGTCCGTAGGTGAAGCCGGGGGGATCAGCGCTGCGGAGGACGGCGGGACGTCCACCAGACGTTACGACAACCAGGACGACTCTGGCAATGAAGACTCGTGATGATCTGGATGATAACTCCTCCCTGCCAACTCACCCGCCCCCAAACACCCCCACCCTCCTTCTTTTAGGTGTTGCGTCACAATTTTTCAGTGTGTGTGCGTGTGCGTGTTTGCACATACAGTGGGGTCAAAGGTCTACTGCCAAAAACTTTTCATCATTTATTAAACTAATACAAATGACTAGTCAAATGGTAGTGCTCCAATGCTATGACTTACATTTTCAGAGAAGGTTTGATGGTACTGAATTTGGTGTTTCCACCGTTTGCCTTAATTACAGCTTGCACTCTGTCCGGCATCAGACGTTTTTTGCAGAGTTTGAGAATTGGAATTATTCCAGCACTGTTTAAGAGCACCCCCAGAGTGTTTGTGATGTTATGTTATATTTCACCTTTTTTTAAATGTTCCCATTGAGGAGGCCGAGGGTCCATCCTCTTCCACATCACTTTAAGCCAGAAGTGATGGCGTGCTTCTGCAGAATAGAGTGGTATTACTCTACAGTCCATGTGCCATTAAATCATGTGCAAGTTACTGACTCCAGACCAGGCAAAACGTCCCCACACCTGAATATTTTTTGTTTTTAGTGTTGCTCTTTCTTGCAACCAACTCCTCACATGCTGTACTGTAAGTTGTTCAGTTGCAACCGTGAAGTCGATTTCTTTTCTTTTGTAAACAAGAGTTTCTTCAAGTCTTCAACAGTGACATTTCAGTGTTCAATCCATGCTAAACCATTAGACTTGTTTTGGCATTAACGAAGTGGTTTGGTAACCGCTACAGTTTGTTGGTCTTTTAACTGTAGATTTGTCATTTGTCAGTTTTGTCGTGTCGGCTTTGCATCTTGGATGCTGATGCAGTTCTGTCTCATAAGGATGTTGGCTTTATACCATGGTGCCATCTGTAGGTCTGTCTGCTCCCTGGTTCCAGTCCCTTTTTTCATGTTCAGACATTACCAGTTACTTAAAATACCATACTAATTAACATTGTATAGGAGCATACATGTGTTAACATTTGAATTACACTGCATACATGGTGAGAAAACATTTTAGAAAATGTCTTTATCACATATAACAGTATTTCAATTACTTCCAAGAATTTCCCAAAGATAAAAGTTACACGTATCAGTTCTAAATAATGCGTTCCTTCTGCAAAGTAAACACGTTGTCTTAGTTTTTGATAAATGATGAAAACAAATTGTCCCTGTGGTGGTCACTTGAACCCCGCTGTAGCTGGCCGGCTCTTCGTCTGGCTGGTCCATGTCAGATTGTATGTTTTTTTGTGTTAAAAGATTAGCTCTATCCACCGTGTCTTTACTTGTTGATGTTTTGTACTTCTTTTCTTTAATTGGTTGACATTCTGTCCTCCCTGACCTGTCCCTGGCTCAGACAGTCTGGCCAAACGGACTCTTTGCCGGTTGGCTCATTAGCCAGCCAATGAGCTGGTCCAGCTTGTCCTGTCGCTGTCCATCAGCGTGTCCCCCCCGTGGCAGAACACCTCTGTCCCCCTCACGCCTGTCTGTTCGACTTTGATGCAATCATCTTGAACTCGCAAGCACAGGCTCTGCTGCGACCCCTCCCCCCTTGGAGCCACCTTCAGTAGTGTCCATCACAACTGCTCCCTCATGATCCCTCAAAGCAACGTCATTTGGTTGGGGGTGAGCAAGGTGAAGACCTTTTTCTCACGTCGCCTCCTACACCTCTCTCTGCCTCTTAAACCTCAGGGCCTCAATAGACTTTCGCTGAGAGAGAAAAAAAACAGTCAAAGAGACACTACACACACTGCTCCTCACCTCCACCTCCTTTTCTTACTTTCTGCATCACTGGGTGGTTTTCGAGGGCAGAGAGTGAACTGAAAGTCTTCAAATCCCACCGCCAGCGTGTTTACACGCGATTGAGTGTTGCTGTTGGTCCTGATCAGGGTCCTGTACGTGGTTTTCTTCTTGGTAGGCTAGAGTCAAATTAAAAAAAATTTAAAAAAAAGGTGAAAACACACCTGTAGGGACTTTCTCCTGGAGACAGTGCTCACATTATGTTGCGATAGATGTGAAAATGTTACGTTTTTGCACCGTGACTCCAATTTAAGCTTAAATGCGACTTAGTCAAAATTGGACGTTGTTACAGTGCTACACCACATCCAGAGTCTGTTTATCGACAGGGACAAAATCATCATGCAGCTTAGTTACACATTTGCATTTGAATGAATATGACACTGATTGCCTGTTATCTGTGTGTGTGTGTGTGTGTGTGTGTGTGTGTGTGTGTGTGTGTGTGTGTGTCTGTGTGTCTGTGTGTCTGTATATTTACTATTCATCTATTGACTACAATGTCAGGGTTTTCTTGTTCCTGTCTCTGTGGAACAGGTGCAGACTTCTGTCACACGAGTGAGTTTGCCCAAACGACCTTTTGGTCTTTGTCCAGTTGAGAAAACATTCAGTGTGTTTGCACTGTGTTCTAGGGCTGTTTTGGGAGGACATGCATTGGCTGAGGATTTGACTGACTTAAAACTATACCCTCTGAGTATTAAACTTTTGAACACACTGAACAGCATAATGTGACTAACATTACTTGTATGGCATGGAAAAGACCACATTTTGAGCTGTGTTTTATGGTTGTGGGTATGAATCTGTTGCCACTTTCAACACAATGGAGCACTGCGCAAACCTTTGATTCAAATGGATGAATTTTACGTCAAGGAAACAAGTACAGCCCCAAAAACATTCATTTTAAAGACTGTGGCGCAATGAATGCATGTAGTGGATTTGACGCTGTTTGAATGAACTCTTCAAGAGATACCTTTTGGATTTTAATGTGAAGCCAGTGGAGTGAAACATTTCCTCCTGGCCTTGTGCTTTGGGGGCTCACGGAGACTGGATTCTGCTGACAATGAGGAGAGGAAATCCACTCCTGAACCAGATCTTTTATTGGATTTGATATCAAGACACAACAGGAAGTGGATAGATACCAGAGATTCTGAACGTTTGACTCTTGATGTGTTCCCCATTTTTGCCCATCCTTCCCCATATAGAGAAGAAGTAATGAATTAGAGTAATAAAATGTACCAATCTCATGCGTGTCTGCTAATGAGCTGGTTTGGTTCACATATTGGGAAATACACTCACTTGCTTTATGGCGGAGAGTTACATGAGATGTCTAATGTCTGACCGTTAAATGTGAAAGTACAGCCAGAAGCCAGTTAGCTTAGCTTTGTGCAAAGAAACAGGTAGTCTGGCTCTGTAGCGGTAACAAGATCTCCCAACCAGCACCTCTTAAGCTTGCTAATTAACACCATTATATGTGTGTTTTTAATTTGTCTAAAAACCAAAGTGTAAAAACAGCAATTTCATTGTCATTGAATTATTTCTTAACTGGGAGTAGTAACTTCCCGGAGTCTCAGCTGGAAGCCTGGCAACTGCTTTGAGCCAAGAAACAGTCCAGTCCAAATTGTCGTTTTTACGTTTAAGTTTTTGTACAGACTAAGCACACGATGTATAAGTCTTAATTAGTGAGCATTTGGAGGTGCTGGTTTCCAGTTTTTATGCTAAGCTAAGCTAACCGGTTGGTGGCTATAGCTTCATATTTAACGAACAGACATAAAAGTATTGTCAATCTTCTCATCACACTCTGCCAGAAAGCAAGTTTCCCAAAATGTCAAACTATTACTTTTAATATGAAGGCAGCCGGTTAGCTTATCTTAGCACAGAGACTGGAAGAGGGGAAACAGCTAGCTTGGCTTTGCCCAAAGGTAACAATATCCACCTACCAGCACATCTAAAACTCATTAATTAACACGCTAACTGGTTGCTTAATCTGTTTAAAAAAATGTAGAAAGGTTGTGGTTTTACCAGGAGTATATTTCTTGGCCAGGTGCATTGAGTTCCTGAAGTCTACCTTTGGACAGAACCAAGCTAGTTGTTTACCTTTGTTTCTAGTATTTGTGCTAAGCTAAGCTAACTGGCTGCTGGCATGAGCTTCTTATTTAACAGACACAGATGAGAGTGCTCTCAATCTTCTCATCACTCTCAGCAAGAAAGCAAATAAATGTTTAACAATTGCTTTAAAGCCAAATTTTTGCCTCCCATCGCAAATGTAGAAATTAGAATCTGCATTATTGTTTTTTTAGCGTAATGTCTAGGCGTAGTGTAGCCCCTATTATAGCAATTCAATGATCAGTTTAGAGCTCTTGAATCTTAAAATCCTCCTCTTTTTTACTGAAATGTATGCCTTGTTTTTATAATGAGGGCAGGTGGAGAAAAGCTAAGGAGGCCTTTTGAGGGAAGAGAGCAACCAACAATTATTATCTCCGAGGGATGGTGATAATTCCCAAACTCAACCTAAGAAATGACTCACTGAAAAGGTCTGCAGTCTGAGATGTCGAGACAAAAGATTGAATTAAATCATTTTGTTCATTTAATCCGTGTGTGTGAGCATGTGTGTGTGCACAAGTGTGTTTTTGGTTTTTTTTTTGGAAATGTGCGACTTCACACGGTCACACTTGTCAGACTGAACCTGTGTGTGTCCACAGTGCTACCACGACGTGTCCACACCCTATTGATATAAATGCTGTCCTTGTTGGTTTCTTCTTTGATTTTATGTCTTTTTTTCCCCTCATCATTATGTGTTTGTGAGGATGCAAATGTCACTCATAAAGTTTCTATTGTAAAAAAAAAAAAAAAAAAAAAAAAAATGCATTGTTGGGTTTGTTTGCAGTATAGCTTTGATATCTGTTGCTAAGCCCACATGTCATGGAAAACAGACAACACAGCCAGTTGGTTTTTGGAGTAACATTAGGAGTGATATGCAAATAGAGCCATACAGTTATTGTGGTTAAGTTGGGAAATCATTCAAAATAAAACAGTATGTCATTGAAGCCTGCTGAAAGGTTTTCACCTTATTTTGCCATTGACCGCTGGTCACTACTACATGCTACATTGATTATTGGTGTGTTATAATTTACATTTATTATCTTAGTGTTATGTCACCCAAATGACATAAAAACATACCTCTAGATATCCAGTCATGGAAATAGTTCTGCTTACTTTGTTCAGATGTTGAGATATCTGTCTCTGAGATTTCTGCCTATATTCCAACACAATTGATTTGAATGGAAAGTTGTTTGTTGTGCACACAGCACCTCTCTAATAGTCCCTGTTGACGGTATAACATTGTTCTGGGGAAGCCATGTTGCTTTTAATGTTTTTAATTAAAATTTGTAATGCTTTGAGCACCACAAACAAAATGCCATTCATTTCCATTGTTTTGAGGTGGAAGCAGAACCAATCAGAATGAGTGAACCTCAAATCCCAGCACCCTAATTTAAGTTAATTATGACACTAAATGAAAGAGATGATTTTACGATACTCCATACCTTATAATAATGATCACACATAAACTAACAAGTTGCAGAATAAAAGTTTAATCATGAAGGGATGTGTAATTTCAATTCAGAACAGGCCGTTGTCTTTTATCATTGAGAGAGGAGCTTTTATGCTCCACCAGGCGTGAAATTAATTACTGGTTCAATGATGCCCTGATGGGTCTTAAAGCAATATTTCAGCTTTTGCACAGAGTACAGTGTTACTTCATAGTGTACTGTGTACCTCATGGAAGTAGAAAGACACTTTGGGCACTTTCACTGACCTCCACTTACTTGTTCCATGTTCACTGTGTGTCCTTGAAATACCCAGAAGAAAAATGGAATTGAAGTGAGTGCTTCCACTCTGCCTTACGAGGTGAAAGAACACATTTGTTTCTTTAATTGCCCTTATTTCATCCCCTCAGCAGACTCAATGTAATCCTGCATGTTGATGCGATGTTGAGAGCAGAACATGTTCCTGTGTATAGTGCAGTGTGGCAGTACCAGTGACCAGGGTCAAGTTTGAAGTCCCACTCGAATGTCCCCATTTGCTTGTAAGAGAACTTGTATAAATGTATGTGGATAAAATGTATGTGTGCTGCTTCCAGCTTTTTAGGTTTATGCTAGATCAATCATAGTTGACTGAATTAAAAAAAAAATAGATTGAATATTATGATTTGGCCCAGATTATTAACAGCATCTGTGCTGACTGTACATAAAACCCCTGCTCACTCATCTTCTCTCGAAATGAAGATGGAGTCCCAATGCTGACTGGTTTCAATGACATTATTCATCATCTTAAATCACTTGCTTTTTCACTGAAGAACAGCTTAACTAATCCTTCATCAGTCAAGGACAGACACCACAAAAAGTAGGTAAGACCTGGTAATGCCTCAAGTGTCCACAATCTAATATATGATGTTTGCAAATGGTTTCATTAATATACTAAGGGCTATAAAATATATAGTTTACTATATCATCCCTGAAAAGTATTGTTAACCTGACATTTATGATAATGTGTATATTCACCCAGAATCATTGTATAATAATAGTCTCTCAAATCTTATGACCACAGTTTCTAACATAATAAATCGCTCTCCATTACTGGCTTTTAATTTCTGGACAGGAACTAATTTGCAAAAATAATAGGTGTATCTCACTTTTATTTGGATGCTGAGAACTGATAAAAAAAAAAGTGCTAACAGGTCATCTATGGTGTATTTCTACACCCTGCAGTGTTTTCTTGTCTATGGTAACAAATGTACACCTGCGTTGTAAAGATTTCTTGTTTTTGTCCCCGCCCTGTGGCAGCTTCTGGTGACTACAATGTATTTTTATCTTTCTGCCTGAGCAAGTTATTTTTACACCAGTATTGAATGCTGTCTTCTTTTTTTTTGAGAGCTCACGTTTTATATATTTTTCACATTTTAAAATAAGATTTTGGAAATATCCAGGTGCACGAAACCTGTTATATTTATTTTGAACACATTCCACCTACAGACAGTATTAAAACATGTTCTCCCCTTCAGGTTTACACTCCAGAGTTCAAGTGGGACTGAGTGATAGGAGAGTGTTACTTTCCATCTCCTTGATTTATTTCTCCTTCACTAAGTTTTGTGTCTTAGTTTATTTACATTTAAACATGAGTGTTTTAAATCTCATTACATATGACTTGGTAGATTCAAAGACACAGACAAGCATTTTTTTGTACAGTGACTAAGGTCAAATCAGTAATTTGGATTTAAAGCATTGATTCACTTGCTCCTTTGTTTTACCAGAAGGGAATCTACTCAGCCTCACAGTATACAGTAAACACACTTCAACAGTATTCAAACCTGACACAGACACAATCATCAATCCCATAAATTGCAGATGTCACATTGGGTCCCACATGCCAGTTGACTGTCATTTCCCTTCTTTAAACATCCCGTCTGCACATTCTACCTCCTGGCTCATCACTGTCTGTCCTGCTGAGCCCCCAAGTGTCTGTGTGCTGCTCTCAGTGTGTCCTGCAGGTCTTTGTACTGAGCCAGAGTGCAGGCTTCCTCCAGCTGGGCCCAGCAGTAGTCCTGGTGCTCGTCGGACAAAGCCACCGCTGTCCCTGGGTCTCTCAGCTCGGCCAGCCAGTACAGCACCTCTTTGGGTCTGCCTCGCACCTCATAGCGCAGCTCCTGCAAAAAGCCGTCAATCACCCGCAGGTGCTCCGCCCCCAGCCCTGCCTCCTCCTTGGTCTCTCTCAGAGCTGTGGTGAAGTCGTCCTCACCTGGGTCCACATGACCTGGTGGTGAACAGGTTAGATGTAACTGGCACAAAGAACATTTAATGCTTCATGAGCAGACTTTAGCTCAACAACATGATAAATGTACTGCTTTTGAACTTGTAAACACCTTTGGGTGGGGTCCAGTGGTGTTCCCCATAAGAGGTCTGCAAGAGGAGGTACTCGATGTTGTCTGGTGGAGGGACACGACTGGCTAGACGACGAAAAACTATGAAGCCACAAGCACGCAGCGCCATCTCCCTGTTCAGCAACTTCACACACAAACACATTTGGCATTAGGTTGTATTCCAGGAAGCCACCTGTCCATTAGAGCTAAGGTCAGTTTTTAATACCAGAAATAAAGAACCACCACTCTCCATGGGAGTGCAAAGTGTGACCCTTTGCACTTTGTGGGGGAAACTGTTACATTACCATGGATTACAAAATAAAGTTACATCAAAAAGTACTTGTAAAGTATAATTAAGTTGCATGTTGTTACTTTTTCACATTTTGTTTCTACATGATGGATAGATTTGCAAATAAAAGTAGAATAGTTAAAAGTGTATTTGACAGGTGAAGTCCATAGATGACATGCATAACAAATGTTCAGTAAAGGAGAATGTGTATATAGACCCACATATGTGTTATTAGTTCTGTTGACTAACACATACAAACTGCTATGATGGTAACATATAAGGTTAACGTAATTGTGTGAAATTTTGAAGAATAAAATTTTTTATTATCAAAATACCAAATATTTTTCGGGGGGGGGGGTACATCCACATGGGAATGACAGTCACCATACTGGCCAATATATCACCAGCTCCTCATATTCTATTGGGGTAAACCTTTTAAGTGCATGCTTTCCTGTTCAACATACTGCCCTAATTATAGCCTTTAAAGCTGAGTTAAGAAAGTTGATATTAACGAACACAACCGGTCATATCTTTGACTATACTGCTGTGTATTCAAATAGTCAAATAGTAGGTAATTAAACGGCTCCTACGTCGCTATAGCTGACAAGAACGTCGCAACAGGCGTTAGCTAAGTTAGCACACTGCAATTTGTGCTGATAGTGTGACACACAGACCCACGTACAGCACCGCTGCTACAGAATTATTTACTGCTTTTAGCATCTCCAGCACGTTAGCTAGCTTACTTCTCTGCTCGCTCAGATCAGATGTCAAACATCAGAGTGAGTGCACTCCGCTTCATGCACACTGACTGCAGGTTGGACGAGTAGTTATTTACTCACTATGACGAGTTTTGTTTGGGTGCAGTATGTTTCTCACCTGCTGGGAGGCCGCGGAGCTCAGCGGTGCACGAAGAAATGGGTCCGGTGCTCTTTGAAGACGGACACAAACAGTTCCGCTTTGTAAAGCTGCTTTGACAGTACTCGTAGCATATTACTGCAGGTGGTGAGAGGGGTATTCAAATTCCATACTTAAGTAAAGTTACATCAAGTCAAAATGAAATTGTAAAATAAAAGTTCTCATTATGAAGAATGGCTGTATTCATATTATCATATTGTAATATATATATTGTGTTATATTAATTGATTATTGTTGTAATTACACTGTTCTAATCTATAATGATGTATTATCTTATAAAAGTATTTTATATTTTATATATAAAAAGTAACTGGTAACTATAGCTGCACTGCTAATAAATGCAATGCAGTCAAAAGTATAACATTTCCCCCTGAAACGTAGTGAAGTACAAGTAGCAGAAAGTGTAAATACAAGTACCCCAGTATTATACTAGGTACAGTACTTGAGTAAATGTACATAGTTACTTTCCACTGTGACTACTATAACTGCAGATGATGATGGTGATAGGATAAGAATAATCTAGGGACAGGTGAAATCATAAGACTGCAATGCGCAAATAAATAATCATATATATTGTTTAAATCATTACATTTAAATAGATAAATTCATCTCTCACAATGACAGATTAAACAAATGGGTTCATGATAAACTTGCATAGTTCTTTACTATCAAATAGCTGACACCGATAAGAAATGTACCCAGTGTAGATAGGGCCAACTGAAGACAGCTTGTGCCTAAAGATAATAGAGACAGGGCCTCCTTCCCACGCAAGCCAGGCTGTCAGCAGTACAGTTGTTCATCTTGACAGAGGAGACACCGCCGCTGAGCTTCAAGGTAAAGACAAAACCTCTCCCAAAATGCCTGTTTTGTCATTTTCAAGTACAGATATATAGTGAGAGGGAGAGACAGACGGAGAAGATGCATACACACAATGTAACTTCAAGGAACTGTACAAATTTAGCCTATAGTCTCTTGGGACTCACTTAAAGAAAATATGTTGTTTTCCTAACATAAACAATTATTTTGCTTTTCTGTAGCTCCTTCCCTCATAGCACATAGCTGTCTGTGGTTTAGCCAGAGGCCTCATGACATGTGACTTTCGCTGCTACTACGACTGTGCTTACTCAGCCTGCACAGTAGTGCTCATTATTCCACTCCGCTATACATGAATCACACTTGGGGTCAGGTTCCCCTGCATCCAGATATTTTTGGTATATACTGACTGTCACAGACATTACCCGTAGATGTAGGACTGTGGGCTCCAGATGACGAATGCTTTTGTACAATCATGTCAGCCAAATCTACGTTTTATGTCATTGTATTTGGTCCACTTGTGTCACTTTGTGTAGATCATACATACTGTAATGATTAGGCAGTTTCATCTTGTATTCAGGGAACACACAACAAGCAAAAAAAGGGACCAATATTAGGGATTAATATTGCAGGCCTGAGTATGTGTGGAGCTGATCAGTGCCATGAGATGTCCTTGCTTGGATTCTTCAAGCTGAATGTTCTGGAGATGTCGTGGACTAAATTTAAGACGACAACTGTGATGGGAGGTGCCAACACAATAATCTGCAGTGACAAATCCAAAAGCCACACTTTTCATGTGTGTAGTTGAGATTTAAATTGAAGTTCTCCCCCTAGAAATACAGCACAGTTTCTGCGCTGCGCAGATGGCACCAATTGCAGGATAGTTACAACCAAACTTGTGATTTGGTAAAGAAAAATAATAATATTCTTCTTTATGAGAAATATTGAATTGTGGTACTTCCTGTTTGCCCCCTGAACAGCATTTCACAGAGCCATGGAGGAGAAGGGGCAGCCTACAGGAGGGCCTCATTTTGTGGGCAAGAAGGATGAGCTCATTGAAGCGAAGCGCTCTTTCAGAACACTAGAAGGTCGGGATATACTGATCATCCACCACCAGGGACTCTTCTACGCTATGGACTCTTACTGTTATCGTGAGTACAGTTCTTCTTGTGCTGAACTCAAAACAGCTGCTGCTCATGAGAGAGGGAAAGTGTGCCCATTGTGCTTTAGTTTCACTTCAAATTATTGGCCATTATTCTCGTCTGGATCAAAGGTGTTTGTCTACAAACGCTCACTGTCACTGAACCAACTCAAAAGTAAGTTGCTGCTTATGGAGATCCTGTCATGGGACATTGAACACCGAGCTGCCTTACTTTGTTGTCCATAGGACATTTTAGCACATATCACCTCTAAAGTGTGTCCACTCAGCAAAAGGTTAGTGTGCCGTAAAGTGTTTGCTTATTCTGCAATACACTGATGCTCTACCCTCTCAACAGATTCTGGGGGAGCGCTGCAGAATGGAGACATTGAGGTGAGGTTTACATTTGATTTAAGAGATTAGAGTTTGTTGTTTTTTTGTCTGACCCAGAGAAAAGAAGCCAAAAGGCCATTTAAGTTAAAGTACTGGAGTGTACTTTTGTGTTTTTATCACATTCATGCTTTCACAGGCCATTCCATCTGTACCAAAACCCTTAAAGGCAACTGCTAGGCTGAGGCATACAGAGGAATGCTGTAATTAAGATATCAAACCTGCATTACATTAATATAATATTATGCTAATGTTGGTGGGCTTAAATGACCTACACTTATCCCACATGAGGCTGTTTATCTGCTCTCTTTCAACACACTCGCAGGAAATTGGCGGCAAGCTGTGCATAATTTGTCCAAATCACAAGTACAAGATCTCTCTTGCCAAAGGGGAGGGCATATACAAGGCCACCGACCCCAGGGAAAAGGCACCTGTGCCCAGATGGTACTCCAAGGGCGTGAAGCAGCGGATCCACATGGTCACTGAGGCCAACGGGGAAGTCTATGTCCAGCTCTCTGGGGACACATCCTGGATCGAGTCAGACTACTTCCAGGGAGAGAAGGGCAAGGTGGAGAGGGCCAAAGCAGAGGCAGCTGAGAAGAAAACATCTCGATAGCAACACAGATGGATGAGGATGGCGTCTCTGTGGTCTCCTGGTGTCTCCCCTGATCTCCTCTAAATGATTGCATGATGACTGTGAAGAGAGGATGTTAGACATTTAATGACATGTTATTTGTGCTCTGTCTCAAGTAATCAGTAGGGCTTGCATGGCCTTAACAATGGGACTTGTTTTTAATAAGTTTGGAAGTGTTTAGAATTTTTAATTACTTTATTTGTCGCTTGCTAGTTGTTTACATGATATTAAAATCTTTCAAGTCCTATATTTCCATGTTATGGACATGTGCATTTCAACACCATCACGTAGTTCACTGAATAAACATTTTTTATGGATGAATTTTTGATTTCTGGTACTCAATTTGTTCTCAGATTAGGCAGTGGCACGAGATAGTTTAAAGTGCACCCACACTGGTGTATCCCTCAGCATTTCAATATGTATCAATACCCTCATGTATTATGCATACAGTGAATGAATCAATAAGATAAAAAGGTTTACGCTGATCAATAATGTCCTAAAGTGGAAAATCGTTAATGTAAAATATAAAGATCATGCTACAATACTGGCCACTTTTTTGTGATTCCATGTCTGTTTATTCCCTCAGTTAACATCAGAGAGCATGAAGCACAGGGTGCATAGATTCCAGCTTTTGGGATTTGTGTTGTGACTTGTTTCTTGTCCATTGGCAAAACATTCCTTCAGCGACTGTGGAAAAAAAAAAAACCTGCTGAGGACACCGAGCGAATCCCTGAGGTTGTTAAAAGGTGTGTTGACAGCAGCTTCAGACAGGTACAGTGGCTGGCTGGAAGGTGTGGCTCATCATGGGCCTCCTGGTGCATATTCTGTGGGGAAATTCAGGGTTTTGCTCAACATTCAACATTCAACATCTAATCTTCTCATCTAACTCTCGGCATGAAAAGTGTGTTTCCCAAAATGTCTAACTATTTCTTTAAAATTCATGTCACCTGTATCACTAAACCTGACGTTGTTACATGTTGCTCTGTTGTGATTTTGATGTGGCACTGTCGTGCTTAAATTATTACTCTAACGATTTAGTGCTGTGCTTCCATAAAATTAACTTTTAGTTTCAGTCAGAATGGGTCAAGCTCCAAAAACGCTGGCTCCTACAATTCCCATAATGCATCTTGATAATGTCTTGTGTTAGACCTTCCCTGCCTGGAAAACACCCATGTCTTTCAAACTCACAAACACCTCCAGCAGACTTTCAATAATACATTTAAACTCCAGTCTGTCATAAATGTGATATAATTATGGTAAAAAAATACAAAGGTGAGGTTGTTCATGTGGCCTCTGTGAAGAAATGTTTAATCATAATTTATTGCATTGCCATTCTGTGCTTAAAATGCAATGCAAAATAAGACAGCCTCTCGCATTCAGATTATTACTCTGTTTCTGTGCCCATTGCACAGGCTAACCGTGACATGGTTGGGTTGAGAACTCAAAGACTATGGGGTATGATGTTCCTCTGTGCATAAATGATGTTGGTCTCTGGAGCTGGCCTACAGCAAACTCACAGCCCAGTCTGAAGCCTCGGCCTATGTAACGCTTCGAATACAATCAAGAAATGCACAGGGCCATGGGTTCCATGTAACGAGGGAGGGCGGGGGCTTGTGCAAAGTTACATTAAATATTAAAATAGGATTACATACTGAAATTGAGAATCTTGATGCAAGACGGGGGCCATAATGTGCAGGTGGACATTTGCAGGAGGTGACGTGGGGGGCTGTTTGTCAAGATAAAGAGCAGACTGTCTGGGGAAACTGCTCAGCAGGGCGAGTGCATCTTATTTCAGAGGGACAGCACTGCACAGCGTGTAAGCCGCATGGAATTACAGTGTTGCAGGGCATTCAAACCCAAGGCCTAAATGCTCTTTGTTGGGTTTGTGTCTCATTATTCATCATGGCTGTGAATGACACAAGAGGCTCTGATTAAACCTTTAAGGCTTGAACTATTCTTCCTGGAGTTTGTCCAAGAGGGACTACCAGATCTCATTATCACCTTTTATCTACCACTGACTCCCACAGCAGTTGGAGTATTTTATATTGTCTTGCTATATCAGCAAACACTCTCCACTTGCTCATTATGGTTGTCATTATTATTATAACGATCATTAACATTGCACCTCTTGGCCATTCCTTTCATGTTTATTCATGTAGTGGAGCTCAGAGTCTGTCTTTGTGAGTCCGAGGATGGAAGTTATTGGCACGCACATGCTTTGTATTGCATCCACCAGAGGATAAAGCGTGTGTTCTTGACATTGTTTAAACGGCCAGCTTTGAAAGAACAACAAGGTGTAAAACTGTGTTTGACTGAACAAAACAACACTGTCGTTTCCTGCACGTCGACAGCATGGTCCCAGAGTGAGGATGTGTGTGTGTGTGTGTGTGTCGGCGCGCGCTGCTTCTAAGTGTGTGTGTGCCCGCGTGCGTGTTGCTGAGTCAGGCGCGACCACTCTCTGTTCACCCCGTTGCTCTCTCTCTCTCTCTCTCTCGCTCTCTCTCGCGCTCTCTCTCCAGTTGTTCTTTGCCAGTGAGACTTTGTTTTAGCCGCCGACGTCATTCATAAGGTCTGGACATCGAGGCGCGCGAGGCTGCTCTCTCCTCGTCGTTTAATTGCGTTTCCTACCGACTGACAACTTGTTTTGTCTGTTTAGCGCATTGGCTGCCCATGGGCGCTGCTGTTCACGCACTCTGCTGCTCCGCCGGCTGGGCTGTCCGGTGCGCCTCTGCGGTCGGTTCGGGACGGTATCGGGCTCCGCTTTTTATGAATGAATAACGAGACGGGGAAATGCGAGTGACTGCGAAACTGGCCAGCAGCCGGGCTCCCGGGGGGCCAGCCACCCATGAGAGGGATTAACGACGGAGCGGAGCCGCGGCTCGTTGCGGAAAAGCCTGACTGCAGACTGGCGTGGAAACGCACCGCGAGGGAAACGGGCTCCATAGCGTAGAGCAGCGGAACGACACCGCGGCGACCACAATGTAAGTTGCTCTGAAGCTGCAACTCATTAAGGGACGTGAGGAGAGGGGGGTTCCTGCTATGGTTGCATGATTTATTGTTTTTGTCAGTATGCTTGATGAATTTAAATTCAGCACCGAAAATATTTCTCAAAGTGTCTGATTTATTGAACCGTAATAGCCTTTCAGGTGTAACAAGGGCCTTGGCAAGCTTCTTCTCAGTCATTTTCAGTGACATAACGGTGATGCACTGTCTCCGTGATAGACATGAATAATAAGGACCAAAGCACGGAGAGGTGCCTCCTCTCTCCATCAGCGCTGCTGCTTCTGGATCACCATCTGCTTCATCCAAGTCACTTTCAACCACGAGTTGTCTGGCTTACAGGTCCATCCACATTGTGGCTCTGGGCAGCGAGTGCCCCGGAGGAGTCGGGCCCGGGGAGGAGATCATGGGCCAGGGGCAGCTGCAGGGAGGCCTGCTGTGGAGCTACCTGGGTCACGGGGCGCTGGTGGGACCCTGCGACTTGGAGAGCAGCCTGCACAACCCGGCCTTCATGGAGTACACGTCGCGTGTGTTTGGAGATGTCACTGTGGTGGTTCGGGATTGCCCCAGCTGGGTAAGAGACTGGTGGTGTGTTTGTGTGCAGGACAGAATGAGGAAAAACTGAGACTTGCACAGGTTGATACAGTATGAATCTTTGCTTTGACTTGTTTTGCTCATTCATGCGACCATCCCCAATGTGCATATTAAAAGGGAGCCTTAGGAGTCGTTTTTAGGTGTTGCTTTGGCTCTTTCATCTTGTGTGATACCACGTCAGACTTGATTTGCAGAGGATGGTTAGGGCAGACCAAGATGGAAAAGCATGGCACAAAAAAGTGGTGTAATTTTGCCAGAGCATTGCAATTGTGAGAGAGTGTGCGTCACTTCAATGATATGCTGTTTACTTTTCACTCTGCTTCTGTTTCTCAGAAGACGTACAACATTTCAAATTCCAAGGCCACTTGCCTTCCAGCTCTGATTGCAGGCTTTGTGAAAATGTCTCTATTCTTAGGAGGACGCTATTTTAACATGCACTGCACACACACACACACACACACACAAAGAAAAAAACTGATGAAAGAACTTTTGTTCTTAATAGCATATGAATTTGAAATGAAAGCACTGTTATGGTTTAGTAGCAGCACTGTATGTGTCCTATTATAGGGCTGTCTAACCCTGTCAGGGGAAAGTCTGTCAGTCTAATTCTATGTCTCTTTGTCCCTTTTTTTATTCAAATTGCTCACAGCTTTCTCAAGTGTTTTTTCCCTGCCTAATGAGTTGAGTTAGGTTGGTTTAGAGGGAGCAGCTAGCCTTGGGGGTAAAGTCTCAAGAGCCACACTGAGGTATTTATACTTGGGGAGACTCAGAGGGGAAGGGTTATCTGAGGTAAGATTCATGGTACAGGTTGGGTATGCAGACTGTGTATATTGCGCTTCTCATGTGTCTGTCCTCCTCTGACCTCTCCTCTATTTATATTTGTTGTCCCTTCCTTGTCTTGACTTTCCAGGACTTGTTGGACAGCGATTGGGCCAGCGTGCGTAAAGTTCTGGAGCAGGCGGACATCCTGGTCATTAAATATTCAGTCACTGACAAGCTGGCCTTCCAGCAGGTCAGGAACGGCTACGCCCCAAGACTCCGCCCGCTCCTGAGGCACTGGGGTGTGCCTGTCATCCTGGTGGCTGTTGGAGCGCGGCTGAACGGTGAGGGTGCCTTTTGTTCTGTGTTTTTTGTCAGAGCCAGAGCGAGTTTAGTTTTTGCAGACGACTTCTTGACAGCTGACGGTTCCTCTCGCAGTTTGTCATTGTTGCATGTGAACAATGGAGTTTGAGAGGCAACAAACACATTTCTCATCTCTCACTCATTGTACTTGATATCCTGGTATTTTAGGGTTAATCTGCTGTTGCCTCTGGCTGTTGAGTTTGATTTCCGGACAATATCATGCTCTTCTCGTTTGGGCCAGTGAGATCACTGTCTGAGCCTTGTGTCCTCTAGTGTGTCCTCCCAGCGATGAGGAGGATGCTCATGATTAAATCTCCTCTTGGCTTCCTTCAGGCTGTCAGCTCACATGCTTCCCTACAGGAAACACACCAAAACAAGACATTATGTTCATATTGTTTGGTCATTATGAGAGACAAGATCTTACAAGAGCTTGCACGGCACTTAAATACACACTGTCATGGCTTGAAAGTGCACAGTTTGTCCTTTAAGTAGGACTACGGTACTTGGGTGTAGCCTGACTGGAGGCTTCTCAACACATCAGGACTTAACATACATATATACTGTCATCTCAGTGAGTCTGCATGTGTTTTTGCACACACACTGACCCCTTGTCGAATCCAGATGCTGTAAACAAGCTCATCAAATCCACCGGGTTGTATTTTTAGCTTGTCTCCTCAACATACTTTGAGATCCTGTCAGAGCTCCGCTGCAGAATGATCACAGTGTGAGTCAAGTCTTTGCCAGAGAGAGAGCGAGAGAGAGAGAGAGAGAGAGAGAGAGAGACAGAGAGAGAGAGAGAGTGTGTACCTGCAGACCAGAGCCTTTGTTTGTGTTTTTGTTTGCGGCTGCTGTGAGTATTTTCATGCTATCCCCTCATGACTGCAGAGAATGACGGCTGAGCTCTCAGCGCTTCCTGCTGCTCGACTTAAGACCACCTAAGGCACAGCTGTGGCAGCAAGCGCTGCCGTACGCGCATTAACCATCAGCCATTAAACCAGCGCTGAACGCAGGAGCACAGACAGATTTATCCAAGGGCATGCACGCACCCTCACACACACAAACATACCACTGATATGCCAAGTCACCGCCTGTCAGACGCTCACACACACACACTCTGCTTCTCGTTCTGCCTCTCTCTCTCTCTCTCTCTCTCTCTCTCTCTCTCTCTCACACACACTCTCTCTGTCTAGCTCCGACTCTGTCATGCCTGTAGGTTATTAGCAGTATGATTTATCAAATGCCTCGGCACTTAGCTGTATGTCCTGCTCATTCTCTTGGTCTCTCTGGCTCTCTCCTCCTTTGTGCAGTCTTTTTTCTCCTTCAAGCTAATCCCTCCACATTTTCTGCCTGATTCTGTCTCCTCGGTCCCCATGCACACATGCCACAGTACGGCTGGTCCTGGTGCACGTGCCATTGCAGATTTGATCTTTTATGTTGTTGTAAGAGGATTCTTCGTTTTTTTCTCTTTGGACTTGGTGAAGATGTAAAAACGGTGGCCTGGAAGTGCAAAACACGCTGTATTAAATTAAAGAAGAGCCGTTTGCATTTCAGGAACCAACATGCAACAAACAACAATCTTTCACAAAATGGAAAAAATACATACACCCATCTCCCTTTTAAAGTCCTTATTGGCTGCCTGCATAGTCACACTGACATAGACAAGAGGAATTAGGACGTTGAAGTCCACACCATGAAATGTGGCTGCGGTATCTGGTTTTTGTGTTCTGTTTTTTGCAAGATATGTTTTCTATTTTTACTTTGGTTTGTGAAATGTTGTGTGTTTTGTGTTCTGTCAACACACAAAGTGACTTTTACTTTGTGTTTCATGCGCTTTTTTTGTTTGTTTTGTAAGGAACCTTTAACAAGCACTGACACACATTTACAAAATATGTTTTGTCTTGTATTGTATTTTACAGAACATGTTCTTGTATGATATATTTTTTATTGTCAGTATTGGCATAGTTTGTCCCTGTTGGGACTCTCAAACATTGTTACCCAGCTTTGCTCTGATTGGTCCAGTCTGGGAGTAGATTAACTCTTAATCATGCAACTCACAACCACCTGAGTGATGGCTGCGTACAGTGTTATACTTGTTCTGCTCTGTGGTGTTAACTTGACAATGCCTCACAGAGGCCTCTGTTAAATTGAAAATGTTTCACAGTTAAATGTGTTGAGAGCTGTGTGCAGAAACAAAATATGTTTTGATCCATGTCTGGTGTGGACATTAACATTAAGCATCAGCGTTGTGCATGAAGGCACATATGGAAGTTCATATCTTGTTTTAGTTGAATATTTTAACAAATATAAATAGCACGTCAGCCTTTTCTATGGACTGTATGTCATGGCCCGGAGCCGCTCATGCGGTGAATCATGAGACAAGCATTTCCAGCAGTGGCTGCTCAATTCAAACCAGGTTCATGCATCCTAAAAAGCCTAATGTAATATCAATGACTCATGTATTGCCTCTCATATACCCTCATAGACTATGTATTAGATTCAGTTATTTACACAGTTTGAATGATTTCATACTAGAATGAAACTCTCCCCTCTGTGTTCAGATGAAGGCCCTCCGTGTACGTGCCCGCTGTGTGCGTCTGACTGGAGCAGCTGTGTGCCTCACAGCGAAGGTCTGCAGCTGTCCCGGGACCTGGGGGCCACCTACCTGGAGTTGCCCTCTCTCAACCACGTCTTTGTGGGTCGCTACTTCGGCAGCGTGGTGAGTGGTCACGCCACGCAGGAATGAAATGGTCGAAAAAAGAATTTAATCAGATGTCATGTCAGACTATTTACTGGAAGCACTTAACGTAACTTTTTGTTGCATTTTGAGTCTTGTGCTTGAAATGAGTTTATATGATCAGTGTGCTGAGGGAGTTTTTCTATTTAAATTCTTCCTGTCTAATAAACTCGATGAGCTCTTCTTTTCAGGTAGGTACAGCACTTAGTACAGGAGACATGGACAGGCAGCTACGTCGGTCTCCTAAGGAAGTTGTTTTCCAAAGAATTGATGATGTAACATTACTATTTTCATGCCTTGTGTTCAGCCTAACGTGTGTATTTCTGTGTTGTTCAGCTGGAGTACTTCATGATTCAGTGTCTGAAACACAAAGCCAAAGAAAGGCCAGAGAAGAGGCGAGGAAATAAAGTGAACGAGCTTCGTCCCCCTCATTTAGAGCAACCAGGTCAGAGGAATACTATGGTATCTAAAAACTCAACTTTTATTTTTAGTGGCATTTATTTGTGTCTTGTCAGTTTCTACAGGTTGTATCCCTTGTTCAGCTCATTTTAAATATGTTTTTATTTCATTAATGGCTATTATTGTTTTTATTTAGTAAGTTAATGTTATTAAGTAATTATTGTTGCTTTAAATTGCTCTTTTTATGGTGTATAGAGGACCTTCAGTTGGACTGACTGGATTGTTTCTTCTTACAGCTTACATAGCCATAAAAAGAGCTGAGCACAAAGGTTTTATCCAGATCAATATTTTCTGTTCCAAACTGGAAATAAGAAGAGAGACAAAGAGCTGGGTACTTTTATTCAATGACGTTTGAATCAATTTTAGACTGAGCTCTTTTCAGCACCGGACACAGCAACAACTGAGTGTTTCGTGCCTTGTTCTGAGGCAGCTCAGTGGTTGTGGTTGTGGGTTAGGAGAGGATTACTCATTAACCTGTTCTTAATCAGTTTAGGTATTTAGGCACCTGAACACTATAAGCCCACTTATCCAGCCAGTAACACCCCTAATGCACTTCTTTTGTTTGCACTTTTTGTTATGTGTTTTTAATTTTTGTGCATATTACTAAAATGAAATATTTATATCTCTGTTTTGAAAGATTTAGGGCTGCAAACTCTGTTCGATGACAACAAAACTTAAAAATGTTGAGTTTACTATCAGACAAACTCACAACTCACAGCTGGCATTTTGTTTTTGCCTGTCGATCAACTGATCATCAAAACGTTGCCAGTTAACCACTGACTAATTGTTCGAGCTCTAATTTAGTTTTAATCTGCTTTATTGGAATTCAGAATTTCAGATAAAATTTTAATTAAGCTTCAAAACAAGCCACACTGAACTCATGTCGAAGGTTTTTCAGGCCGTAGCAGACTGTAGATAGCGTTAATCAAACTGCCTTTAAGCCAATCAGATTCTGCAAACATCAAAAAGACACCCATGCACAGCACCTTACAAGTGCTACTGCTACCACTACTGCCATTTCAGTATTTTTCTATGCATTGTTAATTTTTACAAAAAAGAAAACACCTGAAAATATTGAACACAAACTACGCTGTTTGTTTTAGTGTTACATATTGATCTGACCACTTTGCTGCTGGCTGTGTCTAAATCTGATGCAGTGACTGACACCTTTTAAGTCCAGCCAAAAAGGCAGCGAGTGCCGGCGGATATATTGGTGCCTGTCCAACACTACTTAACACTACTTATGATGCAGCTTGCATTAAATATGACGTGCACTGATTCAGGAACAGCACAGTTTTCACGGCCAAATCTGAGCTGCCATAAAAAAAAGGACATGAGGTCCGCAGAGGTGCGGTGTGTATTAAGCAAGAATAGGAAAATAATAGGACAATGATTTGTGAATCTCCCTTCCCCCCACTTCCTTTACTTTCCTGCGCAGTGCTTTGTCACTTTTATTAATCTGAACTCATGAATACATGCATCACAAAGCACTGTTTTTTCTCTGAAATATTTCTTCTCGTTGCTCCAGACAGGTTGTTCTTGTATTCACTGCTTTTACTGTTACACTCAGTTCACTGCGAATCATCCTTCTCTTTTTTAAACATTAACCTTATTTAACATAAGCTCTTGGACTTGAACAGACACACAGGACACTTTCTCCATTACTTCAATAGGCCAGAATCCAGTGCAGCAGCCTTGGTTTTGCATCTGCAGGTTTGTCATTAGTGCAAAGACCAACATATCTGGAAGCGTTTCTTCCAACTTGAGCAACAGGGCAGTGCACGACATGACCTTGCGCTCTCTTCCCTGCCTAAAAAAATGTCACTTCACTATTGCTGTCACTATCGCTCTCTCTCCACATACCCGTATACACCCCATTGCTCTCTGAGTTGTCAAAACTCATTGTCAAAAAAAGGGGAAATCACTAGTAGATGTAGACAAAATAGATTGAGGAAAAGCGAGTACACACATAACAAATTTGTATTCAGCAGTGATTGCTCATTAACACGACTCAACCTTCCTATATTCTTCTCTCTCTCTCTCTCTCTCTCGCTCTCTCTCTCTCCTTTTCACCCTCCATGCTCCCTCTTCCTCCATCCGTTCAGCACGTCTTCCTCCTATTCGAGTAGAGGAGTCCAGCTTCTCCCAGGACATGCAGTGGTTGTTGGAGCGTGGTGTGCAGTTTGCCGATGTGGCTTTCTACGCCGGGGACTCTGGGAAAGAGCTGGGGTGGGCGCACGCGGCTGTGCTGTGTGCTGTCAGCCCGTACTTCAGACAGCTGCTCCTGGGGCCCAAGACCAGGTAAGAGAGATATTAGCTTGTTCACATATTGGAGCTTAACAAGCTATATTACACCACCTGAGCCTTTAGCCAGCAGTAGCTCTGCCCTCTTTTCAAACTCCTCTTTAGTGTAACTGTCAAGGATGTTGTGCTGACTTTCATCTCTGGTTGTAAAGGGAACGTCCCCAGTCACGGTGTGCTTGCAGAGAGCGGGATGGAGGCCCCCATTCGCTGCTGTCCACCTGGGATGGGGGGATTATCGATGACATGCCGCGATCAGAAGGGCACCTGACAGGGCGCCTCTCTCGTCTGGTGGTAAAGGACCCCCTCCTGTGTATGTGCTTGTGGGAGACGCTCATGTTCATTTACAGAGGTAAAAGCCACCAGTCAAACTCCAGTACACTCAGATACAACCGAGAATACCACACCCCAACAACACCTCACTGCTTGCGAGATGCTAGCACTATGTAGAACTTTCACTGACTGCTGGTACTATGAAAGGTTAGAAGTGCTTACTTTCCTGATTCATTGGTTCGTCGTTTGGGCAATAAAATGTCAGAAAATAGTGAAAAATACAAATGTTTGCTCAAGATATTTCACTCACAACTACAAATATCAACTTGCTATAAGTATTGATAGATTAGCCTCTCATATTTTAGGACATTGTGGTCATTTTCAAAAAGAACGCCTGATTAAATAATCAGAAGTGAATTCCTGTGAATGCTGCCAAATTATTTCTGTATTAAAATTTGCACCTACTTAAATAACAACAACACAGAAGAGCATCTCATCCCCACTACAAGTTGCCCAAACTGACATTCTGGCATCAGGATCAGTTGCGCAGGAAGTGCCAAACAGAAAGAGGGGACCAGAATACAAAACTGTCTCCAAAACAGCGGCCAACATGCACTTTGTCAAGAGAAATCTGGACTCAGCAAGGATGGTTCAATCAGTATACTCCCATAACAATACATGATTTCTGGGAAATGATGTGCATCACAAAAAGTCAGTTATCTCTGGCTATAAAGAGCTTCAAACTGCCCAATGTATTGAATTGCATCCATCCTTAATAACCTGGTTTCTGTGGCTGGTGTCTCAGCCTTGATGCCTCCTGTTTGTTGTTGCCATATTGGACACATTCTGCACATTACGACTAGAGTTTAAATACAGCTAACAGAGCTGGACTGACATTCAAAGCATGGGAACTCCATTCCCCCAAAGCAGTTACTCTTTTTCCAATAATTTAGATGTGATGATTAATGTCCCCTGGCAGCAGAAGGCAGTTTGCCTGCTATTGGATCCTGTCCAATGTTCCAGTATGGTGAGGAACAGAAATCAGTCAAATTGAATAGTGCTTGATAGAAAGCAACTGTAGTATTTTAATCTAGCACCTGATCATTCATCGTGTAATGCTGTGATCTCACACTGCTTTCTTAACCCACATTTGTACTCAGATGCCTCGGGCCACTCATGTTTCCTTTATCTCCACCCCTCTCAGTTCTATTAAACATTACGGACACATGGGTTGGTGCACTGAGCGATGTCTTTGCAGAAATTGAACTTTCATCATTTTGATGGCTGATGGGATTAGTTGATAGAATCTGCAGCCCGTTACAGTGGCCTCATATTCACATCAACAAATGTGAAGAAAGTGTCGTGTAAAATGAACAGTCTCTTATATTAACTTCACATAACAAGGAGACAAGAGGCACACACAGGCATGAAACGTGCAACCAAAACATTTGCAGATGCAAAATGCTGTTCAGTCATGTGTGAAGCCCAGCTAAACAGCCGTGTGATATTATGTGCGACTTCAGTGCCGTAATGAAAATCTTCTCAGTCTGCAACTCAGAGTCTGCAATGCTGTGCTCGCTGCATGCTGGATTGCAGCGCCTGCGCATGCCAGCTCTTCGTCACGGGCTGCGTGTCGCGCAGGAGCCAGTTAGGGCAAAAAGCTGTGCTAACATCTGATTCACGGCTGCCTCTTAACATGTATGAGAATGAACACATGTGTGCACACTCACACATATGCACCAGACGCACAAACGCATAAGCTGAGTATGAATGTGAGCTGGTGAAGGGAGGAAGATTATAGGGTTAGATGGAATCTCTGTGAGTGACTGCATGAATAAGAATATGAAAGCCAGTGGTTGAAAGGCGTAGGGTGCAGTGTGTATTTTCATGCGTGGATATAAAAGGCCTTGTGTTGATGGGGTTTTTTTTTTGAGTAAGAGAGGAGGAATACGGGAAAGTAAGGAGTGGAAAATTGTGAGTAGGGTGAAAAAACGGTGGAGGGACATGAGAGAAGGGGTGGAGAGTTTAAGGTGCTGCTTGCATATCTGAGAGATAACGTGATGGTGAGAGAGTGTTTTGGGTGGTGCGAGACCCGGGCACTAGAGCATACTGTTAATGTGTGTGTGTGTGTGGCTTGGAGCAAATAGCAGAAAGAGGAATATGTGTGCATGAGCAGAATACGAATGTCACGTTTCCATAAAGCACTGCAGGGAGGCAGTGTTAAGCCTTGTGTGAAAAGTGACTAATGTTAACCTTCAGCATGGTGGGTCTGATTGTAAGTTTAAGGCAGCTGACCTCACATACAGTGTGTGTATTCCTGTATTAGTGTGTTTTCTTGGATTGACTAATCAGATGTGAATGTGTGCCTCCTTTGCCCGCAGAACGATTTGGAGCACCGTGAGCCAAAATGAACAATGAAGTTCATTTGCAGTAAATCCACGACAAGCTGTACTTTGCTTTCCTGGAGACGGGACAGATAGCCTATGCTCGCAATTCGATTCCCCTCATTTGTCAGTTGTAGCTCATGTTATTGGCTTATAGCAGAACAAATTTCCATAACAATATCACGTCACCGTAAACACACAGCGTCACACTCGTGGTGTTTTTCCTCGCTCTGGGTTTTTGTCACTCGAGTGTGTGTGTGGACAGTCACAGAGGCCATGACTTTGCCTGTGTGACGTTAACACTGTGAGACTCTGTCTCCTTGTGTAGTGTGCTGCTGAATTATTGAATTTGTCACTTGGTTGCAATTGTGTGTGTGCATGTTTGGCACATGTTTTACATGTGTATGACACATTGTGTGTGTTTGTGGTCATCCTGGACTTATTTGGGGTCAGATTTTAGTACAGACCAGTCGTTTTTGGGACAACTTGTCTCACTGGAAATAATTGCTTGTTTGTTTGGTTTAAGTTAGGTTAAGGTTTAGTGTCCGGAAGGTAGTAAAATGGAAAAGGTTGAGGAAAACCTCCTGGAAATTAGTGTTAATCTGTACAAATTGTTCCCAAAAGTATCCTATCTCAGCATTTGTGTTTGTGTAGGTGGGTGAGAAGAAATACATAAACAGTTTTTGGAACTTAATTGTGAGACTGTGTAGAGATGATTTAAGCATTTTCCATATATATTCCATTTGATCCAGTTGTTTTGCTTTCTATCCCACATATGAAAACATCTACGAGTGTATCCAGTTCTGTTTTTTTGTGCGTCTTGCTGCATCATATGTCAGCAGCACAGCTCCCCAGCTAATCTCTCACCCTGCCTATGAGGTGTGTGCGCCGTGCCGTGTTATTATCCGGCACTGTGTGTTGAGGTAATCCCTCTATCAGCCCAAATACCATCATTATGAACTAATGATGAGATAAATCCTGCCCAGTCCAGGTCCCTTCTTCCCTCGACAGTCTGTTTATGTCCCAGTGAGTCAGAGTGTGCCACCCCAATCAAGCTGCAGGGCTGTGCAGGCTTTATGAAGGAGCATACCCCTGAAGCGAGTAAACGCAGCATAGATGTTTTCAAAATGATCAAGCAGGGTGAACGTTTCACCTTGTCTTTTTCTGACAAAAGTTTATCTTTATATATCAGTGTTGCTAGTTGTTGAATCTTTATATTTCACATCCTTTTTGATGGCAACGTGCTGTATATCACCGCCCAAATTTCTATTTCCATGTTTATTATCTGTATAGCAATGGTTTTAAGCCATGCTAGCAGCGTGGCTCTAGAGATGGCAATGTCGGTCTGTCAGTTTAATTTAACTGCGTTTTTCACTCGACTATATTTCTAATTTGATCAGATGAGAAACAACTAAAATGCAGACACAAACTATTCAATTACACCTGTGACTATACCTGTAATTTAAATGGTGAAATAAAGTTCAAAATATCTTAATATTATATTTGTTTAAAATACATTTGATATTTTTGATTTGTATGGAATGACATTATTAGCCAACAACCAACAGGAAAAAGATTTAAAAACAAGAAAAAATTATCTCAATTAAAGTAACGCTGAATAAATTGAAATAAAAACATTGAAATAAAAACATTAACCAATTGTCTTGGAGGCAGATTCATTATGGCCACTTGTGTGTTATGCAAATAACTTTGGGTCACTGTTTCTGACATTCGAGGAATCTGGACTGGGTGTCCCACCCGTAACCACCATGGATTATATAAGCAGACACATTTTAGAACAAGCCAACTTTGTCAAAAACAGGTCCTGAGTGTTGGTTGTAAGGTACGTGGGTGGTCAGAGCACAGTGCCAGCCAGAAAAGAGTTTGCCTGTGTGTTTGCGTAAACTATGCTATTGTGGGTCCACAGAATCAGTGTGTTTGTGGCTGTTGTTGTAGGAGCGTGGGAGTGGGACCACCTCCAGGAGGCCCTGGAGGAGAAGCTGAAGAATTCGCTAGCTGTGGCTCAGCTTATGGAGCGCATACGATCCCTCATCGGCAGAGACAGGGTGAGGCCTGTAATGTTTAAAATCACCTCTCTTCTCTTTCTCTAACACAGGCAAATGTCATAAAAATCTAAATCTTGTTTAAGACTGGAACGTCTTATGGTGTGTATGCTATAACAGCCCCAACAAAAGAGGTTAAATATGTATAATGTGTCAAATCTACTCTTTGAAGATTTTAAACACATCTTTTTGTAGTTGCAGACTAACAGCACATTAATTAGCAAAACATTGTTTAGAAACAGTAATAATGTGGCTATAATTAGAATATTTACATAATTACTGCTTGTATCACATCTCAAATACTGTGGGAATTAGCACAAAATAAACAAGCGATGCTCTCAAAGGAGCTAAAGCACAACCCAAGACCTGTACGGAGTCCACACTGGACATCAGCCATGAAATCCAACATTATGTTAAAAACTGTGGTGTCACATGTGTAATGTATTTATGCCTATTTAGAAAACATGAGGTGGCTCCATGTTGTAGGCAGCAGACTTTAACATTTAGAGAGAGATCTGGAGATATGACATGTCTGCGTCTAACAAGCCTTTGGCAGCAGGCATGGTCTACCAGCACATCTGGATAGAAGTAGGTCTTCTACCTGAGGCAGTGCTGAGTTGCACCGAGAGACGGCTGGGCCACTTTAACACGATGAGACACCCTAATGTCCTGTCAGGATTTGATCCCGTCCTCTGCGAACACCTCCGGGTCGCCTTACTCTGCGAGACCGGCTGAAATGTGCTTTTTCCGGGAGCTCTCCGTCGATTTACAAAATCAAAAGAGGTTTGATTCTGTTGCTGCCTCTACTGAAGTCTCTGTGTGTGCCGAGCGCTCCCTCTGCAGCAGAGCAGCGCCAGAATATGGAGTTCTTTGTGCTTCAGTTGACTGAGAAAGGTCACGCAATGGTAATGCAATGCTTTGACAACACTCATTTGTGGACTGAACAGAGGCATGTGTGAGCGTACACTCACAAACTGACACTCTGACAGCTGTTCTCATACTACTGATTTCACCTGCTGTGCAGTGTAGTATACTGTATATACATATAAATATATTGCATTATATTGCATTATGCGTCCTTTAAATTCAAATGAGCAGGAATGTGTTAATAAATAGACAGTTTGGACGACCTTCTGGCTCTCGGTCTGTTTTCAGTGTAAGCCATCTCCGTCATGTCATTCTTGGCATTGCAGTTCAAGTATGTTTGGGTAGCGCTAAGCAAGACTGGCAGAGAGGCCATTTGTATTCCACAGGGGAGGCGAGATAGATGCACAGAATGGCAATTGTGCTGGTAACTAGTACCTGACATCCAGCACAGGAATGTTAACTCTCTGTCTGCTCCTTTTGGCTTCTTCTGTGTGTGTGTGTGTGTGTGTGTGTGTGTGTGTGTGTGTATGTGCGTAGGGCCCCAGGGACACCCCGAGTGCGCGGGCGGCTCAGCTCGGCCCCCAGACTCTTGTCAACCTCTTCAACTCTCCTCTTTACTCTGATGTCATCTTCATGGTGCAAGGTGGGTTCCACGCTGATCCATTTGACGTGCACATATTTACAAATGCATGCACCGTCACAGAGCAGAGGAAGGTCACTCTTTATTAGCCGTGATTGAATTATGATCTCAGTCTCGGGCCTGGTCGTCCATTTGGAGACAAAATAAGATAAAGCGGTCCGAGGGACGGGCTGCCTTCCGGTCCTGTCATGTTTCATCTCACTTTCATCTCTTCCATGAGCTGCTTTTAGCCAATTCTCTATTAAAGGATCAAACTGAGAAATCCAGAAATGATGCCCCAAAGCCTCTCCTCAATCAATATTTATCTCATAAAGAGTGCAGTGAGCTTTTCTCGTCCCTGCACTCCTGAGCTGCGAGTTCAACTCTTGGAGGTCACAGAGGAAATTTTTACAAGAATATTTTGAGCATTTCTGCTTTTTTTCTATGCTAACATGCTGATGGAGTGTGAGGAGTGAGAGCTGTCACTGGCTGTTAATGCCACTTAATGACAGCGATTATGTCAGGACTTGCCCAGGCTTCACATGTCATTTGTGTCCTGTTAATTTAAATGGCCCATTATGACAGCTCATCACTCCTAACAAGCCAAACTGAATTAGGTTTGGACTCTAAACTTCTATGATGAGGCGAAAGAGACATGTTAGTGATTGACTGATGTCTGTGTGTGTGTATGTGTTCAAGGGAGTGTATTGCCAGCCCACCGGGCAGTGCTGGTGGCACGCTGCGACGTCATGGCGGCCATGTTCAGTGGGAAGTATGCAGAGGCCCGGAGCCGAGTGGTGCCCATCCATGGTGTCTCCTCAGATACCTTCCTGTCTTTCCTGGAGTACCTCTACACTGACTCCTGCTGTCCTGGTGAGTTTACTGCACACAACCCAGACGTATATTCAAGTGTACCACTGTGGCCACTACTGTACACAACCAGTTTAACAATTCTTTTAACAAGACATCGCCAATGGGAGGCCTAAATATAGGAAGAAAATGCCCCCCCGCTTTATCGTGTGGACTAATTAAACCCTGTAGCAGATTTTGTGCGGCGGTGAGATTGATTGCACTGGGAAACCCTCAGTCAGTATGTTATTCATTCACCCGCCCATAACTATTTCCTGAGGCTGTTGCTGTAAATAAAAATTGAGTTTGCTTAGTTTAATAAGGGATAATAACTGTAAATAGACGGTTGGTTGATTTGTGACTGAGATGAAAGTCATGGATCTGACCATCTTTTACAGAAGGACAAAGGACCTAATGTAATGTACTGCAGATAGAAATACCATTACCAAATCAGGAAACACTTGTAGAGATGTAGAGTAGTGTTTTACTTGAGGTCTCGCTCACTAAACGCAGCCCAAAACAAAAGCGCAGATGACAAGACCCATCAACCATCTGCGTGACTGCGACATGCTGCCAGTGTCAGTCTCGGGAGGCCTGCGGAGAACAGCACTGAGCTTAAGATTAAATTAGATTTAGTGATGACAAAATCAACCCGTGGCATCACTGCTTCATCTGCTTTCAATTGGGCCAACTCGCGGCTCCAGACGTGGTGTTGTTGTTGTTTTCCTCTGTCACTATCTGTCACATTGTGCGCTGTGTTTTCAAAGGAATGAGTGCTGATAATTCTCTCTGATGATGGCAATGAGCTACAGTACATTACAGAATCAGAATCAGAATCAGAAATACTTTATTGATCCCCCGGGGGAAATTGTACATTTTTTGAAGTGTTTCTACAACCTTAAAGTTACATTTTGAATCAAGTTACTCCCTGTAATGTGAACGCTTAGCTGATACTGTTGATCCCACTGAAAATCAACACTCTGTCTGCAGCTCTCAGCCACTTCAAGGTTGTTGTTTTGGTTTCCAGTCAGACAAACCAAATAATGCTAGTTTGAAACTGTTGGCTGTTCTCAGCCCACAGGCTTATACGCACTGATTGCATGCTGAACATAAAGGCTGCAGTCAAACATTTCGAAAGAGACCCAGATGCTTTTTTCAGGAGTAAGTGGACCAAAAATGCCACTGAATATTATTGGTTTTGTCTTTTACAGGGGGCCAAAGGGACTCCAATGTAATGTTCATGTTGCTTTGTGTCTGCTACATGTGGAAGTGGTCAACTGTTTGCTAATAGGTTAGCCAAACAGCAGAATTCTTTCTGCCCCCCAGTGGTAAGAGATTACTTCATGCAGCTTTGAATGACAAGCTTATGCAGTCATGTCTAAAGGGGCTTTGGTAGTAGAGTGTGTGTGTGTGTGTGTGTGTGTGTGTGTGCATTTTCATGACATCCACTGTGACATCACAAGTTTCTGCAGTTCCTCTTGAATCAAGCCTCCCAGCTACAGAGGATTACAGATTCAGAAAGCACAAAAAACAATGTGTCACGTTCCTTAATTAATAGATAAAACCATATAACTGTGCCTTAGTTAAAGAATTAGTGTTAATTACAACATTGGCTGTCTGTCATCTTCCTTCCCAGCATTGTTATATAGCGAAGATGCTGAATAGACAATTTAAAGGTTCAGAATAATCCGCTCTGAATAACCAGCTACTGAGAGCTGACAATCCCCTTATTTTGTGGCATGAGATGTTTTGATGAAAAAATCATGAAAAAACCTCGACAAGCAACCCTTAAGATCCAGCTTAGGTACAAGGGAGGGGAAGCAAGCTGTTTCCAGAGATACAGCTTCAGGTTGAGTCATGGGAACAGGAAATTAAAGCCATGAAAAAGCTCCAGAGGCTGCAGCCGCTGCACTGTTATGTAAGAGCCCAGCACTCAAGGTTAAAGCAAGGTAACTCCACCAGTAGTGGCAAAAACGAATGACGTGAAATCGAAGGAGTATTCAATTCAGATAAATGCTGTATACTGTTCATACTTTATGAGAGTAGAATACATTGTTACTGCTCATTTATATGTTTAGGCGATCATGCAGCTGAACAGAACAAACCCTCAGCTGACATCAGCCTGTCAGAGACGCATGCAGAGAGTCGGTGTTTATGGGAGGGATGGATGGATGACAGGAATCAAGCTGCATCAGGAGCAATTAGATTTGACATTTTGACATTACATAATAGGATTGACATTACTTGTTTGACGTTTGTTGCAGGTGTAAGGATGCAATTTGATGGCTTGAAATTATTTGTTATATATATATATATATATACTCCTGAGCTCTATTCAAAACATATAGCTGAGATTTTATTCCATGTGTTGATAATGTGTATGTGTGCTGGACATCTAACAAACTGATGTACAATCTGAGATACTGAAAAAATGACATACTGTCGACTGTGCTGAGTGCAGTTTGACTTTAATATAGGACAATAAGATAGAAATATAAAGTATTCTTGGTGGTTCGTCCTGTGTCTTTAAAAGCACTTTTAAACAATATTTAAGAAAAGTGCTATTAGGAAATAGTTGCTCTGGCAAATGTGTACACATCAAGCAGACATGAAACAACATTTGGAGTTGTGTTTCTGGCCACCTGACAAATATAAGTTCAATATTTACTCTCCCTTTTAGCTCTGTTTTGGTCTCCACCAACTCCTGAGGGAAACATCTGGCTCTTTAGGTGCTGGGCAGGTAGTGTACTGTGGGTTTTTGTAGCTTTTGCTGCTTGCTGGTGCTGGAAAAACACAGTTGATGAGAGCGATAAGAGTCAAACAAATGAAAAAAGTTGTGGGCCGTAAAACCAAAACAATGAGGTTAAAGACGTTAAATGTTATGTAGAGATAGGAAACTGTATAATATAGAAACATTTTTGGTGGAGTCATCACTACAAGCAACACCTTTCACATGCACATGGTCATTTTATCCATTGTTAGTTTTTTTGGGTGGGGGGGGGGGGTAATTTCTAGATAGTACCATGTCAATGTGCTCTTTACTCTCTGTATGCTGCTCAAATAAACCAACTTTATATCATTGTCAAATAATGTTAAGTTTATAATTCCGCTGGAAGTGGCTTCCTTTGGCATTTGTTCAGCATCTTCTACTTTTCTAATAGACACACAAAATGCTTTTATAATGATATGGTTGTTTTAAGCTTTATGGGGCATTCCTGATGTGGCTCTGTTCCAATTAGATTTTTGGACCAATAATCATAAAAACGCTTCCTTTACTTCAGGGAGCGTTTTTAAGCCTTTGATATAAATATGGAATAAAATGTAATCCACCTGATGTTATAACAATGTATGTGCATATACAGTGTATCAGACAGTGCTGTGTGTGCTTGTGTGTCCAGCCAGTGTGCTGCAGGCCATGGCTGTGCTGGTCTGTGCCGAGATGTACCAGGTGAAACGTCTGCAGCACCTGTGTGAAGTGTGTGTGTGCGCTTACCTCCAGAGCATGCCCAGTAGAGAGCTGTCGTCGACAGGTATCAGCGTGATTCGACTACTCCGCCGAGCAAAGGTCAGTGCAACTTTGAGTGTGTGAGGGTAAAAAGGGCAAGAGATGACGATTGAGAACATGAACAGACCTGCAGGAGATGGCTATGGTAACAGATTACTACTTCAAGATATGACATTTCCTTCAGCCACCAAAATGCAAATGCTGTGTGAAGAGAAAATCTAGCTGTCAAAAAACAGCTGGATTGTGGCAAGCTTGATCTTTTAACTTGCAGTAGCCCTAGGCCTCCATCTGTATTCATGGTTATTTGTAGAAAATAATGAATTCTTGAGAGAATGATTTGTTATTTGCCATAATGTCTATGTTTAAATTGATCCTCAGTGCCACAATGCAGAGCAGCTGTATGTCTGGCTCCTCCACTTCATTGCCAACAACTACCTGATCTTCAGTCACAAACCTGACTTCCTGGAGCTATCAGGTTAGTGAATTTTTAAACAAATTATGAATGTCTGACAAATTCAAGTAAGCCTCGTAAGTGACGGTTATGCACACTAAAATTGCTGCACAGTGACAGCAAAATTAAACAGCAGATTTCAGCTTTAAAGGGCTTCAGACTTCATTTTAAAAAGTGCCTCCAGGCTTGTGAGAATCTGTCGTTTTTCCACACAGTATATGTAGGTTAGGATCCCTCTGTCTCAGATGAATGCTGTGAATGGTAGCAGAGTACCTCTTTTTGTTTTGTCAAATGGAGTAATCAAGGTGTCCACCAATCAGTTAATGAATTAAAATGAAACATGACAAACCATGTTGTCACTTTAAGGATTGTGGAGGGTAGAAAATGAGTTCAACACTTTCTACTCTTAGACACCTGTGAAAACCTCTGTATTTTATGCTATACTGCCACATAGCACAATATGGCTGCGGTTATGTATTAGACTGTGGGCTGTCTGCCGCCCAGAGTAATTATGCCTCCTTATAGTATGTTTAATACTATAAGTTTATGCTTAAGTTGTTGCAGTCATACATATTTAATAGGCCACCTTAATGCAGTTAAAGACAGGCTAATTACAAAGATTAACAGCAACATTGCTCCGGTTAGTAGCAGTAGCATGTTTTATTAGCATTAGTCGTACACACAAGAATCATTTAAGGTCACTGGACGGGTGCTGAAGGGCATAAACGAAGTCAAAGGCCAGAATAGGTAGACAGCACATGATCGGTCTCCGTTGGTCTTCTGTTGCTTGTTGGTGTAAACAGAATCTTATCAGATATTTCAGCCTTGTTGGCCGTGTTCATGGCAACAGTCCCAGGAGTTACTACTGTATGTGTTTGTGTGGGTATGTGCCAAGCACAGTAAATCATGCTGTAATGGTTTTATCAGCAAACCATCCCATAGTTGTGTTGTTGTGCAGTAGATTAGAGTTATGTTTTGGTGTTTGTGTTGGTTCCAGAGGAGGAGCGCGAGCAGGTGGAGAGGCTACGCTGGCCGTCCAGAGGCTACCTGCAGGAGCTCAGCGAGTACCAGCAGCGGCGACGCAAACTACGCAAGTCCCGCTGCATAGTCATGTGACCCCACCTGGATGCCAAAAACCTGTGGACAACAGAGGGGGTGGTGGGTGGTTGGGGGGGGGGGGCAGGGAGAGAATAATGACAAAGACTGAGACACTTGGAGAAATGGAGAGAATAAATCGTTTCTTCTGTTTGTCGTGCTGGATGAAGGGCTGATTCTGACGGACACTGTTGCAGAGGAAAACGTCATAAGACTCCTTAACCAATAGGACAACGCCGTCGAGCAGTGACATGCACCACTGTGACAGGCCTCTCCTACCCCCCTGAGGAATGACTGTGTGTCCTTTGCATAATGACTATTCTATCATGGGCAATACAAAATGACTGATCCTTAAAACCCAGTATGAATTGAAAATGACCGGCTGGCCAGAGGCCATATGAAAGATTAGGCTGATGCAAAACAGTGGATTTCAGAGATGAACAGTGACATAAAATATCTCCATTACGAGTACCGATATATCAAATGACCACACATCTGTTGGAAAACATGTGCAGACTGTTTGGAACAACAGTAACGGGTAATGTGACTTCAGGTTGAAAAAGCAGGAAGGAAACAATACTGTTTTCTTCTCTACTCGACACCTGGGGGTGTCTTTGTATCTTCTGTACGCTGGACGCAGGACTGCTCTGTCTGAAGTTAAACCATGGCCCAACGATGCATCTGAGTCCTGTCTGGATCGTGTGCACAGGCAGCATTTCTTAAGCTGAAATAACTCTTGAGCCTCAAACTTCTTTGGGGCTCGATCAGTATTTCAGCCGAGGGGTGACCTACATTAACATCGAGAGTAGAGCGGAAAGCAACTGGTAATGCTGCCGGTAGCACAGTCACACTCATTTTTATCTGTAGTCTGACAGAAACTACAGACGAGCAGGACCAATTTAATTACTATTCTTTTATTAGACTCTTTCAGATCTGTGATGCAGCATCGGTGAGCGTGAGATGGAATACATTTTGATCGTAGTCTATAACAAATGAGGCCGTCTCAATTTCATTCAGAAATGGCGTGAAATTAAATCTTCAAATGAAACTACATATAGTCTGTATCAAAATCAAGCGCTCTGTACACCAAATCCACAACAATAATCAATGTATTTTTAAATTTTATTTAGCCTGTGAGCTGGACTTTTACACCATATCCTTTGCAGGTTAATATGAAATCATGTTGAAACTATTCCTTATTTATTTGCAATAACAAACAATAATGGTCTGTCTCTGTCTGTCGCATAAAAAGGCAAAAAGCCTTTGTAGCATTTACGTGTACAGAAGCGCTATAAAGATTTAGGGAAAAACAACCATATCATGAACATAAGTTGGTACACTAAAAACCACAATGCCTCTGGGTGGATACACAATATTTATTTTATCCTATTTTTTAATCATAACGAGATTATGATTTATTGGTGCTGCAATTATTTTTGTAATCTATACTGTATGTGGACATGAGTATGACATTATGATTTTTTTTTACATTTGGAGTAGAGACAACTGGGTCACACTATTTTACAGTCGACTGTTTCACTGGTATTTACTTAAAACGTGCATGATTACAAAAAAAAAACTGGGGTACAGGAAGACAGAACAACTTAATTTGTCAGATAAACCTTCAACAAAATGAAGCAAAAACTAATCAAGTGACATTTTGCAGCTGTTTTTTAATTCAGTGGATCAAAATCAGTCATTAATAGTCAACAAACTGTCTGTAACTGTAGGTGTAGCAGCAGCAGCAGGCTGTGTTTATTGTGCAAGACAGCTACCACTGTGAGATTTAGGGACATCATCTGGTAACTTTAACCACCTGGTGTATATTTAACCTGCTGGTGCACCACGACATTCAAAGTATGCGTCTACAAAGAAATCCTCAGATAAATCCTGATCTACGCTTAAAAAGAAAATCAGTAAATAACAGTTGAAAAAGTGGACTTTAAAACAAAGCGTACTCCAGAGCTGCATCCTCACCCAGCGTGTGGAGACGCACATGGGCCAGTGTTGTACAGACTGTAGATAACATGACGTCTGACTTTAAATAAAGACATGTTTTAGAATGAATGTACCACAGACTTGATGAATGTCTGCACTCTGCTGTGTTTGTACAAATACAGGCACAGCCAGGTGTACAGCTGTTGCTTCTCCCTCCCCTGTTCCTCTGGAAAATGGGCCCATTTTACAGTCAGATGGGTGACAAATTAAAAGGAAAAACCTACATTAACTGTCTTAGTAAGGTGCTGGGACAACAGCTTCAAAGCTCCATGGTGTATATTCTCCAAGTCTCTGAAAATCTACTGGAGGGATGAACATCATTCTTCAAATAGATATTCCCTCCCCTGGTGGTTTGATGATGTTGGTGGAGACTACTGTCCAATTCCAGGATCAGACTACATGATCTTTCACACTGTCAGATTAGGCGATTGTAGAGTCCCAAATTCTTGCCGTAACTTGGCTAAAAGACACGTCAGACTACAAGTCGGACCCCGACCATCACAGCTTGTTGGCCTTCAGCACAGAGGTGATCGATAAGGTGCCACGGACCGACTTCACTGTTCAATCTGACAACACTAACAGTGAATGTTTATGTGTGTAGTCACAGTTTTATGGAGGAAAGTGAACCTACATATGTTTGCAGAGCGTGAAGTCACACCCGCAGGTGTGATTAATGAGCCTTTGGGTGGCATATAATAGTCTTTTTGTCAGGACGCAGTGAGGCGTCCCAGGTGCTATGTCTGCTGTCTTCCAGTGTGACAAACTACGCCAGATAAAAAAACGAGCTATCATCTCTCCCGATGATTAATATTCGTTTCCTGGTGACACACGTCTTTTGGGTCAGGCCATTATCGGGCGATATCATATAATCTCAGTGATCTCAGTGTGACATGTTTCAACATCTTGTATAGGTGCTGATTTGGGTTCAGATCTTGTGACGGTGAAGGCCATAACATATGTTTAACATTATTTTCGTACTCATCAAAGCCTTCAGTAACCCCTTGGGCCCTGTGTGAAAGCATCTGCATTCATTATGTTTCTTCACTCGGGTGTTTCCTTTAGTTTGTCACCCATCTGTACATTTCCATCAGGATGTGATACAGCGTGGGCCTACAGCGCATTTTACCTGTGTTTACCACTGAGCAATTACTTCTCATCTCTTTGAGCACCACCTTGGGCGTCCTTTCATTTATTTATTCCTACACTAATGAGAGCTTACTGTTACTAATTTATGCACTTAATGACTTGCTCTGGGTCTTTCAAAGGGCAACGCCTACCTCCTTTTCCTTCTTTCCACAGCCAGACACACTGTCTTTCACTTTATGAGTGTGGGAGTCTGTGCAGTTTTCCTGTACCTGGGGGTCTGGAGCAGGTCACTGCAGGGCTCCAATGGACTGCAGCATGCCCTCCAGTTTACCGTTCTTATGCAGCGCTGCCACATCGCTGCCGCCTCCGACACACTCCTCGCCAATGAACACCCGTGGGACCTACATTCACATCAAAATAAGAGATACAGCGATGCAACTGGTGAAAAAGCAGTTATTGATTTTCAGTGATGTGCACTCCATTGGCTGACACGAGACAATACACTCTGTCTACCATCAGAGATTCTGCCATAAAGTTTACACCGCGGTAACCATCCCTTTAACAGCTCTGGGTGTTTTATATATTATGCGCAATGTTTCACATCAATGAGCAGAACTTAATAATATTGAGTAATATTATAGCAATTTTGAGTTTAATGTGATGACTTATCTTTATTTGTCAGGTATTCAACTCAGAAGATTGGCCATAAACGGTCCGTTTTCCTAATATATTTTCTGTACACTTGACTATATTAAAGTATATTAATACAGCAATATAACGTTACATATAGGCCAAGTACATTTACTCAAATACTATACTTAAGTACAAACTAGAGGTATGTGTACTTTACATGCCACTTTGTACTTCTATTCCACTACAATTCAGAGGGAAATATTGTGCTTTTACTATACTATAATTACTTTAGTTCCTAGTTACTCAACAATTTTTGCATAAAAAAACACATTAAGAGCTTATAAAATATGATATTTTGTTATAAACTAAACTATCCAACAGTATATACATGTAGAGCTCAAACGATTAGTCGACTGACAGAAAATGAAATAGAAAACTATTTTCATAATCCTTTTAAGTCAATTGTCATGCAAAGATGCCAAACATTTCCTGGTTGCAGTTTCTCAAATGTGAGGTCTCTCAGATTATATAATAGTATAACAGCCAAAGAGGCAATTTTTCAGCATTAAATTATTTTGCTTTTAATACTTTTAGGACACTTGTCACCTGATTACTTACTTACTTCCACCATGATATGTTTTGTCCTTATTATCCACACTTTTGCCAGAAAGATTGGTTTGGTAAATGAAGAAAGTGGGATATCATGTCGTTGCGCAGTTCCTCTTGGACACTCCCTGATTAATTTCATCCTGAACTTTGGATGAGAACCACATTTATGGATATCATGGGGAACTGCAATCAAAATGAACTAATAACAACCTGTAAATTAATCAGAGATATTCACATCTTCTATGTGTTTATTATAGCTAACAGCTAACATTGCTACATGTTCATTTAGTTTCACACGGACGTTATTAAAAGCGAGACCTTCGGTAGTTTATGGAAACCTTTTTATCACTGCTACGAGGTTAAAATTACCTTCGCACTTTTGCTCTAGTAAGTACACCGAATTGCATTAGATACTCTTTGTACGTGAAACCCCTCCGTTGTTTACGGTGTGACAAAGCATCTTTCGGTTTACCGTGCGTTCTCCGGTAAGTTCCAGGAAGTAGTCCTGCATGCTGCCCATGTCGCTGCGTCCACTTATATCAATGTACTCCAAATGTCCCGGTTTGAACTTGTATTTAGCCAAAACGTCTTTGGCCGTAATGCAGAACGAGCACGTGGGCTTAATGAACAGCACCACTTTGTCTCCTTTGATTTTGCTCTGCACGAACTGCTGCGCCATTTTAAGAAGTGGTCAGAAGAGGGGAGAAGAAGAAGGGCGAAAGTGGCATCAATGGGGGAGAAGAAAGATGATCGCTCTGCGCTGTGTCAATTATGTTAATCAGAGTGACGTCAAAGGCAGCCCCCCCCCCCCCCCCCCCCTTCTTAAAGAGGTACTACACACTCTTGCGACCCCCAAAAAATTATTTATGCCACAATAATACAACCTGACCTGAAATTTTCTGTTTGCAAATGAAGTTTGTGGTAATTGCATGTGAGCACAATGTAAGCAAAATATAATAATAATAATAATAATATAAATTTATATCTGTATTTATTATTTGTATATTGTTTTTCTTTTTAAAAAAATACTTCTAATTCCTATTGACACAGTGCTTGTCTGCTGTGTGTTTCTGCACCTTTCTGTCTTTGCTGCTGTGACTTGTAAATTTCCCCACTGTGGGATTAATAAAGTCTAAGTCTAAGTCTAAGTCTAAAACAATAAAGGTCTTAAAATTTGAGCAGGGCCGCTCTACAGGACAGGGTCCCAAGATCAGCTAATAATGCAGGACTCGCCTTCGTTGATATTGCACTTGGGTAGCTCATCTTTCATTAATGATAGGACCAAAACCAGTTGACGTGGTGAACCTGGGAATTTTGGGGCCCCTGCGGGTCTGACTGGGAAGTCAAGTTCCTATAGTTTGCTGCAGCTCAAGTTGATATTGGTGCCAGCACAGGTAAGTAACACATAAATATATTAGTGTGCTTTGGGACTCTTTCTTGTTTGTATCACACTTTTCATTTTCCATGTTTGCTGTGTGAGTCAGCCACTGCACAACGCGGAAAATGAAAAGACTTACACACAAACTCTGCCATCTGCTGTAATTCCAACATCATTTGACTTACCCGTCACTGCTGCAGAGGGCAACTAGGACAGTTATTTCATTCAGCAATACATTTCATGGTGAGAGCAGCGTGATCACAACCAAAGCCATGTTTTGAAAGACAGAAACACTCCACAGTCACCTATTCAAACCAGTCTCACCAGTTTTTCCGGCCGCAAAGGTAAACTACATTGAACCTGGAGCCATATTCTGTATACAGCTGTCTGGTCACCTTTTCCTTGTCTGGTGAGGGGAGACTTTGGATCCAGGCATAGAAGGGAGTCCAGGGGTCATCAAACTTTCTTGGGCTAAATGAAAACAAATCTGAATTAATTTTTTTTTCCAAAGTCTATCCCAATTTTACACAAACATCTTGGCTGAAAAGAAGTTACAAAAGTCGTTCAATCGTGGTTTTACCAATTGAGGACCATCTCAAAAATCAGGTCTCAGCCCTCCTGGCTCGATCTCAAGAAGGTCATACATGCTTTTATATCATCTCAGTTGGATTGTTGTAATTCATCAGATTCAGGCTTGAGCCAAAAAACTATTTCACACCTTCAGCTGGTACGAAATGCAGCTGCTTGGGTTTCAACAAATGCTAGGAGATCATATCAGCCCTGTTTAGCCTGTCTTCACTGGTTACCACCAAGTTTTAAAATTGATTGCCTTTAAAGCACTTCATGGTTCAGCTCCCAGCTACGCTGCTGGCAGCCTCAGAGCCTCAAACAGGGCTCTGCTGGCTGTTTCTAAGCCCCGACTCAAAACTTAAGGTGACCAGGCTTTTTCAGTCAGATCTGAGGCTGCAGAAATCAGTGATCTTGTCACAAAAATGGTCTGATTAAAAAGCCAGTTATTAATGTCAGCACAGTTTTATCATTTATTGTTTTGATTTTGTTTGCTCATTGCAGTCCTGAAATGTTCAACCATGTAAAGCACTTTGTAACTATGTTTTGAAAGTGCTGCATTAATAAAATGTATTATTTATTACATTATTATTATTATTATTATATGAATCTTTCTGTGAAACAGGGAAAGCTGTATCAGACCAGGTCCCTTCATTTTTATGTTCAGATGAGGTACCAAGAAAAACTACCAACATTTACAACATTTAGAACTACTCTACGTTTAACCAGTGAACACATTTCTAACAAGATGTAAGTGTATACTGGACAGGTGTAATATTCTGCACTATATAGTAGTTGTCTCTTTCATTAGTCACAGACTACTGATGGATAATTGAAAATGTAATACAATTTCTGAATGTATATGAAACTAGTAATTATCAGTGTGACAGACATGAATGTCACTTCCTGGATTGGATAAATCACCTTAATCCTGTCAGACTGACAGCAGGTGGTGTTTCTGCTCTGTTGTAGGTTGCAATAAAACTAACAGCTAAGCTGATTTCAGGGGAGTGATAGCAACAACATTAACTTTAAAACATGTTGGGTATCTGAGCAACCAGCAAACCTTACTGCGCAAGCAAAATAGCAAGCAAGCAAGCTTTAATAATCTGCTATTCAGTCGTCACAAATAAAACACATTGACATTTCAAATGGCTGGAAAGGAAACCATAAAAGGACATACAACAAAAGACATTTTACAGGTAAAACTAAGTAGATCTTTATTGAAATGTCTTGTACATTTTCATGTGGGCAGGATCAGATTTTACCCAAAAAATCACTTGATTTTCAGTGGCTTCTCATATCCAAACACTGCCAGGGCATTTTTGTTACTTTTACCGCCGCTTCATTAAGACTCTTGATCAAACCTCTTCACTCCTTCCTCACGCCACAGTGAGTCACATAATGCTAATTCATGTTGATCAGACCCTATTTAAGTAAATCTGTACTTCGATAAAGACAGACATTTTCGGAAGGCTAAGAGGAGGACACAAGTGACAGATAACACCTTGAAATCTGCATGTAAAGCCCTGGCCTCCAGCCTAAATTTGTTGGCGTGGCCCTTTCTGACTCTACGTTCTGGGAAATTACCATTGCAAGGGAAAAACAGGAAAAATAGGAAAAATAAAACAAAAGACTGACCCTGTAGCCCACAGCTGTAGTGGGTATAAATCTTGAGTGGAGCCTGAACTCTGGTGGACATTTTTTATCTGCCGTTGTGGCACGTCCAAGATACAAGTGCTGATTTTCTGTCCGAAATAACTTGAGAGACAAGTAAATTAAGCCGAGTTTGTAGTTATGCTAAATTGATTGTGACAGCCGAACAAATCAGCCAGTCTGCTGCAGAGACTGACTATTTGACAGAATACCAAAACCAAAATATATGTGAAATACAACTGGCCAATATTTACTTAAATGTCCATTTCTGTCCAATACAGGAGGACACAGACTCTTGCATGTCAACACCAGCTGGATATATATATCTATAGATATATATGTATATATATCTATAGATATATATAGAGAGATATATATAGAGATATACATGTATATATATATCTATATATATATAGATATATATATATATACATATATAAATAATCAGACCAGACTGCTGAGAAGGGGCAGACCACTCCAAAGTCAACACCTTTCAATTGTTGATCGTTCTGCAATGTAAAGGTGTTTTACTTTTCCTTCACTGAATGAGACACATATTTCAGTATTAATGTCTTCTCAAAGTAAGCCCCAATCAGACATTTTACTCCAGGGATGCAGTACCAGAAAAGTATTTAATTTTTTGGCAAACAATCTAACACAGGTTTGTAAACAATTTTTCCCTTGTTGAAATAAAGACTTTTCATAGAAGCCATCCATCCATCCATTGAACTAAATCGGTATCAATGTTAAAGAAAAAAAAAAAAGAAAAAAGAAGAATACTACTCTGAAACCTTTCACTGCTCTGCAGAACTCAAACTGAGAATCATACATTTGACATCATGATACAGATTTGTCCTCTGGTGGATGACACGTTTTTGCTTCTTTCTAAAACAAAAAAACACAGACTGTTTGCCTCGGGATAAAGCTGGGGAGGTGGGCATAGTCCTGTCCAGGGTCTAGAGATGAACCATTCTGGAAAAATTAAGGATCTTCTATATCTCTTCAATTAAGATCAGGTACTGTTACTCCAGCCAGGTTGATCCTGAGTGCTCTGGCTGGTCAAACACTATAGCAGCTTTTTTTTGTTGTTTTTCATATTTCTCACTTTTTTCTCCACATTTCTATGTTTTTCTTTCACCTGTCACTCCACATAATGCACAACCATACAAACTCACACACACTCATACAATTTGTAACACTCCTTCCAGACTTAACATCCCTTCCTTCCTCCACCACTCCAACATGCACACACACATACACACACAACCTGTTTCCAGGCAGTTATAGTTCCTTTGTGTGGCCTGTGGACCCTAAGGGTCGGCCCAACTCGACGTTTCAGAGTGTAAACACCTTAAGGCACCCATAATGCACCGTGAACACTAAACACTGTTGGTGCAGGGAATATTGCCCCCTATTGACGGGGGATCATACTCCTTTAGTTACCCCACCCCACGTCGCCATTACAACTAAATTTACAATCCATGCACACATACTGTAGTTGCTTCTCAAACAGCTCAAGTGATTTCTACCGGCCTGTCTCATTTCCGTCCTCCTCAGCCTCAAACTCAGCAACGCGTTGAAGCAAAGTCATCCAGTACAGTTCTTATGAAAAGAAAGGAAATGAGGCAGGAGAGAAATCTTTGCCAAATGAGATGACATAATGGATCTTGCGTGCAAAATGGCTTCACAAAGTCAAAACACATAAGGCCCGCGGTAATTTTTTTGCATTGTTTTAAACAAAACTTAAACAATATATCATCTGCGGACTCCTCTTTTGCACTACGAGTCCCAAAATAAATAGATCTCCCTCTTTTTTTTTTTTTTACTTAAATAAATGTTAATATTTTCTCTGATGCTCAAAAATACTTTTTTTTGTTCTTTTTTTGCCTGAAGATAAAGTCCTTCAAAGGTTAGAAGAGTTGAAGTTTTTCCCCCCCAAACCCCTTCACACATGCAGGCAGCCCCTTCCACTGGTCCAGTGGTATGAAAATCCACAGGAGCTCATTGAGGACAAAAAAAAAAAAAAAAAAAACACACAGAGAAAGCAAAAGAAGGGGGTAAAGTCAAAGTGAGATGTTCAAGATTGCAGGCAACATTGAAGCCAGTGGAATCAAAAGATCAGAAAAGAAGGAAGGAATGAAGGAGGATGATGTGAAAAGCAAATGGGAAGGGAGAGAGGTTGGTGGGGGGCTGTTGTGGAGGCAGTAACTGAAGGGGTGTTAATAAATAACAGCCAGTTGGACACCCCCTCCTGGTTCGACACTCCGTTCTCAATACTGATTAGTGACGATGTGGTGTGCTGTGCTCTCAGCACCAGGCCTGGGCTCTGCACTGGTCAAAATCAGCTATTAGCCGCTTGATGTGGGCCAACTTGTTGTGCAGGTACTCGCAGCGCTGCTTCTCCTCGTGGTAGTTGGGGCTGTGCTGTAAAACAAACGCACACCATATCAGACTCCTGCTGTCATCCCTCCTGCTCTGTTCAACAAAAAACAAAACAATTACTCACTTGTTTCATCTTTTTGTACTCTTTCAAGACTTCTTCTTGCACCTTCTGTAAAATTAAAAATAAAAAAGATCACTTTTAATGTTGGGTGAAAATGTTGTGAACGCTATATGGCTTACACCGAAATCAAAACTTTAAAAGCTGTATGTGATCTTAAACAGTGAACAAATATGTGCTGCCTGGTAGCTGCAGATCTCAGTGGATGAAGGGAAAGATGTGTAATGTTAAGCACACTAATAATTTCTGTTAATTATAAACTAAAACACACATCACTTCCTGCGTTGCACCAGTGTACTAATAGGCAATTCCGAACAGTCTTAAGCCAAATGCTTCGTTACATTCAGTAGAAGTCAACTACAACACAAGTTAATATTACTACGAAAAAGTCCTCACATAGAGCTTCATTATCTGTACTTTGTATTATCAGTCACCACTATGGAGACTCAATGATACTTCTTCTGTAATCCTATGATTCTGGTCCATTCACAGTCACAATCTGCAACTAATATAATGACTTTAACCAGCTACCTTTCCTGAGAGTTCATGGCAATGATGGAATATGCCGTCTAAGGTGACATCTTCAGTTAAGAAAGTGGAATGTGAAAACGACAACATCAACATAAGCACAGTATATTCATGTTGTCTGATGTGACCTGGTATTCTTTGGTGCCAGGTGCCAGCTTCCGGCACTGGGAGTCCAGCTGGGTAAAGCGGTGGGTGATGTTCTCCACACGGGCGTGCAGCAGGCGATACTCATCGTACTCTGCATTGAAGTCATTCTTGTAGCTTTGTCGCTGGTCCATGGACACCAGTGGCGTGTACTTCCTGTAAACACAGGAAAGGACATTTAGCTTAATGATTCTTCCGAAAATGGTTACATGTGTAAAATGATAATTTCAGAAAAAAATGTTTTGTCACGTGCAAGACCAAAACCAGCACTCCACCATGAGCAGACTTTCCCCCAACTGTCCTTGTTTTGAGTACACAGTAAAGATGGGAATCCTGTTAACCCTCTCTATTTATGCAATGGATAACATGTTCCCTGCACTTGTTACCAATGAAATGGAAAGTGACAGTCCTAGTACAGCGATGAAAGAAGAATGCCAGACTGCACAAATAAAGCACTCTGTTTATTGCTGCATTTCCTGTGTCCTAATTCTCAAGCTTGCGTCTGCTCTTAACGCCCTGTTTAATGATATCGTAAATGTTTCATACTGTGAAATGAGAGACCTGAAAGTTAAAAGGGGGTCATGCTGTGGGAAAATGGGAAACGTCGAGGTATGTCAAGGTTACTCACACTACATAGTCAGGCATCTCAATTGTGGAGGAGAATTCAGTGGATTGGACTGGCTTCTCTTTATCTGAAGAGTCTGAGGAGAAAGAGGAAAGCGCAAGAATGTAAATACTGATAATCCATAAAACATTCAAATCAACAATCAAAGGATGGAGGACTGTATTTTGCAGCATGGTTAACAAAGCCAAAAATACAAAATGCAGTGTCATTCATTTTTAAGTGAGCCTCAAAGGCCTTTTAAAGTGGCTATTTACATTTTCAGATACATTTCTTTAATCCATTTTCTTTGACACAGTGGTGGCGTCAGCTATTTTCACCAAATATGCTGACACTCAAAAAGGTAAACAGTAAATGATGCATACTTGTACTGAAAATACATAACATACATCAAAAACATAAGAGCTCCTGACTTATTAGCAGTTATTAAACCTGGCATTAGCATATTGTTGTGAAAGACTGCAACACACAGCATGTTCAGACAACATCCAGAGCATCAGTGCAATCAAACCGTATGTGGTTGGCTGTAAGAGACAGTACAGAGATAAATACTGAAACATGGTGATCAACAATCCAAAGTCTGAAAGATAAACTGGCTGGAAGCATGGACAGAGGACACAACACACACTCACAATGAAGCAGAGTCGGACTCAAGCTGGATTTAACTGTATTTTTGCTTTGCCATGGTTTTTAATTACACTGTATTACATGACAACATTTTTTTTTTTTACATGTTTGGCTTTGAGAATGTGAACATCTCTGCTTATCCTCTGACGTATCAATAATACTTTTAAACATGGCGACACTAACAAACCATGTTGTAATACTGGACAGGAATTTTGCTGTCAAATTATCAGAACATTTCTTTTGCTTGGTTTAGCTTTAAAATATATGGAGACAAAGCCTCCTCACCCTTTTTACGTAAGTCTGTTTGCCATTTGACATCTTGGTTTGACTTTCCCACATAATAGCAGGTGACGGGAGTACTCCTACAAGACTTTTCTTAACATTAAAGCTGCTTTAATTGATTTATGACCAAAGGGGGGCAGAAGAACTCCAAAACAAGCTGACAGAGCCTGACATATTACAGCCATTTAAAATGTTTGTGGCTAACATGTTGGCGAAAAAAGCAATATTTTCATCCCATAGGCCTTTGTCCCAGCAGACAGGTGTTACTAATAACACTAACAATGACTGTTTTATTCAAGTGTCTGAGTGAGCCGTGACAGTGAGCCAGCATGAACAATACCAGGACCCAGAAAGTGAAGCAGCAAAATGGAATTCAGCCATCATTAATTTAATCATTTACTCCTGTGCTTTTCATACTGCGACATGTCCATTACACATATGTTCTTGGTTTGGTCCCCACCAAGTCCTGAGCAGCTAGATGTTTGACTCTCTTCAACAGCTAGTCATCAACTTCATCTATGTGCTATGTGATGGACAAGCAGCGTTCAGTGCGTTTATCAAAGCTCATTTGCCAATAACACTTGTCTGCTGTTATGGAAATGTCAAAACAATTAACTACACGAGGTACAATGCTTCCAAATACTGCGGTTAATTCTCTGTGGGTTCGACACAATGAACAACCCCTTTTCCATTACATGTAGTTAATCTAATTCAGTGTTAATATAAAACAAATTAATAATCTTTAAAGATGTCCCCTCAACTAAATTACCACACACTGATGAAGTAATTGATCAGTATAAATAAGCCAAGTAATAAGTGAAATGAATGAGAGCAAAGCATTTAAATATAAAATATAAAAATGTGATGTGCAAGCTGGAAAATGTTTGATAGTAATTTTAGGTGTGTGTGTAGAGCTGTAAATGGGCCAAACATGCAATAAAAAAAACTGGTATGGCCCTTTCAGTTTTTGAAACATTTGGTTCAGTGATGCAGAGAATAAGACAGAAACGCACCTTTGTGAGGATTCTTGTCGATAACTTCTCTGCTCTCTTCCTCGGCACTGCGCCTCTTTTTGGCTCTACGAGTCTCTTCCGCCTGCTCTGCTACATTAGGAGGACTTCTGCTGCCTCTTTCCGTACGTTTCCCTTTCTCCCTCTCTCGATCCTTCTCTTTGTGCTTCTTGGATTTCTTTTTAAACTTCTTGTTGGTACTGCTGGACAAGGGAGGGCTGGTGATGACGGTGGAGGTAACTGTGAGAGAGGTACAAGGAGGAGGGGGAGGAAGAGGGCTGGGGGAGGCGGCTGGTCTGGGGACGGGGACAGGGACAGGGTGCCGGTAGCGGTCCTGCAGGGTCCTATCGGATGAGAAGGGGCTGGGTGAAGGGTCTCTGCAGGAGGAACTCTGGTCCATGGGCAGGTCCTGGGTGCCACAGCCCTCTGGGGTGCTGGGTGAGTTAGAGTTGGAGGCTGGGCTGGGCTGCTGGTGAGAGGGTGCGGGAGGGTGGGACGAGATGGGGAGGTGGGTGGGAGGGCCCGAGGTGACATTGGAAGGTAGGGACAAGCGTTTGGAACTGGGGCTGCCCTCGTCCTCACGGCGGTCAGAGGAGGAGGAGGATGAAGATGCGGCTGGCCCTCGATTGCTGAGGTGGGAGATGCGGGCTTTCTTGGGTGCCAATGGATCGATGAAGTCAAAATCTGGCTGGCGCTTCTAAAAGAAAACACCCAGAATTTAGCTGAAACATTTTATACTTCACTGTGGGGCTGTGTGTGTTAGTGTGTACTTGTTCAGATACCTGAGGGGACGTGGGGACACTGTCTTTGGGAGAACTGCTTGATGAGAGGGTCTCAGTAGGAAGACCTAATTTGCTGTTAAAGAAAGGACAGATGTGTCAGAGAGGAATGATGTAACAGAAAAGAAAGGACACATTAGGATTCAGCGCTCAACTATCATTACACTCAGACCTACTGAACAAATCACCCTTCTATTAAAGCACTTATTTGCAGTGTTCTTATTTTAAACTCACTGCTCATGTAATACACAGGAAGTTATTATTTTCACAGTCAATCCTTGAAAATTCATTTTCTCAAAATCTGTAAAAACCTTCTAACTGTTCTTTCAGCTATCTACCTACAAGCCATTTTATCCGAAGAATTGAAAAGTTTCAATTAGAAGTTGCCAGTTTTGTCCTTCATAGAGCACAACAGCTTTAGTTAATGTCAGTTACAATGTGGCCCAATGATGGCAAGTTTTCCACACAGACCACTCTGAGCAAGAAAATGTACTCATTAAAAGATTAAAAACAAACATTGGGATCCACTGTAACTAACAATTCAGTCTGACAACAGTCACTGTAGTATACAATAAGGCCCAACTGTAATAACAGCCACCTTCAGCCCTCAGGGGGTGGGCTACCACTTACACTTAAGTGTAGTTAAACAGCCTAAAATGCAAATGCTTTATTAGTTGAAGTAATAATGTATTGAAGTTGAAAGTGAAATTAAAAACGCCTAATAGGCAGTTTCTGTACCGAGCCAGGATCCGGTCAACCTGGGACTTCTCATCCTCAGAGTAGCCAGGCCAGTCTCGCTGGACATCACGATAAATAAAGTCCTTCAGTGAGTATGTGTTGTCTTTGGGGTTCAGGTTTGCCACCTGTTTAGCGCACGCGCACGCGCACGCGCACACACACACACACACACACACACACACACACACACACACACACACACACACACACACACACACACACACACACACACACACACACAGTTAAAAATGAAATTATGACAGTATGAGAAGTATGTACAGAAACTTCAGATTTCCTCTGCTGGCTAAACATCTGTGCATGCAAATAATGTTTAACGATTAAGTGGCTTGTTTCCTGTCAGAGTGAATGAAGCCTTTATGCTGTGATCCGGATTTCCTCAGGCAGATTTGTGTACCTTGATCTCACGTTTAAGAAGGGTAAGGGAGTGTTTGGGATCAAATTGGACACTTGTAAAGCACAGGTCTTAGTGTGAAATACCTAAATATCAGCTTTTGTAAAAACAAACGTTATTACTGCTGGATTCACTTCCATTTTAAGTTACTGTCTCAATATTAACAAGGCATATTATAGCATTTAAAAAAAAACACAAAACACAAACACCTTACAGTACCTGTTGCAGGGTGGTCCCCAATGAGTTTCGGTCCTTCTGGTTGATACCGTCCCGCTGCAAACGGGCAAGCACTTCCAGCTTCTTGTAGGACCTCAACGCCAGCAGGTGTATGATGCGGTCCCGGAACAGTCGCTGGGACACTGGGTTATTGGAAAGGCACTTACGAATAGTGTTGGCTGGGTTGATGGGTGTGGAGCGCTTGCGCTCTGGGACCACATCTGGAGCTGATAGCGCCGGCTTACGGATATGGACTTGCTTTCCTAGAGACAGAAGGCAAAGACGATGTTAAAAGTCTCTTCTTCTCTGCAGGGAAGTTCTTACTGAAGCAGGTCTCATATGTACCAACAAACACCACCACCCCCAATCCAAATGAGAACTTAAGGACATGTGGAGTTTGATTCCACCCTTCAATCTGTGGCACCAACCTCAAAAGCAGATAAAATGTCTCCTTTGCTTTTAGTTTCAGACAGCCACAAACCCTGCATGCTTGAATAGAAGCCAATGAGCTAGGACCAAAAAGTGTCAATGAAACATACCAGGAATATTTGATAGACTGAGGGAGTTAAAAGTTAAACACAATTTCAAATTAACCATGGGAACTGAATCTAAAAAGTTTCACACAAGGTGAAATTATGAGTGTTGCTCATATGTAAGAAAAAACAACAAACAAACAAAAAAGTGCTTTTGTGGTGCCAATAACTAACTTAATTTCAGTTTTTGAAGCAAGGAAGTCCAAACTGTGCTAATGTCAATGCATGCAATCAGAGAGTCGGTCTACTAAACTACACTGTATACTGGACTTCAGTTCTCTGTATCATCTTAGACTAGTTTGGAAAACTGATTTGAGAGAGTCTCTGATTAGAACCCAAGACACCTCTTGTCCGTGTTGCTGAGCCATGTGCGTAGTCAGGCAGCCTGCACATTCCCCTTTACCGCTTCATGGTCATTATGAAATTCTAAAGCTCTTTAAGAGATTAAGGTTAGAGAGAGGAAGAGACGGGAAAAACTCCCTCCCTCCTTGTCAAAAAGCAGAGACTAGGAGCAATGTGAGGAGGTGTATGCTTACACACTTTGCGTTGTCTAACAGGCCAATGAGAGATGGCTGCAGGTGAAAAGCTTATGTAATGAAGTTTTTTCCATCAGAAATAATCACTCTGTACATAGAGAACTTATACAGAACAAGAGTATAGCAACTTAGAACACTAAATTCCACTGCATTTGAAATGACAAGGCGTGTGCAGCCCTCATTAAAAGATACAGGCTACAAACAAAGATAAAGATAAAAACACAAGTTACTGACTATTACCTGAAATTAACAGCCTGTGAAAATAAGAACGTAAAAGCCCCTTTTGCATTTGTAAATAGGTTGCTCACTCCAAACCAGCTGCTACAAGCTCCTGTCCCACCCCTTTTCTCTGCTGCTCCTCTCGTTTCCCAGTTTCTATCTGGGCCAGTGTGCGCATATGTATCCCCAGGGCCCAGAAAAACTCTGGCCTGAGGAGGTTTAACTCTCGCAGAACATGAGGACTGAGCTAGACTTTTGATTCTGGTTTAACCAAAGGAAGGGCTTAAATCTTACAAACTAGTTTTGACTATGAAGATGGCTCAATCTGCTTTGTATCGTGGCTAAGAAATGACTCTATTCAAGCTTGTTAGGAGTACAAGTATGCATTGTTTTTGTAGAACACACTAGGGCACACTTGTTTGATGAGGTCATCCTATCACTCAAGCAAATACAGAAATAAAATGGCAAATGAGTCATTAGATGGAGTATCTAGAGGTTGCATTGTTAAATTAAAAAAAATGGAATGATCTATAACACATCAGTTTTATGTATGATTTGTTTTCTTAATCAGAATGCTTAAATTATATATTTACCACTCATAATTATGTTGACAATGTCAGATAAGCTGTTTATTAAAGAACGTTACATTGAGACACCTGTCACCTGTCTCTATAGTAGAGGCTCTGCTGAGCATTGTTTTTATGCATTAGTACATATCCAAATAACGTAACATTTCACTTTCATGTCTCACCAGAATTCTTCTACACTGTGCATTTAGGCTACCACTGTTATACTGCTTAATGGACATTTTAAAAAATGATAAAAGATAAACATTTTGAAGAACTAAGCAAAATCCTTGGAGCTGCTGTTGTTTTCAAACCAGCCAGAGGAGAGAAACAAATAAGTGGTACATATTTTGGTTTAATGCATTTTGAATGTGGGTAAAACAACTTTCTTTAACCCATGAGTCTGGACCAATGCTGACAGTACCTCCATTTCTATTGGTGCCCTATAATACCAATCTGTTTTAATTAATGGTAACCTATTAACTTAATTATATAATATATACATCCATAGTAGTGATCAATGCAAACCATAAAAATATTTTGCATCCAGTGTTGCTCTGTGGTTTGTTCTTCGATGGCCAACACATTTCCATATGAGTGAGGCTTCCTTTGTATTTTCCTTTACTGGCATGCTGATTTTTATCATCTTATCTATATTTCATCTTTAACATATTATCTTGGCCTGAAAAAAAAGAAAAATCAAATCACAACACTGTCATTCATTGTGAGCAGGTATATACACCTCAGCAATGTGTGGGCTTGTCTTTCCTGTCTGGCAGTTGGTGTTTGTCTGTGCCTTCAGCCTGTGTTTGTTATGTCAGTGGGAGTCGTACAAGTTTCTGCTAAAACTAAAAAACAGATGCTGGAAATAAGGGAGGAAGGCAGGAAGGCAAAAAAAAACAAAAACACATTCTGCATGAGACATTACAACAGCAAGTTGTTTAGTTGCACATCCCTCGCCCTACCTGCTCCGAGTTGGATAAGACATACGAGTAAGGCTGGATAGAGTGACAGGCCAAATTAGATTATCAAAGATTACTTTTTCTGTTCAGCTTGTGTAACTCAAATCCAGGCACCGCCTGGCTCAGTGGACAGGAAAATGGTCTGCACGCGTTTACGTTCATTAAGTTTAAGGGAAACATGAAAAGTAAGTCCTAAATGGTTGCAAGTTACAGGTTCTAAACACAAGCAGCACTTAGTGCCTGTACTGTGACACTTTGTGTATCATTTTGGCAGACTATGTATCAATAAAACAGAAATAGCTTCACCTGCCACCTTTGGCCCTTATCAGTCAGACTGCTAATCTGGAAAAGACTGAGACGGCAAAATGGCTTAGTCAGTCACAATAATGGCTTTGAATAGGTGAAAGCTGACAGAATGACTCCATTCAGTCTCTCAAAAGAGGCCAAGTTTGAAAAGAGAGGAGAGGCGTTGATAGGACGTAAAGCAATGCTGGTGTCCGGGGATCCAACCTGGCATCCGACTGTGGCAGGTGCAGACATGAGGCTGTAGCGAGGGCCTTACCTCTGTACTGGCCCCCAGGCTTGATGACTTTGGTCCCACGTTCACGTGTGTCCTCCGCGGCCTGGGTCATGCGTTCCCGGGTCACCTGGTAGGAGTCATTCGTGGCGCATACTGTGACCTTGTCCTGTACCGTTGCCAACAATGCCAGGTGTGAGGCCCCTGAGCTGCAGACAAAGAGGGAGCATGAGAAAGAAATGTGAGGCAGAGAGGGATTACCTTCTAGCAATGTGTGGTAAGACAGTAACAGTTGATTCAGCTGACCAGTGATTACAATTACCTTGACACATACTGATGGATGCAGTCAAAGCTTCCCTGAGGGTTGTCCTTGCCCACATTAGACAGGTAGAAATCAAAATTGTGGAAGGTGTCAGAGGAGGAATTGGTCTTGGGAATTTTAATGCGCTGTAAAAATTCACACAAAAATGGAGAATAACAACTTATGGTATCCATTCACATCTGAGTGACATAATTAAATGAGGCCAGATGGATACTCAAATACAAGTGCTCAATTTGTCATTATAAAACTGCCATATGCTTTTACCCAACTCAAACCTTGCCTGTGTCTTCTTACAGTTCAGTGTCTGTGTATGCACACATACATCTGAGCTATGGGCTTTGATGTGATCAACATGGGAGCTAGCATGAGAAAGGAAGGTCGCTGAGGTCTCAGCAGCTAAGGAGAGGCTGTATGTGAGTCATGTGCATCATGGACTACAAGCAGTGCAAAACAGTGTTTATTGACTTCAGAAGGGTCTGAAATTAGTTTGTGCCTCTCTGAACAGTTCAGCAGACAGTTTGCGTAGGAGACATCTGATATTACCAATCCTAAATTAATTACCACACCAACACTAGCTTTAAAAATACACTACATATACATTGTGTAATGACAATATCAAATAAAAAAAACATCTATTCCAATATAATAATAATAATAACTTTTCCATCTTCTGAGCTCTGTCTTGTTGCCTATTTTGCACTGTATTCTTATACAATGATTAGTGTATAATCCTGAATGGGCCCAACACCGGTGCCAAAGATAAGTGTAAACTGAGGAGTACTTGAGTAGCTGATTAACCAAACCAAGTCAGAAAGAGTCAGTGGTTTAATTGACACTCATGTGGGGGTGTTTCAGTGAATAATGAATACAACTCAGTAAAAACTTTAACTGAACGAATGAACAAAGTAGTACAGAAATCACTTGTCATTAATGGATGCAAAATTAAGCTTGCCGCAAACAACCTGAAACAGAGCATGGGTTTTGTTTATTCCACAACGGGAATTCACAATATGGGACACGATCACTCATCTGACCCCTAATTTAAAAGGGGGACAAAAGTACTTACCCCTTGGAGTCCCTTGAATTGTATTGTTGGCCGCGAAGAAGGTACATTCTGAAAGTGAAGAGAATCAACGTTTTAACCCTTACCAAACGGAAAGGACTATTGGGAGAGCAATAACAGTTGGGTAAATAAAGAACAGCTACCATGTCAAATTAAGAAAATACTGGTCTAGAACCTGCAGAACATGTTATACTATTTGACTTAAACATTTGGTTGTAGAAACAGCAGAGCCTTAGGGGCCTGTCACACCAAGCATACCCCATACCTACCACTGACTGATAAAACACTCGCCTTACATCGTCTGTCAAAAGTTGCACTTAAACACGTGGAGACTGTAGCCGACAGCCAGCTGACATGCAAATGCCTTCTGTGCTTGTGAGAGAAAATAACTGGGCAGTAATCTGTAAACTGTGAATCTGTTAACAGTGTTGTGTTATGCCAAGAATAGGAATTAAGAATATCTCTGATGCAGGGCTGCAGGGCATTGATTAATCAGGAGATTATTTGATAAATTAATTTACAATTTTTTTGGTCAATAAAATGTCATAAAAAAGTGGTTTAAAAAATTCCCATCACAATTTTCTAAAGCCCAAGGTGATGTCAAATTGCTTGTTTTGTCTGACAACCAGCCTAAAACTTAAAGATATAAGATATATAGTTTATGATCACATAAAACAAAAAAGCAGCAAATCCTCACATTTAGGAGGCTTAGCTGGGGAATGTTTGTCACTTTTGCTTAAAAAACGGTCCACTGATTGCCAACATTCAGCTCTGTGTCTCTGAGCTCTTAAGTTTAAATCTACAGAGAAACCATGTGAGTCAACTTAGCCTGCATCTTCTTTTTAAGTGGTAAAGAGGTAGGTGGTAGGTAAAACTGTTTGCTTTTATCCGAACACAAACATTGGAACTTGGACGACACTCAAATACAGCGGCTATTTTGAAAAGGATATTTTTGAAATGTCTTTGTTTTGTGTTGGTGGCTACTTGAAACGGAGTTGACAGCCACAAATATGCAGTGGCTTATTTGGTGCAGTATAGGTTAGGACAGGAAAGCACAGGACTCACTCACACAGCTGAAGCCAACAGATCAACCAGTTGGCTAGATCATAGACTTGTTGCGTTAACTTGTGGAATGTGCATTTTATCAGCAACAGCTTCTCTGCATTCCTGGACATTAAAATATGCTTCCTAACTCACACATGAAGCTAGATGCAGATCATTGTTTTTCAGACTGAAAGAACCATGTCATGGTTGTTAAAGCTAAGCTACTCCAAGCCACTGACTGTCTCCCTCCCCCACTATCCATAAACTCACTCACACACACAGTTCTGATCACATTTCACATCACCACAGAAAGACAAAGATAGCCAGCTTCCATAGTTCGATGACTGGTTGAGCTACAACACACATTACTGAGAGGGAGAGAGAAACAAAAAGCAGGCAGTTTTGGCTGCTCAGTCAGCAAGAGATGGCAGGCTGCCGTTCAATGCAGCGCACAGACCCACATTACCACATCCAATAAGGTTGTAGCATGGGCTGTCACAAAAGAATTCATTCAACGTAGTGATGACTCGGTTTGTCAGTTGTCAGAAATGGACTAAATAATCATTTGAAATTGTGCGATTTATCTACATTTCAAAACACCCTCTCCTTATTATACAGGGGTGAAAGCGAGCAGAAGTTTCACATACAGGGGTGTGAGTAGTGTGTGGCATGCATGCATACACACACACACACACACACACCATGTGCCATAAAAAGCAGTCACAGAGACCTCTGAACACTACAGCCCCATGCTAAGCTACAGTGCATCAGCCCTGAGTGGAGACCTCGGCCAGGCCTGTGTGTGTTATGCAACAGCGTTGTTGTTGGCAGAGTTTCGATCAGGTAACTTGGCTTCAGGCCTCTGCAACCCAAGACTGCAGAGGTCTCTCCAGATTAGTTCACCTGTGTAGCACCTCAACAAGATTACACCATTTATACAGTTCAAGATTAACAATTTATATTTAATCTGCACAGGTATGCAGTGCCCCATTAGCACACTGAGTTTCAAAAGCTTCTCCATGACTGGAAGTGTCAAGCTCAGGGGTGAAATGCAGCACCTTTTGATGAGGTAGTTTGTTGAGAGCTAAAATAAGTACATGAATAAATTGTATTTTGAGCAAAATGAGCAAGAGCAATTATCCTATTATCTTTTTCTTTCATGTTTTATTGCTATCTGATACCATATTTTTGTAACTGCTGGCCTACTCTTCTCATGCAACTTGACGTGAATGGGAGTATGCAACAAAAAAAAAAAAAACTCAGCAATTTGGCAAACAAGCCCAAATTAAATTAAATATTTGCCCGGTGTAAACCTTTAAGGCACTTAAAGCTCATATACATCCTGTAGCTACTGTATGGCAGCTCGTTTGATTACAACGTTTTTATTATTAAGTTAAATAGCTATAGAGGTAAGAGCCTGGCTATGAGCTTCATATCCCTGCCAGGTGTAACGTTTTCTAACTAGCTGAAACGTCTAACCATATGGTAACGTTAAGCTGACCAGTCACCGACATGCTTGAAACGCCACTAGTTTAACTTGTTATCAAGTTACATTAGCCTTTATTTATCGGTGTCTTTCCACCCTGCCACTGACGCAAATACGACATCGTCGAATGAAAGTTCGTGTTAGTTAACTAAGTTTAAGCTTTTATGTTAAACTCTCAGTTTACGAAACGTGTCTGCTGACGAGTGTATTCGTCGACATGAAATTACCGCTTTACTAATTTGGTCAAAGTAACATTAATTTGGCAAGAAAAAAAATGGACTTGTCTGGCCAGCCCAGCACTGGGGGTTCAGACTAACGTAGCGTTAGAGCTAACGTTGGCTAATCAGAGTATCTAACTTTACCAACAGGTTTTCTAGGTTAAATAACATTTGTCAGTTCATAAAACCTGGCCAGAACATAAGGCCAAAGCCTCATTTACCTTCTTCGTTTGATTCATTTAATGACACAAGACTAATGTAATTAAAAAAAAACCAAGCAGAAACTCGCTCTGTCAACAGCTTAGCTAACTTTGTAGCTTTAGCTGTGCGTGGCAGTTGGGCTTCCCAGCGGAGACGAGCTGTGTCAGCCCGACAGTCTTAGCTCATTTTAACTGAAATAAACGACCGTTTCACTTACCATACAATTTTGATGGCTCTCTATCGCTCTCAGTGCTGTCTCGGTCAATTTGACGTGCAATACGGTGACTCTGTCTGCGCTCTGTTGGCCACAATTTAATCCGTACCTCCCATCCTCGGAGAGCGCCGCCATCTTTACCAGCCCTCCACCATCGTCCCTTTGAGGCTGGAGCATTTAGCAGCCCAGGCTCCCTGTGCTCACTCTGGCCCGGGGAGGGACTACAGCTGCTGCCTAAAGGGCTGACAGTAGAGGATTGGTCCTGACTTGTTAGCTTGTTAGTTTTTCACTTTCCAAGCGCAGTGAACTTACAGTATAGCATGTATTATTGTGCTTTAGAATATATTATTGTGCATAAGACGGGCACCATGATTTGGTTTACTTATAAACTAGGTTTTGCTTTCCATTTACAGAACCAAGACTGCTTGGTCTTTTAAAGTCTTATAAGAGGAACGATTCTAGTAACTAGCTTCCCTTTCTCTGTAAGCCCATAGCCTCTCTCTCAAACACACACGTAGTTACCTCTAGGCAATACTGCCTCTGCCTGCTGAGTTTTGCTGACATGGTAGAACTAATTCTAGCCTACTGGAACTGTTAAAGGTAGCTTTTGTAGACTACACTGCAGCGTAAACTCAGTTATGTTCAAGTTGTCAGTTTAGCAGGCATTGTAACAAATGTCAGTATAATCTAAATACATGTACCATAAAATTGTGAACTACTTTACCTTTACTTGACCTGAACACATTAAAAACCTTATGCACACATTCTTCCTGTTTCTCAAAATAACACAACAAGCACACAGTGAGGTGAATAAACTTATGAGCAGTGCTCAATAGTAAAACCAAGCAGTATGCTTTTGACCTTGTATTTTAACTACATTTGGAACGATATACATCCATACTGGGTAAATTAGCATAATATGACAGCTAGGACATTTTTTTGACAGCCAACTAATTTGTGAACAACTATATGTTGGCCTATAATCACCTTTCATGTGGTTCCTTTAATGATATAATGTGACATCAGCACAATGGGCACAAGTGTGAGCTGCGCCTCCACTATCTCCCAGTGTCAGTCCCCTTGACCTGGTGATTAGGGCAGCATGTTTTGGTGTGGAGTAGCCTCGGGCAGGGTGGGGAAAGGCCTGTGTGAATCCAGCAGATTACCAAAACTCTTCACCCCACCCATCCCCCTGATGAGTCTCTCTCTCTCTCTCACACACACACACACACACACACACACATTGGTGACTTCTTGCACATTAACCCATCAAGAAATGAGTTCTCCCTATTTCTCAAAATAATATCCCCACACAGATATGCAGTCAATTTAAAGATTAATACATGTGCAGAATGTAAAGTCTGAAACAACATTCAATGCCGTGATCACCGTCATCGATTGTACTCTTCATCTACTCAACAGTTGTTGAACACAACCCTGACTGGGTTGACAACTTTGCCTCAGAGTGTTACATTTCCTATGTAGTTCCTTGTCTTGGATTAAATACATGCAAATTTGAAATGCTAAGTCTGTTTAATTCCAGGGTTGCTCTGGTTTGCTTGATAGGCTGCCTGCTGTGCAAACAATTAAATAAATCCTTTGGGGTGGATAGGACTCTTAGAGCTTCAGTGTTTACAGAAGCCCTGAAGGTGTCACCTGATGGAAGCTGAAGAGTGACCCAGTGTGAAGAATACGTTAAAGTCATACACACTTTGTTTAAAGCTGAACATTAAACAGGAAGACTGGATTACTTAACTGTGACGTTCTTACTTAATTGTATGACCAGTTTGCTATGGCTAAATTTATTGTTTCACTTTTTGTTCAACCGAGAGGAAATACTACAAGCTTATTTGTCTCTCCATACTATTTTTTTGCTAAATTATTCGTCACAGTTCTGTGTAATACCAGGGATATTCTTCTACCTTACAAGCAATTCTGAATGTCTGAGGTTAATCATTAATAGGTGTATTATTTGGTCAGGCTCCGATTTTGGTGCTAATCAGAAGCACATGTTTTAGGGACTGGAGCCTGGCGCTTGAAAACAGTAACAGTGATAAAGAAGCCCCCTTTCTGTTGCTAGATCAAAGGGTTTACATGTAAAGTTGTTGGGGTATTTTTCAGAATTGAATTTCTCCTCCTCAATGATCCTTTACTATACTGTTATTGAAGTAAGCTCCGACAAGCAGAGCTTCCCACACCCACTAAAATCACTAAAGCCTAGTCTTTATCCTCATTGTAAATATTCAAAGCTTCTTTATGCAGTGATGTAAATGTGAATAAAAAGAAGCTCTGATGAACATCAACTGTTTATCTTTCGTACTAAAGAGGTAAACTGTCTGGTTATATGTTCAGGTGTTTCTGTTGGGCCAAGAAGCAATGTGGAACTGTGTTTGCACAATAAGTCTGTTTTAAAACATCCCATGCACATTATGGACAACTTTTGTCGTAGAGATATGGACTGAACACATTCATGCTAGTCCGAAACCATGTCATTCAGTGGCAGCTTGAAAAGTCAGATGCTTACTGACGTCACACTATATAACTTATCTTGGCTTGTTGGGATATTAATTAAACTACTTAAAGTATCTCTGCATTTAGATGTGGGGTAGATGTAGCAGATAAGAAACAAATAATGGATATAGAGGAAGTAGAGAACTGAATTTGTTCAATATTAAAGTTCACCTTGATATGTTAAATATGTACAATCCTGTAACATAGTTAGACGCAACTAAAGTAAAGGGGAATTAAATGATAAACACCTGCTCGTGACTGAGTAATTGCACAGTCATCAAAAAGTCTCCAGCAGTTTAACTTACCTGTAAGTGACCTGTAATTGACACTAATAAGCAGGCATGGCAGTGGCACAGTGGCTCATTAGCTAGCACTGTTGCCTCACAGCAACATCCTGGGTTGGATTTTATCCAGATGCTGCAGCTTCTTCCTTCAGTACAAACACATGCAGGACAGGTGAGGTGAAGACTCCAAATTGCCTCTTGGTTTGAATATAAATGTGTATGTATTTGTGAATGTAGATAAAGGATAAAAGCTTTTCATGTGTTCATTGTATAAAACATCAACGTTTATAGTATTATAGTATGGAATAATCAGAATAACCTCATCCTTCACCACTGTACTGTTGGAAATCCACCCCACCATATGGCTACGCATCTGTTTGGCAATTAACCCATAAGAACCCAGACCCATTTCCCCTCAAAGGAAAATTATGGGGAATACACCACAGGCCAAGTGGACCACATTGATGATGGGTTTTTTTTATACTACCCCTTAATGTCAAAGATCTGTGATGTTACATGTACGTTACATTGGGCGTTTATGGTAAATTTATTCTGCATTTGAAAATAAGTCAACATGTCAGTTTTTACTGCTTAATAACACAAATTTGCATTTTTATTTGCATTTTAACAATATATATCAACATTAGAATCGTTAAATGGGTTTTAACTTACCTTTAGTATCAACATACAGGCTTTTTGAAATGAGTTGCTTCCTTCACTTGTGTTTACATGTCACACCACCATTTTGAAAAGGTCCCGACCTGTCACAGTCATATGACTGTGACATGACCACCACACCAGGATGTTTTGTATATGTCGCTTAGGGACTTAATGAGTTAAGATCAAGCACAAACCTGTATAAGGAAGATTCTAGGGCCTTTGAAGTGTGTGTTACACTGGTGTCACCATGGGTTCTTATGGGTTAAAACTGCTTTGCTAACGTAGTCGGCCATAAATTACTGTAAGTATTTGCCGTCTGCGAATGCCATAGTGTTAGCATGGCAGCTAATGGCCAGGGGCTGTCAATAATATGTTGTCTTTTTGATTTATATCTGTTTTCTTTCAACATGTTAAGATTTGATAGTTGATAATCATAGAAACAGGCTTATATGCGTAAAGGTTTTTATGTTAAGGATTTCTATGGTGCCTCTTCCTCTGCCTCAGGTTGTGTTGCTGCCAATAGGCTCCTTGACCACCAGTGACCCACATGACAGGGATTAAAACCAATAATTCTTTAAACTGCTTTGCATTATTGCATGAAAAGGGGTACTCAGCATGGATCAGGTAGCCTATGTAAAAAAAGCCTTTATAAATAGGTGATGGAGGCATTCATAACAAAACTACATGTTTAGGAGCATCTGTAGATCATATTGTGCAATATGATGGTATGTGGAAGCAGGGTGTTATGAGACAGAAAGCTACAACATATTAGGCTATTTAGAATTAGATTTGAATAGAATTTAATAATCTGAATTTACATGTGAATACTGACAATGGTCCCACGTGAACACACCTGTGTGGCAAGCAGTGTAAAGTAAAAGAGTAAAAAGAATATTTGAGAATTAGTTTCAGAGGATTATCTGAAGTTTACCTCCAACTTCACTCCACGTGGCGATCTGGCCCTGAGGACAGATTCTGTTGGCAGTGAGAAAAAGCCATCTGCTGCTGTTTAACCCTCCCATTAAAACACAGCACACAAGGAAGAGAAAGCAGAGTGTGAGATGTGGGAGCATGTTTGTGTGTTTGTGTGTGTGGGAGAAAGAGAGAGGCAGACTCACAGACAACATTAACAACTACCAACAGCAGGTCTTTTGAGATTATCTTTTACTCCAGGTCATAGAGTGGGAAAATAACAGTTTTTAATGATTACTTCTATACATCCTGATCACTGATTTCAAAACTAATTTAGCTTTTGCTGAAGCTTAAACATGGTAGCTTCTATACACGTATCACCTGGAGAAACAGCATCCCGTTGTATCCATTTTCCCCCCACCTGGTATTTAAAGACCTTGAAACAGCAGCTCTTCCAGTTAATGATTGGCCACTGTGGGGAAAGTGTGCACTTACACTGTTGACTCTTATCGCTGCTGACCACAAAGCCACTGGAGCAGTATCTCCGAGGCTGACATTAATGGAGAGGACAGTGCTTCGTTTAAAGAGACAGGTCAATTTCTTTTTTTTTTGTCTGCTGTGGAAGAGATAGCAGGCACGCAGAGACACTGTTCACACAAATGGGTGTTTAATTGAGAGCAGATTGTGCAATTTGCTTCTGCATGATTGCAGGCTACATTCTTTGGCTAATAGAACAGAAAATGTTATGAAAAGTATGAATAATACATTGAATAAAGATGATTGGAATATGGGCTTTCTCTTCATCTCCTGTCTTGTCATAACAACAATAGTTCTTCATGTGGGAGTGAGTTACTTCAAGGGGTTCAGCCAGCAGAACCCTCCTGTCCTTCCTTTTAAATTATTCAACATTTATTCTCCTTTCGCTTCTCGTTATCGAAAGCACATTGCCTTCCCAAGGAGACTAGCCTCTGTACAGGCACATCAGCAGCCAGGGCTGAGTCCCACCAGCTGTACTCTGGTGACAGCACACAGGTCGGCCTGTGGTCGATCAGGTAGCGGTTCAGGTAGCTCTCCTCGAGGCCCCTGGCCATTACCCCATTAGCCTGGTCCTGCAGAATGAGCAAAGAACAGGCTCGAGCCAGTCTGTACATCTCAGAAACCAACCCACCGTACAACTCAGAGGTGTAGTAGTAGTCTCCTTCATCCTCCTCCACGCAAGCTGATGAGACTTCTTCGACTTCGTATGGAAATGCATTTCGTGGCATCCCATAGAGATCTGGGTGCAATGTGGCCACCAGGTCTCCAAAGATTTCCTCTCCCACGGGAGCCACAAACTCCTGATCGATGTCAGCACAAAAGATGTATTCAACCTCGCTGCCGACTGAATTTCTGATGGCATCAGCAAGCAGGGCCATCCGGCGATGGGCCAACCTGTCCCACCCGGGCAGCTCTGCAATGGGAAGCACCTTCAGCTGTCGTTTGGGGCCCAACTTGATGGGGGGATCCAGAGAACGAGGACTGTCTGTGAGAATGTAGTAGGTGACCATCTGACCAGGGAGAAAGTGGGTTTCAGCTGAAGAGAGGAAACGTCGGACAAACTGGGCGTACGTTCCCACCACGAGCGCCAGCAGACCTGTACGGATTTCCCGTTGTGCGAATTTAGACCTACGCCAAGCCGAGTTACGGCTGTCACCCCACACTAAAGGAGCACCCCATGGTGTCTCCGGAGGAGTTTGTGGCGCCACTGCCTTGACAACTGTCATGTCTGTCATTACTCTTGCCCTGTCCATTCCCAAGACATGAAAGATAGGATGAGGTGACTCCACTCTGACAGCAGCTTTACGTCCATGGAGGAAGTCTGGGGGGGGCGAAACATGTTTTTTCTTTTTAATTCAACACTTTTTCTGTGTGAGAAATTGTAGTTTTTGTTAAGTACACGAGTCATCCAATTGATCACAACTGACCTTACTTAAACCACTTTTTAACTTTCGCAATGCGTCTGTTTCTGGAATATTATAATCTGTCACAGTCAAGACAACATACAAAAAATAGACCTTTCTGAATGGGACAGGATCTACTTAGCATGCAGTCCAAACAACAAGGTTTTATTTTACATTTACTGTCCCTCAAGCAGATTTGTCCATGTGCATTTGGTGTCCCGGCACAAAGTGTTGTGTACACTTACATATGATAAGAGACAGGAGAAAACAGTACAGGACCAGTTGTATTCTGGTCACTCTGACTGGTCCTGTTTGAAGGACAAACACACAGATGTACATGCAGTTAATTGAAACCAGTGCAGGTCGCTATACTCTTCCAGTAAGCACAGTAGACTTACAAATGTCCCTTTAAACCCTGACAGTTAAAAATGGCCAAGCTCATAGGAATGAAAAGAATGTGTTGCTGAATGAATATCTCCCTTTGGAAGTGTAGCAACCTGCGCTTACTCAAATAATGTAATCTTTAAAGCATATTTAAGATTAAGGCATTAAGATAAAACTTACTTGATATTTATGTAGGCCACATAATGTGGACGATGCAGTAAAATGTATGTATATGTGAGGTAGTAGTCCATACAATGTAAACACAAGACATTAACATGCATGTGACATTTTTATACGTGCTTTAATTGATTAGAATTCAAATTTTACTCAAATATTAAGATCTTAAAGGATTCTGGTTAACTCTTGACATACAATGAGAGAATCACGTCCTGTGCTGATTTTGAGGAAGTTTAGTAAAAAGACAAGATAAGAAAGAAGAGATGTATCAATAGAACAAGCAGTGACAACTGGGATATACAACACAGCAAAACCATGTCGTCTACAACTGTGCATGAGATGGCGAGCAAAAGAGAAATATACCAGAAAGCAGACTGGGCTGATGAATGTTTGAGATTTATGAAAAGAGTTTGGTATTGACCCAAAAGTTACACGTGATTGCATGAGATAGAAGCTAAGTAGAAGCACATGTGAGTGAATGTAGATGTTTATCTTCATGTTCTCCACGTTCCCCTCATATGCATGCTCTTTTGCCAGCCAAGAGGTTTAGGACAAATGCGCAAAAGTTTTTGAATTAATCATCAACATATTTTGCCTTGCTGGACATATTGTCAGGGTCAGATTAACCTCTGAGAAAAGCTTCAGTGTTTGCACTTCATCCCGTCTGGCTCAGTCCAAATCTCCTTGCCTTTAAAGCTACTCAGCTTTAACTGCGCATGTACAACGGTCACAAAATCAATGACAAGTGAGGGGAAAACAACCAGATATGACACGAGCAGGAGAGGTGGAGCGGTGGCTGAGGTTGTACTGACCTGTGGGCGTCTTGCAGAACGGGAACAGCGCCATACTGTGACCTGCTGGTGGATAAACACACAAACCTTTGTCTGAGGCCGAGGCAACTATTTTTGCCCACAAAATAAATCTCTGTCTCTCTCTCTCTCTCTCTCTCTCTCTCTCTCTCTCTCTCTCTCTCTCTCTCTCTGTTTCTCTACTGCTCACTCTGTCTCTTCCTTGAAATGTACTGTTCAACTCACTGTTTTTCCGCCAGCGATTATTTTCTTACCCTGCCCCCTCTCCTTGCTTTTATAATATTTTCCACTCCCTTTTTCTTCTCATATCTTCTCTCTCGCTTCCACCCCCTTCGCTTTCCCCCTCAGGCTTTTGCAGTATTCAATTTTGGAGAAAAAACAAAGCAACCAGATGTGTGGGGAATCTGGGCAAATGGGAGGAACTGAGGAGTGGAAGATAAGAGACAGAGAATGAAAGAAAATAATGAAAATGTAAAATGACACATACAGTGACAATTCTTCCCTCCTACTCATGTTGGAGGAATGACGATAAACATTAGACAATGGGTAGTCACTCAAGAACTCTTGGGAGAACCTCAATAAATGCTCATATTTTACTCAAATTCATTCTCCCTACAGGAAATGTTTACACATCTTAAGTGTTTCATTATCCTGTACTGAGGAGAGTCAGTAGGAAGTAGACAGACATAATAATACTGCATTATAAACCAGGCTTAAGTTCACGCCTGCAGGGTGTTGTATTCTTTCTGTCCACAAGGTGGTGACGTATAATAGGAAATACAATAGAAGAAGCTATTGCATTTCAACAGTACACATAAGGAGACAGCATACTTTAAAGAGGTATCACATCTCGTATGAAGCAAGATTCCATGTAAAATTATTATCAAAAAGGATATTGGAAGACAATCTGGGACAGACATGATGTCAAAGATATGTATTTTATGAATAAAATAGAAGATGAATAAAAAGCCCTCAAAGGGATCTCTATCATCTAGCTGCTGAACTCTGTGTGATGAGTTTTCGTGTGTGTTTGAGTGACTGTGAGTGTTCTGTTTCATTTTCTAACTTTAAGTGTTTCATTAGGGGATATATGGCCAATTATCAAAATCTCCATTTTTTTCAAGCTTTGGGGATGATTCATGAATTTAAATGATTATTTTCTGCAGTAACGCAGAAGGACTGAAAACAAAAACACGACTGACCACTTGAAAAGCTGACATGCACACTCAACTTGCATGTCTGTACAAAATGTCATTCGCTGGTTGTTGAGATATTTCAGTCTGGACTTAAGTGGTGGATCAACCAAACGACAGACCGACATTGCCATCCATAGAGCCTTGCTGCTAGCATGGCTTAATACATGGGTAATAGAGATATGGACTGTCAGCACCACAAATCCAGTTTAAGCTTCAGGACAGACAGAAGCTGAAAGTCAGCTCACTAATTCATCTGCACCCACTGCTTGATTTATCTTGACAAAATAACCTTTTTTATATTATAATGAATAAATGAATCAGATTAATTTGAATGATCACCAAGCCCTATGTTCTCATTCATCCACCACAGGTTGTTGCTTTAGTCACAGCTAATATCAACTCCCAGAATTGCTGTACGCTGTCAGAGACTCAAACGGACTCAAGAGGTCACTTTGCAGTTTATTACGATAAATCTCATCTATATTTTTGTACATCCATACAGAAATTGCAACATAATATTGGTTTGTGTAACAACTTTGGACTGAAGCATCAGTCCCAAAACAAAAACATAAAGAAAACAGCACGGGCCACACTGAAGAATGGATAAATTACAGGGTGCGTGTGAAGCGTTGTCCCAAACATCTTCTTTTTCCTGTCACCTTGTTGGCAGAGAAGCGGGGCAGGCAGTTACAAGGTGGAGGATAGAGACTCTGCATAGAGGATTCATGTCATAAACACTTACACTAGCATCTGCAAATTGATCTACACCATGTGGAGATGAGTATGCACATTTGTTGCAGGATATATTAAGGCGTTCAAGATGAATGTGCTTGAAGGTTGCGGGTGCAGAGCCCCTATTCTACACAGCCTCTGGTCAGCTTCTGAAGTGTGATAGGTCCATTAATACCAAACAAATAATACCAGAAAAGTAATATTAGTAATCTGTCCAAGATTCAAGGAACTGTCTGGAGTTGGCATATTGCAGATGATGAACAAACAACATGTTAGCCATTTGCACATTCACTGGAATACACAGAAGCTTTTTTGACAGCAAAGATTTTGGCAGTGTTCATTTGTAGTTGACTTTGCAGTTATTGAGTGAACTATGCCACAAGAAAATAAACTGTTCAAGGGTTTGATACTGTATATATTATTTCCATAAACTATGAGGATCCTTAGAAAAATATTTCATTTAATGCAGCATTGTACTTATACAAAATTAAACAAATTGCACAAGAAGAAGTTATTTTTCCACTTTGAATGTGTCGCTACTCCAACTGAAAGACTCCCCATCTGTCAACCATTATCACCAGAGTAGAGGTTGGTCATGTTTTCTACTTTTTGAATAGAGTATTGGTACAACTGTATAGTCTCGTCTGCATACTTTTATAGTATTACAATCTTTCACACTCTCTATGCTTCTCTTAATACTTAGAAGAGTCCAGAATATGATTCTGTCGCTCTCTTGAGCTTTGTTGACACCCTGAGAATAAATCTTTTGTCAACACAGTTCAAACATTTCTGATCAATTTAACAATTTCGTTTCATTTTGAATGTATGCTGACTCTAATTTAATTACTTTATGTCAGTTTTTTTTTTACAAGGATCAGTTTGTCCTCTAAAGTGAATAAAGTGAGTAGGTGTCCCATAATAATAAATGTATTGAAAATAAACTATGTAGGGCTCATGGAAAATGGCAAAATACAAATAGAAACGGGATTTTTTTAGCTGTCAAACCATATTACAATCATTGTCTTTGTATAATATATAGATAATATATATAGATACTAATACAAAACTTAGATTCTAAAGGTGGCATGCTTGAGCAGGCAGTGAAGAGAAGAGAGACTAGGCCTGCCCCTCCTTTCTTAGGATTTAAATGCTTTCACTTTCACTACATGGAGATGCAGTTTGGAGCAAAGAGGCTCTAAACAAGTCCTCGTTTTGACTGGAAATTTTGCATGACTGAATGAAAGGCTTAATTAATGAAGAGTGATTGGCAAATGAAGTTAAAGAGATCAGATTTGCAGCATTTCTGGGGGAAAAAACAGAACAGAGTGGAAGAGTTCTCTTTCCTGTGTTTCTTCTCTTCTCCTCCACTCCTCTAATGCCCGAGCCCTCCCTCTGCTTTCTCTCTTCTCTTCGCCTTGTTCCTCTGCTCCCCAACCAACACATAACCATGCTTCCCCCTTTCTCTTACATATATTGTCTTCTTCCTACTTCTTCTCCTCTCCTCTCCTCTCCTCTCCTGCCCTCCTCTCCACTCACTTGCGGTCATTATCTATCATCTCAAACAGGGCCTGCAGTAGTCGGTCATCTCTGTGCCTGTATGGCTTGGTGTTGTAGAAGCCATCAGTGTAGTCACTGTAGACACTGTCCTCAGGGCCCCGGTACTTGTTGATCATGTCCAGAGCCTGGTACAACGTCTGAGGGGGGAGCCTTGTCGCAGGGGGAGAGAGGCTCCGGCCCGGCTGCTGCTTCCTCCAGGCAGAGGAGGCCCTGACTACGGACTGGGGCTGCTGCAGGGCAGGGGTCTGCCTGTTGAAGGCTGTCTGAAGTAGACGCAGCAGGGCCAGGGAGGGGGAGTAGGGTGGATTTGAGGGCTTTTTAAACTCCTTCTCTGGGTTGGACGAAAGGGAGGTTTTTGCAGTCTCACTCTTTGGAGGTGGATAGGCCCGTGTGGGCTCCTGAGTCACCAAACAGACAGAGAGGTCACATGTTATACATCCACAGGTTGTGCATCTAAAGATAGACAACATAACTGTGTTCTTCTCTGTTTAATTTAGATTAAAGAGAAATGATACATCTTATTACAGTTTTATGTGTTAAAAAAACAATGCAGTCCTGGAGCACCTGGACTGCAACTTATTTTTTTATTGTGTTGGCTCTATACTCTGGCACAATAGATCTAAGATTAAGCAATGACTGCCATTGTACTTTTGGACTGTGCCAACATTGTGGTGATATAAAGTGCTACACTCTTCATTTTTCAACAAATGTGGATGTAAACACTCTCAAATTCAAACTGACAGTCAGCACTCATTGTTTCAATTCAAATGTCCTAGAAAGCACATAATAAACAGCCATAAACAATACACAACAGTTCACTGCACAAACCACAACACTGCATTGTATATGTAATCTTTCAAATAATCTGTCACATTTGCTCTGTCCTTGGATTCCTTTCAAGTGATCACATTTTTATCACAAATCTCATTATTGTGACATAATTTGCATTTGTAGGAGGGACATTGGGTAGCTATCATGCACCAATGTTACGTTACAGATCAGACCCAGACAAGGTTCAAGTCATCGCTTTGCAATCTAAAACACTACATAAATCCCTTTGTATTGATCAAGTCTGTAGATTTTACTTGAGTTTTTTGTAATTATGTACTATTGGGGGTCATATAAGTCACTATTGTGGCATCTCCTGGTTGGATTTGGTCAGTTGTGCTTTTTTGCACCTGTAATCACACCCAACAGTGATGTCACAGAGTGCTGACACACCATGGGGTACACTGCTACATCACTGCAGCAAGGTGAGTAGTGGGGGTCAGCAAAAGCAAGATTTTCAGTGGGTGTTAAGGTGCTCTTTAATGACTGTTAGGTCTGTCACATTTTTAGGTTAGGCTTACACAACATATTACCTACTATCACCCATTCCTTTCCTCTACATCTAAACAAGGCTTTTATGTTGTTATTAACCATTAGCTTTAAATGATGTTGCTCTGTACTCACCTCCATCATGTCGTCCATATGCTCCACACCACGGCGGTCATTCTGCACAGCGTTGTAGGGGATGTACACTCGGGGTTTCTTCATGTGCTCTGGCTTCTCTGACGTTCCGTGAAGGATCAGCTTCCAGCTCAAAATCCGACCCTCGTTCTCCATACGGCCCGACTGTCAGGGGAAACCATGTTGGTTAGATCTCAGGAAGAACCGACAGAAGCTCAGCAATCATATAAACCAGCCAACACCTTGGTTACAGTTCATACTCGAATACACGCTTTAAGTGTTCCTAACTCCTTTATGTGTGTAACAGAGTACTTCTTGCTTTTACTGCATGTAGAAATGTGAAAATAAATTCTAAATTCGAGCTGAGGAAGGCTGCTCTGTCACCAAACATGTGTGTAACTCACAGTATCTGTGATCTTTAGGGTCCATGTACCGGCAGGATCTTCTCCCCACGTATGGACAGACATGAAGTCCCAGTTTCTGAAGCCATTAGCGGATGTGTCCCTCTCTCGCTCAGCCAGCAGCACTGTACTGGTACCTGGGGGAAAATCCAAAGGGACAGATCAGTTGAGAATGTATTTATTTCACTCAAATGTGTGTGTGCCTGTGTGTGTGTATGTGCACGTCTCTAACCGGCTGGGGAGGTGAGGGTTATGTGCAGGTCCCCTCTCCTGGTGTATTCAATGCTGGCCTCCACCTGTACATGCTCCAATGAACGGACTGCGTTCTCCTGCCCCACACAGGCTTTGGTTGGAATCTCTATAGTGATCTCTCCTGCTGCTTTCAGCTCCCTGTGGGACGCATTAAAATAGCAGGGAATGAGACACACAAACAGCTCTCCCTGTAGCTCCCTGTCAGTCTGGGAAACAGCAGCGGGGTGGAAAAAAAAACATATTACTGCTGAACCTGCAGCACACATTACTTATTACTGTGTGATACTTCAATGACAACCCCGAAATATTTAGCACATCACAAGCATACATAAGATGCATAGACAGATTTGGATTCCTTTGGTCATTCATTTGCAAAAACAGTTAATCCCCATTTCTATGAATGAAAGGATTTCCGTGTGCAAGCTGGCATAAAGCTGGAGGGGGGTTGTAGACCACTAAGCATTGACGGAAATGTAGAGCCAAATCCTCGGGATTAGACAGGGATGTAGCAAGATAATGGGGAAACTGGGTGTTGGTGCTATTGAGTCTCATAATCCAATGCAAATTGCAAAATGGACACTTAAAGAACGCAGAACTCAGTTGGTCTTAGCTGTGGTCTACTGGTGGAACAATGTGAAATTAAAAAGTTGTCTCAAGCACAAAGTATGGCGGCTAATCTTTAGCCTTCGATTTTCTTGGGTCATTAATCCATAAAGGAATGCCAACAATCTGGGGAGACATCAGAAGGGGGGGGGGCTCTTTCCTTTGAGTTTCTGTCTATGTTTGGCAGCTTTTTGGATTTAGATATTTATCCCATTGTTTAACAATTAGCATTTATGAATATTCAGAGTTGATGACTGACCTCAAATTTTAATCCCCTCAGCTGTCATCATTAAAAAAAAAAACAAAAAACTTTAATTCATTTTGATTCATTTTAATGGCCCAGAAAGCATTCAGGGGCTTAAGACTTGTTATTGTCATGACTCCACTCGAAAAGCAACAGATGCGTCTTTAATGACACAGATAGTTTGATCTGTTTGCTTTGTAGGACCCAAAATGTCAGGACAAAAGGAAATAAAGCTCTCTGTGACCCCATATATGAGAGAGCTAGGTCCATCATTGAATAAATCAGTGGCCAAAAAGTCCTGGGCTGCAGAGATTACATGATAAACAAAAATCAAGAGACAGACGAGCTGTGGGACATTCACATACCTGGGCTGGAAAGAATCATCCCTGACGATACATTGCTTCTTTTCAGGCACATGCTTCCAGGTGGCCGGGTCAGCGAGGTCCACCAGGGCTTTAGCGTTGAGAAGGCCAAATCCGAAGCGGCTGTTGACCATCAGCCCCGCTCCGTTCCTCTTCCAGCCTGGATTATTGGCTAAAGGATCGAACTCTGAGGTCCAGACCACAATGTGCTGTAGGTCTCTCCAGGTCAGATCTGGACTGATGGAGGGAAGATGGACAGGGAGCGTCAAATGACATTAAATCCACTTTAAATTGCATTTAGAATATATGCAGACATGCAGATTGTGAGTAACAGGTGTTTAATTTGCATTGTTGCATACTTTTGTTCCAGTGCCAGGGCAAATATTCCAGCAGCCAGGGGGGCCGAGGCCGACGTTCCAGTGTGAGTCTGAGTGCACTCGTTGTGCAGATCAGCGCTGGTCTGAAAGTGTGACAGTGAAAAAGAAATTAATTGAATAACATCACATGTCCCTTGAAGCTACTTACTTGGCATAATTTAACATTATGCCAGTTGTGACATAACATAACATAACATAACATAACAGGTTTAGTTGCTTACAATCCTCTGGTCGGTGTAGTCTCCACTGCTGTATGCTGTAGCCAGAGTGGAGGAGCACTTCTCGGCGTACCACGGGGACAGACCCTGCTGGGAAGCACTACTGATCGAGATAGTGTAGATGCTGTCTGTGTAACCGTCACAGTCGCAGTTATCGCCCTGGCGGCCACCATTACCTGATGCCCAAACAAAGATAGAGCCTTTCCCACCACGGCCCTGCAGACAGACAAGACGGAGAGAGAGATCAGATGCTGCCTTGTAGCTCACATTGCAAACATACTACTGCTGCCATTAACACTGTCGTCGAATTTAAAAATATCAGGGGAATCGTGTCATGATATTTCGTGTAATAATTCTCCAGGATAAAATAGACACTGTCCAATGTAAATCTTTGCTAACAATGACCAATGGCATTTTGTTATTATGCTTTATACCTAGCAGCTAAACACATTGGCCTTATTGATTATCCGACTCCCATCACAGCTGCAGATAATAGCTCCCATTAGGAACCTCAGTCTGAGATCACATCGGCCAAATGTGAGTAAAACCTGTTTCGTCATTTACCTTCTGGATCCCGTATTCAAACGCCTTTTGGGCCAGGCGGCCAGGGCCCTCCACGGTCTTGCCGTCATCGTTAGGTCCCCAGCTGGCACTGTAGATGTCCACGTGGTCTGGATTGAACCCAATAGAGCTGGCCTCGATGGCATCAGTCACAATCCCATCCAGCATACGAATCCCTGAGCAGAGAGAGACGGGGATATTATAGCACAGTTACCCTGTTGATTATTCATCATGTGCTGGTACTGAAACTCATGGACATATCAATAAGTTACTTCTTAGGGAGGCAGTGAAGTTGATGTGAAAGAAAGCAATTTACTCGCTGATCACAGTTAATAAAGAGAAATTGACCAAATTAAAGGTATTAAAGCCCTTAATTTAAAGGTAATGAATATGGCCAGCAAGAGGTCAGATTTTTTCAGATGCAGGTGCTGAACCAGCTGGTCACCCTTGGCCCTTCAAATGTTGTCGCCCTAATATTGCAAATCATTGTTTAGGTGGATTGGAACTCAGTAATTTTGGAGAGTGACGTTATGCAACCATCTGTTGTAAAACTCAGCTCTCCATCAGGAAATCTTCCTTCCCTGCTGGCTATAAATAAAGTAAATCAAAATCCAGGGATGTGCAGCCATGGTATCTAAAGGCAGTACTTTATTCATTAGTACTGAAAGAAAGGCTTTCAGAATCCATGCCTCTATTATTTATTACTTTATACATATAAACTGATATCATCAATAATCATTTAAATCCCACACAACAGCACAGTTGCAAGTCACTATTTTACAACACACAATGTGTACACAGACACAGATTTAAATAACATTTAATGGGATGTTGCATGCTTAAATACACAAATAGTAAAAATAATATAATAATAAAAAAAAAAGCTCTTACCTCCAACCTTGGAGTTGTATGCGACTCCAACACCACACTTATTGTTGTCTGCCTGCATGGCGATCTCCCCAGCACACCTGGTCCCATGTCTATGAACAATTGACATATATAATATACACTTTAAATTGAAACATTCACTTGTGTTTCATCAAGTCAGAGCTGTATTATAGGGTGTGGTTTTGTATATACTATACACTTGTAATAAAGACATTTTATGTCTTTATTGTCTTTACAACATCGCAAATGTTGTTTTTTATACGCTGCTTTTGGCAGGAACTGTGAACTGTTTCACCTGCCCTCTTTATTTCATAGGACGCAAAACTCATTACAAGAAGGCAATCAAACAAATGCTGTTTGATTGCATAACTCCTCTCATATAAGGCCATGTTTAGAGCAGACAATATTGATCGCGATGACAGCGTCGTGGAGGTTTTCTTCCGGGTTGTGTGGTTCTGCCATTATTCATCTGGAAGAATAGGCTTTGAACTGTTGAACATACTGATAACAAAAGAGCACAGGGCTGTTGAGAGGAGAGAGTGTGTGTGTGTGTGTGTGTGACAGCTAGCAGAGGGTGAGTCATTAACTTCAGGTATGGTCAGAGAAACACTCGGTGAGGACAAGCTGGAGAGGCAGTAAACTGAATCCACTGAAAGAATCTGCTTTGACCATGTTCAGCTTACTTTATGCTTATTTATTATTACATAGTAAGAAAGCCCAAGCCACAAAATGGTTTCATAAAAAAAAGGAAAGGTCAGGTGCTGTCAGAATGTTGCTTCTCAATAGTTTACTCACTTGTTTTCATTGGTGGAGTCGTATCTGGGGAAGGGGTCTGGGTCATTGTCGTTGAAGTCGTAGCTGGCTGCCGCATCCTTTAAAAACAACAGACATAAAATGGTGAGGTGACGTCAGCGTACGTCAGCAAAGAAGGTCTTCAAACACACATTTATCAGGGCCGACCTGCTGTCATGGAGACACATATGATAGGTGACAAGAGGAAGGAGTGATGTGACCAGTGAAACAACACATTGAATGACTCTGAGGGTGTAAGCTTGTCAACAGATATCTTTTGAAACAGTCAGATTGTTTGACCATTTTTGCCTGAGGGTCGTGTCATATAGTTCCACAAACTGCAGGTTTAAATGCTACAGTGTGTACAGTCTGTCTCTGCTTTTGTCTTTCCCATCATTCTCCTGCACTGGAAAATATAATAAAATGTACAAATTATCATTAGGAATTACCAAAAAGGAAATCATAATTATCAGCTTCCTTGCTGTTTCTAAAGCCTCCTTTCAGTTTGTGGTTCCCAGTAACAGCTTTAATATCCGATTGAAATCAGATGCCTGTGACTGTCATTTCAGTGTCACTGCTATTAATTCATGCAAACGCACGCTGCTCATATTCCTTGATTGTTAAGGGTGAGCGTCTCAGTTGATTGAGCCTCCTTGATTAATCAGCGTTAACTTAATTACAGTGGGAGTTGTTTCCATCAGCCCTGTTGTCACACATTATTTCCTCCTCTCCCTCCCACCACCCCAACCCCTTTCTTTCTCTTGCACTGGCAAGGAAGCGGCGGTGGCTGGCTTCTGAGAGCAACAGCGCTGTTTGAAACCAAACCACAGATGGGGCTTTTTAAGGCTTTTAGAGTTCCTCTCAACAGGAGAAAGCTATGCCAAAATGAAACCTCGCTGAGCTCCCATTCAGTCATGCTCGCTTTCATCGGCTTGTAATTATCTGCATCCCCCTTCAGACTGCCAAACATCTTATTGGAGGAATGCTTTCAAATCCTGCGTCAAGGAGTGGAGTCACTCACAACTAAACACATCTCTCAACTAAAAAAAACAAAAACCTCTTCGGGAGGCAAACATTATCTGATAGAAGATTTATCCCAGTCTTTATGAATCGCCTTGTAAGGTGTCACTGGCAGCGTTGCTATGGCAACGGCAGACCCAGACGTCGGAGGCTGTCTCCATGGAAACGGTGTCTTACGTAGTTGGAGTAGATGTCTGTGTGGTTCCACTCCAGCCCGTCATCCAGAACGGTGATGACCACTCCTTTTCCTGTGATGCCTTTCTGCCACACGGGGATCACATGCAGGTCCAGCTTTGGCAGCGAGGAAGACGTCCGCGTGTCTTGCTGGAAGACGGGGACAAAATATTGCAAAATTACACATCAGCAATTCAAACACAATCGTGTGTAAATCATCTCTGAGCACTTTACATCTAAATGGGCTCCTTAAGTATTATCATATATAGTAAAGTCCTCCAGCTTGCTCCGCTGACCTTTACAGAAATTCATTACTGGATTGTTGGCTTTTCTTTTGTCGAGGCTCGAGTCCACTCCCATGGCCACTTGTAGGCAGATTGCTGCTAGGGGGTCATAATGATAAGGGCTTTTGTGTCATCCAATACAGCAACTCTGCTGATTGATTTAACCCACAAGATGCCTGACGGTGCCTAGAGATGTGTTGAGGCTTCAACCTCCAGTTCTTCTGCCTCGACTCACATTCTATCCCCCTGTCGGATTATTTAGAAATCCATCTCCGAGGCTATAAAATATCACACGTAGTGGGGCTGGGGGGGGCGGGGGGGGGGGGGGGGGGGGGGGTGCGCGCAGAGCCTGTTTTAAATGGAAAATCAGCAGGGAGTGGGGGAGAGTGAGCAGGGCTGATGCCTGCCTGCCTGGGGAAGAGTATGATTCAGAGCTGGAGACAGCTAAGACTAAAAAAAGAACTCACTTTGCTCTTTCGCTCTTTGCGCATTATGCACAGACACTGCAGAGCGCCACCCCAAGACGTGACTCATCCCTGTGATGTATCGCCTCTTTCTCTCTCTCCTTGGCTCCCACTTTGATTCCCTGTTTTCACCCCATCCTCTCACCGGCATCTCGCCTTCACCTCTGATTCTCTTTCAACAGTGACACTTCCAGTCTCAATGTAAATACACAGCAGATGTTCCACTTCCACACAGTGTGTTTCAATGGTAATTTGCTGGAGAACGACCAGTTCATATCTACAGTTCTGCTTGTTTTGGTGGAACACCAAATTACTCACTTGTTGATGGTGGTGGCAGCTGAGGGGGCTCTCAGCGGCCTGCCATGCATGGATTTTAATGGTACACAGCAAACACGCACACAGCAGCTTATGCAAGTCTCTCTGCACTGGTCGCGTATAAAACGAGAGAGTGGACACGCACACACTCACAGAGATCCCTCGATGTACAATTAACACAGACTGACTCTAGCACAGCCATGGATACACACACTCTCTCGCACACACACACAGTCATGCAGGCAGGAGGAATTTCAAGCTACAAGTATGAGTCACTCCCTGATTAAATTATCAGGCTGTCACCCACTCATGATAGATAAAGGCACTCATCCTGTTCCCTCACTCTACTGATCACCAGGGCTGCCAACGTCACTGTCTTCTAACCCTCTACCCCTTTGCCTGATTATCATACGTATGTCTTCATTTGCAAATACTAGAGGAAAAACAACAGCACAACATAGTGGTGACACCTGAAGCATTTTTCTCTTCTCAGTGTTTTACCTATTTCTGCATAGCTTTGTCCTTCGCTGAACAGACAGGGAGGATGAATCACGACGCTCTGCATGAACTGTAACGTGGCCCTTGCGTTGACACAGACCCGGGCTGATGTGGAAATACACTAAGCGGCACTTTAAGGCCAATTCCATTAGTGTCATCATCCCTCACTGGCAAAAATGATTCATCTCAATTTATTTTCTTATTCCCCACAAGCGCGTGACTCATGTTCGCTCAGCGCAGGTGCGGAGAAGTGGAGGCTGAGAGGACGTAATGTGAATCTCCCTCTCTGAACCGAACGCGCACACAAAGACTGATGCAACACACACACACACACACACACACACACACACACACACACACACACACTTCCTTGTTTTCTGTCAAGAACAAATGGTGGTGATGGTGACTGGAGCTGAAGATGATGGCTTTGCTTCACTGAATGGGATCAATTTAATAATCGATCAAGCTACCATGATTAACCTATTAATCCCAGTGATGTGGAATGATGTATGGTGATATGGTGGAATCAAATTAGATTAATAGAAAGTAGGTTAGATTAGTAGATTAGTCAGTGAATTGAAAAAATAATGAATAATGAAAATAAGTTGCATCCCTAATGGAGTTACTTGGTCTGGTATGTATATATATATATATATATATATATATATATATATATATATATATATATATATATATATATATATAAGCAGCATCAAATAGTCAGACTGTAGTGTGTATGTACTGTGGTCAATGGGACAGTCGCTGAGTTCATTCTGAGCTTATGGATCAAAATCAGTAAAGATGTCATTCAGAGTGGCGATGTCGTGGGTCGGCCGGCGGTCAGGATAAAGTGAATGTGTTAGTAATGGATCTGGAGGGGGGATGCACAGCTGTGACAATCTACTGTTCTCTACTTGGCCTCAGTGGGCTAAAACATCCCATTCAGGGTAAATTGGGACTTAATGCATGGTGCTCTGCTCTCCTCCATCCTGCTGGATTATCATCTCTCCACCCCTCTCATCTCCACACTGACTGTGTCACCAATTAAGCAAATGGCTCTTTTGGCTAGAATTGCTTGATAGCATGCTTTTGTTTCATTGTTTTCATGCAACCCCCCCCCCCCACTTCAGATAGCGGAAAACCTACCTACCTTACCTGTTTTTTTTTTGCATTCCTAACACTTGCATTTCTGCACACATGCATGCGTACAAACGGACTGACACATCCCATACATACATCACATACTGCGCCACACACACTCAATGACCTCCTGCTACAGGCATGAGGTCCCTGTGAGGACAGAGCAGTGGACAGTGTAGAGCTGTCCAGCACTCGCAGGGCTTTCAGAGAGTCTCAGGGGAGAACAGGCCAGCTGCATGCAAACAGAAGGCTCAACCAGACACAAAGTACACAATGACCAGTAGACTGCATATCAACCTAAATCTGGGGTTTACGGAGCTCTGGAGAGTACACAGTGTTCAAATATTTTCTAAAAATATTATAATTGTATATTTTCCCCCCTGGGGATCAATAAAGCATTTCTGATTCTGATTCTGAAAACGTTTCTAAGACGTCTTTAACCCAGCAAGAACTAGATTCATTTTTGAGCTACTTGTTGAATTTCGCATGTACTTTCTCAACTAAAATCCTGTGGCAGACCAGCTTAATTTGCTGTTTTGTGTGACATTGAAGCCTTATTGGAGACTCACCAGGTACCACTGCTGGTTCCACATCGGATCATCAAACAGCTTATCCACTGGGCAGTCCCTGCACTCCCTGAGGGACGCTCGCTTGTTGCGACGTTTCTCGTACTGCTGCTCTGCCCACAACACCTACCCATGGACAAGAAGAGACATTTGGCTTCTTTAATCTTCTCCAAAATGAGACAAAACGATTGCTTGCAGTCAGAGCAGGACAAGCTCATGCCTGAAAGTGGCCACTCACCCGATCATCCTCCGACAGCCGCCTGGTGATGTGGCCGGCGCTTCGTTTCATTCTGCTAGGATGATTGCGGTGTTTGAACAGGAAATGGTCTTCCAGGGCCCCAATCTGCAGAGAGGGAGACACGAGACAAGGATGAGTATTTTACAGGAAATGACATAATACCAGCATCTGGTCGCTGAAGCTTCCCAAATGGTTGAAATGGTTGAAAACATCTCTACAGCGTTACATCTCAATATCTGCCCTTTGTTTTATCTGCGATACAGTTTGTGGTGCTTTTTATTAAGTACACATAGTATTTACAGATTTCATTTCCATTAATTCCTATTGAAAACAAACATTGTACAGGGCCTACAGATGTGTATGCTTTTCTGTGGATGTGTTACAGGCACTTTTAGGGAAAATAAAGCATGTAATATCCACATGGACAACATTTTTGATGACATCTAGCTCTTGTTCTCTTGTTCTTTTTGAAAGTTGATGTTTTTATTGCAAATCATTTCGGACAAAAGTGTCTAAACAAATATAATATATGTAATATGTAAATTAAAGACTAAGTTTGAGTGATTGTGGTTCTGACACAGCGGAAGAAGACAGCATACAGTGTGTCTCCTGTATCCATGACACCTGAAAGCTCAGTTAATCATTGGCCACAGCTGTTCAGAGCTACAGGTCTCACACAAATGAACGAACCATCCCTGTAATTCAGGCTGAACCCTGATGTGTTTGTGTAGGAGAAGACAGCATTAGTCAGTCTAAACTGCCGGGAAAGACAGGGATATACAGAACAAGGGTTAATGAAAACCCCAGCTATCAGGAGTGTGTCAACAGTGAGTCATAGATTGATTAAATCCTTCTTCTTTCATTTAGCAGGGTGCTGGAGAAAAAAAAGCAATGTGTGCTTTTGGGCCATCATAAAAGCAAACGAGCTTCCAGACTAATGGCCTTATCAAGCAAAGCAGAATAATTGATACAGCTATTGCCTCTTCTCTCAGTTACAACACAGCTGATGATGTAGGCTGCAGGCTTCATTAACATTTCATGATCCATTCTGCTTTTATGGTTTTCTGTTTGGTCCCTGTTAAATTAGATGTTTGATATTAAAATGAGTTTGCTATCACACCAAATACATAATAGCCATTAAAAACGGCCAATTTTAGGATCATTTGAATCATTTTTTTGTTCAAGTCTGAACCTGAGCTTTGCTTCTGGGAGCCCCTCCGGGGCGTTGCTGCCTACCTGTCGGACCAGCTGGTAGTCCAGCTCTTTGGCGATCCCCTCTGCAGCGGCCAGTCCGCCTGGGATCTCCACTGCCCACTCGTTCAGGTACTGTCTGTCCCTGTAGGAGGACTCCAGCGAGCGGGGAACCACGGAGGAGAGGATGGCAAAAACACAACACATCACCGCTGGACGACATCTCACTTCCATCTCAGAGGAAATTCAACCAGATGAAAAAAACAACAACAACACTAACAGCTTAGATGCTCCAAAGAAAAGCAGCCAAAAACCTGCAGGTACCTCCTTGTTTTCTGTTTATTCCTTAAGAAGAAACAGCTGGCTGAGATGGAGGGAACGTGAAACTGCGCGTTATTGGTCCGCCAAGGAGAGGAAATACTGGTGATGGGGAGGGCTGGTTTGTGTGCTGTGTGTGTGTGTGTGTGTGTGGTCGCGGTGGGGGGTGTCCACACGTCAAATTACGGGTCCTCTGACGTCAGTTTAACGTCTACCTCTCTGGTAAGATGTGAGTTCGAGTCCCTGGGGGAGAAAGTCTGAACGGGAGGAGGGGGGGGGCTAAAAATACCCCACTGTTTGTCCCTGGAGGGGGGAGGAGGAGCCAAGGGGAAGAAGCACAACAATAAAATGAAGCCTATGTGATCCTGTAACTGTGCTTACTTATAGATGCTTATCATCATTATGATTATCATGAGGCGGATGTCGCGCAGCGTCTTTCTTCACTGCATCCTCCATCCGTTACTCTGCACGAGACAGTCCATGTAACATCTCCTCTGCTGCTCTGTGCCAAAGCTTATCGATAGAAAAGAAACAACAAATGAAACACCTCTCTGTGTCCTCGGGCTGCGTCCACGTGACCAGGACAGAGAGAGAGAGAGAGAGAGAGAGAGAGAGAGAGAGACAGAGAGAGAGAGAGAGACAGAGAGAGAGAGAGAGAGAGAGAGAGACAGAGAGAGAGAGAGACACAGAGAGAGAGAGAGAGAGAGAGACACACAGAGAGAGAGAGAGACAGAGAGAGAGAGACACAGAGAGAGAGAGAGAGAGAGAGAGAGAGAGACACAGAGAGAGAGAGAGAGAGAGAGACAGAGAGAGAGAGAGAGAGAGAGAGAGAGAGCTTTCAGCACCGCGGACAGCTCCTCGTGCACACCGCAGATGCCCATCAGGAGGTGAAAGTGACACCAAACACTGGGATGGGAAGGAACTGAATTATATTATTAGGTATTTAAATTACATGCAAGCAATGGAGACAGTGCAAAAATATAAATATAAATAAGATGGCTGAATTCCATTTAGCTGCTTCAGTTTCAGGGTCCTGGTGTGGTGCATGCTGGCTCACTGTCACACTGTCTGCTGTGACAAAGACTAGTTGTGCATTGATTCAGGTCTGAAACGGTTGTAGTGTCTACTATCAAATTTTGCTTGACTTGAAACTGACACATTTATGTTTATATATCGACTTGATGATAAGAAAATGGTTAATTACACAAAATTGCGTAAGTGAGCTATTCACATTGTCAGATGTGTGATATCAGATGGAAGTGACATACAATATGAACACAAAAATATGCAACAGTTGTAGATATAGTGAAAATGGAACTCAAAGTATGCATAAATATGGAAGATTGCTGACAAAAATACCCATATGTCACACACTCACACATTCATTTTATAATGCAAGCCGCAGTCCCAAAAATATCTATCTACTGTATGTGAAATGGGAGCGATGATTGTAAATCGAGGACAATAGAGATAATAGAAATAACAGAGACAATAGAGAGGAAATCATGCAATGTTGGGAGTTATGGATCAAGACCAATTCCAAACTGAAACCACTTTTAGTTAAACAGCATCAGGGTTGGTGGATTTATGAGGAGCTCATTTCTCAAATTGATAAAATTATAAATGTATTTTGTCAATGTGCTGGAACATAAGCTGGTAAACCATCATGAAACTAATATAATTTAAAGCAGATAGGAAATACCGTCCTTCATTCAAAACATCTGCATTTAATGTACATTGTTTTTTCATGTAGAAAATAACGTGTCCTGCGATTAAAATGTCATCCTAAATCAAACAGTTTTTTGCAAGCAGTTGTTCAAAGGTTTTTTATGACAATTATATTGCCAGCATCAGATGCTGGTTGAGTTGTTTACTGATGGAAACAGTGGATCAGCGTGCTCTGGTTTCACGTGTGTACGATGATTCAGAGATAACGGTGTCGTAATAGTGGATGTTATTCAATGGGGGTCAGTTCATCTCAAACAAATGGTTTAAATTAAACGCAAACAAACACAACAGGAAGATCACTATCATACAAAAGGACTCCTCAGTTTAATTCAGATGCACAATATTTGTCTAAAAATAGAGTGAGCTTGTTAGTAAGTGTGAGTTAAACTTGTCAGAGCTGATAATGACTGATACCTTTTGTCATCTGGCCATGTGCAAACAGGTCTGCAGTATAATCCACATTTACCTAGCAACAACTGTTTGCTTTGGCCAAGGTACTCACTCAGGCACACGGAAACACCCAGCTGAAACATTAACAAGATGGACCCTCTTTGTTGCAGGAGATCATGGTTTCATTACAGAGCAGTGAGTCTTTGCCTCCATTTTCATTGATTCTTGGCATCCTCTGCCCTCATCTCTGAGCTGAGTGGCCTGAGATCAGTCATCCGGCCTTCCTTATTCCACCGAGAGAACACACACATGCACAAAACCAATACACACGTTGGTTTCGTCAAAAAGAGGTCAGAGGTCTGAGTGTGTTTCGTCAGCTAATTATTTTTCCAGCTCCAGAGACAGACGGTGAAGGAAAGCTCCTGCTTTTAGCCGGCTGATGACGCAGATGAAACTGCAGCCACCTCAACAGACAGTAATTCAGCCAAAATCAATTAGGTGTGGCAAATAGATGTAGAGACCTCAACTGCACTTCCCACTGATCTCAGAGTTCATCTATGGTTCAGTAGCAATTGCAGTATTTTGTAGCTTCTTGGCAATAAGTTGTTGTCAGGTTTTGTGTGCATATTATTTTCCAAATTCCAAATAAATTCCGAGTAATGAAATAATATTAAAATGGTTTGACAATAAAATTATGTTAAAGTCTGTCATGCAGCTGTAGTCTAATATGATCATGAAACACATTATTGTGAAGTAAAAAAAGACACATTATACCAGGGAATGGGATTGATATGCTCCCATGTCACTCAACAAGGACACATGGTTGCCATGTCAACAAGAGCGACAGGAGTTACTGTAAAATAAGATCTGTAGAGCACCGATGTTGATTGATTGGTCCTAAACTGCAATAAAAACTGCATCAGACTGTGAGTGTTTTACAGAGGCACTGATCAAACCCACTGAACTGCCCTTTAAATCCTGCTCAACATCCCAAAGTCTACAAAGATATGAAACATTTGGTCTGAACTTTGTGGAAATGTGCATAAAATTATATTATATTAAATAAGATACAATACTCCCTTGGCTTTGATATCACAGCCATCACAACATGCAATTTTGTATTGTGATGGAAACATCATATAGTTTCACGGACGTAGTGGATCAAGCAGAATATGTATTTGTCCAAGAGGCTAAACAAAAACAATTGTCTGCAAATAATAAAGTAAAAATATACTTAGATCACAATCACATCGTTATTCAATACATTTAGTAGAAGGAAATGGTTTCTGCCGCTAAAGTTGAAAATAGTAGTAATAAAAAACACTGATCTGTCACATCTTACCTAAAGATGTGCTTAAAAGTAATACAGCTCAATTTTCAATCAAATCTTGAATGCTTGTTTTAATTTGCAGTGAACTCTGATAAAGGTCACTGATCCATCCATCCATGTTGCTCTTCTAGTGACAGCTGAGTTGTAACAGTAGATTTAGATGGTCATATTCTTCTCCCAGCTGCCATTGAGAGGCCAGTTATTATAGTGAAGAAGCAGCAGGAGCTAATTCAGTCTACAACATTGCATTGTTTGTTCAATAACTCGCTGTATGAATGTTGCAAACATAAGTAACACTGGAAACAACATCAGCAAAGGTTAAGAATCCGTTTCATTCACTCATGTCACCAAAACTCAACCCACGTTGTACAAATGTCACCTGTTATCAGAAGATGCTGTAAAAATGTCGTTCGCCCAGATTGGCATCACTCTGCAGGTGACAGACTGGTCATTTATGTGGGGATGTGACGGAGTTCACACTGTTATCAGGAAGTGTGAAGGTCAGATGGACTCCGTCTGTGAAGGGCATCAGAGCGATGGACCCTGTCGATGCTCAGACAAGTCACCACGTCATCCACGCTGTTTGACGGACATCAGGGCTGTCTGTCCTGGGAACAGAGATAAATGAAAAGTCTTTGTGCTCACAGGAGGCAGATCAGACAGGAAGTGGGCCAATCAGAGCTGAATCTTTTGTGTCTTCTGCTCTGGTTTCTGTCAAACCCTCCACGATACAGTATCAATTCACATGTCAGTCAAATCAGTATTGTTGTTCTGACGACTGGTTATCTTTTAACAGACAACATCATACATATGTTATTCATCTTTTTGCAGAAATCTTATAGACATAGTCTGCTCATAATTATGTTCAAAGCGCTGGAAGTTACCCTTGCATAGCTAATAAAATGAAAACAGCTTTGGGAAGCAACAGATGGGGATAAATATGCGTATTAAAGTCTCATTTCGGTAATGATTTCTAAATAAAACAGAAAAATAGTGGTTTGTTATGACACACACTGTACATATTTTACAATTCCCATAATGTGAGCAGAAATGCTAATTAGACTGTCATAAAGACGTAAACACAACAATATGGAAAAATCAAAAAAACAGTTGATGTGCGTGTTTGACCTGGACAAAATATTATTATTATAAGATGTGGACGTATGTGACAGAAAGAATTGACTCAAAAATAAATGAAAGGTTGTTTGGGTTTAGACGTCAGTAGATTATTTCAGACTGTAGAAGTATCACCACTGCATGTGATGTACGAATTAAGAAGTCTGGCATTCCCCTCACCTACTGTGTGAAAATGCAGGTGCCACCTCAAGCTTATATGTCACTTATCACAAACAAACATAAACATAAAACAGACAGAAATATGTAAGCAGCATCTATAAAAAATAATTACACTGGACCAGCATCCAGCTGTGCACCTCTAAAGACCAAGTCTGTGTTATAATTAGGGCTGAAACTAATTAATCATTTCATTAACCTGCTGATTATTTTATCGATTGGTCTATAAAATGTCCAAGGAGACATCTTCATATTGCTCTTTTTGTCCAACCAACAGTCCAAAACCCAAAGATATTCAGTTTACAATGATGTAAAGAGAGAAAAGCAACAAGTGTTTTTAACTGCCCAGTCATTTTGGCTTTGTATTTTAACATCAAATCACATCATGTCAGCCATGAGAAACTTGTCCTTCTCCCCTGAAACATATTGTTAATTCTATTAGATGTAGGGGCCCGTGGGGTGTGGCGGGATGAGCTAACAGTGGTATTAAAGTGCTTCAGTGTTGTACATTTGTTTTACACGAGACAGAATGACTGAATGTGAATGTGTGTTGACTCGCACGGTCCCCCTTTCCCCCACCAGAGGGCAGCATTGTGCTGCACAGAGAGGGGCAGGATAACATCAGCGGTGAGTCAACTCTTCCCCCGAGCTGTGGGGCGGGTCCCCTCCAACCAAAAAAATCCTGTCTGTGAACTCTTCCTGCAGAGACTAAGTGTTGCAATTGATTCCAAGCACAAAAAAATACACGTATATCTCTTCACGTACACCGGATCACGCGGTTAAAGCCGTTTATGTGGACCTAGTTCACACTGGCCCCTTTGTCCTCTCCTAATTCATATACATTTGTGTCAAATCTGTACTTTAGTATCTTACAGTGCCAGGATCAGTCTATCCACTGTAACTGAACATCATATAGAAAGGCCCTCTCTGATAAAGGACAAGATCTTACTTGCAGCTGGAGCTCCATCTTAAACACACACACACACACGCGCACACAAATTGCAAAAATATTTTGCTTCTGCCAGCTACTTTGATCAGTCATCAAGCACGAAAGTCTCCTCAGCGGGAGGGGCGACTTATTTTGCTCCAGGGGCCAGATCAGCCTGGTTGACTTCTGATTTCCAGCAGAGAGGACTGAGGGAGCAGGAGGAAACTTTTGAACGCTCACCCACTCGTGTTTTAAAGATGCCGCACAAGAAGAGGGGCCACGGTCACCACAAAAAGGAGGAGGCGAAAGAAGTAAGTTTTCTCTCGTCACTACATGGCAGTGCATACGGACGGCTTCAGAATGCGTTTAAAGATGCAAACAATCTCCAAAACACCCAAATGACGTATTGCAACACTGCAGGAGTTTTCACGGGAGTCCAGCACATAGGTTGTAATCCACTGTCATCCACGTGTACGAGTAGGAAACGTTTTCTGTGCATGTTTTGGAGCGGTATGTGACGTGTAAAGTGTTGCAAAATGGTTGCTGGATGTTGCTGCTGTAAGTTCAACCCTGCTGCAGATCGATTAACCTTGTCTATGAGTCAGCATCATCGGTCAATCGACATATCAGCTGCTGCCATTGGCTGAACAGCTATTGATGGTCGTGTTTTCAGAGGCGCTCACGTCCACATCTGAAACCACAGAAGCATCAGATCAAACTGTTTGCCCCCCCCCCCCCCGTCGCTTTTAGCTGGGAACAATCACAATAGCAGCCGAGTCTGTCAAGTTCAGTCTTTGGAAATGTGTGTGTGTGTGTGGTGGAAGTGTGGGGGTGGTATATATATGTGTGTGTGTGTGTGTGTGTGTGTGTATAGAACAGGTCAGTGCTTGATTGTTCTTTGGTAATATGGGAGAAGCGCCAGAGACCCTGCTGGAAAAGACTGAATTTACTGTAATCTGTCTGAGTCAGAAGAAAGAAGCACACAGATAATCACCCGGAGTGTGTGTGGGGAGTGGCACACTGTTTGGGAAGGCATGAGAGAAAAGATCCTGTGGTGAGGCACAGGAGAGAGTGGCAGTACAGGGCTGAACCTTTTATTTTCACTGTCTTCGCCTCCTGATCCCTCATGGCGTATGCAGCATACTGGAATAGTCTTGTGAGTACTTCTGCTACTTTTCACCCTCCTTCACCCTCTCCTGTTTGACCCTCTGGCAATACACTTTAATCTCTCTCGAGTAGAACTTGGCACCAGCAGAGACGCTGCATGTGTGCTTTTACTGCTGAAAACCAGCACGACTAGTACGAAAGTACCTGAGCTCTGCTGAATGCTCTTTAAAACTTGGCATAGGCTGCACACGAGAAGCTTTGAATTGAAATAAATTGTTGTGAGGGCTTTGCCCATATTCTGTCACACACTCACGCTGTGTTTATATAGGAGGGTGTGTGACTGTTTAAACTGAGGTAGGCTTCAACACGCACACTTCTTTCACCTTTGAATTAGTCCCAGTTATTCCTCGAGGTGAGATGGAAAGAGATTCAAGTGTATTGTTTTGAAAGACAAAACAGCTATTATTGCTTACACCTAAATATAATACACTGCTAACATGTTTGATCGGAGCATGTTTGCTTTTTATTAGTTGAATTTGGAAGACTTTCACAAAACATGTTTAAAAAAAAAAAAGCCTTCGCACTTACAATAACAAGCTGTGTGTGTGTGTGTGTATGTGTGTGTGTGTAGCAAGGAGGAGCAGCTGCTGCCCCACCACTTGAAGGCCATCATAGTAGCAGGTCTTCAGCCTACTGTCCCTCTGCAGGGTCCTACTATGGCAAGGTACTGACTTCCCCTCTTCCTGCTGACTCACACAGACACGCTGCTGAAGCTTCTAATCCTTGGGCTCCCTTGATAAGCACATTGGGTTGTGGTAGATTTTCAAGACTGCCTTATTTAAGTGATATAGTTTTGATTAAAAAAAGACAACAAGTAGATTTGAAATATGTAACTAACTTCCCTCTCTAATTGTTGGGGTCATTGGGGGAATTTTAGGACCCTAAAAAAGGGGGCTGCACGTCAGAAATCCTTGAATAACTGCTACATACCTGCATCACCGCAGATGAATGCATACTGTTCTGAAGTAAAAAAAACAAAACAGTGCTGGGTTGCATTATATACAGTATTTGTGGAGGAAACTCTAGGTTTGTGTTTGTCTCCCTCTGCTGAGTGCAGTCACGCCTGAGAGTCTGTGAGCTGGTGAAATGCTGATTCCTCAGATAAGAGCTGCCTGTCTGTGAACCTGCTGCCTGAGAAAGTTATTTGAGTGTTCGCGCTGTTAATGTGGAGGAGCCGCCGACCCTCACTATTAGCATGACTGCTTTTTTTTTTTTACCTGTTGCCAAATATCGAAACTTGGTCTGGTTCATTTTGAGTTTTTGATGACCTTGCACAATCTCATCTGTAGCCTTTATTAACCTCCTGTATTCTCACTGAGCACTTGGAAAAATGGTCTTCACTCAGACTCTTTAACTCATGTGTGCTTTCAGAAATCCCTGAGCTACTTTTACCTTTATTTGTAAAAACTTTTATCTTTCCTTGGAATTTGTCTTCATCTCTTTAGAAAGTGTAGATGTAATTTTTCTAAGCTAATTTTCAGGCCAGCTCCTGCCTGACCTCTAATGTTTATTTTCTGGTGTCTGTCTACGTGGTGTAAAAGTTTACAGTTATGTATCTGCAGTTGTTAATCGTTAATACGTTTCCTGTCTAGCTGGTGCCCTGCCTTCTCTCTGGGAACAGGTTCCTACGTTTGCGACCCAGTGTGTGAGGTGGTGATGTGCAGAGTTGGTAGATGTCTGAACTGCTCTGGTGGAGGTAGTGGTGATGGTATTACGACATGCGTCTAAATATAAAGAAGAGCGCCAGTTTAGCAGAGGAGTCCAGTTACGTATGCACACTTTATGTGGCACTGTCATTCATTCACAGGTAAAACTCCTATCTTAAACGTTCTGATTACACAATCAGGTGTTCCTGTCACTAAATCTGATTGTCTCAAGTCACAGGGGTGGGAAAAAAAGTAATTAGCAACACCACCATACCTCAAACAGGTGATACAGGTTCATGTGGTACATGGGGAGGTTGCAGAACAAGATACGATTTAGATAAGATTTTTGTTTCACCAGCCAGTTTTGCCGGCCGGGTCATTTGGCACTCACACATCAGTAAAGGTGTGCCTGTCCGGCAGGGAGTGTGCTATGCTGTGGTGGCCTGTGCGAAAGCCTGTGCAAGTAGTATGTACATACTGCAGGGCTGTGTATGTGCCTGCGGTGTGCATGCTTTGCCTTTTTTAAATCCTCAGGTTCAGAAAAAGGATAGAAAAGCAAACTTGCATGACTTTGTTCCATTGCAGTGTGAACACACCGGCTGATCAGATGGAGGTTTCTTGTTTGACAACAACCCCCCACCAACCCTTGGGGAGGCACGCCCCACAGTTTGAAAACGTCGGGAATGCAGTATATCAAGGGTTTAAGGACCGAGGGTGTCGTGTGCTGTACAACAGTTAATCGTTTTTCACTAATTCTATGAAATTAAATTGTAATATTAAGATATTGCATAACACATTTTTATCAGTGCATCAGATAGGTCTACTGGTGTGTGTTTTAATAGTCTTTAATCATCCGTGTCCACTGATATTCATTTATGTCTTAACTCTGTAAAGACAGCCAACAAGGGTGTGGTCTCTTGCCACAGTTTCAGTACCATATTGCACCTACTGTAGTGTTACAGGTTGCACTACCAGCTGTTCAGCCACAAAGCACAATAATGTAGTTAATGTAGACCCTTCCATGCTCACAGCTACCATCTGGACATTCAGTTTTTAGCGACCGTCCGGCCTACAAGCTGCACAAAACAGGAGTATCACGTCCAGCTGGTTAAAACTCAATAATAACAGAGTAAATTATTTCCATGTTCTCTTGAGGTGTGCTGCTAAAACACTCGTAAGTGAAAGGCTCGGCTGCCAGAGTGCAGGTCGATTCCATCGCAGTGACTCACTCAAAGGCAGCATTGTCTGCAACGCCCCACCCAAGAGCTGCCCAAAGGGACGCACAATACACCCAAGTCATAGGTGAGGTAAAGGTATGGCGGGAATTGCACTTTGCACTCGCATTGCCTCTGCAGTTGATCTGAAGACAATGGCTTCAGATACACCCGAATTTACTTTCCCCACACAGTGCTCATAATAGAAGGTAGTATAAAATGTATCGCTGTCTTTCCATTTTGGTAGTTTGCTGAATATGTTGTTCAAACAAACAAAGTGAAGCTTCTCTCTTAAATAAAAGACACCGTAGTGTGAAGGTTCAGAAAGCCAACACCCATGCTTTTAGCTTCAGTAAATCTATTCATCATGTGCTCTGTAGAAACACTCCCTACATTTTTGTTTCGTAAATACATTTTTTTGCTGCTGCCCGGGCTGTTTTCATGCACAGAATGATGATGAAATCCCCTCCCTTTTGCCACAGATAGCACACTCTTTCATTGGCTCAGGCATATTGAATGATAGTTAACAGTTTGACCTGGTGACCAGATGTTGAAAGCGTTTAATCGATATCATCCCCTGCTATTATCCTCAAGAGGTGAAGCTTGACAGTTTTCAGCACGTAGTTGATGCAGATGTAATATAAAACTGAAGTCTGGCCCCTCCCTTTATTTTCACAGGCATCTAGGCAGCCAGGGTGGTTGCACAAGCCATCTTTTATTGCTGCGTGTACATAACAAGTGTGTACATAAGTGCTCAAGGCCTGTAGATCATCGCAAATCTGGGTGTGTGCTTGTTGATAAGTAGCTCGGGTATTGTCTCAGATAAAACTGAAGGTGTTTTAGATTCACTGCAATGCACTGCAAAAAAAATCCTACACATCTTACACAGTCTTACATATCCACCCATGCAGGCATATTTTTATGCATGTGTGCCCTTGTGTGAGTGAGTGAGTGTGTGTGTGTGTGTGTGTGTGTGTGTGTGTGTTAAAGAAGTATCTGTTTCCCCTGAGAAGCAGCTCAGATGTGGCCCCTCATCAGGTGGGTGTCAGTCCACGTTCAGCTCACTTCCCTTTATAGCCCTGAGAGTTACAGCCCGGCCTCTTGTGACTTCCACATCTGAGCCGTCCCCTTTGCTCCCTCAGCTCCCAGACCACGCCCCCCCTTTCGGTCCCTCTGCCCTCCCCCTCTCTCTCTCTTTCCCGTTCCCTTCCCTTCCCTGTGTGTCGGAAACATGCTGCAAGCCGACAGACAAGGCAGAGGCTGACACACGCACACACCAACACACACTCACACACACTCGGAGGCACTTTTTAGCCAACATGGGCCAGATACTGAGCTGGATCCGAGGCCCACGGGACGGCCCGGCCCTGCAGGATGTGGCCGTGGAGGAGCAGGTGTGTGCCAATGTGTGCTATGTCTGTGTGTGTTTGTTTGTGTGCTTGTGCCATGGTATGTGCTGAGCAGCTTGTCAGAAAGTATCCACGTGTGTTTTGTTTTGTAAGTCAGCCTGACAGTATAAAGGTACATGTGTTGATAATGGTCCGTTGGCAGTGTTCAGTTAGTCTTGTTTGTACTATTGTTTTGTCACTAATGTTTAACAAAGGACTTACAGGGGAAGCATACATAAGGAGGAAAACTGTCTTGGCTCCAATCCAAGTCAGACCTCTCTCACTCTCTATCTCGCTCTGCTGGAATGTGAAGCTCCCGGTCTGCCGACACAAACTCTGGCTCTGAACTCACAGAGCCAGAGTTTGTGTCGTGAAGGAGTGAGATATTAAACCAAGGCTGGGACAAGGTCTGCAGTGTTTGCCACCAGTTGCTACAAGCACCAAACCACAGGGAACGAGGATAGATCCCTGTCAGTGACGGTTGTTTCCAATGAGATAGGCGTGTTTACCTGATTTTTATTTTCATAAAGAAGAACATAACGGTTGGTGTTTTTCAGGACAGGGTTTGAAGCTTTTAGGTCTCGCCCCAAATAGCATTCTCCTGTGATAATCTGCAGCAGCACATTGCGGAATCTGAAAGGGTGTGTAGCTGGAATAAGCTTAAGTGTTGTTTTTTTCTTTTCTTTGCACAACTTTGTATCCTGTAGCCTCAGTGTCATCTTTTATTAAATTTTCACACGTCTGGCAGGGAAAGCGGCTGCGTGGTGGTATGTGACAGGTCTACATCGGCTGTCATGATGTCAGTCCTTTGTTATCAGGGCTGTGTTTGTTTGCTCTGAGTCATTTTATGTGTTAAAGGTTAAATAGCAAACGTATCCTGGGAGGCAGATAGCTCTTCAGACTTTTGGTGGGAATTTTTTTTACTGTATTTTGGGCGAAAGATTCCCAAACTCTGGGCTGCAGCAGTCGGCCTCCCCCACAACTCGCTGTCGTTTGGCACCACAGTCATTAGACTGACAGGAAATGGCCACTGCACATCTATAACCATCAGAACAAAGTGTAAAAATGACAAGAAGTCAATAGGTGAACACTTAAACACACACGTCCAGAACACTTCCTCACTGTCAAACACACACACACACACACACACACACACACACACACACACACACACACACACACACACACACACACATTACGAGCTGAGTGGATGTTGTACATATCAGTCTTGACATTTGACACTTGTGTTTGCATGCTGTGATATAATTGACCATCTATTTATGATTGGTTTCCAATTTACATAATGTGTTACAGCAGTATTCAACACCTACTCTCTCTCCTCAATATCTCTGAACCGAGCGGCATCGTAAGTAAACAGTAGCACTGTTTTAGTACAGTTGTCATGTTTTAAAGTCCTTTACTTAAGTAAAAGTAACAGTGCCACAGTGTAGAATTACTCCATTACAAGTAAAAATTGTTCATTCAAATGCGAATGTGAAAATGTGAAAACAATGTGACAAGAGGTCGCTTGTAGTGAAGAATCTGAATCTGCTGCTCCCCTCGGCTTTATGGAGCTTTATAGTGAGTTTCAGCTCATTGTTTAGCTGTCTGGCCCTCAACTTTACTGTTTTGGTTCACTCTTGCCGCTCTCTTAGCTCATTATTTTCATCTCTAGCAGGCTCTAAAGCTCTAAAAACTCACTGTACACTACCTGCTCAGCACCAAACAGCAGGCAGACACAGTTAGCAACTAGCAGGTGAATAGTTGAGCATGTAGCAGCTAAAGAGACATATATTCCTGTCAGATATTGCTCCGTAACTGCTGCATGTGTAAATAAGCAGCTGTTTGCTAACAAGTTCGACATATCACCTTCCCACACTGCTTGTTTTTATTCTCGGCCTAAAGCACCAAGTTGGGCTTCAGTACTGACTCCACAGACTCATTTGTCCAAATGAAAGTCTGTTGTCATGCATGAACACTTTTCCACTGTCAGGAAATGACAAATCAAATTGAGTTTTCCTCTGTTATGCCTTGTTATAAATCATCACAGACCAGCTGGATTGGTTAGCATGAGCCTGTGAAGATGTCTGGATACTGAAGTTCAAACTCTCTGCTCTATTTGGAGCCGCGTATGTGCAAAGTTTTTGAATGTAAGGAATCAAAAAAATGAAACATAAAATGTTTTGAATGGTCTGAAGGCAGGAGGGAATCAGCTGTATCGATGAGATGCTTCAGCACTACTTAATAAACCCCCAGGCTGTGTGTGTTTGTGCCAGAAAGAGAGGGAGAGCGCACTGTGTACATGGGAGCATAAATACACAGACATTTTTGTTGACACATATCCTGTGCAGCTAAATATTATCCCTCCATTTCCTGTAAAATGTGTTTTTAAATGTTGGGTGTTTATCCCGTCGGAGGGCTGCGTGTTATTTCCCACCGACTGGGACTTGTCAGATTTCTCACTTCACTGTCAGTTCGGCTGCTGATTCAAACGTCGCTCTCAAGCTTTTACATCAGTTATATAAAAGCAACTCCGGGAGAAATTCCAGACCTCGGGGCTCACCTGAGAATGTGCTTCAGCGAGACGTTGTTGTTCAGCGCCAAACTCTCTCTGAACTATTGTCCTGCTGTCTGTTTACATCTCCTATGCTTGAGGAAAATCTGGTGCTCGCAGCCACATGATGTTTGTCCTGACAAGCGAGGATAGGTAATGAAGACCCAGCAGCCCGACGCTTTCTGGAAATTGTAATGTGATATAATGATTCAGGTTCTTGGTACTGCTTCACATAAACACATGAACGTGGCAAGCTAAAGGTGATGATGACATGTTAGCAAGCTTTCTCAACTATATCTTGGTGTTATCTTGTGCACCAAAGATTGATTCTGTCCTATCCTGCAATGTGAGGCAAACAGCGTGAGGCTTTTTTACTCTGCAGATGTAAGACACAGGCCCCATCTAACATATACTGACAGTAACAGTAGTAGGGAAAGGTCCAAATTTTCTTGTGTGTGTTTCTAGTATGGGATGAAGTGTGGGTCTACAAACAAGGGGGAAAGTGCCGTGCTAAATTTAGAGATGATACGGGGACATCTATAGTTTACTGTAAGTGTGGGGGATATGGAAGCACACGGGGGAACCGGAGAGGGAGAGTGTCACAGGGGTCACTATTTGTATTTTCACCGAAGAACTAAAATAAAAGTGGTTCAAACATTTTGATTCTTTTCATCATTGTAGCTCTTGTTGTTCAGAATATTGATGCACAGAAATCATTGTTCTACAATCATGTGTTATAATGTTTAAAAAGAAAGACAAACTGTGATTTTTAAAAAATAAATATATGAAATATGGCTGCCTAGACAATGAGAGGAAACATCTTTGACAATAACACTATTGTTTGGTCTACAATGTTCACCAGTGATGTAAAGAATATGTGATAAGGGCTCAAGTGCTTGTTTGGGCTGTGTTTTCCAGAAGACTCTAGCCATGTCTTTCTCAGCACTCCAAAATTATTATATAAAACAAATTGAGAAAGGACAAATGTTTTAATAAAATGCATTATTCATGTTTCAAATATCCTAATGACCTTGATGATCTCCATGGTTTCCACTCTTTCACAAGTCATAACAAGATGAAACTAGTCACACACTAAAGCTAGCATCTTAGCTAATTGGCAGCATTGTCTGACACAATGCAGCAGATGTTAAAGGTACTCCAGCTCTGACAAACTTGGTGCCTAATAAGTACATGCTGTACTGTGTGTAATGATAGCTGCATTCATTGATTTGTTTGTCCACGAGGGGTCATAAGACATATGATGGCCTTATAAAGTTGATCGGTCCAAGCTTGTTTGCTGAAAACGGCTGCCTGCTGCTGCAGGAAACAGGGCTGGTGAGAGTCGTAAGACTCAACCGCACAGTAAAACAAAAACAATGACCTAAAACAGGCTAAAAAGCTCTGCAGAGATTCAGAGCTGGGTGGTGATTCTCTGCAGGTTCATCAGGTTTGTCAGTGACTCCATTAGAGGCAGTCATTTTATCAAATCGACTACCATCTCGGGTTTAAACCTCGTCACTGTGTTTCTTAAAGGAGTCTTAGTCTGGTTTGTCAAGTTATCCATGTTGCTCCTCTCCTCTGCATTATTCCTGTTTCTGCACAGTCAGCAGACATGTTGACAACAGGTTTTTCATTTGCAGGTTTTAAAAGATTCCCTGTAACAAGTTCACACTGAGTGCACCGATTCCTTCTGGCAGCTACTGTTCATAATCAGACAAGACGTGATTCACACATTGTTTTATAACCTCCAGAGCGTTTTGGCAGAACATGCCTCGATCCCTCTGTCTATCTAACTTCTACCAGTATGTTTTCAAACAAAAATAGTTTTCACTGCGATCTCTTGCCATCAGAAGTATACAACATCAGTCCTGTGCTTTCTCACAGACTTGGTTTAAGAAACATGATACCTTACAGCCTCCCACTAAGAGTTTTCCTGTGAGCTCTGAGAAACAGAATCAAAAGTTCAGACTGGAAACCCCCCCCCCCCGTTTCCAGCTTCACCGATCTGATTGGCCAATCCCTCTGGATGGGCGCGTCCTCGGTCTGCTTTAGCTCATTAGTTGTCAACAAAGATAAGTGTTACCAGGGGTTACCAAGTAAGGCGTTTGGATCCAGTCAAAGCATGCATGTTTTCTTACACATGCCAGCTCTCTCTCTCTCTCTCTCTCTCTCTCTCTCTCTCACACACTCTCTCACACTCACACACTCTCTCACACTCACACACTCTCTCACACACACACACACTCTCACACACACACACACTCTCACACACACACACACACACACACACACAGAGTCAAAGACACAAAAGCAGAGGGCAGGCTCTGTTGTGTTTTTGGAGTCAGTCGAGAAGATTTATTTTGAAAGGTCCCAAAACAAACAAACAATATTTCTGCCAGGGAGATGCCAGGCTAAGGATTATGCAACAGGTTGGGGAGATTTGTGCAATGCCTACTTGTCCCTTTTAAGATATTTTTAGACCAAAAGAATGAGATAAAAGGAATTTAGAAACAAGTCAGACCCTCATTCAGGATAAAATACTGAAAATCTACTGTCATTTCTGAACTCGGCGTCTTTATTCAAGGTCATAATAATTCTGTGTCCTTTAATCATCAGCTTGCCTCGGCTGATGTTTAAACAAGTCTATTCATGCATCCGAGAAGAAAAAAATGTTTCTTATACAGTAGCTGTTTCTTTGCTTTAAAAAGCATAACATATATATATATCCAGGGCCAGTTATTTTCATCATGGCTAAAATCTATTTTGCTCAAAAATAACATTTTGTTCCTTTGCTTTGCATTAGTTCATGTTGTATTGCAGTATGATAGTGCAGAGACACCTGTGGTGCACATACAGTACTGTATCCGCCAGTCTTGTGTTCATTCAGCCTACACAGCAGTTTCAGATAACATCCCTACAATCCTCCATTCATTTTCAGCTACGTGCTGTGGGTATTTTTAGACACAAGGGGGTGCTATTCTGTCAGAGCCCTCCCCTTTTAACATGTCAGACATGTTTTCTGGTGTGCAGTGCTTTATCTGAGAAGTACTTAAAAGTCTGGATTCACTTCAGCAGGCATTGAACTATCAGCTAATCAGTGACTGCTGAAAGTGTGTGTGTGTGTGTGTTTGCTGAGAGGGGAAAGGTTACTCTGCCACGGTTTTCTAAAATTCTTACATAACCTCTGGCTGCTGTCCAGACTAAAATTGGGTTTCCTGTCTGATCCTTTGTTCAGGGGGCTACTTTGAAGAGCTGTGAAGGCTAGAGAGAGAACGTGTCTGAACTTGTGCTGATGATCACATTGTTTACAGCATCTTCCATCCAACTGTGCTTTCCTTAAATTCACAGTTCTTCTTCTTCTCTGCTCTGGCTGTGTTTGGGTGTGGTTTGGGCTACATGTGATGTGATCTCCCTCCTCTTCTTTTCTTTCCAACCACAACGTACACTCTGTCTCTGTTGTTCGAGTGACTCTGCAGTCTAGATTCCTAAGCAGTGAGTCTATCAGACACACCCAGAGGCTGCCAAACAACACTGCAGCAGCAGATGATATACTTCTGCCTAATCGCTGCTTCTAACTTTAACTCTGCCTCCATTATAACGCTACCTGCGAACATCTTGATGTAGGCCATCATGTCTGTTATCGAACTGCAACATCCCTCCTCGCAAAGCCCGCCCTGACCCAGCCCAAAGTTTCCCTCAAGCCGACTTATTTATTTTTTCCTGGCAGGCAGCGAGCAGTGGGTGGGTCTCTGTGTGTCTGACTGTCCAATCTGACTGAGCCTGCTCTGCTGCCTTGCGGCCGAGGAGGTGGAGCCTGAGCAGCACAGGCTTGTTGTGCCGCTTCCAGAAGGGAGGAGTTTGTCACAGCTGGGCATGTGTCTGTGTGTATGTGTGTGTGTGTGTGTTTACATATGTGTGTGTGTGTGTGTGTGTGCATGCATGCGTGTGTGCTTGACATACAGTGTTTCCACAGCGGGAATCTAAGGTGAACCAGCTTCAAGAGAGCATCTTGGTAGTATACAGAGCATCACATACAGAGGATACACACTCACAATCAAACCTATGGTATGTATCTTGGGCAGTATTTCCCCTTCATGCTCGCTCTTTTGTAAATTTCCTTCCTGTTTGACAGATACCTGTCAGATCACTTTGGCGGCTGTTGTATGGCAGAGCGGTGGTTACAGTCAGACAGATGAAGGCTTGTTGTTCATGTGTTGGCATCTAACAGCAGTTCACCATTTTGTTTTTTTGTGCGAGACAGCAGATTGTGTCAAGTCAAGGAAAGTTGGCAAAAGGACTAAAGATTACTGTGTTGCTATTATTGTTACTTTTATGGACCCAGAGAGCAGTTGTTGCCAAGGGAACAACGAAAGGGGATCCAAATAAACAGTAAACAATCGACTGCATATGTGTACTGAGGGATACTGCAGTAAAGTTCTTAATTAATATGTCATTAATGCTTAATGTGGCTTTGACCAAGTCCTCTGACAGTATCCAGACTTCTGTCAACCAGAGTTTGTTGCTTGTTGTTGATTTAAAAAAAGCATTTTTGCACCTGATAGACAAGTATTGTACAAATGCAGTGAAATGCAAGATTAATGCTTGTGCATTAAAAGGCGGATGAATGAAAACCAAACAGAGAGAAGTAACATAGAGTACAGTGTGATAAACTGATATATGAAACCAGTACAGCGTATTAAGTGCACAGTGTCAGCACAGATAGCCTATAGTTTGACTGATGACATCACTCCTGAGTTTGCCCAGCTGTCTGTTTGCTCTTGAAATCTCCCCTGCAGCAATAATATTCATGCTCATGCAGCTCTGCACTGAAACCTCAGTCTGAAAACAGTTTCATACTGCTCCACACTCTTGCCTCTGCGGCTTTCATGTCATTTCCAGCACCGAGCCGAGGTGATCCATATTATCACCAGTGACCATTTAGACTATTGCTAAAGGGCTATTTTGGAGTCGTAGCAGCAGCTAGCTAAGGAGCCGTTTCCAGCCATATTCACATGTGCGTGTCTGTGGTTTGTCGGGGTGGGGCCCAGCATTAGTCATCATTTTCATTACAGGCACAAGCTACTGCTTCAATTGCTGTTGTTGGGTTAGGCCTGGATATACTGCATTGTTTCCTCACTTCTAAAAGACAAATACACTGTGAGTTATGTGCGTCATGCAGGAACCATACCCATCTAAGACAGGAACTCAAGCTGCAAACGTCAAGCACATCCACAGTTTCCGTCTGAGATGATGTGTCGATTTGAATTCATGCCAGTTTGAAATGAGCAGTGGTTTCAAATGTCACTGTGCTGCCTTATGTCTATTTTGACCACGCTCGCTTGGGCTGCAGTCGGCCGCGTGCCCAGCTTTCCCAGAACGACCACGCAGTTGATATCAGTCGGTCAGTGATGTCCTCATTGGTTGCTGCTGCAGTAGCAAAAGCTCTGTGGTTTGTGTGTGTGTGTGTGTGTGTGTGTGAGTGTCATGTGTCTCACCATAGGAAATATGTTCAGTCCCCTCCGATAAAGTGGGTTTTGGTTTGTAGGATTTTGTCTCACCCTTACACAGATTTTCACACTTGACTGTGTGGCTTCTCAGGAACAGAAGTTGCTGCTGCAGTAATCCCAACACATATTTGAATCGTATAGCTTCTTATGGCCTTGATTGAGAATAGGCTCTATGTGTATATATGTTTGAGTGTGTGAATTCTTATACGTTGCTTATATGTTGTTGTGTTTCAGTCTACACCTGCACTGATTCACGGTCTTTTTATGCTGTCTGTCAGCTCTGAACTTCTGTTTAACCGCCTCAATATGTCCCTTTTATAAAACAGATACACGGCAACTTTCGGCCCCTTCCCTTACCCCGACAAAATTTCTACCAGGTACAGCTGTATGAAATTTCTACCGTCTGCACACCTTTAATTTGTCTGTGTACAGTGGCTGTACAGAATAACAGGAACACCTTAGTATAATGCTAGTAGAATGACTGCAATGTTGAATTTTTCTCATTAAAGGTAGTATTTCCTGCCAGGCTTTAATATAGGATACATTAGATTGTTAGGTGTTCCTGTTACTGTGTTAGCTACTGTTGCTGCATGAGAAAAGTTCTGTAGAAATCGTGTCATGTTTCAGCTTTTCCAGAAAAACAGAAATGCAAAAATATGTTGCAGAGCAGATGCTAACCTGAAGGCAGAGCCAGACGTTAGCTCTTTATAGCTCAGTGGGTAGATCATGAATGTACACTAACACCACTAGGATCCATTTTTTTTAATTTCCCGAGGTCACCTGTGCCACACATGTCAGGATGAAAGCATGTTCATAATGGCATAATGTTTGAGGCATGTGCTGAAAGCAGCCTGAACAGATGTGTACTGTTTGCAGTGTGTCGGTGGATGGACGATGTGTTATCTATGAGCAGAGAGCCGTCTGCTATACAGGAGGAATGTAGGAATGCTGCAGTTTGGAGTCTCAGCAGACAGAAAGTGTTGGGGTGGGTCTCAGGTGAGCACAGAGAGTTCAGTCTGGTGACATAATAAACCTCTGCTTTAGCTTTAGCTTTAAACGTACGACTGAAATTCAGGGACGGGTTCAGGAACAGATAATATGAGCTTAACTAAAACTTGTTAACAGTTCTGTTACTGGCTCTAAAGCAGCCTCTTCATTTTCTTGTGTCTTTTTCTCCAAATTTAAGAATGCCCACAAGATGATACCACCTTTTATTAGAGTACAGTCCAGCGAAGAGGCCATTGTGCATACTGTGTATTCAATGGCATGTTTATGTATTATTGATCATTTTTATTATAATCTGATACTGACAGCAGCAGTCATCTTGTAAACATGCTACATAGTTCCCTTCCTGTTTCCTATACTGTGCGTTGTTTCCCCTAATGGACTGTGAATGGAAGAAGCAGCCTGTTTGTTTGCCTGTTGGAAAAGTATCTGGGTGGTTTGCTGTGCTGTATGTGCTGCCTAACCTGTCTTTGTTAAATAGCACCTGTCACACACAGGGCTGGAGGTGGACTTGTGCAATGGTTTTGATATCAGACTGAACCACGAGGGGAGACTATTTAGTTTGTGTACAGTTTTTCAAAATAGATCTCCTCACTGATGGTAATGCAAATGCATGTGGATGCTAATTTGTTCAGTAATACTGTCCATGCATTTGTTCTGACCTCTAGTAAGTGAGCATAACTTAGTGAATGTGGAGGGGTGAACGAGGAAAAAGCAATGTCACATTATGTTGAGATCAGCAAGGTAGCACATTTCTGTGGGTCTCATGCTTCCAGTGGTTTTGGCCTTCGCACCATGTTGGACTGCTCTCATATGACTCAAAGGCAAATGAGTCACCAAATCCTGTTGGCCAACTTCCTTTGATTTCAACTGACACATTTGAAACTGTGGTCGGTTCCAAATTTAGTTCGGACGTGGTCTTTGAGAGCTTTGGTTTTGCCATAACGTGCATTTCTGTAAGGGAAAGTATAGAGCACAGCAGTGATGTCATTCATCTGGCCACTGAGACACAATTTGTTCATTTCCGAAGAGACATCTGACATCATGTTTTAGACAAGAAGGTGAACACTGCAGTGACCACAGTCCCTTTAATCAGATGAAATGAATGCTACTTTTTCAGCGTTTCTTTAAATTATGTCACTGTTTTACACAAGGCTGGGAATCAAAGCTCAGTACTGCTTGAGTAGCAACTGAATTGTGTCCATAATAACTGCAGAGAGTTAGATGAGAAGATAGATACCACTCTCATGTTTGTACAGTAAAGATGAAGCCGAAGCAAGCAGCCGGTTAGCTTAGCTTAGCATAAAGAGTGAAAATGGGGAGAAACAGCTAGCCCGGCTCTGGCTGTAGAATTTCTTCCCAACAGCACCTCACTAATTAACACATTTTATCTTGTTAGTATCTTGTTTGTTGAATAAAAAAGTGTTAAAACGACTGCTGGGGGTAGTGACTTCCTGAAGTCTCTCTTTGCCTGGCGATGGCCCCCGGCCAAGAAATATCCTGGCACACAACCCCTCATAAAACGGCAAATTGTAATTTTTACACTTTTGAGCTGGATTTTGTTACCTTTCGACAGAGCCAGGCTAGCTGTTTCCCCCTGTTTCCAGTCTTTATGCTAAGCTAAGCTCACCGGTTGCTGGCTGTGGCCTTTTATTTACTGTACAGATATGAGAGTGGTATCAATCATCTCATCTAAGTCTCAGCAAGACAGCGAAAAATCTTCCAAAGCGCCGCACTATTCCTTCAATGAAAACAAAAGTTTATTGTCAAAACATATATCATCAATGTAAGGTATCAACCAAAGTAATATTTTGGTATTGATACAGAAATACAGGTATATTAGCACCAATATCAAAATTTGAGCAATACCCAATACTACTTTGATCACACAGTGTTCCAATGTGGGATATGAAAGTACATTTCAGAATTTCAATTTCCAATGTCAGCTTTGTAATGAAACCTGCAAAACACATCTGACACATCATGCGTCACCACCCAGCATGCAACACAACTCTGCTTCCTTTTCTTCAGTTATTAAATCTTTTTTTGTGGTAACTCGGTTACGATCAATCAATATTGACTGCAGTAACAGGAGCAACATGACTTCCCCTGTGGCAGGAGATGCCCTGGCTGCTTATGACATCACTTCCTCCCTTGTGCCACTTCCTCCTTATTCTCTCTCTAAAAAGCATTGTGTTGACTGTTATGAGTCAATTGATCATAAAATTATTTCTGAAACAGAAATATATGAGAAAAGAGAAAAGCAGAAGTAATATAGGACAGGGAGGGGGCATGTTCTTAGTTGGACTAATAATATTATTTATTTGAATGGACTTCACACTCCTACCCCAACTAAATCCATCAGTTGTATAAGGTCTTAAGGTAAAAAAAGAAACATGTATCTTTACTTGAAGTGAGATTTTCCAAATAAATACTGAGGGTTTAAGGAAAAATTTGAGCCTCATGGCTGCCCAATAGATGAAGCAACACTGGAGCAAACATTGTATGTGATTCACATGTGCTAATTCTGAGCTGGGTTGTGACTTCAGTTGTGTTAAATGTAACGCTGGTGTGTGAGGCAATCGCTGAGCTGCAGTCATTTCTAAATCAAATGTCCCAGATTGCAGATGGTTCAGAGTGGTGCACTTCACAATGGGCTCTGCTTCTCTGCACCTCTTCCCTCCTCCTGTTCATCTCTGTGTTTCCCTTCACTCGCTGAATTTGGTCACAGACATACAACCAGGCTTTACCCTCCATCCTGTCAGCTCAGCATAACTGTAAAACGGGATGCATAGCTGGCTTGACAGGTTAACTCACTCAGAGGCTTACAGGTGCTCAGACGTGGGATAATGATAATTGGTAGACATAGTTGTTTTTTTTTGTCACAGGACTCGATGGCATCTGTCAAGAATACTTTGAAATTCATAACAGTGTAAAAGCATGTACAGTAAATTACAGTATGTTTTACAGTGCAGTGATTTACTGCCAATGTGTTAATATCCAAACAATCTCACAACCTTGTGTGAACAATCGGAAAAACCGAGTAATGTTCACCAACTGGCTCAGTCACACCCGACTGTACAGTGATATAACATCATACAATGCGTTGGGTTGGATGTGAAACTAACTGCGGTAATTCTGACCTGGTGTCAGTGGGTGGAGGCTCTGTTTTCTTTATTCACACCACCTGAAAGAACTGGGCTGGGCTCTGCAGCATACTGGACTCCACCTGGAGACGGCCGCATGCCTCAGAAATACTGAACTGCCCTGCTGCCTTCAAAAGAGGAGTTTATTTAGTACACTGTACACTTCTTCAGTTATCCGTCCATACAAGTGGAGCAGAGAGTGCACTTGAGAGTGATATGTTGAGGATTGTACTTCTCCTTTATTGCTACTGCTTAGATGTTTTGAATAACTTAATTACATTTAATTTCCGAATAAAAGTATTTCATCATCATTATAAAAGTGACACTGTCCTTGTTCCCATTATATGTATTATTAGGAATAATACATGAACACACAGTGACTAAATTATACATATTTCATTTCTTCTCTGGTTTACTCTTTCCTAAGTGAAATCCTCTCACATGATGAAGTGATGTGATTCGCGGCAGCAGTCTGATGACAGTTACCAGAAGATGAACTGGATCTTCAGCATGATAACTTTTGTAACTGAACAGCAACTCAAATCTTAACAAGAGGAAATCTGACACAAAGATCATAGCACCACTGATACTGTGTGAGGAAGTACAGCACAGATATCACTGCCATGTTGTGTGAGTGAAAAAAAAAAAGGCCGTGTCCTCGGAGGTCAAAGGCCGACCTCGTTGGCTGCCTCTGAAGACTGATGTGAATTATCTCAGCGTTCATTTTAGGCTGTGCGATGTCAGCTGAGGAGTAACTTGTGAATCCTGCGTTCGTTGTTACTGTTGTCGACCACAGACAACAATAACACTATATAAGGTCTATTTGCTCTCTGCAGTCACACCCTTCAGACTGGAATGTAGCGCTTGAATCAACCCCCTCTGACTGCAGTATGATGGATGTGTCGATCGCTCAGTCCTCTCCCGTCCCTCCCTGTTTATCTGAAGAAATACAGTTCAGCATGTTCTCCTCTCCATCCAGAAATGAGCTACTTGGAATGTTTTGTTTCCCCACAAATGTTGCCTCTTGTGAAACCGAGATGTTGCTCTGTGTGAATCTTGAAATGATTGTGACGGTTTCTTTATGATTTTTCGCTGCACATGCATAACTTTTCTCTCTCTCTCTCTCTCTCTCTGTTTGTCTCTCTCCAGTCACAGCCTAGCCACGCCACACCCAAACCGGCAGCTCAGGTCTCCACTGTGAAGCCTGCACAGTTCGAGGTATCAAACATTCCTCCTTAATAATACTGTAAACTCTTCTCTTCTCGCCCTGTTCCTCTCTGGAGAAACTCATTTGTGAACTTCCTATGTTCAATCAGTGGATTGTTGTCTGGCTGACCCCTGACCTGCCCATTATGTGGACTGTGTGTAGTATTTCCTTTCCCTGTGTAGCTTTATGTTTGGATACTTTTCGGTAGAGTGAGGGAATAGGTTTAGCTGTGTCCTCTGAGCAGCAGCACACAGAAAAGAAAACTTTCCTTTTCCTTCCATTCAAGCACATGAGAGGAAACACCCAGTTTTCCGTCAGTGGGAAGCAGTTAACCCCCTTAATGCTGCTCTCAAACAATGGATCAAAGTCATTGCCCATTCGTGGTCAGTCATTTCCAGATGTTATGGTATTTCTTAAATGTAAGTTAAGTAAAACTTTAGGTAGTGGACACGTTAAAGTAATTTAGCAGTATGTTAATCATGAACTCTGATCGTGGATCTTGTTAACATACCAGCATGATGTCTGTTACTAGAAAACAGTTGGCGGACTTCATCAATGACTTTTTAGAAATTTGGCATAAACTGTACTTTATTAAAAGTTCAGTGCAGTTTATGGGACACAACAACGGGACAAACTGGTCTTCTTGGCCAAAACTGAAAGTCCCTTATTGACTAGTCTCTGTGTTGAAACAATGTCTTTAACCTCATTTGGCTCTAAAACACAACACAGGTCCTTTACTTCTTTAAGGCCATACTGTGTTTTTACAGAACAAATCAACAGCCTGAAGTGTTTTCACTTTGCCGTCAACAACAAGGCTTTGACGTTGTCTATTTTGGTGCCTGGCTTGTAGAGAAAGGCTTTGGTGGGATATTTGGGCTTTGAAAGTGGCTATGTGCAGAAAATAGGTGCATGAATATTTAAAATAGTAAGGAATTACATGTTTTAGACTTACTGACTTGCTTACTTAGAGTTATTTAGAGACTAGGCTTGTATTACTCAGTCATTAACCTTCAGCTATAAGTGACTCTTGTTAGCAGCTGACCTTGGAGCCCCTTTTCATACCTCTTGGTAGACTTTGCCATAGTCGGGTACAGCTGCTCATGTTTCAGTGGCAGTGTATTTGAGCAGTGCAGTGCAGCAGTGTAGGTGCATACAGTGGGCAGTATATCATGACCACTATGTGTGGTGCATCAATAAAGGCCATCTAAAGGACTATCTTTACCTCTTTTTTCAATTTAAAGGGGTACTCCACTGATTAAATATGGCACTCACAAGAGACAGATTTAAAAACAAATGTTCAAAATCTAAGCAGCAGAGGGAAGAGGAAGATATCCTGACTTTTAGTTTCTAGTATTGACCTTATGTGGGCCGTCCTATTTCCGGTTTTGTCTCTTAGCTTCCGGTTGCTCATGCTGGCTATAGTAAATACAAATAAAAAGCCTCGGCCCACATTGCAGAGGAGGTCACGTGACCTGACCACCACATCCACCACAGATATCAGATTAAAAAGACGATCTTCTGTGCAAACATTTGGCGTTAACTAGCTCAACTGTGTGTTGTAGCAGCAGTTTAATGTTGCTGTGGTGGAAAATATCAAGAGCTTTGATGCGAACTTATCTTCACAAATGATCACTAAACCAGATGATTTTTACTTTGTTGATCTGGAATCAGATTTATCAACAGGCATTAAAACACATCTTTCCACCAAACTATGGATATAATATATATTTAATTGATAATGTCATTTTAAATTATCAGCTTGTTACGCAATAATATGTCATGAAAAGCAAAGGAGCCTCCTCTGTGACTCTGTGTTTTTTAATAAAACACAAATACCAACACATTCTGATCGGTCACCGTGACTATTCTGAATTAACATGACCAGCTGACTGAGAAGTAGAGGGAAGTCTCATTTTCTTCCAGCTCTGCCAGTCTCCTTCATGTGACACATTCCCACTTCCGGTGCAGACAGGAAGTTAAAAGACAAAATAACGGAGTTGGAGCACTTCCTCGTTGCTGAAACGCATGAGATGAATAGGTCAAGCTCCAAAACCACTGGAGCCTATATTTCCCAGAATGCAACCAATAGCATAATTTAATTGGAAGCTCCCTGCCTGGCAAACACCCACCTACTTCAAACACAATGCCCCCGGTTTGTATCACAGGCTGTCAGTTATGATAACGTCATGGTGATGTCATCAGGGTCATTCTCTCAGCTCCCTCCAGAGCCACAGACGACATTATACAGCTGTTCTCACAGGCTGAGTAGTGCTCCTCATGACAAGTAAACTGACCCTTGTGTGTATAATCAGTGGGCTGCCCTTTTAACAGTTCATTTCATTTTGTCATGAAGCAGTAAATACATTGGCTATTGCCACAAACAAACATGTATAGGCAATGCAAGCATCCACTGAGCTGTAATAAAGGTAGATGATCGACCTCTCCACACCTGGTGCGTTGCAGAAGGCATCCTCAGGATCCGCCATGGCTACAAAGTCTGGGGTGGTTACCACAGCAACAGGCGGAGCCACAGGAAGTGGTGTCACAGGAGGAAGACCTGCTTCAGTTGGGACAGCAGGAAGAGCCAAATCAGAGGTAGACGGACTCTGGATGCCTAAATGAAAGTGGAGGGGGGCATTTGGGTGTTTTGGTGTAACATGAATCACTGTTTTCTTCGACACTCTGAGTGTGTGCTCATCATCAGGCAGCTCACTCCTCTTCTTCTCTGGCTTCATCTTCTATTCATCTCGCAAAACCTCCCTGTATGCCTTGTCTCTCTGGCTCCGGCACCCAAACATCTCGGACCTTTCTTGTGCATCAGAAGCTGAACACTTGCTGTATCACATTCATGAGCTCTCTCATGTCGTCACGCTGCTCGCCACAAACTGTGGAGCCGACTTCATAAATAACTTTCTCATGCTCCTTGGTTTGTAGACTAACACCACGCCAGCAGGTGCTACTGTTATTGACATGTCATCCACTGGGGCTGCTATTGTTGACATGACGTCAGCTGGGGCAAGGGGCGGTCCTAAAGAGATGTCAAAGGTAATGGCGTCATCATGACAAAAATGCTGCTCAGTGCTTTTCTTTGTGAAGTTACATTACTGCTGACCTTTTCCTGAAATTATGACAGATTTTCTACCAACTGGGCAGCTTGCAGGTACTTGAATATTTGATCAACTCTATTTTTCATTGATGTTTTGCTGTCAGGTTGTAATGTTGTAATGTGACTGCCGTGAAAATGCCTCCCCGTTGGTCGAGCCATGTGCTTGTGGGAAACTTACACACATGACTTGTGTGTGAGCTGCTTTCGAATGAAACTACCAAATTCACATGTTCTTTCACACCCATGACTGCTTATTGTTACAGTAATTGTCTTTTGGTTTTCTAAGCAGCTGACTAACACATTTTATAAGGGTTCTCGAATACCCCAAAGTTGTTCTTCAACCGTTCTCTGCTTGCTGCATTGCCAGTTTCAGGCTCTTGTGAGCTGCCTGTGAGGCAGAAAATCAATTTAGAAAAAGTTTAGAAAAAGGTCAGCAGTACTGTAAAGCATACAAAGTTTGTTTTTAATGGGCTAAAGTATAAAAAAGCACCAGAATTTAACCACACACACACTGATCAATGGTCAGATTAGTCTCAGTAGACCTGAGTGGTTAATGACTGGTTAAAGTGTATTTTTGCTTTAGTCAAACACTACAGTGGCAGATCTGACCAGAGATCATTTGCTCCTGCTCAGTTTCCACTAACACTGTTAACATGTTCTTCACATGTCTCATGTTGTCAATATGTTTACTGGCTTCACAAGTGCTGTGAATCTGTCATGCTTTGTGTTTTTGAGTAATCATTCGGCTACATGTTTGTAGACTGCACCTGCGTCCCAAGTCAGAGGCGCAGCTTCAGGTCTGTCTCCTGCTGCTGGAGTGACCACTGCTGTGACCAAACCTAGAGAGTCGCCCAAAGACACAGTCAAGGTAGACTCGGCTGCTGCCGGCCTCTCAGACTCTTTGTTGCCTCTGTGACTCGCTTGAGGTGTACTTTTCAAGACTTGTTGTTTTCTTTCTTTCTTCCTGCAACATCTTCCCTGTGCGGCAGAGTCTTATTGGGTTTTTGTTACTTCCTTACTTGCTCGCTTCGGGAGTGTCTTCAAAAACAAGTCACTGCTTCGGCCCTCTCTCTCCTACTTTGGCGATGACCTGCTGGAGAGTATAAAGGACTTTTGTTCTTTACTCTGCAGCCCTTTGCTCAGCATGCCTACGCTTGTTATTGTATTTGCAAGTAGTGCACACCTGTCCACTTGCAACACCACACGTACATGACAAATCTGAATCAGCCAGAGGAAAGCAAATGGAGAGGAGAGGCCTACAGTTTGTTGCTTTGTCCTCTTACCTGAGTTTCATTGCACAACACCTGATGGCACCTCTAGACTCATCAAGTTGGTGGAGGATTTCTTCTGCTGAAGTCTCGTCTTTTTTTTGTTTCTTGGTGCATGTACAGCGGACCTGTAATTTTACTTGAGATGTATTTGGCCTATAATAGATTCAAATCCGTTGTATTTTAGAGTGCCACTGCCTCCACAACAGTCAGAGCTGATGTGCTTAAAGTTGATCCTGCTAAAACATCAAAACCAGCTGCGGCTGGAAATGTGTCTGTGCAGGGGAGGAGAGAAGAAGCTAAACCGACTCAAACAAAGGTAGACGATGGTGGTAGGGATGGTGGCTGTCTGATACTTTGGTCCTGTGTATTTCCTGTCTGTAGAATATTAATAGATATGTTGTATTGAGTATTTTCATGGGGCTCTGACTGTGTACACCACTGTTTCTCGTTATTCTTTCTGGATTTATATTATGAGGAAAAGTGAGGTTTGGCTATCAGTTAGTGCAGTCTCTTGAGTAAATAGCACAATCACACGTACTGTAAATCCTACCACGCTAACGTAATGTCTGTGTGTTGCATGTTTCATGTCGTGGAGGTCTGTGTACTGACTCTGGATCTGTGTTACAGGTGCAGGTGGAGGTTCCTCCGGCGGCAGCTAAAGGAGCCAAGGAGGTAAAGACCTACTGACGCAGTGTGAGTTTGCTTTGTAAGGCATGTTGCTCGCTCCAGTGTGCTGAGTTGTGTTGCATGTCCAGGTGGATCCGTTTGATGCCCTGGCCAGCATACTACCATCAGCTGATCCCGTCACACCCCAACAGCCTGTATACACCGGGCCAGAGGTCAAAGAGGTACAGCACAGCCACAGAGTGCACGCAAGTGTGTGTGTGTGTATAAACTTAGCTGCAGCATGGATCTGGTGTGTGTAACTGTGTGTGTTGCATGTATCACAGCATGACATCACCTCCAAGAAGGGTCAGAAGTGTGGAGAAAGAGATGACACGCTGCCTCCAGGCTACAGATTTGAAGATATGGTCAGTTCTCCCTAGTCTCCTCCTCTTCACCACTTCTTCTGATTCACTAATTACTTTGCCAGCAGAGTTTTTTTCGCCCATTGAGAGTCACTGTCAACACGTTTTTATGGGGACTATTTCTTCAGTAGGAAGTAGTTCCTTTGGAAACTGTTCACAGTCAGGTCTGTGGATTATCTAGAGTAATGGGGAAGTTTTGAAATGTCATCTTCTAATGTTGTGAGTACCACAAACAAAACTCCTTTCACCTCCATTGTGTTTGGGCAGAGATGAATAGGGCTGAGAATCAAATCTCATATGTTTTTGATACCAACTGAAATATATCCAAAAGCTGGCATCAACAGCCTGCTCAGACTCTTAATCTAGTTTACTTATTCTTTGATCAGATAGTTCAATAGGCTATTTTTTCCAGGCAAACTTTTCAGGGTCCCACTCATTTTGGGACCCTTAAAGAAACTCATGTATCACATTGGCACAAATATTGAAACATTTAAAATGATACTCAGCCCTAGAGACAGGTATCTCAAATCCTGGGAGCATAAAACCAAAAGTGTCTGCATGGCCAGATACCACTGGAAGGAAATGAGAGCATGAGCATTGAATTAGTTTTTTCTTCCAGTCTAAAATTAATCTGTTTTTTCTAGGCTCCAGTTCCTGCAGATTATAAACCCAAGGACATCCCAGTAAGTGAACATGCATTCTGCTCATTTTGGCACAGATACAGCTCAGACAGATACTCGCTCTTTGTCGACTTTATTCCCAACACGTGTCAGCAAATAAGCGCAAATGATCGCACATACACGTTCAGGAAGCGCTGTTTCCCCTGTACGGTCTCCTGGTTCCTCTGCAGTGGGGAATGTTGCGTTGCACTGGTGGGTGTTGTCTCAGCAAACAGGACCCACCTTCTCGGATCGAGCTCGTTGGCTCTTGTCTGACCAAACCCAAACACTCACGTAAATATGCGTGTGCACCACCACATAGACACGCATTCACACACTGATACACACTTGGATATCCACCCATGTGTAGGTTACTATTTACTCACCCTCAACACACCCACATTTGCATCATAGCCTACTCCCACTTTTCATCTGGTCTCGCAAGAGGCTTCTTTGGATCTGCGTCTCACGATCTGTTTCCACCTAGATACTTTCCTCCAGTGTGAGTTTTGTGTTTTTAGATTTTTTTAATCATATTTTAGCTAAATGAACGTTTTATGTGCCAAATGTGTCTTTTAAGATAGTTCATTTTAATCTTTTTTTGTCTCCATGGAATGTGACGGGTGTGTCTGTACTTTTCCTTCACTGCTGGTATATGCAGTCTGGTTTGCATTATTTTGCCCTTTTCTTTGTCTTTCACTTGGTCGGACATGCCCTCTAGTGGAGGTGGAACATATTGTGGAGTAATTCCTCCTAGATTAATCAGGTCATTGGTTTTAAAAAGTCTGATCATGTCTACATATTGTGATGTCATCCGGTGGTGATGCATGCTGTGTTCTTCGTCTCAGAAACCGCTGAGCACAGACGAGGCCCTGGATTCTCTTACAGCTGGTTTCATGACTTCTACTGATCCAGCTGCACCCATGAAGCAAGAGGTCAGAGTCATCAAGCATGTAGCACTCAGATGCTAGTCCATCCTCCACCTTTACACCCCATGTACCCTCTTGACAAAAGTCCATACTTAAAATTCCACTTGTCTTGTAGACAGTATCAGCCCTGAATGTACACTGTATGAAATTGAAGGCATAGCTTTGTGCTTTTTTTAGTAGTCTAACAAATTCCCATCTTGTATTTTTCTATATGAAATATCTAGAAAAAGGACCATGGCGATATCGTCAGTGCCTCATCTGCTGGCCCTGCTAACTTTGCACCACCTCCTGTAAAGGTAAAGTAAAACCTTCAAGTCTCTGCAGTGTCATTGTCATTGTAGCATCGGCCTGAGGAAGAATTTTATTGTCTAATGTCGTGTCTCTGTTGCAGAAATCTCCTGCAGGGGTTCCTCCTGCTGACAAGAAAGCCAAGATGGATGATTTCTCTCTGGCAGCTGGACTATCCTCTGCTCCTGCCACGGTACAGCAAGAACTCATATAATTCACAGAATTATGGGTAATTTTCAGATGACGATAGTTCATTCTACTAAGAGAAATGTTTAACTACTTAAAAAAAGTTTAAAAAGTTGAATGTTGTCTGTGTTGGCTGTAGCAGAAAGCAGTTCCTCTTGTGGCCGTGTGTCCTGCTCCTCCTGCTGACAAAAAGGCTAAGATGGACACCAAGCCCAAGACTGACAACGTGAGATTTACAGGAGTGGACAAAATACTTTGTACCCGTGTCCCTGTCCTACCCTCTCTTCTTTTTACTTTCTGTAGTTAAACAATATGTGACGGATCAGACCGATGGATTATTAACATCCACTCCTGTCCTCTCCTCAGGGCGGCTCTCTGTCTCTGGATGCTCTCAGTGCTCTTGGCGACACGTTGGCAGCACCAGAACCAAAACCTGAACCCCCCAAACTCAGACCTGAGGACATCGTCTCGGTAGGAGCGCAAGCAGCCACGCTGTCTTGTCCTCATGCTTTCTCACAGCCTTTGGTTGCCTCTCTAGTGGACAGTACAGTAAAGACACAGTCTAGTTTAGAATAGATGTAGCTAAACCTGAAAATGATTGTCCTGCGGAAAACATCCTCATCATCTCCACCCAGAAAAATGTCTTATTTCTTCCTCTTTTCCTTTCAAAGGAGGACAAACACACGAAGAAGAAGGGTGTGCTTGTAGGAGAGAGGGAGGACACACTTCCTGCAGACTACAGGTTTAACAAGGAGGAACTCAAAAAACTGCCTGCTCCTAAACCTGAGGTGAGACTGGGACACATTCACTTTAAGGCTCTTAAAATGATACTTAAGGGTGTTTAGCTCTTATAAATGATGTGCAAATAAACAGTAACTACATAAACACTCTCTCCTCCCCTCCTTCTGCAGCCCACCATGGCTACTGGTGAGGCTCTGGACATTTTGTCTGGAGACTTCATGACCTCCTCAGCAGCTCCTGCTGTCCAGGCTCCTGTTATCACCTCATCAGCTGCACAGGTACACTGCATAATATAATCCTTTATTAATCCCTCAGCGGGGAAATTTGCATTGTTACAGCAGCATGCAGGATAGTGCAATAGCAGAGACATATTTATCGCTGTTAACAGCACACAGAATAACACAAGCAGAGATACAGTATCTGTTATCGCTTCAAATGTCGTCTCTGTTGGTCGTTGTAGAAAGCCAAGATGGAGACAGATTTCTCTCTGGAGGCTGGAGTTTCTGCTTCTACTGCCAAGGTACCGCAAGCTCACGCCTCCTTCCCTGCTAGCATCTCTTGGCTGGTCGAATGTCCACTAATGTTGATAAGCTTTGTCTTACTCTAGGTGCACACGTGTCACTGAATCACTAAAAGATAACAATACATTTTATAGTGATGTAAACAAATACATTACAATACATTACTTGGATATGAACAGACAATGTGCTCTTAACAGATACAAACCTGAATTCTTGCAGTTACTGACCTGTCACACAACTTGCCACAAACGTCACACCACTTCTTCTCAGCGTCATAACTCAGTCACACACACACACACACACACACATCATACACACACAATCAGTGGAATTCACTCTTTACAGTGGTGGCATGTATAATGTCCTCTGAGGATAAAAGTCCATAATTCATTTGGACATCGTAGGAAAGAGTTGTTACTCATGATTTCAGATCTTGGGTCATAATCATCAGATTCAGACTTTTTCTAAAGTATCAGAGTGATCCAGTTGTGAACAGGAACTGCTAGCAACCAAAGCAGTGTGCAGATTTCCCAAAAGAGTCCGTAATGCTAGCGGCTCTGTGAAGCTGGCACAGTAGCGCTTGGAGCTAAATGCTAACATCAGCATGCTAATGTACCCACAATAACAATGCTAACATGCTGATGTTTAGCAGGTGTAATGCTTACTAGGCATATTGACCATCCTAGTTTAGCATGTTAGCACGCTTTGCTAATTAGCACTAAGCACAAAGTACAGCTGAGGCTGATGATGGCTCTCCTTGTGCAGGTATTTGGTCATAAACCAAAGTCCTGGACAAATTGAAATTCTGACCTGATGATGGCGCTAGAGGAAAAGTAAAGAGATCGTCATTGGTAGTAAAAAAAATCCCAAAAACATTTGGCCCAGAAAATAAAGCAGTTTAGATATGTTCTAACTTTGGATGTAGGCCCCGCCCACTCCTGGAAAAATCTGAATACAGGTACAAATACAGATATTTTTGTGGAATAAACAGATTCAGCTACAGATAGTAGCTTTGGGTTCCATCCCTGCAGTGTTCAGTCCAATATGAGCCATTAGCTGACTGCAAGAAGTGACACTACTTATGATATTTTAAAGATGTTTCTTGCAGTAAAAATATACTTTATAAGCATAGCAGCATTTATATATTGAATCATCTTTGTAATGTTTCGTGATCACATTCAAGCATGTAACCCTTCACTTTTTAGGCCATTAATATGAAGTTGAATGTCTTCTCTGTTGTCTGGTGTAGAAAGTTGAATCCTCTGCTGTTCCCCCTGTGGCTGTGTGTCCTGCTCCTCCTGCTGACAAGAAAACTGCTGCCAAGTCCAAGACTGATCAGGTCAGATGCAGGAAATTTTTTTTTAATTCTCTCTTGTTTCTTCTCTGTCCTGTGTCCGTTTTTTTTTTGAGAGAGAGACTTTTTCTTTCAATAGTTAAGTACAATTTCCTGTCTTCTCCTCAGGGCGGCTCTCTGTCTCTGGATGCTCTCAGTGCTCTTGGCGACACGTTGCCAGCACCAGAACCAAAACCTGAACCCCCCAAACTCAGACCTGAGGACATCGTCTCGGTAGGAGTACAAACACTCACTGGCACAGAGCTCACAGCTGTGGATTGCAGAAAGCCTCCTGCAGCAGCATTTGTGTTGCACTCACACTCACGGTGCATTATCATTTCCACCTTTTGTTATTTTAATAGGAGGACAAACACACAAAGAAGAAGGGTGTGCTTGTAGGAGAGAGGGAGGACACACTTCCTGCAGACTACAGGTTTAACAAGGACGAACTCAAAAAACTGCCTGCTCCTAAACCTGAGGTGAGAGCGGGACACATTCACTTTAAGGCTCTTAGAATGGTACTTAAGGGTGTTTAGCTCTTACAAATGATGTGCAAATAAACAGTAACTACATAAACTCTCTCTCCTCCTGCAGCCCACCATGGGCACTGGTGAGGCTCTGGACATTTTGTCTGGAGACTTCATGACCTCCTCAGCAGCTCCTGCTGTCCAGGCTCCTCCTGCAAAGGTACACGTGGATCTGTTTCTGGTACCTGTGGCCAAACTTTAGCGTTAGCATAAACATCATTGTCTTCTTATTCTCACGTCCCTCTCAATGTTGAAGTATTCATATGTATTAAGGGAAAAAAATTGACATTTTGGGAGGATTGATACCACTATCATGTCTGTACAGTAAATATGAAGCTAATGCTAGCAGCAGCTTAGCTTAGCATAAAGACTGGAACCGGGGAAACAGCTAGCCAAAGGTCAAAACAAGTCTGCCTACCAGCACCTCTAAAGCTCACCAATTAACATGTTATATATTGTTCGTTTAACCCAAACAAAAGTGTAAAAACAACACATTGTGGTTTTACAGAGCCAGGCTAGCTGTTTCCTCCTGTTTCCACTCTTTATGCTAAGCTAAGCCTACCGTCTGCAGGCTTCTCACCTAACTCTCGGCAAGTGTATTTCCTAAACTGTCAAACTATTCTTAGACTTTGTTTAAATCAAGATGTTTTTTAATTTGTGACTGTTTAAACACTGTGTTTTATCTGAAAGCTTTTGTCCCTGTTTTCCAGACCAAAGTAGATGATTTGTCAGCTCTGGATGTACTTTCTGGAGACTTTGTGGCTCCAACTAAAGCTTCTGGAGTCCAGGCACCTGTCCCTCCTTCTACCAAGAAGACGCCACAGGTAAAGCTTTTGCTGTGTGTGAATGTGTGTGTGTTTGCATATCTGTCAAACATTTTGTCCTTCTATATAGTGTGTTTGTCTCCTTACTGAGTTGGAAATATCTCAGCTGTGTGCCTGTTCTTGCGCTCTCCACTGTCCTGTGTCTTTTCTCAGTCCACGTGTCCCACTGTATGTCCCTGTGTTTCTGCAGAAAACAGTTTGTCCTCTGGAGCAACCCAGCTCAATTGATGTCATCCATGCACAACCACAACAAGGAAAACCCAAGAATGAGAAGGTAATCATGAGGATACAAAATTACTTTTTTTTCTGAAATGCTTCATTTTTACTGTATATTTTTTTGTATTTTTGTTTAAACTGTAAAACCAAAAAATCTAATTTGAGGTTTTACTTTATGCCCTCGTGCCTTGTATTGTCTTTCTACTTATTTCACTTATTTTTTAGGACTAGCCTAAGCTTACTATTAAAACGATTACAGGTAAATGATATACTTCCTCTCCTCAGGGTGACTCTATATCTCTGGATGCTCTCAGTGCTCTTAGTGACACATTGGCAGAAGACAAACCGAAACCTGAATCCCCCAAACTCAGACCTGAGGACATCGTCTCGGTATGACAAGCACACACACATACACACACACACGAAATTGAACAGTACGTATATGTGGAACGCATGGATTTTATATATAAGGAAATTAGAATAAAGCCATATCAAATTAATGTAGAGAACCACGCCTGTTTCCTGTTTTCTTTTCCAAAGGAGGACAAACACACGAAGAAGAAGGGTGTGCTTGTAGGAGAGAGGGAGGACACACTTCCTCCAGACTACAGGTTTAACAAGGAGGAACTCAAAAAACTGCCTGCTCCTAAACCTGAGGTGAGACCGGGACACATTCACTTTAAGGCTCTTAAAATGACACTTAAGGGTGTTTAGCTCTTACAAAAGATGTGCAAATAAACAGTAACTACATAAACTCTCTCTCCTCCTGCAGCCCACCATGGCTACTGGTGAGGCTCTGGACATTTTGTCTGGAGACTTCATGACCTCCTCAGCAGCTCCTGCTGTCCAGGCTCCTGTTGTCACCCCCTCAGCTCCTCCTGCGAAGGTATACTGTTTACTGCAGTCCTAAATAATACACTGTGATGCACAGTAATGATAATGACATATTTTATACACTTTGTTCTGTCACTCCCTCAGCCCACTGAAGACTTTGCTCTGGACGCCTTGGCGGGAGACTTTGTTGCCTCCACTGCTGCTCCAACGGTGAAGTCTGCTGCTTGTGTTCCCACAGAAACTGACCCGCAGGTAAACACGCAAGTACAGCTCACTGCAGCCACACAGACTCTCTAAAACCCTGCAGTTACATCAGGATCTTTTTGTTTATGTTTGTGCACTCAGCTGGCAGCCGGAGCAGATAACGCCCTGGATGCTCTGTCGGACACATTGAAGGACATCGCACCCACCCCTCAGCCCGCTCCAGTTCCTGTCAAAGACATGGTCAAGGTAGCTGGCGTGTTTCAAGAGCATAGCCAGCATGGCAGAGAATGTTTTCAATTTCAGAGCACTCAGTCACTTCAGCTGTTCTGGTTTGTATGTTTGTTGTTCCAGGAGAAAAATGTCGTTGAAGAGAGGCTGATTAAGATGGGAGAGAGAGATGACTCGCTGCCGCCAGAGTATCGACCCACCGAGGAAGATCTTAAGGTTGGTTGGAATGGTTCATTTACATTCAAATAACCTTAACCTTCTGTTATTTTAGTAATAGTAATTTTACTGTGTGTGTAATGTTCATTAATTTCATTTTAAAGAAAATGGCTGAAGCAAAGGCAAAAGCAGCTGCAGCACCCAAGGAGGTAAAAATACACACACGTACTCACAGTATATGACAGCAGACGAGCACTGTGAAATTATATATATATATATATATATATATATATATATATATATATATATATGTGTGTGTGTGTGTGTGTGTTTACAACAAGCAGCTAGTTTGATTTCCTGTCTTTCTGTAGAAGGGTATGGATGATAAAACAGCTTTGGACCTGCTGTCTGGTGACTTCTATGCTGATCCCAAGCCTGCAGCACCGGTCTCATCTGCAGCCATAACAAAGCTGGAGCCCCCTGTGCTGGACTCAGACCCCCTGAAGGTAGCAGAGAAAATAAAACTGCAAAACCTATAGAACACATTTGAGCCACACTTAATCACTTTAGTTCCACCTGTGCTTTTCCTGCTTTGGCAAGTTAAAAATGTCTGCTGTGAAAAGAGACCTATAATGTTGCTATGTGGGGCCCATTGTTGGCGTGTTTCCGCAGTGCACTTCCCAGAGATGACTTCAAACAAGCAATCAATTTGTGTTTCCATACTCTGATGTTGCTTTCTTTGGATTTGATTCAGGTTTTAAACAGCACCCTTAGCACACTTGTTTATGCAGAATTGTTTACTATGGGCTACTGTGCATGAATTCATTATGAGCTGCTAATGTTTGATGAGTTTGTTTATCATTTATTCCTTTTATTCTTTCCCAGCCAATGGCCGGCCCTGTCCTAGACTCCCTGGCCGGCACCCTGCTCCCAGACGCCTTAGAGCTCAAAACTAAGACAGACAAGCCGAAGGTAAACTGATCAGATCTGTGTGGTTAGGATGTAAGGCTGCTCCATCAGATGGCATTACTCAGAGAGTAAACATTAAAGAGTAACTGAAGGCCAGGGCCCCTTTTTACCTAACTTCTTACTTCTAACAATGCACCAAGTTCTTTGCTGAAAATGAAACAATTCATATGTATGGTTTCTGAAGAAGTACAATTCTCATTGTTACATGGCGCCCTCTATAGGTTGTTTACTAGCATTAACTGTATCTGTGGTCACCTCCTCATCGTGGAGTTGTTGGGCCTAACCAAGGTGTCAACTTTGTTACAGGGCAAGAGCAAGTCAAAGTCAAAGTCTAAAGTAAGCAAACTGCCTGCTGCATGAAGACCTTTATTAAGTTGGATAATTAAAGCAAAGTAAAAACAAACATTTCCACAAAGCTGCATGCGACACACTCTCCAGTCTCTGCTTCGATCATTTCCCCAAATGATTATGTTAAATCTGCATAATTATTGCATACAATGGCGCTGCCTCTTCTTTTTACTTTATATATATATATAAACTTTGACTTTTATTTCAGAAACACCACGCAGAGGACCCATCTGCCACTGACCAGCTATCAGCTCAGCTAAGCTCAGACGTTGTGCCAACATCTACAAGGAAGGGAGGCAAGAGCTAGACCACTTGGTAAAGCTTGTTCTCCCCTTTTACACAATTTCACCTGATAAAAGATGTCACATGCTTAACGTGACGAGGGTAGACGTCTTTCCACTGACTGCTGAATGTGTCACGTGTTGCAGGTTGCCGGCGCTGTTTGTCCTCCCGGCCACAGGAAAGCATCAGTGAGGGAGCTGCTCTCTGGATAATGTTTCTATTTTTCTAAATCGTCAAGAATGTATACTGGATGAAAGACAAAACTACACATACCCATAACTCTTGCTCAGCATACACACACACACACGCAGCTCTGCGGGCAGCGCCTGTCTTGCTCGGTTTCACATGTATTTAAGGAAGAGAAGCTTTTGCTTTCTGTCTTTAGAGACAAGGAAAAGGAAGACGTTTTTTAAAACAAGATGGAGGATGAAAGAGTGAGTGATGAACAGACAAAGAAATTAGGGAAACTGTGGGGAAAGAGAGGGTTTAAAGACAAGTGAAAATCTTTAGTTTTGCTGGTTGGTGTGTTGAGCACGCTCAGGGAAGGAAGGCATTGCTCGTCAGAGTCCTGCATGCACATCTCAGCTGACAGTTTCTCTTCTTCCAATGGCGCTAACATCACAGCTTATCTAAGCCCGGTGGTGTTGTGACGTTGGTTTGAGCCGTGGCGACTGTGAGCTTGTGTGGGAGCAGTACGGAGTGGGTGTATAGTAACGGGATGTTTGTGCAATCTTGATGTACACAGAGAAGCCAAGTTTTCTATCATGATGTGGTCGGATGCCATTAAAGACACTAGTGTACAGCTTAGTTTGCTTATAGTTTGGACAACACGTAGTTTACATGATTAAATATGTGGAGGATTTCCAGGAGGTGTTCTGCTTAATTCTGTATTCGATGGAGCTTCTTGCAAATGCCTTTTACTTTCTGTAGAGAAATATCCATCAAGAGGAGGGTCTTTTGTATGTATTTGGCCTAAATTACTGGTGTCCAGAAGTGCACTTAGTGAACTGAGGTGGTTTACAACCTTTGTAAACTGACCTTGTTTGTATACTGTAAAAAAAAAGAAAAAAAAAAAAAAAGAAAAAGATTTTTGCTCTATATATGACAACACTGTATCATTTAGAAAGGGCTTTCAACTGTAAAGTCAAAAATCAGTATACTATCGCCAAGTTTTTTTTTTCTTGTCAAAGGTTTGTGTGGGTGTGAGTCAAAAGATATGAGTGATATTTTAGATGTGGGAATACTAATTAAATAAAAAAAATCTAAAAATTAGATCGGTGTAGTTGCTTTATGTCGAGTGCGGTTCCTACAATTTGTGTCTAAAGTGAGAAACAAATTATAACATGAGTGTGGAGAAGTGAAACAGTTTTCTTCAAGGTGCAAGGGAAATGTGTTAAACTGAATGGGAACAGATTCTACTCTGAAAGCATTTTTCTCTCCTCTTGACTTGGTGGTTTCTCACTCTGCATGCAGTTGTTGCAGCCCACTTCCTTTTGACTTGGGGGGCTTACAACAAAACAAATGTAAAACTTTATATTTCGGTGTCAAGACCCTGAATGACTTATGGAGACGCAAATGAGTGGTGATGTGTGTAGGGGGGGAAAGAAATAAAATAAGAAACATAAATAAATGCAGATGCAACTCATTGCAGCCGTGAAAGAATGCTTGTCTGAGTGGTATATATTTTATTTTAAAAATATTTCAAGTTACAAAGATTCAGACTCATTCTAAAATACTGTACATTTAATTTTACACCACAAAAATTATGTTTCAAATGTGTTCCTCATTACTTTAAAACCATAGAAATTTTAATTACGAGAAATGCTAATATGGAGAAATAAAAAAAAGAAATCTAATTATTAATCTAAATCTAAATACAAAATTCTAAATTTTTCAACATTTCAAGTTATCTTATATATTATATTATCAGAGCAAATCATTTTTTATCATGGCTAAAGGCAACTTAAGTTCTTGTTTAAATCACAAAACTAAAGGACAGTATGGTAATTAAGGAAAACAAATGTGCAAAAAAGAGTTAACAGTTTAAATTGGCTGTCAAAAGTAAAGACTGTTAATGAAAATGAAGTCTACAAAATCAATATGAATTATTTACAATTTTTGCAAACATGTCAATAGGAAAATGAACATGAATTAGAGTGCTGAATTGTAATATTCTCAGGACTTCAGTGGTTTCTATTATTATCATGGATATTATCTATGGGGATTGATAAACACACATTTTATGTGTTTTCTGTGAATCCTTGAACCACTTTAAACACTTTTTATATGAATGTCATTAAACTGTAAATAAGAACACAACACTGTACTATACTTGCAGTGTAAAGAAATGTCAGTGCACCATGTAGATTAAACGTGTCTGTTGGTCTTCATTTGTGTTCCTGGAGCTGTTGACCGCGGCCTATATGAGATAAACAAGGTATTTATTATGAATAATAATAATAATAATACATAATAATAATAATAATAATAATAAAAAAATTGCTTTTCAGTGACTCATTTCTGTGGTCACAATGGAATTTAAAAGAAAACTAATTTTTCTGCATTTTCTCTGGGAATTTGTGGGTTTTAGCCATCTGGGAGGTATTTAATTCTACATTTAAAAACTAAATACATGGTGAGAATTTAACAGGCTGATTGTGTTTTTAGACTCAATATGTCTAAATTTGACAGCTTTTACAGCACAAGTGAAACTACATTTAATAAATAAAGAACTCTGTATTTCTCCACCAATGTTGCATCCCTGCCAGTGTATAAAAGGCTCTGAAGCAGCATTTAGAAATAAAACTGTAATACATAACCGACCTGTAATTTCCTAACAATTTTCTATAAAGAGCTCTGGAAAGAACTATGTAGTTTGGTACTAATTACAGGGAAAATAGAGACAAAGCTCTGGCAGTAATTTGAGTTAGAGTTCAGTTAGTTAAGTTTTAAGTTAAGCTTTATTTGTGCACACAAACCAGGACTATGACTCTGGTGGAAACAGACATTCAGCTACAAACAAGGGCAACAAAGCTTAACAAAGATAAAAATAAACATTTAACTATAATGTACATACAAGTAGGCTAGGTGAAAGACAACATAAGTAAAGCAACAACGTATTGATTTTCAGAGTAATTGTCTTGAAAGAACTGTTTTACTTAATTAAAACTTGCAGAAAATATCATTGAACAGCCAACTCAATACATAAAAATGGGGAAGGTGTCTGGCGGGGGGACTTGGACTAATGACCTCAGTATTTGTAAAATCCTGGCTAGGGCCCTAAAAGGAAAAACATTATTAGATTAAAATAAAAATAACTTACTTTCTTTTGTAATGGTGTGGGCATCTCCGTGTCCTTATTTCTACAGCAAATCAAAAAGCGAAATCATCCAAGATTAAATCAAGAAGAACAGAAATAACAGACTGTACATTTCTGGTAAAAATTGCAGAATTTAAAATTACAATCTTGAGCTTTCCCAAGCATACATTTTATTGACTGCACATTAAGCGTCACACAACAAAATGGCCTGTAACTGTCTACATGAAGGCTGTTCTTTGAGGTTCAAGCGCTCAGAGGGACTTACTGTTGCAGTACAGGATGGTGATGATGAGGAGCAGAACGAGGAGGCCACAGGCGCCGGCCAGTGGGCCCAGTATGATCAGAGTACAAGACGTGGAAGGACTAGTTGCCCCTGAAAAAAGCATGTGTTCATGTACCACCTGTTTCTCCTCACAGCATCATGAATGTCAATATGATGAAGGACTGATTTGGAACATTTACCTGGCTTGTTGTTACAAACACATGGAGGGACAGTTGTGCATAGATTTTGTTTGGGGGTGGTGGCCAGCGGTGCGACTTCAGCTTTTTCTTAAAAAGAGAGGAGAGATGTGACTGAAAAGCATCCAGATCATCTTTAGACCAAACTTATAAAGCGAAGCTCACCTCCGACAAGCCTGGTTAGTTTGCCGAATATCAGTTCATTTCCTTTGTAAAGGGATGCACAGCTGTAAACGCCGCTGTCGCGGGTTTTGTTGAATGACTTCAGTATCAGGACATGCTGTTGAAACTTTGTATCCCTGAAGATGGAGGTAAAGGAGGGTGTGGATGTCTTCATCTTGCCCGTCATGGCGCAAGATGCAATGAATTCCATCCCGGATTTGTCCAGCATTCGAAACCAGACGATCATGGTCCCCAACTCACCGGGATTACAATTGATTTCAAACAGGTCGCCCTCCTTTAAGGTTTTCTCTTCAACAGCTCCCGATGTAATGTCTAAAAGATGTGATAAAGTGGGAGCATGTCATTCACCACCCAAAAGCAAAAGAAACAGACCAGAGAACAGTTTAAAGTCGCCACACACTAGTGAGCAGACTTATCAGTAACATTTAAGTTAACTTACTTTGATAAAACACCAGAATCGCCAGAATCTGAATCCACTTTTGGTCCATTTTAATCACGTAGGCAACAATAGCTGCTGAACGCGTCACTGTGGTGTTTGTTGGAGCCTGCTAGGAAATAATTCAGTGAAGTACCAAACCACGCCCCACCTGTAACCTTCTTCTCTGTTCAGCCGAGTTGCTGCAGAGACCTCCTGCAGCGAGGTCGTGGTCTGCAAAGTTGTTTGAAGTGGAGCCCACCGATCTGCACTTCACACCCTCTGCCTCTGGTTTGAAGCATCAACTTCATCCATGAGACCCTGACACAGAAACGCAGCAGCAGCAGCAGCAGCAGCGCACAGTATGTAGGCTGACAAGGACGGGGCAGGAAGTGTAAAAACTGCACGCAGAGCACATGATATTAAGTGGCAGCCTACTTTGTATGTTGTTTCTGCACGAATTAAATGGTGAATTTCAAGAAGTACGAATTTGGTGTTTATAGCCAATGCAGGCCAAAATCTGCCCAGCTGATGTGCCCTCGAGCAAGAATTCCTGCCAGCTGCAGGGCCTCTGCTCTGGAGTTGACTTTGACCTTTTACTTTGACTGGAGGAGCTTTAAACCGATTGATAACATCCTTTGGAATTCCAAAAAAATCTTCCTGGTGGAATTACTTCTTGTGGCTTCAAACTTAATGGATCTTAACAGAGTTAAAAGGCGTCACGTTGACTCATACCGCTTAAGTTCAACGTCCCTGGTTTCAATCTGACCAGTACAAGCAATATTACACAAAAGCAATACTAGTAAAGGAATATAAAAATTAATTGTAAATGAAATGTGTCCTAAACTATGTGCACTGATCTACGGAAGCCCTGAGAGGCAAGTGAGAAAAATACAAATTCTGGAGATCCATTTTCTAAGTCTGAACTAAATTGTTTTCTCTCGTGTGTTTATGACTTAAGAACAGGTGAAAAATAAGTTTTTGCCGGGAAAAGTTCCTTCATTTTATTTTGATCTGTTCCTAAGTCAAAAACACACGAGAGAAAACTATTTAGATCGGACTTAGAAAATGGATCTCCAGAATTTGTATTTTTCTCACTTGCCTCTCAGGGCTTCAATACTGATATACTCATATTCTGTCTGCAGAAGACAAAAGGCAGAGTGGGGTCGGACATCTGGAAATGATCTACACCTGAGTAGCTTTAAGTGGTTTTTAACCTCCCTCTTTTCTCCACCTAGCTGATCCTTTTTCACATATTATTCTATTAAGTTGGTAACACATTTCATTTTGAACCTTTATTCATGTCTGACTTGCTTTCACTTTCCCTGGGCCAGTTTGTGACAAGCTTACAGACGGTGCGAGTGTGTGAAGTAGTAAATAGTTAAGAGCCTAGCACCTCAAATGGCATGCTATGTATCTGTGTTGCACGGCTAACCCCACCCGTCACCCCATGTAACATAGCGTTATCATGTTATATCACTGCAGCGACGTGACATTTTAAACCGCTAGATGGCAGCAAAAGCAGGATTTACAGTTCTGTCATTGATTAAACAGTAAATCACTGAATCATGAGTCACAAAACGGCTGCTGCTGCAAGGGCTGAAACTTTAAAGTGTGTTGCATTACTGGCCACAAGCCAGTCAGTGATGTCACAGCAGGTGTTTTACCTTTTTACAGCCTGAAAAAAAAAGGTGCTGTGATGAGCAGATGGACTGTGGCTAGCAGCGCAACATGCTCAGATGTTTGAGCCCACAGAGAGCAGAGGAGCAGCAGTTTAATGTCTCAGATGTGTTCAGTGATTTGCTAGTGAGAGATGTTGTAGTGTGAAATGTCCCTCAAATAGATTTATAGGACCTGGAGATAGCAACCTTCAGCAGAGAGGAGAAGACATGGGCTTGTACCAGGCATGGAGGGTCTAACAAAAGACGCTACTGAGTTGTATTATGGGAAAAGCAGGATCCAGTGTTTCTGCAGCGTGACTTCAATTTGTGACTGAAAGTCAGGATAGCTCAGGCTCGGCTGTCTCTTGTAAGTCCCCAAACTTTACTTAAGTAGAATACTAAATTGCTGCAATATCCCTTCAGGGGTTTGGAGAGCTGCTACTTGGTTGTTGTTGTTTTGTTTTTTTTACTTCCAAATGAATGGATTAGGTTAGGACTATGTTCAGATAACTGGACATGTTTTAAACCTGTTTGATGGAGTGTGGCCTGTGTAAAGCTGTAATGAACTGCTAAGTAAAATGTTAGCACAAGCAATACGGATGATTACCCAAAACTGAAAATGACCCAGGTTGTAAAACAGCGTTTTCCATTAACAACAAAGTTACAACAACAAAAGACATAGCTTCTATTAAGCATCATGTCACTTCACATGAAAGCTAAAGTCTAACAGTTGTAGGGAAGTGAAACTCCCTTTAGATCAACTGAGAGAGCTTCAGCGTCTGTGGCGCAACCCAGGGCCCATCCTATTTCCTGTTCAGTGATGGAAAGTAAATGCACCAATTTAGTAATGGGCAACGAGTGCTGACATTTTGCTCTTTGGTGGGTGATTTTTCTGTTCCATGGGTGGGAGGAAAGAGACACAGAGAAACAAACAGAGAGGGAGAATTAAATGCGATATTGTGTCCCATGTAGCATTTTCTTTACCCTGTCACATCATTTCCTCAAAATACAGATGTGTATTATTACCTTAACTTTGGTGTTTCTTTTTCATAAATTACTGTTTATGACATTTTTTTTTCAAATGAAACCACAATTGAAACCAGGTTCAGGTTTTCAGTAAGCAGGGGATTCTGTTGATGCTTTGTGTTAAGAGGGGAGACCCAGTCAAAACGCTGTCAGTTAGCCCACTTCACCTTTCCATACCTCTGTTTCAGAGCTGAGTCACTCACAAACACACCTGCATGGGTTTCCCTATCTTAGTCACACAGGAGGTCTCCAACCTGAAACTTACATCTGTGTGTGTGTGTGTGTGTGTGTGTGCAGTGGGTGACCAGGGGAAGCCAGTGAGAAAGAGAGTACCCAGTACAGTAGCATCGCATAGCTTGACATTCAAATGGAGTCAGAAGAGACGTCTTTCCATTCTGAAAATAGCAGCGCCATCAGAACCAGTAAATCAACAGACCAGTTCTTCATCACTTCGGCTCACCTGTCACTGCTCTTGCTGTTGCTGTACTGGCAGTTCCAGGCATTATGGGATGCAAAGTTGTGAAAAGGAAACCAAGAGCAACAAGAGGAGTAAGTAGAAACGGAGAGCTCAGAAACTGAGGTATTGAGCAGATGCCTGTACACAAATACACGTTTGCTCATCACTTCTTATGTTACTGAGAGCTGAAATCAGGTCAACAAATAGGTCTAATTGGGGATTTTATGTTTAATGTACAAAATGTGCCGTGGAATAGGTGAAAAGGGTGAATTTATTCTGAAAAATGAATTCACTGCTCCGCTGTATGTGTATTTACTGTGTTTAGGGTGCTCATCCAGTGGACTGTCTGTTGTTCAGTTTGTGACTTTGATTGTTAAATTATTTCATGTGTGACTAATTGGATTTTTATAAATACTTATAATACTTGTGTCCTGTGCTTTAAGACAGTTGATCCTGTAGAGCATGAGCACACAATATGTCGTGTACAACAAATGCTTTACATTTGTGTATTTGAAATCAGACATTTTTACCATTCATGACTGACTTAAAATGCTGGTGTGTATTCATATTGCATCATTTAAATGTAATGGATTTGAATGTAAAACTGTTGCATTTTACAGAGCTGATCACTGATATACAGCATGATGCCTAATATATTATTTATAAACATGTGTAAACTATCTCTTGCAGAAAAAGCAGAGAAGAAATCGTAATTTTTTCAATGTTAAGTCCCACATTTCACGTGTTAAGTGTCAGCACATATGCCTGTATGTGAATTTATCATGTGTTTCATGTAATGAATTCACAAGGCTATTTTGTAATTAAAATAAAATGTAGTTACATGCTCTGATTATGCTTTGGTTCAATGTCTGCCACATATCATGCTCTTCTGTCTTTCATTTTTGTTTCTCTGAGATGAACAGACTGTATTCAGTTGAAATGGTGACAGAAGTTAAAGTTACAAGTTACCTTTAGAGAAAACATTTGAAACACACAATATAAACATACATAAGCGTTTCTAACCAAAGCTTTAAAATAATAATAATTTAATGTGACCATAGAAACACTTCTAACATACAACTAACATACTGTAGGTTTACAAGATATACTGTGTATATTTACATGTAGTTCATTTTTACATTGTGTTGTGTTTTAACGTACACACTATTTGTCAACAGAAAACAGCAGAAATCAATCTGTATACAAATCCATCTGCAATCATTCATGTTTCCTGGAAGTGGTGAATATGAACAAATGACGTTGACACAGAATGATTATAATATTCTGTACGTGCAGTTGCTAGTTTATCAGGTTAACCTAGCTAAAACTACATCTGTCTCATACAACAATACAATAAATCCTCCCTACATAAAAACTGTAATATTCAGTTTTCTTGAGACTGTTTTAGAGAGGTGTTGATTCAACTTTATCTTCTTTTGTGGTGCCGGTGAACTGTGTCGTCTTATACTGAGAGGTGTTTCAATCATTTTGTCCACCCACTGAGCGTAGCTTCTTATCAAACTGGCAACAGAATGTGATCTTGTTTTCTTCTTTGCTTTGATTGTATATGTGGCAACAGTTTTAAATGAAAATGTGTTGATACAGCGTTTGTTTGATATGGTTAATTAAACTTAACCAGTGTTAATTGTATTTAATCAATCTAGACGTGTTCATTTACTGCCCTTTGTTTTACTATAACAGTAGTTTATGATTTATAAATTAATAAACACCCCCGCCACACACTCACACACACACATATATACATGTATATGTTTGAAATAGTCATTCATTGTGTTTAAATGCATTCGCTAATGGAACTCTATTTTTATGTTGTATTGTATCATAGACAATAAGACTCCAACAAGAAGCTGTCTTTCATTAAAATTACTTATTCTCATTTCAAAACTGTAACGCTCTTTCTGTCTTTCTCCCTCTGTGTCTCTGTCAGTGCTTGCGGTCAGGTCTGTGGTATTTTTGTGGTCTTTTTGTTTCAGAGACGAGATGAAGAGCTCAAAGCTGAGCGGGGCGATAGCATCTCAGTGAACACTGCGCTGTCTCTCCTCTCTCCAGAACACAGGAAAGGGTCTCGCACACTCCCTGAGACCCGCACAACCACCAGCTCAGTTGTTTCTTTACACACCTCAAGTCGCACAGGTGTGCATGTGTGTTGCTTGAGTGTGTGTGTGTGAGAGAGAGACAGCAAGAGACACACAATTTGCTGTGAAACGGCTTTGTAGCTCATAATTTAAGATTATAACAATAAAACTTGTTGGCACGTACTGGAGGCAGTTCAATAGAAACTGAATGTGATGCAAGTTTACGCTTCAAAGGTAAAAGGAGAAACCAAACTCACCTACTCATCTTCCGCCAAACACAATATTGACAATGGATGTACAACACCCACTTCCAAATCTCTGTTTCTTTTCTCTTCCATACACATGCACAGAACGCTTTCAGATGGATGACACAACACTACAAACACTTGGAAACAAACACACACAGTGTTTGGCCTCTAGTGTTATTCCTGCTGTTGCAAAAAATGCCCTTGAGCAAGGTGTCATTTATCTCCGGGTAACTCCACCTTTTGGCACTTATCTGTATGTACAGGAGGCACTGAATCGTTTTCTTTATTAGTAGTATTAGTACCAGATAATACAATAACTTATATTTCCTATAAAAAGAAGAGTCACCACTTGAAATTATTGGTACAATGTACAATTTTATTGATTTAAACTTGACAGTGTTGTTTTCTTCAAGACAGATGTGTAAACAAAATACTTTAAAATACAGTGAAAGACAAAAACACAAATACAGAAGAGAGCAAAAAGCAAATACTGTACTTCAATTCAGCTGCTTTGTGGTGCTTTATGTATGTAAATAAGCAGATTAGGCTAAAGCTACTGCCCTGTTTTGTGCTGACGTAATAATAAAAACCAAAGCTACAGATCACAAACCTGCAGAATTGAAAAAGCACCTGGATAAATGATGAAGTCATCTGCATATTGATTATTGACGAAATATATTATAGATGAAAAGTCACAGCACAGAACTTGGTGGGGCACTGGAGCTGTCTTGTAATATATGTAACCAAAAACAGTCAGTATATCACAATATGTTGCATGTTTGCTGCTGTTGAAAACATACAACTCTTCTCTGACTGCGTGCACATATAGAAACACGACGTGTTGTTAGCAGAGTAGATCTTCAGGGTGAATCATGTCCTTCATGCTCCGCTGGACGTCGGCTCAAGTGAAGCACTTCAGCCACTGCAATCACGGGAGCAAGCAAGACTTTTTATTATTCGTAATGCCTCTGATTTGAGCACATACTGTAGCGGTTTTACTTCAACCTGAAAACATTTCGTATGGTGATAAATATCACACATGCAATAAATGTTTTCCACATAAATATATAAAATTACACACATAAGTTCGTACTTTGAGTCAGACATAAGCTGTAGATGCGGTGCTTGAGGTCATCTACCTCTTCCTTAATGGAGAAAAAGAAAAGAATGAGATTAAAGTATTGGTCGGAATGAAAAATTACAGTTATTTTCACCATTTATAGTATCCACTTACTTCACAAAGCGGTGCCGGCATTTTTTGGGTAGCCCTATAAGCAAGAATGTGTTCAAACAAAAGAAAACACTTCAGAGACTCAGTAAAATATTTTTTTTTACTAAAACACTAAAATGTCAAAGCCGTTTGAATACTTTTACAACCTCTCTTGGGCATAATGTGCTGACTCACTTGCCATGAATTTCTGCAAAAGGCGTGCTTTTCCCTACCTGACTGCACATTATTTAGAGCATTAAACTGGAGGACTACTCACTACTGAAGTAGTACAGTGTGCAGATGAGAGCTAGAGCCAGGGCCGCAAGAAGTCCAACCAACGGCCACAGAATCAGAGACCCGCAGCCATCTGGAGAAAACACACCACATACACAGTACATGGTTTTATTTAAATGTATTTATATATTGTTGCCTTGTAGCCAGGTGATATAATCAGTACAACCTGTTTTTTACTTTGTCTGTACAAAACTACCTCTTCTATTGCATTGACATCCTCGCAATCTGGTACAGAGCCCCAGATTTATACCCGGTTACAATACATATATTTACAGATGAAAGTGCTTATACAGTGTGAGTCAAATTTGAAGGCAGCAGAGCTTCATACAAATCACACCCCCCCACAAACATGTGCGTACAAGTGCTCTTTTTCTTTTACTGCAAAAATCCTTTATAACTTACCCGGTGAAGAATTCTTCTTAGAGCAGCGACAGACTGACTTGACTGGTGGTTTGGGTTTTGTCACAGGAGGTGATGTTGGAGGGATCACTGTCAGATGAAGACATAAAGACAAGTGATAACTAAACAGCTAGGAAGCAAGAACGTAAAGAATATTTTAAAGACAGATTAAAGGAGAGCAATTTTTGACTTGACTCTATTTTCCATCTTTATCCATCATAAAAAATTATCCTGACCAGGATCTCCTCAACAAAATGTTGTTATTCTCTCTACAAATACATCATGTATGTTGTTTGTCTGCATGTAACTCTCCAGTACAGTCCTGTAGGCCAGCGGACAGTTTTTCTTCTTTTCCAGCTCAAAGACATTCACATATTGATGAATAAGCTCTACACACGTATCCAGATCGATACGAAACACTCAACTATGTGATTTTCTTTTTATTCATGATCTGGAGACTTTTTGTTACTCATTTTACTCTACATTCAGTTTGTTGTTGATGTAGACTGGCAGCACCAGACGGTCAAAAAGAAGTGCTGAAACACAATCCAAAATAAATGGACTATAATAACTCTCATGCACACCTGTTACATGTGTACATCAACCGCTGTCATTGTGTTGAGTGCTACTGAGGTTGTTTGGAAAGTCCACTAACTGCGATTGTATTGGACCGCTGGACCCAAGTAAGCAAGACAAAGTGGAAGAAGCTCGGTAGTGAATATTTTGGTCGGAACAAATAACTCAGTGAGATAATAGACACATTTTAAACTATTACTACTTCTTTTTTATCTGTAAGTATAATATAGATGACTTTTTTAAAGGATAGTAGACAGTGGAGAGTTAAACTGAAGGAAACATAAGAGAGGGGGACGTGAGACAACGTTCCCTGGATGAACTCAAACTGGGGACCCCGCAATTGCACGGTACATAGTGGCATATCATTATTTGAAGTCACAATCTTCATTATACAAAATAGTTTAATATATTGTGTAAGACGTCATAATGCACCAGATTTGAATGCAGAGGTCTGATTCAGGTCAGGCATTTGGCGCCTTAAATCGTTTACTCGGACAGATGTCGGCCTGCTGAAACTCTCACAGCCGCTTGATATTCATTAGCACTTGATATTTAACTGCTGTAAATGAAGCGCTTGAGATTTCAGCATACAAACCTCCTGGCCGAAGAAGAACCCCAGGCTTCCACATTTCTGTGTTTTTCCTGTCCCTAAGAACGCAAGAATAAATCCCCGCGTCCTCTTCGGTCACATTGATGATGCGCAGTGCAAAGGATACGCCGCTCTTCCTGCTTAACTTGAACCGTTTTGTTTCCACGCCAGCCCCATAGGTAGCACGGTCAGCGTTGTTGCATTTGCCCAGGAACTGAACTTTGCTGTGGTTGGAGATACTGCGGAACCAGAAGACCGAATCACAGGAGATGTTCATGCAGTCACACTCAATGGCCTCTGTACTGAAGAGCTCAGGATAAAGAACGTTGGCGGCTTCTTGTTGCATGATCTGGCTCAAACCTTGGAGTGGAAATAGAGAGACGTTTGAGATTTCAGCAGAAGTATATTGAACAACTCCTACAGTCCAGTATGGGAGTTTAGGGTCATACATAGTTAACTGTTAAAACACGACAATTAAGTCAACACCCAAGAATTGTGTATCTTCTCAAAAGGGGTTACTCAGTCTTGTTTTGATTTCTCAGTCCGTTTGGTGTTTAGAAAGGTTTGAGGAAAAACCTTAAGCAGCAGTGCATGTGCAGGACTCCGCCTTAACATGATTAAGACTAATCACAAAGTAAAAGCACATACAAGTAATCGTGTCTCAGGCAAGGTAGAAGAAAGTACAAACGGAACTGGCAATATGTTATAGAAACACTCCAACTATCACCAAAGAGTGTTGCAAGAATGGAAATGAAGCCAAACTATGAAGAAACCTCTTGTTACATATTTCAAACGCTGTGAATGTGACATTTTGAAATTGTTATATGGGGAGACTGCTTTAGCATTCATGCAAGGTTTAAGGGATGCCTTCTTTGGAAGAGTTATTTCATCTAATTTTAGAATCAGTTCCAATGCCTATTTTCTGTGTTTTCGAGTCAGGTATGTCGGCATGTGCCTGTTGCAATCACCAGTCTTATGAAATATCTAAAAATAAGTGGAAATTCAAAGGTTTCCAGTGTGGAAAGGTCAAGGCTCACTGGTATTAGAGTCTTTTGGAAGATCATTTCGTTCTTCTCTGTATGTAAATGCAAAATTGCACGATGTTCAAACATGCATCAAATCGATTTTATCTTTGTCCAATGAGTTGCGTTATACAGCACAAACACAATTCATTTCAATGACTTGATAACGCTGCAATATTAGATAAAATCATAAAATGTAGAAATAAAATTGACACTGATATAGTCCTACCACAGAGCACAAACAGGTAGTGTTTTGTTACCTTCATCATTTATCATCACTGCACCTTTAACCCAGATTGTACACATATTGATGTAATTATATAACAGTACCAATAACTTATACCGGTATAATTATACAATTCTGAGATATAAAATTATAGTAACTTCACTGGCAGTTTGATCATTACAGTTTGAACAAATGAACCAAAGGCTACGGCGTTGAACTTGGTCTGTTTAAACCGTCCGTCTCATCTATCCGACTATTAAAGACAAATCTCACCTTTCAGCAGAAGCTATGGTTAGGACTGTATTTGATGAATGTAGACAAGTTAAGTTTGTTTTGTTTAACATTAAGCGAGCTTCAGTTTAAGTAGACGACACATCCCTCGCTACAGGCCCCTGACTGAGTTATGATGTTGAGAATGCCGGATGCCAACGACAACATGAAAGCAACAAACAGAGAAACCTAATGGTATTACCTGATGTCCACAGCGATACTGTCAACAGTGTCCATGCCAGTGGCAGCAGGCTCATTTTGTCTGGTCGCCAGAGTGTGTGTGTGTGTGTGTGTGTGTGTAAGCGCAAGTGTGTCTTGAGTGGTAGCTGAGGGACGGTGACTTTCTTTTCCTGCTATCTATCTGTCAGAGATGATGGGAGGATCTGAGCTGACAGGGCCCTGAGTCGACAAGGTAACACCCCAATGTGACACACACAGGGCCTATCAGAGTGGGCCGTGCACCAGCCAAGGGATTTAAACATAATATACACACACACACACACACACACAATGCTGAAAAAATTACTTAATTTGAAATGTGCATAAAACATAAGAGAACTGACAAAAAGGGCACCATATAAAGCATAAAAAGAAAGCTAATCATCTGATTCTGACATTCTTGACCGCATTCACTTATAAGAGTGTGTACCAACAAGAAACAATTGTGTTTCCATCTCAGAGATGCGGGTTGTTAAAGGGAAGCGAAAGATTCACTTCCACATTTATGACATACATACAGTGATCATGAGAAACAGCTGAAAAAATGTGGTACCACATATCAAGCCATAAACACGTTGTGTACTCACAGAGCAGCAGTTTGCAGTGCTGTGGTCTCTGCCCAGGTGCATGACCTAGAGCTCAGCAGAGTCCTACATACACAGCTTCATGCCTTACTGCAGAGCACAGCAAGGGAACACCAGTGTACGAAGCCTAAACTTCAGGTATTAACTGGAAATGAAGGATCAGTGAAACAAACCCTGATCCAGTGCTGTAGATTATTGTTAAACAGGTGTGTGTATACAGCTTCTTCAGTTCTTTCTTATAACTTACTTATTTAAGTTTGCATTAAGTACGGGGCATAAAGCGTATCAAGGCACACGTTAAGAAAGCACAATGACAAAACCCTGCGAGACATTTTGCAAAACAAATCATATAAATTGTGAATATTCTCAACTCTATTCTGTGATAAGGTCAATTTGATTCAATTCAATCAGGAAAAAGTTTAACAGTGAAATAATTCATTCTCAATCATTTCATCAGACTGAATATATTTCTCAATTATTTTAACAAAGTGAATGTTTCTATATTTAGTATGACGTTTTTCAAGTTGAATTTTAAAGAAACCGCCCTGAATTTCTTCAGTTGACAATGAACTGTCCCCAACTCATTTCTTTCTTGTCGTATGAATGCTTAAATCAAACAAAATTGAGACATTCACTTTTTACATTTCCTATTAACATGGAAGACCCTTTCTGCACAAATCAATTAAAGCTGTAAAAAGTAGCAAGCTGTCTTCATTCTGCCCGATGTGAAAATGCACGGGTGACGGACTGACTGACTTGTTTGTTTTGCCAAATATCGGTCTGCTACCCAAAGGTACTTCAGGTATGCGGATATAAAACACAGCACAACCTTTACATTTCCAAAGCTGGAACTAATGAACGTTTGACATGTTTGCTTGAGGAATGACTTAGTTAACCGAACAGTTAACCGAATATCAAAATTGTTGTTGATATTATAATAATATTATAATAATCGACTAATCGATTCGTTTTGGTACTATAATTCACAATGAATAGTTTTGGTTTGTAGCACTAAGTGGATATTCCGAACACTAAGGCTGATAAGATACACCGCAGTCTATTCGTCAACCCAAAATCATACCCACAGACACTCTGAGTAATTTTGCAATGACTTACGGAGGTACAATGCATTGGAAAGTGTCAAGGAGGCACTTGAGATTTCCTTGTAGTTGATATCTTACTTAAAAACCTAATATTAAGTACTTTACACCACATCAAAAGTAATATGTCCCAATGATTGGGCGTTATATTTTGTGGCTGCCATGCTAAAATGAGGACTGACAGTTCAAATGTCTGATTATCCCCAGAACTTCCTTGATAAAACTGATGAGCGCTTAAGTCATCCGAGTGGTGTTTGTGGATTGTTTTGTGTGTGCGTTAAAGGTTAGGGTGTAGAACAGTCTGGTGGGGGTCTTAAAGTGAGAGGATGTGGGCACCCCATAGCTCTACGGGGGTCGAAGACTCGAGCGAGACAGGGAGCGAGACCACAGGATTCTTTGAAAACAGGAGATCTCGGGGGGCTTCAGAGCTGCTCTTTACACATCGCTGAGCTGTCAAGCCTTTGTTGGTCTCTCTGCTCCGACGCTTTAAGTCAAAAGCTGCCGCTCATTTCATTTTTCTACTCCTCTGCCAATTTTGTTTAGTATTTTAGGAGGTTCAGGAGTTTGTTTGGTTCTCATTAGGAGTGCTTTAAACAAGTACTATTGTTGAGACCTCATTCAGAAGCTTTTCATCTTACAGCCTCTACAGGACTTCTAGAGCAGACAGTATCGACTGTTCTGTCACTTCTTTCAGTCACATTTTACTTTACTATCAACACTGGTACCTTGAACAGTAATCAAGCTGACATCTAAGTCTTTTTAACTATTATTCAACACACTGGCAAGCTGTTTCTTGCATTTTTTGATTACACTACTTTGGCTTGAATGCTGTGTTCTCCTGTTCCAGGAAATCTACAGTAGTCATTTTCACTCTTCAGTCTAGTCAGTCTTTCATGGATATTTAATCTTCAGGTCAGTTTGAGCATGTTTTGGCAGGTTTTTAATGACGCCTGCATAAAGAGGAGTTCCGTAAATATTAGACTGTTGTGTTAGTCCTGCAAACATAAATCCCTTTTTCGAGAAAAGTAGTTTTTTAACAAAGCCAAACTAGCCCACTGTTCTAACTCATAAAGCTGCCTACGCTAGAAATTTGCATTTCACTAGCTGATAATGTTTTGCTTTGGTCCACAAGGCACCTAGTTGATATTCAAAGAAAATAGAACTCAGAGCTGTGTGAGTAGAGTAGGTGTGGCAGGAGGTAGGAACAGGTACGATGCGCCAAAAAGATCAACAGAGGTTCGTTGAGTATTTAGACTAGTTATAATGAGACTATGTTACACTATTTTAGAATCTTAAGGACCTATTTAAAACAACTATGATGTTTTGAGTGGTCAAGAGGATGGTTGGAAATTGGATTTAATTGCAACAACTTTACTTTGCCTCTTTTCAGTCTCCTTTACGGACCATGAACTGCCTTTGTTCAGTTCATCACAGACTGCATCTGAATATGAAGTCTGAACATGAAGTTTGTAAAGTGCTGTCCCCCTTTGAACTTGCACCTGTCTGACCCCAAACACTTTGTGTTGTTTGGATGTGCAAATACATCCATAACACATGCACATGCAGACAATGCACAGTAGACGGAGGAAATCTCTCAGCGCTCTTCTGTTTTTTTGTTTTTATGTGCTGCAGTGTGCAGGCTCAGAATTCGATATATTTTCATTGTTCCATTATAGTCGACATGCGTGAACCTCTTCTTTCAGCCTATGAGCCTCTGAGTGAAAGCACACAGAACTTCAAAAGAAATGAAATGACTGAGCTTCTACCATTTGTGGGATTTTATTTGCTTTACTGATGCTCTGAATGAAGCTCAACAGCGCCAACCACAGGCTGCTAAAGGGATCACAGTCTATCAAATCCTTGCCAGAAGCACAGATGCATAATCAAACATAATTTAACTTATTGACGTGCGCAGAGGTCAAGAGGATTTCTTGATCATTTCAAATGATAGGCAAGTAAAATAAGAGGTCTTCAATAGTACACCCAACAATTAATAACAATGTGCGAATGAATTCAATCAAAGACATCATTAAGTGTCGTAGTGAAAAATAAAGCTATTATAGTTGTGGATACGTATGAGAAACCCCTCCAAACACTCCCAAATAAGAGGACTTCATTCAGTCCTTAAAAACACAAAATGACCAAACATGGCTAGCCAGCTAGCACACCTATGGAGAACACTTTTGGGCAGTCAGAGCAGATAGTGAAAACTGCTTTGTTAAGGCTATAAAGATTACTTTAATATACACAGTTCTTGAGATTTTCAATGTCATGTTCTTGATGACTTCACGTTTTGCCTACATGTCAGCAGCTCAAAAGACAAGAGAGTTAAACTGGGTCTTTTGAGTTTAACAGCCCAGGATGGAGTCGTCCCACAGCTTCTCCTCCTCTGTCCTGGTGTCTACTTTCTCTTTCGTTTTCTTCTTGTCTTTCCTGTATTTGGGTCTGGCTGGCTCATCCTGTCCACCGTCCCCCTGCTCGACATTCATTTCAGCCTGAATATGCACTTCAGTCTCTTTTCTATTGTCTATCATGTCCTCTGGAATTAAATTGTCCATCACCCTTTCCCCTCTTTCCGCCTCACAGTCCTCTTCCCGGGATTTCTTTTCTCGTCTCCTCCGCTTGCCATGATTTTTTCGCTTCTTTTGCCTTTGCTCTTCCTCTGACTCTCCAGAGTCCCCTCTTCTCCTGTCCCCCGACTCATTATCTCTTTCCCTCCTCCGTCGCTTCCTCCTCTTCTCCTCCTTGTCTGAGTCCTCATCTCTCGCCCTCCTGTCTCTCTCCCTCCTTGATCTTCCAATCCTCCTCTTTTCTCTGCGCCCGTATTCACTGTCATCACTGTCACTTGTGCTGCTGCTATAGGAGGACGAATACGAGGAGGAGTAAGACGATGAGGTAATATACGAGGAGGAGCTCGACTGCTTTCTGCGCCTCCTTCTCTTTATGGGACGACCAGGGAACAGTGGAGAGTCTGAGCCTGGGAGGACTGGAGGAGGGCAGTTATAATCCCAGCCATGGCATGGCCGAGGAGGGCCCTGAAATGGAGGACGCCACCCTTCAACTGGGTTGTAACAACCAAGGCGGGAGTGATGAGGAGGGTTAGAGATGGGAGGGAAGCTTGGCATAGGTTTGTTCAGTTCTACGATATCCCCCTTGCTTAATACTTCCTCTTCTTCATCTTCATCACCCTCATTTTGTGTGTCACCTGGAGGGAGCACTTGATTGGCCTTGGGGGTGATTCCACGAGCCTTCTGAACCTGAATGTAATCCGACAGTTCATCTGCAAATGTGCTGTACACTTTTTGTTGGGATTTGCACAGGTCAGTGACCTTCTTCTCCCTGGTCAAGAACATGGAAACAGGAATTACGTTGCTATTCAATTGAGTAATAAATGTTGATGTCAAATTGACATTCTTTTTACCACGAGAGCAGAAAAACAAAAGATGGTTTTGTAATACCATCAGCTTATCAAGGTTAACTTAACATGTCAAACACTCCCTACTTGCATCCAGCACACACAGAGCAACATGACCAACCAACGGGGTTGTATGATAAAAGCAGAGGTAGTTCACATACTAAATACCTTTTGACCTTCAAGGTCTTCATCATCAAACATTCATCATCACATGAATCTTGCAATATTCAGTGAGTTTTCCTTCTTATACTTTTCTTGTCCCATATCCTGCTGGGGTTGGTTGTGCACACTACATGTATTTATGTAAAGGAGGTACATAAGACGGCCATGGGACACAATTAATGCGTGAGCTGAAAACCAAAACATGAGCTAAAAGCTGCACAGAGCTGCAGAGGTTAGGTGATAATACTCAGTGTAGCAGAGATTAAATTTAAATGCAGTATAAATTATGACACAATGACAGTGGTGTACTTGTCAGAAAATTCTTACCTAATCAGGTGTTTGTTTCCCTGCATGTGGGCCTGGTACATCTCCACAGAGTTAAATTGCACACTACACATTTGACACATCAGGGAGTTGGCTGTAGACAACAGGAAGTGGGTGAGATTGGAAAGGAGGGAAAATAATGGCTTTTAAGCACTCAGATATAAAGCTCCCTTTGCTTTCTTCTAATTCTAGTCAGTTTCAAACTCACGTCAAAATAATAGTATTTGTTAAATATCACTTTTGTATTTGGGGGTTTCCAGGCCGTCTCTACAAAGAGACGTCATACAGCCTACAACTGAAAGTGAAAATCAAGAAAACGTTGCATGAGACCTGAAGTTAACATTTTGTGTTACACCTACTTGCTAATCTCCTACCTATCTCAAATTGTTATTTTTTTTATTTTCTTCATTGTTAGTACTGGGCTTTCATGCTGTTGCCAGCTTCTACTGATTGTATTTGTCACCTTGCATCTTAGATAGACTTGACACTGGCAGATAGATTATGTCTAACAGAGGACAAATGTGCCTCAAGAAATATTTTTCTTCGCATCAATATTGCCTCTTAAAATACACTCAATATCGCAATGTGCAACTGTGCAATTTTACTATAATTCTTGGGGGGTGCGATGCCCTTTGTATTATACTGCTGTGCTGAGAGGCAGGACCTGTGTTACCTTGTTGCACGTCGTCACCAAGCTCTTTGAGCAGGTCCTGTCTGGCCTGATTCCTCTGGTGTTTACGTCCATTGTAGTGCTGCAAAGCCATTTGGGGATTGTTGAAGGAGGCAGCACACAGGGCACAGTACTTGTCAGGGTCCTTCAGATCAACCTCTGTGCTGGGGGTAGTTGTGGTGGCCGTTGGGTCCAGAAGGGGCTCAGTACCACCCTCTGGAGCTGATTTCTGGTCAGCATTAGCAGAATCCAGAGTCACACTTGGTAAAGTGCGCACCTCTGTGTACCTGTCTATACCTGCAACAAGAAATGATTGATTTAAGTTAATTTGCGTTTGACCTTCTGAACTCAAGCAGAACCTGAGCAGATAGTTGAGTCATACTGTCAACACAGTTCACTGTTTCTCACTATAATTCTTTTCCATTACACAACCCACACTTGCCTGGGGGCTGAAGACCTTGTTTACGAAGATTTTTTGTATGGACTTTGCCTTCATAGTGTGATCTTGCCACCACGTGGGAACTAAAGACCATGTTACACAGCTCACAGAAATGGTCCTTATCAGTAGTCATGGTCTGCTGCAAAAAACAGGAACAAGACAGGCTTGTCAAGAGACAGATATTTGATCCCAGACATAGTACGGAAACTGATCAGTGAATAAGTAAGAAAATAAGGAAGATGTCTTAGGTAATCTCAAGTTCTACCACATCTTTTTAATATACTCTCCACTGCGAGTTATGGTTGTTTGTATTAAGTTCAAAATGTTCATGTTGGCACTAGCGTTTGGGACCTCACTCTAACACCTCCCCCTACGTGATCATATTCTATTGAGAAGGACATTAGGGCACTAAAGCTATGGCCCTTAGACGCCTTACTGTTAGATGCTTGTAGCATTATGGTTTATGTTCATTCCTCGTTACACTCGTTGTTCAACGTTACAGATTAAGATTGCACCTAAATGTGTAAAGAGAAAAATCTCTGAATGAGCGCTAACCTGGGGTCCTGTGAACTCTTTGTTCATCTTCTCAGCTCTCTTGGCCTGCAGGTACACCCTCAGCTTCTGAGCATGTTTCTTGCCCTGCAGCAGGGGGACACGGTAGACATAATTATAAAGGATCCGACCTTGTGAGGTAAATAAAACTGCACCACAGTTCCATGACTAGTCCTTGGAAAGTAGCACACACCTCATAGTGGGACAGCCGCTGAGATTCAAAGAGCAGCACAGCCTCACACACATGGCAGTAGTCGTCAGTGAGGAGACCCTTCAGTAGCTCCTCTTCACTCTTGTCTCCTGTGTGGCAGAATATACTGTCACCGTTACAATTAAGCAACAGTGAATCCAGTGGAAGACTATTTAAGCATAATAAACAAATAACAGGCTATTAGTATATATTAATATACTGATTAGTATATTACGTTCATTTGGGAGATACTTTTGTCCAAAGCAACTTACATTTTCTCACAGAAAAAAAAGTTAAAACTTTTTTATGTTGGCTATATGTAAAATACAAACCTATAATCGATAATACATAACTACAGCTCTGTGCAAGAGCTACACTACACATTCCGTTTTTGTAGTCTGCACAGCACAAGACGATAAAAATAGTTTTTCCTTTAACACTTACTGTAACAACTTCCTGTAAACTTTTATTTTATTTTATTTTTTTAAATATACAGTAAGTGCCGAGAACAGGTGTAGGCCGTCTTTGAGGACATTTATAAATTCTACTGAATTCCACTTATTCAAGATGCACCCACCCCCTTCAACTGTATTTAAAGCAAGACTTTATCCATTATATAACATTATATATCATTTATCAAAAGGATTCTTTGGGACAGCAGTAAAATAGGAGGTTCCTTCCATCATTACATTTCACAAAATCCCTAAATTGCAGTAAGAATTGCTACTTGGACTATTCCCACTCAACACTAACCTCTTACAGTACTATGTGGAAATATCTCTACAGTAAACACTTTTAACATACACTGCTACCATGTGAGAAAATCGTGGTTTCATGCTTGACTGCGTTCATTCTGCTTGTTCGATGTCAGCTACATATTCATTTTCCCTGCACTTCTGCATTCATGCAACCTTTGATTGCAGTAAGGGGTCAGCCAGTTTGTCCTTATGGCATCAATTAAGTATATCATGATCTGCTCATTTTCATTTGAAACACGATTATTAAGCACTCAAAAATTCAAAACACCTTACAACCACACTGTGGATGAGCATTATTCATAATAGTTCAGCTGTGGGGGCTAGGATTTGGTTATGTGCCCAAACTGTGAAGTGTGAGTTTCATTTGTAGAGATTCTATTAAAATGACGTCAATAAATAGGAACTCAGGTATTATTGTGAAAATCAATGTTTACATGCTCACAGCCAATAATTAATACATGTTGAAAATTGAAAAATGACATGGTTTGTTGTGTGGTTTGATTCGGTATACTGTATTGAGCTAATCATAGGACATGACTGATGAATATGCTTTTATGGCTGGTGGTGACTGAGACTGAAAATGTGTGACTAGAGCTGAAAGATTGATTGATTAATCAATTAGACAGTCGACAAAAAAATATTGGTTTTCAATAACTTAAAAAAATATTGTTAATTCAATATTATGTGGATCAATTGTCACTGATAAATCATTGACCAAGTTATAAAAAAATAACTGCTATATTAATCAATACCGAAAATGACCATCAAGTGCAAAACTGAGGTTAAGAAAAATAAGGCATTGGAATTAAGGACTATAGGATACTTTCAAAATGTCTTGTGTCTCAATACTGATAGTGTACATAGTGTACTGGCAGAATATCACCCACCAACTTACTTAACTCCAAGGTAATGCAATAAGACAATTAGTAACTAAAATACAGCATTTCCCTCTGTATCTATGTAAAATAATACCTACAGCTCAATTGTTCTAAGGACTGCCATGGGTAAAACAATATATACACACTTTGATAGATACTGCCCGAAATACCCATGTCTGCTGATACATTGCAAATATTGTACTTACCAAATGATAATCACAGTAGCAGTTAACAAGAGAACAGAGATTGTAGGTACTGTATCTCAAAGTATGTGTACAATGTTTGAATAGGAGAAAATATTTTCTGCTCACACCCTTGTCTTTTTGTATTCTACTGATGAGCGAGGGACAGATGGCACATTTTTTTTTAGGTCAGACTGAATGACACTTTAGCTGGTGAGGTCTCAGATCCTTCAGAGAATACTAGCTACATATTTAGATTGTACAGGTTTGCCAAGTGTTTTGCTTTGTTGCAGTAAACTGCATTGACTGATTCACTAAGTGTTGACGAAGCTGTCAAATATTGCCAGAGAGAGGATAAAATAATGTCACCAACAAAATGGTATTATTTGGCAGCCTCCGCTACTAAAAGAACATGTTAGCTTCCCAACCAGCTCACCTTAACCACTGGTGTGTGGCTAATTTAAACGGCCAATAGGCTGTTTGGGTCAGGGATTGAGTTTGCAAACAGTCGCTGGCAAGACAATTAACGTTAGCAACTGGCCAACCACTTCCGGACCTGGGAAATCGAGCAACCACTTAACTTTGTATGGCTTCACGATCAGGCTGGTCTAAGAATTACAGGGCGTTTTGGTGGGCGATTACCTGTTACGAGTCATGTACGCACGGACCGGTATAAAACATTGAGCCACTCCTAAAGTTACACAGTTGACATTAGCGTATTTATCTAAGGAGCTAGCTCATTCGATTGTTGAGCTGGCTAGCCAGTTAGCTAAACAGCTAACGGTGGCTCGGCAGGTAACGCCAGGACGCCATACGGCTGAATTTTCACGTTCTAGACAAAACTCACCTTCAACCTGGGTACTATCTATTTTAGTGTTTATTACTTTGTCAGCATCTGTGAGAGAAGCCGCGTTAGGGGTACTAGTAGTGTTATTTTGAGCGTCTGACTCCGCAAGCAGCGGAGTACAGACATTTCTGTCGTCCATCTTTTTCCCTAGTTGTTTGGTGCATGCGCAGTAACGTCCTAGTACTAATGGCGTTTGCTTTGACGGAGATTCCATAAATTTATTGGGCTACTCTATGTATTTCAAATAGTTTTGATTTCATGTGATGTACCTCAAACCTTCATATTTTCAAACTAGTGAATACAGTGTTGAAAGTTTTGTAAATGTTTAGAATTTTACAATTTTAAAACTTTGTTGTTGAACTGTGGTCTCCCCATGAAAAATCGAATTGAAAAAATATCAAAATATATATTAGATAAAAGACAAATAAATTAAATTAAATTAAATTAAAACTAAAAAAAAACAAAAACATCTTTTTTCTTACAATTTCCGGTGTATTTTATTTGAGTTTTTATCTATGGGTTTTTATTTGTTCTATTCAAGCATCCCAGTAAGCCATGACAGGGAGCCAGCATGCACAATGCCAGGACCCTGAAACCGAAACAGCTAAATGGAATTCAGCCGTCATGAATTTTATTTTTTGCTATTTCTACAACATCTAAGGTTCACACTACAAGCCATAGACAACCAAAAATGAAAAAAAACATTCATATCAAAATAGATACTTTATTACAGGACATGATAACTTCAACATTTGTTTGCCACAGGGAAAATCCATGTAATGCTGGAAAACAAATTTACAGACAAATATAACAAATAGGCAAGATCATGGATCAACATAAAGTTGTTTCACGTCAAGATGAGAACACTGAATAAGAAGGTCACTCAGTAGAAAAGTAATGTAGGGTGGAAAGCTGTCACTTTCTCTTCTGGAGCTCTCTGGCTAAGGCATCCAACTGTGAAGAGTGACACAGTATAACACGAGAATCAGACACACTATACTCAGTACACTTAATGTGCAGCTATAGTTCAATGTTTGGCATAATGTCAATAGGGTGGCATCTGTGCATGTGTTTGTGAGCAAACACATTCTTGTAAAGATAAAAAGACAAACATGGTACTTTCGCCAGAGATTCCCTGTAGAGTAGATGATGTGATTAGATTACCTTGTTGCAAATGTGTATACTAATATAATAGCTGAGTTACAATGGTCATATTAACACCACTGGTGTGTTAATCAGATTTGTATTTTCTAAATAAGGCATTAACTATTGATCAGCTAATGACTTCATTACCATAACTGGTTAATAAATCCCTTTGATTACAGTGGGACATTAGGCATCTCAGATGCCTTTCATGTCTGGGTTTATACAACCAGCATCCATACAGCACTGGATCGGGTGCCTTTAGTTCACTTACAAGAATGTTTCTCAGAATATTCCTCCTCTGGGGTCTCAAGTAGCTGCATTCTCCTGCCTCACACAGCTTAATCTCCTCTGAAATCTGAGAAACAGAGAGATTTGGAGCATGAGACAAGAGTAAAGAGGTAAATAATACCTTCATTCTCAACAGGAAATGCTCAGTGAATGAGAAAACTATGCACACACTGGCAAACACAAACACTGATCCCGACCTCTGACGTGCCAAAAGAGTCCAGCTCCCTCTTGCCTCCGGGGTACCAACCATGGGACCAGTGCTGGGCGTTGGACAGCTGAGCCCCCACACATAGAAGCAGCCCAAGCAGCAAAATCAGCCGAGAGACACACATGATATTCTCACCTAAAGGCAAAGATGGACTCTCAATTAGCTCTGACTATAAGTACTATACACTATAAATTGATGTAAATTCTACTTCCCATCAGTTGAAATTTGGAACAGTTTTTGTGTAGCAGAAAGTTTAAAAAATACATTTGAAAAGGCCTCCTTGATGTAGCTTTTCCTGCAATAAAAACTCAACAGACTGGACCATACTGTATATAGAGTAGAGGTGGTTGTCACCACAATTCTAATATCAAGACACTCAGGCTAAGACACAATAATGCTATGGGTTTTAATATTTGGCCTGAATTATTTTACCGTCATTTTGCTGAATAATCTTTTTTTTTTCTCATTTGACTGCAGTAAACATGTAAAATATAATTATACCATAATAATAATAATAACATTCTTTTAAAGCCAACATTCACTGATATTTGTTCTAATATTAACAATGCATATTTTAAACAGTACAGTAAAGCTATGTAGAAGTGTAAGTAAATGTCCTTACCTTAGTCTCAAGACTCACAACTTTATCACTACAGGTGTACTTCAGGGTCCCGCCAGAAGCTCACTCTGCTTGCCCTGCAGAGCGATATCTCACAGTTTCACAAGTAAATTACTGTAGAGATTCTCCTCCTCCTCAATATATATACCAGTCTAAAAGGCTCCCCTCCCAACGCACATCTCCATTATCATTCCCTAATTGCCCCACCCATCACTGACCCCTTTGGTCCCCTTTGTTCCCAGTGGTGAAATGAACAGTCCCTGGGGGACAAGAGGTCCAGAAGACATGGCCAATTCCAATTATCACCTGCAAACAGCACTGACACCCCTGGGATGATCATCAGCATCACCCATATCCATTTCCAAATACTGTCCCTCTGGCTGAATAACAGATTTAAGTCATTCAATTGACAGATTAATGACAAACAGTATCATTCATTAATACTTTTTCAAGTACACTGCAGCACACAGACTTAAGAAAACATCTTAAAAATGGAAAACGTCTGAAAAGTGCTCCTCACTGCATATATTCTATAGAGTGGAAGTAGAGTTTTGGAGAAGCTTCATATTGTATCTTAAATGTGTCAATGGCTCCTATAGTTTCTGGCTTCTATAGTCTGCCGACAATTATCTTTGACTAATAATAGTATTTAACTGTATTTCTCAGATCAAACAACAGTGGGTCCTTGTCAGAAGGTAAAAGTTCCCATTTCCTCTCTTTAATGACCTGATTTGACCACACTGACCCGTCACGTCCTCCCTCTAACCCGGATGACCCCTCAGTCAGGGGAAACACAGGGTCATCTGATGACAAGGGGAACAAACACTGTGGCTTCCTGATGACATCCGTCTCAATTACAGGAGGAAAGGTATTTGCTTTTCAGAACCAGTTCTTACACAGGAAGTGACTCAGTTCATCTGCCAGCTTGAGGGTTGTGACACAGGACTGTTTGGAGCACGGGATTGGTTGAAGCAAGATGACTCCAAGATGTGTGACTGATGAGACATGATCCCTGTTTCCAGACTCACCTGTCAATGTGACACCACATCCTCCCCTTCTCAGAAATCTGTGAATGAACAAATTTAACATACTGTATACTGATGGGGGGGGGGGGGTATATTGTTATATTGTTATCTTATTAATGTTTATATGCAAATCGTGTTGATAGTGCAGCTCAGGTCTGACCATTTTATTTTGTCCTGAGTTTTGACAGCATTAATACACTATTATAGTGTATGTATAACCTTTTACTGTCAAGCTCATTCAAAAAATGTTTTTTAGCTGAGTTAATGCATGAAAGAAACCAGCAGATCAAAGTTTTTCCTACTCCTCGATCACTCCGATTTATCACTGCAGTTTCATAAAGTTTAAGGACTCACAAGAGACAGATTTTTTTTTAAAAAGTGGTCAAACTTGAAGCACCAGATGCAGAGATATTCAAACTTTGAGTTTCTGGTATGAATCAAGCTCCAGAATCACTGGACCCTTCATTTCCCTTAATGCAACTTGATGCAGTCTTTTCCATAAACCTCCCTGGCTCCTAAATGCTCAATTCTGTCAATTTCTTCACCTTGTAAACACAGACTTTGTGTAAAAGAATTTAAATCTAAAGCCCAAGCTGAGGTAAATAAGCCTGATGATGTCACCAGGGTTATTTTTCCAAACATCCTCCAGAGCCACAGAAGACATCATACAACTGGCTGAGGTTCATTCAACAGCAATACTACCTTAATGTAAACGGAATATTCGTACTAAAATGTATTTCAGGCATTACTGTCTACAATACATTTTAACAGTAACCCTAACCGATTCCCCCAATGAATTATTCATTGGTGCAAAAAGAACATTAATATTTGATGGGGGTGAAGGGTTAAACACTGACTGAAAATCCTTCATGAGCAACACTCAGGAGGACTGCCTGATCTATAAGGTACATGAACGATTGGCAATTATTTTGCACCACTGTACCATTAGTCTTCATTGAGAAGTGAGCTGTAATGAGCATCAGGCTGCCCCGACTTGAAATGAGCAAAAACAATGTGTGAATGTATCTGAGTTGTCTGACATGTGATGTAAAAGCTCTTCTGTGTTCAACATTACCTTTAAAGACATAATAAATACGGACAAATGATAAAATCTCAAGCACTTTATTAGGTTTGAACAGTATCTTGTTTAGAAAGGCCATTTGGCATTATATAATTATATATAATTTTATCATATATATAATTATATATACATATATTCAAATGTTGAATAACAAAACACTAGAAACAAACATAGGCAAATTAAAAAACAGGATTTGCTTAAGACAATTCTACCAAATTAAAAATGGCCAAAACATTTCAAAATGGTCCCGATACAGTTCAATATACATCTTTTAAAAATAAAAAAAATAAAATAAAGAAGCGGGAAGAAGGAAATAAAATAAGCAAGGCAGTAGACAGGAATGAAATATAAATAACCTTACATTATGTACAAAAGGGAGTGGGCTGTGACCCCCAGGGAAAAAATGGTCCAAGGACAAAGTGAAAGAGGGAAAGGAAGCGATAAGGGGACAGCAGTGAGTGGAGTTGGATAGGAGACATAAAGGACATATAAAAAGGTGGAGAGAAGAAGAGCAGAGTTGGACTCTAGTCTTCCTCCAATCTGATGCTCCAGAAATGGAGACTTATTTTAATCCTGTGGGGCGTTCAAAACGCTCCACTGGGCCAAAGCTCCATGAATAAAGGGATGTGAAACAGGGACAACTGGTTCCTCTTAGTGATAATGCAATAAAAGACACAATTGTATTTGTTGTGGGAAAAATTTAGGAATTTCTGTTGAACATTCGGGTATCCATAATTGATTACTTGTCATGGATCCCACATTGAAGTGATATGGAATGAAATGAAGCCGTTAAATCAAGATGGAATTGAATTAAAAAGTGACCTCAATGTTAGTTTGATCTGCACAATCAAGGACTCTACGTATGTGCGGGCTAGAGGGAATGTGAAAGGAAGGATGACTGACCCAGTCCTGGTTTTGGCCCCATCACTTCGTCATACAAAGAGGTTTGTCATCGGTCTGCAGGTGACGTTTGAGGGAAAACATGCGAGTTGGAAAAGGATAGCCTTTAGGATGACAACAGTTCCACCATATATTGTATGTAAAGTTATGAAAATTCCGTTTTTTTGGGGGGGGGAAATACCAGTGAGGCACTTTTACATTTACTGTAATAGCAAAATAGTGGGTCTCATGGGTTGGCACAGTGTCATGTTTCGCTGTCAAATTTGCAGTGAGACAAAAGATCGCATGATCCAAACACACACAATAAACCCATGTCATTTAAGCACAGACAGAATAGGCAAACAAAAAGCATCCCCTCCTCAATTAAAGACCCAATAAGTGACAAAGTAAAATGAAGAACATAATGGCACCTAACTAATAGTGCGGGCACTTGTGATGCTTTGGAACAAAAGAAGACCTGAAATGACAATGACGATGCACAAACAATGCCAACAATTTCAGTGACTGGTCAATTTAAAATATCTGCTACTTTAAGTCCCTGCAGGGGCCTTACAGGAGGCTTCGAGACCTGAAAGAGCTTATCAAGGGTTCAAATATTAGTTCCCGTACTCCAATATCAAGGCCATATCATCATTCTGACCTTACCTCTCATTTGGTTCTGTGTTTTTAAGGACTTAGCTTTTGGTGCAAATAGTGCATGAGTGTTCAAACAATCAACATTGACACAATCACCCTTCCTGAAAATTCAGCATGTACTTTTAATGATGTCTACTATCAATAAATTAAATTTGATTGTGCTCCTTCTTTTAATGAAAGTAATTACATATGGAGTGTTAGTGTAATGCATTAGAGTGATGTAAATTATGTACAAGTATGGGGCTGTTTTCAGTTAAAATCTAAATTTTAAAAAAGAATTTCTAATAGCATGACATTAAAATCTGTTAAAATCCGGGTGAGGCTTGGTATCTGGTGGGCGTTAAAATCATCTGAACATAAGTCAGCTGTGGAGGTGAACTCCAGCTGAATTTGATCAATTTGTAAATTTAAACAATCCTGGCATCACTCATTTCCTGAGCTGACAGAGTTGAGATCAGGACTGACCTGAAGTCCTGCAGTTAACTGACATTACTCATATTTCATTACAATCATAAAGGGCGTGGCCTCAATTGTGACCTCATCTAAAAAAAGAAAAAAAACACACTTTAGTTCAAGTCTGAGTGTCCTCACAGCACAGCCATTAAAAAAAATCCTAGCAAACATGGCACACCTCCAATATTAAAGTAACATCGTATCCGTCTTTGAGGAATATGTTAGCAACAGCATTCGAATAAAAAGAAACATTCTTCGACATCAATCAGTGTTCACCGTGGTGGGAAATAAAAGGGGATCATTCTTTAAAATAGTGACAGTACAGCGTAGTGATGTGAGCCTGCTATAAAAAAAAGAAAGAAGAAATGACAGTTAATATTAATTCAGGCCGACTCAAAGGAAACCCATAAAGAAAAGAAATGCTCAATACAATCTACAAGAAATACTGACATGTGTCTGTAAACAAGAAAAGAAATATGCTGGGTATATAACAATTGTGGATATCTATGATGCAATAATGGTGTTACTTGTGATTACGTCGAATGTGATTTGGCTTGTCAGCATGATCAACATTGCTGCTGATACTGTAACAGACCTTAAAAATAAAATAGAAATCAATTTAGAGATTTTACATCAAAGCTTGACCAATTCTCCTTTTCCTGAAATGTTAGTCTATATTTATTTTCTACATTCCCAATTTCCTTTCAAAGTCCAGGAATGTGTTGGCTACAGAAGCTTCGACAGTAAATTAGTGTTCTTGTACTGAATGTCTAAACATGGCAGGTAGAGTGTCTCAGACTCCAGAGCTGCATAACCAAGTGAGTGAAGGACTTTTGGCACTCGGCAGATGATGTGAAAACACACTGCGTCTTCTCTGCCAGCCTAACTGCTCCAGTTCAAACAAACACACACACACACACACACTCACTCACACACACACTCACACACACACTCACACACACACACACTCACACACACACACACACACACACACACACACACACACAGATGCTCAAAAAAATAAATGGCTCCTAGTATTTAGTGTGTATGTTTGTGTGTGTGTGTGTGTGTGTGTGTGTGTGTGTGTCAACCTGAGTCTATGAGCTACATCACAGAGATTCTGATCTCTAATCGTGAGTGACCTTTGAACCCCTGAAACTTAAATGGGAGAAATTGTAAGTGGCTCGATAGATGCAACTAAGTCTGTCTGAAGAAAAATGGCTCTGCTTGCGTGTGTGTGTGTATGTGTACTGTTTGCATGTCTAGGAGTGAAAAACTGGTTTTGTATATAAATGTTCAGGGTTCTGCTACCACACATGCTGCTACAGTGTGACTCTAGCAAAGCCAAAAATGTTTTAAGTCTCTGACCCTAAAGAGTAAAAAACAAAACAAAACAAAAAAACCCTCCAAATATCATTACCATGACTCCGGATTGTTTTTTACATGATCCTCCAAAGCATTAGATTTATATTCATATATATATATATATATATATATATATATACCAATAACATACATTACAGGTGCCACCCGAAAATGCAGCCAAACTCAAAACTGTGTCTGAAACCAAAGTAATAAGATGCAACACAGTAAGTATATATATACATATGGGGGGGGGGGGGGGGGCAAAAAGGGGTGAAGGGCTGTATTAACAAGACCAATATTACAAAATATTCAAGAAGGCATCTCAGTTATTTTCTCTGTCCGACTGCTCTGCCCTGTCCTCCGGGCCGAGGCCTCTGTTCCCTTTTCCTCTGGGCAGTTCATCCCATCCACAGATCATGTTGTGATGAGTCTTTTTTTTTATCCATCAGATGGGAATATGCAGCTTTCTGCATTGTAATGTATGTGTGTGTGTGTGTGTGTGTGCATATGCTTATATGAAGTGTATGTGGACATCCATCCATGGCACGTCCCTACTTGAAGTTGGCGTAGTCAGAAAAGGCATCAATATACTCCTGGACCACTTTGTAGCAGAACTCGTACTGCTCCTGAGGAGGGGACAGGAGAAACAGTTGGAACTACTAACACTATAACTTCCTGTAATCTGTGACATTTCAATCACTGAAATAAGTGATGCCTTGTATAAGAGATTACGGTACAAACAGCAGCACACTCACACAACTGTAGTTTGAGCATTGTGCATTATTGAGCATTATGAAATGAGAGTATGCAAGAATAACAACATTTTGAGAAACACACTCACTTTCTTGCCAAGTTAGATGGAAAGACCGAGACCACTCTCATGTCTACACAATAAACGAGGTAGTTGGAGCAAGCAGCTAGTTAGCTTAGCTTAGCATAAAGACTGGAAACAAGGGGAAATGGCTAGCCTGACTGTTAGGTAACAAAATCTGCCCGTCAGTACCTCTAAAGCTCACTAATTAACACATTATATCTCGTTTGGGGGGGTTACATATTGGACAATTACTTGACTGGGACCAGTAACCTCTGCTTGTTGCCTGGCTAGCTGTTTCCAGTCTTTATGCTAAGCTAAGCTAACCAGCTTCTGGCTCCAGTTACACAGACATGAGAGTGGTATCAATCTTCTCATCTAACTTGGCAAGAAAGTGAGTGTGTTTCTCAAAATGTTGTTATTCTTGCAAACATACTCTTAGGTGGTACTAAATCAAGCTTTTAGTTTCTTAATTCAATCTGTTGCTTATTGAGGGGAAAAAAGGCATCATGTACATTTTTGGAAAAGGGATTAACTAGTTGCTTAATGGGCCCCACGACAAAGGAATAATTAAAAGTAATTTCCTATTAAAAAGTTTCAAAGGGCCCCTCACCAGTGTCTGCACCATGTGGGGTCTCTGCAGTCTGAGGCTCTTGACCGTCTGGAAGACATCCAGGATGCCCTCTGCCTTCACCCTCTCCAGGACTGTACTCAATGCACAGAAAGTCCCCGTCCGGCCAGCACCAGCACTGTACACACACACACACACACACACACACACACACACACACACACACACACACACACACACACACACACACACACACACACACACACACACACACACACACACACACACACACACACACGGGTAAGAATGTACACCTCAATATACACACTGCAGTAAGCAGAAATAACACACACACAGCTTTGTTGGGAGTGCACATGTTAAGAGGAGGAGCATAGCAACATTTCTGGGAGCAGTAATTATCTTAATGTCAAGAGTTTTGTTTCCCATTTTTTCATACAGGTTCAAACAGCCACATACTGAGTGAAGGTGGTTGTGTGTGTGTGTGTGTGTGTGTCTTACCTGCAGTGCACAGTGATGGGGTGGTTGCCAGACTGCTGCTGTTGTTTCTGCACTGCAGCGATTATGTTGATCATGCCTTTACCGTCAGTGGGGATGCCCACCTCTGGCCAGCCATGGAAATGGAACTGACGCACCGCTCGAGCCTTGTTCTCCTGGACAGATGGAGGAGGGAAAAAAGAAGACATTAGGACATGTTTTATAGGTAGTACTGCACTGACTGTTGTTGGTATATAATCAGTATTAGCTAATCTGGGCTATTATTGATTGATAACATTTTTGTCATTTGTCCAGTGTGTTTCTATTTGTTTCATTGAGTCCTTTCTCACCCTGTTGTTGGTGACCAGGAGGTCACGCACCGTGTAGCTCTCGCTCTCCTCCTCCCTTTTAATCTCAATGGAGATGTCCCCATAGACCACCACTCCATCACTGGGCCAATACTGAGCACACTTTTCCTGCAGGACCCGAAGTGGAGATGGTCAGTGTTCCATGCTTAAAGACATGCTACAATTCTGAAAATGTCATCTTAATCTCTAGATAACGATTTTTCATTTCTCCAGATGTCCAAACAGTAGTAAAACTCATTGGAATTACATTAATCATTAACAACATGAGCAAAGAAGGGAACCGACACCTAATCCACCATGTTTGCTGGAAATGACTGGATTCTAATCTTCCAGTTCTGGACATTAAAGATGATTTACTGTTCAGCTTCAGCTTTCCAGTAGAATCAAACCACCTGGACAACTCGGCCGCTAACAATTTACATCACAGTTTATAATAGATCTGACATAAAGATATGTTGGACACCCACTAAAGATCAACCATGTTATACAAGACTGGCGGCATCAAGATAGCACTGAGTATATTATCTAATATCAATATTCTATTTTAGCCAGTTATTGACCTGATATCTAATACTAGCGTTTGTATCTGCACACAGACACACACCTGCCCTCTCTCCTCCAGCTCAGTGAGCATGACTATGGAGCAGCTTCTCCACTCCCAGATCATCCTCCAGAAGTCCTCTATGGTGTGCTGCAGGGGGCCCTGGCTCGCCATGTACGAGTCCTTCTGACGGTAGCCCTGTGACCAGGTGGGGGAGATGGCAGGAAGTGAGGTCCAGAGGGAAAGGAGGGATGAATGGAGTGAGAAAGGGAGACGTAAAACACCTGATCGATTGCTTGCACTAATGAAATGAAGTGATCCACTCTTATCCAGGTGCTGTTACACTCACATCAATGAAAGAGGCATTGACGTAGTCGGTGTTTTCCTCTCCTCGTTTGACTGGAATGATCACTCTGTTGAACTCATCTGTTAGAAGCAAGGAGAAACATTAACCTTGATTGGAGGAAAGCTTCAAGAGTTGACACAGGGACAATACATCTGCAATGTGTGCATTATGGCATTCATCACAATAATACTGCATAAACCCACAGCTCACACCTATAACGGCATCACTCACATGGAATGATCTGTAGGACCCTGTTCTTCTTCATGTTGGCCGGCAGGTTGCCTGTTCTCATCTTGTCATTCTGAATCTTGATGGATGTCAGCTTCTAGAAATGATGAGATCACAACTTAAGGACTTGAGGACACTTGTGGTTAAAATATGTCAGATAAACTTCTGACAACCATTTTCATCTGGAATGACACCGTTTAGATGCAGAGGTATGATAACTGAGGGCTCAAAGAGAATAACTGTCTCTGAAAGAAAACAACACACAAAACAGACCTTGAATTCAGCCTCTAAGCCTCCGCAGCCAGCTCCAGGTGAGGGGGAGTAGAGTTTGGCCATGTGGGACTCCAGAGAGGTCACCTCCAGCTCCGTGTCTCCGTATAGGTAGTGCTCTAACAACGCCTGGAAGATGAACACATACTGCATCTGGGGGACAGAGAGAAGAAGGGGAGGTCAAAACATCATAGCATTGAAAACACTGCATCATGGGAGAGACTGAATTCAGGTGAATAGTAAATTGTGATGGTATTTGGAGTGGAGTGTGTCAACACTGGACTTACATCGGTCTGGACCATCTGACAGCGCTGGGCTCTGATCCTGGTGACGAAGCCAAACACGTCCACCTTCCTCTCTGCGATCATCATGTCCAACATGGCATCGATCACAATGAAGGTACCCGTCCTCCCCACGCCCGCACTGACAGACAGAAATATGTCGTGAGTTGTGTGTGCCATGCAGACGAAGACACACAACAAAAAAAAGGCAAAAGTAAGAGTGTACTCCTACCCACCTACAGTGGACCACGATGGGCCCGGCATACTGGGGGTTGCAATTCTTGACTTTCTTGAGGAACTTGAGCATGCCAATAGGGGTGAAGGGCACCCCGAAGTCTGGCCAGCTGGTGAAGTGGAACTGGGTGACAAGCCTCTGAGGCTTCTTCCCAGACACATCTCCCACCTGAGACACAAACAAACCTAGGTCTTCATTCATGTCAGTGAACTTAAATAACAGCACATCCAAAGTTTCCAGTCTATTTATAACAAACTTTGTGTCCGCGGTGTGTGGCCTGATACTTTTGAAAAGATCTATGTAGATACACACTACACCAGCTTTTTCCCGTGTAGTTAGTCACACCAACACTTCCAGAGAAAATGGGAGCATAAACACAGAATAAAACAATTGTATCCCGGTAGCCACACCAGTGGCATATTACCTGCTGGATGCAGAACTTGCGGATGGTGTAGTCCACCAGAACCATTGTGTCTTCTACAGACACGCGGATGTTCCCGTATGTCCAACAGCCCTGGTCCGGCCAGTACTGGGCACACTTGCACTGAAACAGACAGCGATTCAACATCAGGGTACGCTCACAAGGCTGTGTACACTAGGGAGTAACAGCCTGAATTTGTGTCAGTTTTGGGGGAAAAGGGGCGAGAATATGAATTAACTATGTTGCGTCTATGACAGAATTAGTGCAGTGAAAAACCAAAGAGAGATTAAGGTAAAGTCACGTTTTGAAGACTGGTCATGCTTGGCCTGGCCCTCACATAGATTCACACAGTGCACTGTTTAACTAACTTAACAGATAAAAATTTAACTTTTCAAATAAAGGCACGTTAAACATAAAACCAAAAGGTTGAGGGTGATTTTGTTACCATGTGCTTTTAAACAGGGTTATCCAATCTTTTACAGCTCAACTGTGTGTATATTCTATATAACATGCATACATGCATAGTTGTATGGTCTTATAAAACAAAGTATAAAAAACACACACATCATCACCCCTCCTACCTCTTTTCTCTCCTTCAGATTGGTAACCATGACAATGGTGGCTGTGTTCTGCTCCCAGATCATCCGCCAGTAGTCATTTACCGTTTCCTCCTTTGGCCCTGAGAGGCCGAGACACATACAGAAGCTCAGAGGACAAGTGATAAGCTAATAATCAGGTAGTTTTTTTGTTAAATTAACTTCAGCACCATTCTTCTGCTGCCAACGCACACATAAACCTTACCTTGAGCAGCAATAAACTTATTCTTCTCTTGGTAACCCTGCAAAACAAGGAGTCAAGAAGAGACGTTAGGATGACACAAAACAAGAGTCCCTCATATTTAGAGCAGAATGGTTTCTTTTGTGGGAAAGAATGCTGCACTTGTACAAACATTTATAAAGGAGGCGTTGATAAAGTCAGAGTCGGGAACTCCCTCCAGAGATGAGAGATGCACCCTGGAGTGATCATCTGAGGGAGAGAGCAGGAGACACAGAGAGACAAAGCACATGAAGAGGAGGAGGAGCCCAATGAGAGAGAGAACTGAATTACACATGATAAATTTCTCCAGAGCACTGAAGTATAACTCAGTAAATCACTTTGTAAACTGTCTTTGATTGTCAGCTGTCTGACATTTACTACGACTGTACTGATAAATGTTTCTAAAAGCTTGAAATAGCAGATAAGGACTCAGCTACTCTGAGTGCTGCTTTGTTAATGTCAGTCAGTGTCACAGTGTAACGGTCCTGTTGTTGCTCACATGGCAGGATGTTGACATATCTGTTCTTTTCTTTATTCTCCTCCTTGGAAGCAGCGTCGCATGATGCCTGGATGGGGCAGACTGGCAGCGCCTAAACACACAGAAAATAACACATTTAGACAACAGGCAGGAGGAGCAGACAGATGGGTATCTGTTTAAAACCTCACTGTGTGACCCTGCATCATTTCCTGTCAGCTTCATCCTTTTTTCTGCGGTGTGTCTAATACAATCCACCCCAAATGTATTTTGTGTGAATGTGCAAGCTGGATCTTTCAACTTTATCCACTACTTAGCTTAGCTTAGCTTATTATTTTAACTGTTAATCAATTACTTTTTTCTATCTATTTCAACTGTTTCCATGACTTTTAGCTATCTATCCACCCTTGTTCACTTTGAGCTAACTACTTCAACTGTTAATCCTTTACTTTTTTCTATCTATTTCAATTGTTTACTTTGAGATAACTATTTCAAATGATTATCCTCTTAAACTTTTTTAACCATTTATCCATTACTTTTGACTTTCGACTTCTCTGCTACCTTGCTAACACGTGACTTTCCAGGTTGGTGGGCGGTATGTACTGTGCTGTCAGCCTAATGTAGCTGGTAGCTTACTGATTATTATAACAATAAATGTACGTAAGATCGTAACATCAGCAACACACCAATTTGTGATCCTTTTTGGATGGTTACTTTCCTCGTAAACACAAATACATGGAAATATGTTTTTAATCAAACCATGATTTCTATTTTTTCAAATTAATTGAGCTTCTCCACAATCTTTCCATGTACTCCCTGGAAACTGAAACACCCCTGGTTGGGAATCACTTGTTAAGGCTACAGGGATATGGGTTAAAGGTGGCTATCAGGCTCAGTGTGGTATCAGAGGGCGTGTGCTTGAATGTGCCATACATTAAACTCCTCCCTGAAGAGCTTGTTGTCATCAGCCATGCGACGGTTCATTTCTTCCTCGAGCTTGTCGACGGGAAGGGGCGGGTACTTCCTATTTGTGCTGGGCGAACGGGCCAATAGCGGGACAGTCTGGAGTTCTGCGCCGCCGCAGGAAGGGAGGAGGCGGGAGTGAGGACAGGAGGGAAGGAACGGGAGGGGTGAGACAGGTGGAGATAAAGACATAGTAGAAGGGGGTAAGAAAATGAGAGTTGGACTGTCTTACATCAAGTAACACTGACTTCATCATATGGTGTCTTCTCTAAAGATGCCCACCAGAGGGCGCTGTGAGTCAACACTGTGACACATGAGGGAGCTGACTGCAGCCCTGCTGGTTAGGTAATCACAGTGAACAAAAGCCTTTTGCCAACAGTCAACCAATGAAATGTTATCGTTAGGGAAGCAAGATCAATCAAGTCTTATCAGCGACAACTCAGAGTAACAAGTTTGGTCAAGACAGCTGATACGAACCAAAACAAATAAATGATAGCTCAGTTAGTAGGCAGTCACATCTGCTGACACACATGAAGAGCACACACACACACACACACACACACACACACACACACACTCATGTCTGTGTGGGTGTTATACCTGTATCATCCGATCTGCCATTGGTCATTCTGAAGGAGTTTGAATGGCTTCCTGCCTGCTTGTACTTTTTAAACCTGTCAATCAACAAAGATCAAAGTGCATATTAATACACAGAGACGCACACACTGTCTCTCTTACATGCGCACACACACACACACACAAACAAACACACAAATAAACACACATTGCTTTAGTCTCACAGCTGAATGCCAATCAGCCATTGCCATGGTAACAGGAGCACCTTAGGCCTTCACCACAGGTTTTATAGCTAGTGTGTAACATCGACTGCACTTCACCAACCTGAGCATGTAGAGGATGATGATGATGAAGATGATGACCAGCAGGGAGGACAGGGCCACCATGACCGCTATGATTGGCATGTCATCTGACTGGTTGTTGTCTACACCAGAGAGAAAGAAAAAGGAGAATAAATGGTTTGTACCATGCATTTGATTAAAAAAGATAAACAAATAAAAATAGGTGTTTTGACTGGAGGTGAGTCAGTGTTTTGGTTTGACACAGATGCCAAATTCCAGTTCCATTACCAAATTATTCTCATATTACACCATACAAAAGCTTGGGGTGTTATATGCAAATTGCTTACTAGTAAAGAGATGTGGATTTACATGTTATATATCTACTGTTTGTTTAATCCGTGCAAAAACCAAAGTCATCAAAGTTAGTCACTGTGCGCAGACAAGAAATAGTCCTGCATATACCCACCCATAAAACCACAACAGAACAAGATAGAACTTGTCATTGGTGAACTGAAGAGGTGGTGTTTTGCGGATTTTGTTACCTTCGGACAGAGCCAGGCTAGCTGTGTCCCCCTGTTTTCAGTCTTTAAGCTAAGCTAAACTAAGCGGCTGCAGCCTTATATTCAACATGCAGATATGAGAGTGGTATATGCATTCAACTTATTCTGTCAATCAACTAATCAATTAATCTGCTTGTCGTTTCAGCTACAATTGAATGAACACTGTTATAGATGTACAGTGGCTGTTTAAAGTCCCCCAAAACGCTATTTTCATTTACATTGAGACAAGACCGATTTCCAGCTTATTAACATGTTCAAATGTGGGTAGAAAAATAAGCCCCGGTCGTAAAGTGACCTCTGCCTCTTTCAACACCAGCCTGCATCTTCCTTCACATAATGGTTGTCCATGTTAATATTTCATGGGCCTTCTGGAGAAAAAAACAAAAAAAACAAAACAAGACAGAAATGGAGATGCGGAGAGAGAGCAACAGGCTGTCCTTTAGAGTGAGCGGATAAATCACAGTTTAACTGAGAGGGTCGACCCTCGGCTCCTATAGCTGGTTACTACCCGAGATGACAGAAGACACAGAAATATACGGAAACAGAGCGTTTGCTGTGAATTCTTTATGAATTATTTACAGTAGAAATATTACACGCTTTCTACATGTCATAAACCAGAAAGCATGTGGGCCGACTGTGATGCTACTGTCTGGTGAAAAATAGGCACATAGGCTCAACGTTACAAATTAGATATTACATGGACCGAGTTATCTATTGTCTGTGATGACTCCTGTATTACAATAGCTGATCAATTTGTTTCCACCACGCGCATGAGTTACTGGTTGAAGGCAATCCTTTAGTCTTCCTGGTGAGCTTTTACTGCCGCAGCTAACACAAAAGACATGCGATTTGCCTGAACAACAACAGGAGTTTGGTGTACAAAAAACTGGCTGCCATTTGTGTGCTGACGACTGGTCTGTAAGACACATTAGGCCACAACAAAAGGAGAGATTTTTCTAGAAAACTGCACGGTGGTGGTGGTGGTGACAATGCAACGACAAAATCAGCTGTTCCATGGACCGACTCAAAATTCAAGAAAGCTCTCAACATTTATGGACAAAATATGCGGCAAAGAATGCATCATTTGACTTCATGCTCCATATGCTTTTTCTGGGGGGAAGCAGTTTGGAACGCAGCCCAGTTGCATTTTCACACACACACAATTCCCAGGACTTTTCAGTGTTCTCCCTCAGACAATGTGTACATTGAACAGAGCAGGAGCACAACAGGCCGCGGGTATCATGTGGAACTGACACAGCCTTTACGGATCTAATGCTATCTAGAACTGCTCACAGCTCTCCACACAAGCTCCACAGACGGCCAGCGGGAGACAATGGAGCAATTACATAACACCTACGGACCCAAAGTGATTACGTTATTTAATAGACATACCATACAGCAGTGCAGGCACATCTGTTGTATTCATGTTTACCAGGAGTATCTGAACTTCTACAGCTTCCCCTTAAGTCCTCAAACAGACGTTTTCTCAACTGTTTTTCTACCAAAATCTTGTGTCTTGTTTTAGCTACTGCAGCATGATTCAGAACATACCTGCTGTTATTATACTCTATAATAAAAACCATCTTCCCAAATCAATCGGTGACATTTGATAGTGATTTGTGTACTTCTCTATAACCATGTAATATGAATAAGTAATGTGAAAGAAAATGGTGGGGGGAGTCATGTTTCACTTACAAGGATATTACTAGGATGGTCAGTATACAGACACAATGCTGCAAAGCAGTTTTTTCTTCAGGTTGAAAGTGCTGAAGTCATTTTTAACGCTAAACATAAGAGCATCAAAAGCTTCATAATATGGAGAAGATACATAGAAATCCTCCCTTGACACTGTTTGTTTTTACATTAAAATAGCAGCTTTTGGCAGCACCTCGGTCGTCTAGTTTGATAGAACTCTGATTCTTGTGGATGACTGGTCAAATGCAGGTATGTCACGTCAGGATATTTCCAGCTCTGCTACAATGGAGTTTAAAAGCAGAAAAATGTTCAACTATCTAAAATATTAAAGGTCGCCTCTTGACCAGAAAGCTCGCTTGCTCGCTTTTTCTAGCTGTTGCTACTGCTTTGGCGGCCCGCATGACTAACACACAGCTAGATGGAACAACACAAAAAACCAACCCTGAGTCTCTTATGTGGTTCGACAGCAAGCCATCGATCTATCCTTGATGTCCACGTACTCCAGGGCCTATTCTAATGACACTTTGTTTTCTTGTCATATCCAAATGTTCTAATTTGGGCCAATTTAGGCCCTGTTCACACATAACATTAAAATGGGTTTTGGATGATCAAGTTGCGGCTTTAAATAAAAGACCTGAATGCACCTAAAATGTGTTGAGGAATCGTCAGGACCTCAAACAAAATTCAGGAGGAACACATTAGCACCCATTAAAGGATCGCCCAGTCATCTTTATAGTGTGCGCAAAACAGGAAAAAAAAACACGCTGACACAACTGTATACAGTTGATCTGCCAGGGACAAACAACTTGGATGAGGTTTAAAGCAAAGTACTCAACAGCCGCTGCAGAACAGTCAGATAAAATCAAATGTAAGCTACAAAGACAAAACCCATCATAACACAATCCACAGATATCTGGGTACAACCCACACTTCTCTGAATGACTCTGAACAACTGCAGAGAATGTAAGAATGGTAACTTCTTACATTCAGAGTGATAGTAATACCCACACAATCGTAAGTGGGTGTTTCCATTCAAGATAAAGTGAGCCACAGCCCCTCTAATCACAACTCAACAACTTATTCCTTCATGGTCTATTTAGACTACTGTTTGTGGGGTACCTGGCATCTGTGTCTTCTGTGATTTGTTCCTGTGTGACTGCAGAAAGGTGCTGCATAATTACAATAAGTTTAGACACAATTCCCTGGTCTTTAACTTCGGGGATGGTGTTTCAGGGTGGACATTCCCTCCAAAAGTAGTTTTATTCAGACACACAGAGCCATGAAAATGCACCAACACTCACCTTGTGGGCTGGTGTCTGAAGTGAACTCCATCCCAGGTTCTGTGGTGGTCTCTGTCTCCACAGTGAATATCTCCTCATCAATATAAGTGTCTGGAGTTGGGGTGTCTGGAGCGAAGGCTGTGGTCTCGTTGTTTTCCCCCGCTGGGGTGGGAGGAGGGGGGGGCTCGGTGCTTGGTGGTGCCTGAGGGGCATCAGTTGGAGAGGGAGGTGGGGGCTCAGGGACTGGTAACAGCCGCCCGGTGGCATTGGGACCCGCCAGTTGTACATCCTCCTCACCAGCTGGGCTTGTGGTGGCTGTTGTTGTTGTTGTTATTGTCGTCACAGGGATGACTGCAGGGGCGAGCGTTGTGGGTGGGCCTGTGGGGGCTTGTGTGCGTGCGACTGTAAAGTCGAGGGCAGGTGCGGCAGGGGGGTCTGTGGGTTTGGCAGTGATATTTGGAGGACCTGGGAAAAAAAAAGACAGCAAATTATTGTGCAAATTCTCACTGTGAGCCTTTTAACATAAGATGGTGCAAAAATAAAGGAACTTGATTTTTTTTGGTTCGTACTTGTGATGGGGACATGATCCTGGGCTGACGCCCCAAGGGCTAGACCGAGCAGCAGGAGCAGGGGACACACACCCATTCTGCCCTGCATGGAGGACAACCAACAAAAGGGACAAGAGGGTATTAGCGAAAAACAACCTAAAATCTCATAGAAATCAATAATAAATGTTACTGAACCCAAACATTTTTTTCATTAAGATCAAGAGATTCAGGATTTATGCGTTGTATAATCCACAATATATCTTTTTTAAATCTTCTATCCTAATCCCACATGCTCATTTTTTGCAATTTAAATGAAAATGAAATACTTGCATAATGTTAGACTGTGTGTGTTAAATGTGGTTTACCTGAAGAAGCGAAGTTGGCATCAATCACTCATTCGCACAGCGTGGTCCTACAAAGCAAACAGAGGACATTGAGCATGACTCAGAAGAACTCATTAATTTTTTGCGCTTAAACAGTCTAGAAAATATATCATTTATTTACTAAAACTTGATCCTTGCCAAATGCTTTTGCAAGATGTAGGACAGACAGTATTATTCTGACACACACAAACAGAAATATGGTCTATTCAGTTGTGAAGATAACATGCTGATTTTGAGTAGTTTCCCTAAAATTTTACATTACAACATGGCAATAATTCAATATTATCATTTGGCGACTTACAGTGGAATCACACCATGTTGATATGCTCATAATATATTTTCATTTCACAAACATTTCATTGTTCACATGCATGATTCCAAGAAAAAAAAATGTTTTTAGTAACGAACAAAAAATGATTGTTACACTGAATTCAACCACATCCCCAAGCTCTTCACCGGTTTCTGTCAAGTTTCACCTTAAAAAATGTGTTTTGCCAAAGGAACATTCGATACATTCATCACCCGCAGCATGACCAAAACTGAATTAGTGTCACATTTAAATTCCTGCAGCGACTGTGAATCAGCACGTAGGACGTTCTTCACTCACTGATATGGGGATGAGCGGATGGAGAGCAGAGGATAGACGCACTTGGAGAAAGCATGACGGAGGCTGGGTGGTCGGCCTGGCTGACTGTCAGTCTTGAGTATAATCCCAGAGGCCAACAAGGCTGTCGTCTCCCTGACTGAGCTGTGATAATCCCTGGACCTAATCCCATGGTTCTGACCCTGGAATAATCCAGCCTGTCTGCCTCTGCTTACAGAGATACTTCAGCACTGACTGCACCGAGCCAAACACTGCAGCGCTACCGCACACAAACTGATGCTTCACATCAGGGATTACCGCATCAGTGGGCAGAGCATAAATTGGGCGCTAAAAGCTCTAATAGTGCCAGTTGCCAATCTTCTGGTGTTTTGAATTGAGCTCATTCATCACTGTACTTACATTCTGGTTTTAGCACAGCGCTGTTTGGCTCCGACAGCAGCCTAAAATGGGACATGATGAGCCAGTTATGTTGTCAATGAGGACGCTATTAACCTACAAATCCAATTGTTGCTATCCCTCCCTCCATCCCTCTGCCACCCATCCATGCGTCCATTTAGCCAGCAAATGTCTGCTTCCCAAAAACAATTCGGAAAAACAGAAGATGGAAAAATTCAACAAAATATGTAGAAAGATTTTAGTACAATTATCAAAATCTTTTTGCTACAAAAGCCGTCTGGTTCACACTAACGGCATCTTGGCTAATTTCCTAAGAGAAATAAAAGCAGGATGTGTCTCTATGTTTCTACGTTTGGCTTTACCTTACAGCTGACTGATTGAATATGATTGTCTCTCCGGCAGCAACTAATGATTATTTTCATTATTGACTAAACTGCTGATTATTTTTAAGTGTTTAGTTTGTAAAATGTCAGTAAATTGTGAAAAATGTCCATCCCAGTTTTCCCAGAGCCCAAGGTGATGTTCTCAAATGTCTTGTTTTGTCCAACAGACATATATTCAGTTTACAATTGCAGATGACAGATGAAACCAGCAAATATTAAGTATTTTAAATCCATATAACATCAGATATTTAAATTCTGCCAGTGAGTGTAAAAAAGCGTCATGCACTATAGTTGCACTGTCTTCCTGTACAGTTTGTCCAGACTTCTGTTAAGTCATGTTGCCTCCTTCCTCCACTGTCTGCTCGTATAGACCTAAAACAAATCCCTTGCTAACCCAAAAAACCACATCACAACCCCGAACCCCTACCTCCACTATCCTCTCCTTCAGCACTCATTAAAAGGAGTGACTCAGCTATAATGAACAAGCTCAGTGATTGGTGCTATTTTGTGTGAGTTAGTGTCATACAGCATCTGTCTCAACGTGTGCAAGGTTAAATTTGACATGATGGACTAAGGTTACTAATGGGTATGCTCGCGTCAACAAGCTTGTCTTTTTTTTTTTTGCAACCTTTTCTTAATGAAGCATGACTCATTGTTTTCTGCGTGCCATCCAGGGAGGCTGGATGACGTGTCACTGTGTTGGTGTAAGTGATATAAGCCGGTCCTGTTGCTAACCTTCACTTCACAGATGCTGCAGGAGCCCGAGAGCTTTTTATCTAGAGACTGTGTAGACCCAAGAGTACAACTCCCTCGAGATGCATCTTAATGTGTTTTGGCCTCCTGAGAAGCAGCAGCCTTCCAGTGTGTGTGTGTGTGTGTGTGTGTGTGTGTGTGTGTGTGTGTGTAAATGCAAGCGATTCCTTTTTCAACAGACTTATGTGTTGGTAGAGGACATCATTAATTTAAGAGGTACTGGGCAAGTGCTTCTATTTGTGCCACTTTTAGGTTTTGTGCCGTCAGTGCTCTCTATTAAAAAGATACTGATGGGTTGGTGTTATTCACACTCAAATGACGATGAGGGTGCAGGAGACACTGCAAAGAAACTATTAGTTTCCAATGATTTGAGTGTGTAATCACATTATACAGGACATTACCATTTAAGTAAATCACTCTTGTTTAGTGTCCTGATCAAGCACTAATAATGTTCCTACGATGGTTAATAAACATTTTCTTGCTGAACAGTTCCCTATTGCAACACCTTTGTTGACAGACCAAAGATATGGCTCACTACCTACTTTTATTGATTTGATCTCACGATTCATTAACAGATTTAACCAATAAAGCCCTTTTCTTACGATCAAGCCTCCTACTCTATGAAGTGATACAGCCAAATGTAAAAAAAAAGGAGAGTAAATATCTTTCCAACAGTTTCATCACGCTATTCCCAGCAGAGGAAACATGTACATGCCCATCTATTAGTGAATGAATGTACTAAAAGGTAGTCATGCAACTCATGCTCTCCTGACTTTGGGCTTGTGTTGTGCAACCATGTGAATATTTTCCAGACAAAGCAGAGCACATAGAGCAAGTCCTTTACAGCAGCCAACCATTGGGATGAGCTGCCCTATGGCAGAGTGCAAAACTGCCACCACTTTCTTAAGACTATGACAAGCAACAAAAATCAATAGTTTGACTGGAGGGAATAAAAAACACAAACATGTGACAGGACATTTGCTTCCTTTTTGACGGAAATCAAAAGTGACTACGGTTGCTTTCTTTCCCACTCCTTATTTCCCCTTCTTCTTCTTCTTATCATTATCGGTGTTGTTATTATTATTATTATTATTATTATTATTATTATTATTAGTATTGTTATGATTATTATTATTATTATCATTATTATTATTATTATAAGCTTACTACTGCACAAGCTTGAATGACACTGGGATAACAACAGGACTTGGTGTCAAACCCTTAATACCTGTCTAGTAACCAAAATCTGACCCTAGCATTGAGAATCATCAAGAGTCAAGTATCGAGAGTTGAATGCTTGGGCAGATTCTTAGGCTTGTTTATTTATTCTCTCAGCAGATATTTCCTGATCGACATGGGGGACTTTTCTAACTTCAGACTGTATTTCATCTTGACAAATTATTCAATACTGATGCATTCAATAGATTGGCATATTTAACCCTAAATAACAACAGCAAACTTAAAAGGGCCATATTAGCTCATACGCAGAGTAGTAAACGAAATCCTATACCATCGCCTTAGAAAATATTAATTTCTGTTTGGCTGTTAAGTGTCCAGTAAAATCATACGTTCAATAATTCAACAATCATAACTCATATCACACATAGTTTCATTAAGAGTTAAATCGCAGGTCTAAATAAGGTATATTAAAACTGTATATAATCATACCAACCATAGCAACAATGCTAATCCTTCATGCTCACGATGGATTTAACTGAATACAAAATATGGACAACTGACTTAAATAAAATAATAATTACTTGGACAATTCAGAGACCGCATCCTCTTTTTCTTTGGTACGTGTAAATGGCTTAACACAACAGTTCACCTTGACTTGAGATATTGCATACTTCAGATCAGAAGAGTATGTCTTGTAACTTTTGTTGAACCTCTGTGGCAATTAGTAGCAGTTTTGGACTAATTGTAAACGCTAAAATGTAGTGTAAAATTAGCATCAGCTGGCAAACTGACTTAGTAACATAATTGTCACAGCAATATCTATGTAATGTTTGCCAACATTAGCCACAATGAGCTACTGGTCATACCAGACCAAGTCAGGCAGTAGCAGCAAAACATACGAATGTATTAAACTGAGCAAGGGTGTGTTTTATTTCTTGAGTTTATCCATTTCATTTGTAGAAAGAATGTGCAACTTCTTCTTTAAAAAGCTGCAGTCTCACATTAACTGTTGCTACAGTTGTTTATCAAGCTTTCGTGGTATTTTTGTTTCCTTAATTTGAACCTAAATTATCCGATTACATTTGAACAAATTTGACAATTAGGTAACATCTGCTTGTGATCAACAAATCCTGGAAATCTTGCTAAATGTTTCTTAGAAACTAAACAATAACATACATAACAAACAATAAAAGCAAAGGATGGATTCACTTGCAAAAAACAGAATCATGTTGGGATATACATAGGGTAAAAATATACAAATAGTTAATTATAGAATCTAAACATCTCGTATCTAGACATGAAAGACAACACATTTAAAAACTTCTTTAATTATAAAATCTTTCTCACATGTGCGTCACCACCATTGTGTAGAGCTTGATGCTTAATGTGCATGTAAGTGGTGAGCCCGACCAACTAATGAAGACAGTTGCCTCTCCGCCTGTGGCCAACTGCAGACCTCATAGAAGTGCAATCACACAGTTGTGAAAGGCCTGGGCTGTTCCCATGCCATTTCATTCACACAGTGAATGGAACACTTATAGGTAGAATATAAAGGAAGTCCAATTACATCTCCATGACAACCAAAGGCCAAGACGTAAGATCAATGCAAGGTAGTCATTTAATATGGAGAGTTCCCACTCAAGTCTGTGGATTTCACTGATGCGTTTGTATTTACCTGAGACCTTTGTTTTAGGTGAAGTAATAAGTATCTTTTCCGACTGCACGTACATGAATTAATGAATAGCTCGAGATAAAGACAGGCAAAAGTATTTTCTTCCCCCTAGAGAGCCCTTTTGTAAAATCTGACACAAGAATCTTTAATAGTTGCGGCTATTTCCTCAGTTTATTATGTGTTGTTTGATCCAGATTTCACAGAATCCCAATGACAAATGTAGCCCAAACCACACAACTCCTAAAACTGCAGGAATCCTCTATGTTTAGTATTATTCTTAAAATCAACAACTCTTATTAAATCATTCACAGAGGGTACCCCCCAAGGCAAGTGAGTGGGTAGAAAACCCAGCAGACACTACCCCTACAGGCGTCGCTGTTATGACACCAGCAGTGGTGGTCAAGGAGACTTTGCCATTCATGCAGAGAAATATTTCCCTCTGGCTTTCTACAAGGCATCCTGCTTCTCTAGCCGCTGCAGCGCTAGATAATGCTTGTCTGTCTGTCTCCATTCATGGCATATTAATACTGTTTCTATGTCTTTAGAGGGAAGGGGGCAGTCCGGGGCAACAGGAATACTGTGAATGCTTCTCTTCACGGGAGGCTAAAGTAGGCCTAACCCAGGGCTGCTAGGACTCTTACTCTGAAACAGACCACAGATTATATGTCCCCAGTGCCACATACAACAGCCACAATCCTCTGGACTTCCCTTTCTGAGGGATACTACTCCCTGCTGGTGTGGTTTGTGTTCCTGTTGGCTTCATTCATGAGCTGGTGAGTTGATGAAAAGACGAAGAGAAGCATGGGATTACTATTCTGGCAAATCATACAGGCAAGAGTGACCGCTGTGTCTGTTATTAAGCCCGTAATGATTATTTGGTTCCATCAGGCTGGAGGGATCAAGAAAACTCACTTGTTTCAATGAGCGAAAGTGGTGAGTCAGTGGAGCTCTGCTCTGTGTCTGCGTCGTTGTGGGGTTTCTCACAGAGCATGCCAGGGGCCTCTCAAGCTTTCCCACATTGGACACAGAGAGGATGTGGAGGCGCAAAGCATGGCCTCCCCACAGAAGCCACTGTGACCTTGAAGCGTGGTGTGGGGCCAAACGGCCAGCTCAAGGGCCACAATGAAACCCGATTCACAATCACTTCTGCCATCTGAAACTTAAATACCAAAACGGATTTCTACATCCAGCATGCAGCTGAGGCTGGGCATCGAACCTCAATACTTTGTTGGCACTGACCAAAACGTGTCTGTCACACACAAGAGCATCTAAACCTTTCAAGCCCTGAAAGTTGGCATCAAATGTCTGGTCAGATTCCCAGTCTTGTCTAATTCCTTCTTTGATCAAATTGAAACTGATTTAAATTATAATTGTGACCATTTTAGACGTATAGAGCTGCTGGTGTTTAGCCCACATTTAACATTTAAGAGGTAAACAATAAAACTTTTGTTGTTTTTAGAAAAGCAAAAAGGATAAAAAAAAGTTGTTTTGGTATAAGTACCAACGCTCAGGTATCATATTGGCACTAATATCCAGTGGTGGAAGAAGTATTCTGATCCTTTACTCAAGTAATAGTAACAATACTACACATACAACACTCTGTATTACTTAAGTAACATTTTCAAAACTACTTGTAAGAGAGATATTATGAACAAAATGTAATTCCAATAGTATAAAAAGCAAAAGTGTTGAAAAACGAACAATGGCCCCTGTGAGTGTTTCCTACTATATGTAATATTACTGAAAGATTATTACTGATTTATTAATGTGTAAGTAGCATTTTGCTGTTGTAGTTGGTCGTGGTGCATCTACTTTCTATCTGTCTTACATACTGCTGGGTAGTTCAATTTATGACAAAGGCTCATATTATATAAGCTCTTCAGAGTAACCACAACCTAAGACCTTACATATAATGTAGTGGAATAAAAAAGGTAAATATTTTTCCTTCTGAGATGTAGTAGAGTAGAAGTATAAAGTGGCATCAAATGGAAATACTTATGTAAATCACAAGTATCTCATACTTGTACTTAAAGTCATTGTGTTTAAATTCCAACACTGGTAATATCTAAACTTTTCAAATGATAAAAGCCCTACATGCAGGTGGCGCTGCCCAACTTCTCTCTCCCGCACGTTCTAGCTTTGCTTTGGTCATTTGTGTTCTGTAATAATGGGAACTCAAAGTGAAGGTTCCCATATCTGAAGTGACCATCCTGCTGCCCTCGTTCCCTCCTCTTCCTCTGAAAGATAAGAAGCCCATCCAAAATGAAGAGTGAATCATCTGAGACTTAACTTCACAGCAGTGTCACGATGACAGTGCTTCTCCAAAATCCCTTTTCTTCCACGTCCATCTTTACATGGTGCGTTCAAAGACTACTCAGGCTTGCTAACATATTCTTTGGACATTTTTCACAGCAGGGCAAGAAAGGTCTTGCCGGCTCGAAGGCCGATGCCAAGGGCAAATATAAATATTTATAACTACGGCTCTCAACTGGTTTTGAATCCGACCTAAATTTGACCTCGGCTGTGAAGGCATTGTTTAAAAAGGCACATCAAAGTTTTTCTCTGGAAGGTAAAACTGACTAAAAGACAATAACACAGTGTGATTGAATGTGTGATTTTGCACTTACAAAGTGAAAAAATATGGATTTTAAGCCCCCAAAACAGTGAGTGGTGGCCACATTAACACAAATATCTCTGTTGCCAAGACGTACTGTATAACAATCAAAGAATTTATGTTGCTCTAGTTAAGGTAAAGAGGAGCCGCCAAGTGTAATCCTTTATGTGTAGGAGTGTTCATACACTGCTTCAGCCAAACTCACCTCCCCTTCATCCACAACTCCAACATTTAGTGCCATTATCCCACCTTTTAGTAACAGAAAAACAGTACCCCCGCTAAATAAACTTTAATGAAGGAAGTAGCAACCTGATTTTGACTGACCTGCATCACACATTAGCTTACAAGATCCCAAGAAACGTCTCACACATTCAAAAAACGCCTTAAATATAAAATCCCACCTAGTCTTTGAAGTCCACTGAAAAGAAACAAACTGTTATCCATATCCATCACAGTTGTGGTGAACTGGGAACATCAATCAGCCCACATCAGGAGGATGTAAAACAAAGATTTACTCAATAATTTGAAAGGATTACATAATTACTACTCCGCATCCACAGAGGGACAGAACAAAGCTGGAATGACTTGGGATGAAATCTTCCCAGTCAGGCAAGATCTCTGATTTATGAATTGTTAGTCATCACAGGTTCATTTCCTGTATTGCGAAATAAATGTCATTAAGGCTGAATGACATATCACGCGTAACTGAAATCAGGCTCCATAGTGCTTCATAATCCTCTAAATGTAGCTGTAGTTATTCTGTTAGAGGCAGAATTACAGTGCTCTTCCGCAGTGAAATATGTAAGCCCACAGGTGGAAACAAAAATATACCTTGTGCCCCACCCAAAGAGCCAACTCATAATATTGTGTCAGCACCCTGAAATTGTGAAATTTCATTACGGAGGTAATGTCAAAAGATCCACCCATCGAAACTTCACGTAAAGTTCTCACAAGGTGATTTCAAGCTATACTTTATTCTTATTTTTAGAAACTAGGCCAATCAAGAAAAGTGTGGTGCGAGGATCACTCAAGCTCCACCGCTGAAACCCTTTCAGGATCCCAAGACAGAAATAACTCCTTCTTCTTTAAATAGGTTGGATGAGATATGGACAGAGTGAGCCAGATGATAACAGCTCTGCCTTTTTTTTTTTTCTTACACAGCCTGACTTTCATGAGATGGGGATGCTTGACACACCAGAGATGGTTCACCAGGACGTGTCCAGGCCTGACAGACAGAGGTCAAGGTAGGCCTGCTGGTGCACTGAGAGAGGAGACACATTATTTGTGGGAGGTGAAGCTTGACTCTTGCACTCAGATGGTCCTAACATGACATGAGGACTCTCTGTGAAGTGGAAAGCGTGCTGTGGAAAGGCACAGACACTGAGGTATGGTGGATATGTGCTGCAGCTCAGTGAATTGCTCCAGACGTGATGAGTCAAGCTCCAGGCAGACACAGCAAAGGCTTTTCAGATACGACAAGCCAGGCTCTGCCATGCCTCCTCTGTCTTGATGATGCTTCCCTCTGCTTTGACTTTTTGTGTTCAAACTCTTTTTTTCCCCCTGGTGCTATGTTCTAATCACCACCATTTCTCATGACAAACAAGCCATTACAAGAATAATCCATGTCCTAATGAGCTGAGAAATCATATCTCGCAGGCCAAGTGAGTAAAGTAAAGCATATAAAAAAAACCTTCAACACCCACAAGATTGAAATGGTATGCTCGGTTACACCCAACATTCAGAAAGAGGGGGAGAATATTAATCATGACAAACAAAAAAACTTTGGGAGAGGTTGTAAAGGGGAATGCACACTCCAGAAACTCCATGTCAGAGAGCAGAAGAAGAAACACAAAGCAGCTGCTGTGATTTGACAGACCATACATGTTAATGTTAGGGCGACCTAATTCCTGTTGTGGGTCGCATGAAGAACCCCCCCCTCCCGCTCCTCCAACCACCCACCCACCCTCTCTGAACGTGTAATAACAAAGCGTTGATCAATAAAGTGTACTTTCCAGTGAGACAGGACAGACCCGGACCCCCTCTTTGTTCCACTGCCAGCGCAACAGCATCCGTGTTGGCACAACAAGCCGAGCTACGACCTCTGACTTCCAAAACGTTGTCGCACTCATCTTTAAGCCCCCTTCTTCTTGAGAGCCCCCTTCGCCAAAAAAAAATCCCTCCCTGCCTCCGAGCTACTTCTGAAAATGTTCAAGCGTTACAAAGAGGTTTCCAACTATTAAACGCAACCCTACTCCCTGCATAAGCTTGGTTTAACTCCGCTGTGATACAGGTATCATGCAATGCGCCCTGTGAGCCTGAATGTGGGGGGACAAAGTGCTTGTTTGTGGGTGACACCGTGTTACAGCGAGAGGAAACATGCTGCTACAGCGACATTGTAACAAGTGTGATTCGGGCTTTGCGCAACAAAAACAAGAAAACTCACCACAACTCCTGTAGCGCCCACAGGAAACCCGAGGGGTCGGAAAATAAATCAAAGCCAGGTAGAAATGTATCCTCTTTCTCTTCCACGTTTTTCAACCCGGGTCCCTGTCTCCACACCCCAGGAACCGAGAGTGTGAGCGGGGTGGGGGGACCTGGGTGATAGCGAGAGGAGAGAAGCACGATCTGGGACACAGAGCCAACACTTCGCGGTCAGTTTATCTGCTAAATCCAGGCAAGGACGGCACCCCCGAGGAAATATTCAATTCGCCCTAACGAATCGTCCCCTCAGAGTGTACTTTCTTGGCCTTCCTGGGTGTTAAATCCCACCGTTTATCCGCTGTATCCGGGCGCGTCGGCCGACTATTCTAGTCCGCCATGTTGTGTGTCTGTCTACATAGGAAGAATGGGAAGCGAACAGCAAATTCCCAGGCCAGGCCCCGTCTCCTCTCCACTCTGTTTCTCCATAGCCCGCAGCGACACCTGCCGGCCGAGGAGGAGCTTACACGCTCCAGACAGTGCCACACAGTCACTGCAGGGCCTGGAGCAGTGCTTCCACTGAGGGCCAGAGACCTCCAAGGGGTCCACGAAGGGCCCCTGACTCAGTTTCAGTTTCCCTTTCTGATTATCGGCCCACTAAAAAAGAACCTCGCAGACGAGGAGCTTGTTTTTTTTGTCTTGTTTGTTTCTTTCAACATAACATCAACCTGCCCAGGAACTGCAGACGAAAATGACCCTTTTGGCACATTGACATCTTGTATTGTTGTAAATGAATGTGTGTTCTCCGTCCTAGATAAATTAATAAAGTAGGGTATATAGGTATAAAGGTATGTGACATTACATTTTTTGAAACAGAACACATGAAGACCTGAACTCAAGAAAAAAGCTTGAATCATAAGAAAAATAAATAAATAAAATAAATAAATAAAGAATAACAGCATCAGGAGTGTCAAATAATTAAATTGAAGTGTAAAAAGAAATATAAAGCTTTATACTTTTGCTTTTTTAAACCAACTGATGGGAGGTTAAAGGAAAAATGTTTATACTTTATAGTTCTTTTTACTCATTTTAATTATGTGACTAACAATATTATTTATGGATGTATTCAGTTATATTGATTTGTCTGTTAACAATTTACTACATTTTGTCAGTTTTGGGGCTCTACACCATACAGGAAAGGCATTAAAGGTCAATATAACTAACTCAGTGTGTTAAGTAGGATGATGATTTTAATATGTTTACGTGTTACTACCATGTCAGAAATTATATTGTTATAAAAGTCATCAAATATTAAATCATGCCTCACCTGGAAAAGTAATAAGTAGGCATGGCTATTTTAGAGCTCCAACAGTGAATTCATCAATAAATTAATTCACTGAAAATTAATTGCCAACAATTTTGATAATCTTCTATGTTTTAAATAATTTTTAAGCAAACATGTCAAAATTTAAGTGATTGCAACTAACTCAAATAGTTGTTGGTTTTCTTTTATTACAGTGAAGTGACTACTCGGTTTGGCGTTGCTGGTCGGAAAAAACAAGCAATTTGAATTTGGTTTGGGGAAAATTCTGACAAAAATGTCAATAATCATTAGTTGTAGCCCTAGACTACTATGTAAGCACTGTGTGCAAGAGTAAAATATCAATACAAACATTGATATTATATTCTTCACTTCTCACTTATTCTCTTTCATGGTTCTGGGGATCTGGAGCATACACCCTGCATTTGACTGAACCACCAGCAGCCATGATAAACATTCTATAACACTACATACTACATCAGTCTTCGATTAACATTCACGCAAAGATTTTTGCACACAAGATGTCATATCTCATTTATTATTCATGTCTCATCATAGATGAAGACGCAATAAAGCTAAAACTTGAAGTTAATAAATAATATGAAAGTATACATAACATCATGTTTTGACTGCTGGTTAATGTCCAGACATAAAACCATTAAGCAGAAATAACAGAACAGAATGTGAATGAATAGTATGTAACAGTATGGAAACATGTTTTGTGCTGATTTTGAGACTTTGCATGTTTAACACACACTTTTTAGCCTTAGATGTCATGTGTTATGTAATGTTTTATATGTGTGAGGTTGTGGATATCAAAGCTGGGCAATTCATCTGCATTTTACTGTGAGTACGCTGGAAAATGTGTGTAAGCTGTTGCTGGAATAAACTGTATGCGTACAATCAGTCAAGAGATCAGTTCAACAGGAGGTAAACAAAGAAAGCGAGCGTACGTCTCAGCAGCTGACAGATTTGCAAATACAACGCTTAGACTGCCAGGTTAGCAATGACGGCCCTGGTGAACTCGTCGCTTGTGGCATAGCCCCCCAGGTCTCCAGTGCGCACCTGTTGCAAACATAAGGACAGTTTGTTAATATATGCACAGCTGCAGTACCATGGCGCGCATGTTAGAGAGCCTTTAAAAACTGCACTCACTGAATACACAAAAAGTGTGACCAGTGAGATATGTACTTTTAGAAAGCAGCAATTTAATTTCCTAAGCTACGATCTCAGCTTTACTTTCAGCATTACCTGCGGCTGAAAATGAAAATATACCTGAATATAAATAAGTTGCATCTATACACCAGATGCAGTAATTCATGTTTAGAAACAGTTTTGAATATTAATATAAGAGAGCGCATAGATTATATTAATTATCAATTAATATTCAACTGTATTAACATCAAAGTATTATTTATTCAATATTACATCACACTTGTACAAGCTTAAATAAGCAGGTATGAAAGGACATGACACTGTTTACACTGGTGGTGGTATACATTCTCCAGAACTTTTGAAAAATGTCACTAATAAGTTACTTTATCTTTTATTATTTGTAATTTATTTATCACAACTGACTACTTGTGAAGTCTCTTAAATTGCGGTAATACAGTAATATAAAAAGCATGACAGATGAAGCGGTGAGACAGAGCAGTGTTTTAAATGTTTACAGCATCAGCGGCATGAACAGCACCATCTTATACAAAACTTGTTTATGCGAGTTCTTGGAAATGATGTTTAAATATAAAAATGATGACTTCTTGCAGCCCATTTGTTGTCACAAGACCAAAAAACTAAACAGATAATCTACAGCATACCAACTCATAATTCAACCCAGGGTAGATGTTGCGCACTGCTCCACTCACAATGAATAGAGGAGTAGCTGTATGGACACTTCTGTGACACACAGGGAGATTTTAAACTGCAGAATTATTATAAAAACTCTCCTTGACCTGAAAGTTATTTCACAGTCTAAGGAGCAATACCGAAAAGTACGTATTTTTGGTTTCCTAAATTAAAATATTAACTGCATTATGAATATCACAGCAAGAAACAAGGATTCTGCATTAGCATGGGTTTGCCTTTGCCATACAGTAACACCACCAGGTTTTAGCTGAGTTTACAGCACTGCAATGGCAGAACAGAGTTTTATTAAAAGCATGAAGATATGTGTGGGTCAGAAATATTGCAGTATTAGTGGGTCATGATGTATCAGTGTTATCATACTGTATATTGAGTTACAGTCAGCCTTTAGATGTTTCAGTTATGAGTGATGAGGTTATGAGAAAATGAGTGTGAGGCAAAAGCAGTATAGCCGTTATAAACTGTTGATAAGGGCAGTCTGGTTTCTTTACAGACAGTTTTTAACAATGTGTGATAGCAGAGAGGTAGGCTCAAACACTTTTACACAAAAGGTCTCCCTGGACGAGTGAAAAAAAACAATTAATCTTAAATGAGCCAAGTAAGAACTAAAAAAGAAAAAAGATGGAAAGTAACTCTGAGGAAAGATGGAAAGATGATATGGATGTATGATGAAATTTGTACAACACACTGATCTGTTGATTCCACTGGATCAGTCGGGCAAACCCAGTATAAACCAGATACAATGGGTTGCAACTGGTGGCGTTTGTCAAAACTGTGTGGCACAAATGTCATTTGGCAGTGAGCCGGGAGCTGAGTCTTAACATGCGTCCAGTTCATGTTAAGAATAATGTCCCGATTTAAGGAAATGTCAGGGTGGAGTGTGACGAAACATCTTAGTAAACAGGTCGGTGACGCAGGTTTTCCACAACAGCATGCACAAAGTCGCCAGTGGTGGAGTACCCGCCAAGGTCTCGTGTCCGTACCTGGGACGCGCACACAGACAGACACACAGACAGACACACAGACACACACACAGACAGACAGACACACACAGACAGACAGACACACACAGACAGACAGACACACACAGACAGACAGACACACAGACAGACAGACAGGATAATGGGGTATAAGGAGAGGAAGGAATTAAAAGGAAAGGGAAGAGGGAGAGGAAGGGCACTTCAGACAACGTGCAGGCAAATTCTGCTTTCAATTGACAAGCATTCCTTAAAAATAATAATTTCTCACATTCACACAGTTGCCTCAAATACGTAACCCCAACTGACAGAACCGCTTTTCTGAAGCTGTTGTTGCTGAATTGATCGTGCATTTTATCTGAAGGGACTAAGGTTGACCGACTTCATGCTGGTGTTTGTGTCAGTGTACGTTAGTGTCAACATGGAGCGGGTGCAAAAGGCTGTTAGTCCAAGCCAGTTTAAAAAGAAAATTAAATTTATATTGTTATTTTTCATTTTCTTAAAGTGCCTGCAGCATTTTGACACTGTTTATATGACATATGACAGTGACTGACACACAAAATTGATGAGCAGCATGTTAATTTAGAAACACAAGCTGACACGAGAAGAGTGCACAAGTCCTGTTGGCTTCACATTTCCATGTATTCCCAGAAAACGTTCCCTCTTGGTGTTAAAACTGTTAGTGTTGCTGGCAGGTGTCTCCACATTCACAGCAGGTAGAACTAACAAGTAACACACTCACCTTGCCCTGTTTGATGACCCTCTTGACAGCATCTGACACCATTTGGGAGTGATATTCCAGGCTGCAACACAATACAGTGACAATCAACAGGTGTCCACAACTGTCTTGTGCACGTGTCATTATTCAGACAAACAGGCACTTAAGGCTGTTTTCTACGGCTTTGAGGGGTGTAGGAGGCGCACTGTGAAATGTGGTGTACTTCTTGCTGCAAGACCTAAGACGTTGACTCACTTGAGGTGCCTGAGCATGTTAGCGGCACTGAGCAGCATAGCGGTGGGGTTGGCAATGTTCCTTCCGACAGCTTGTGCAAAGGGGTGGCGAGCACCCTGAGAGAGAAAAAGGAAACAGGGGATCAAGATTGACTCTGTTGCAGTCCTGTAAGTCCTCTCCATCACCCAGTGCCAGAGAAGGGTTGAGTAATCAATAGTAACACTATGTCGATACCTACTGCCAATTAACATTTTATGCCACACACCATCATGTGAAGCAACTCTTAACAGAGGAACCAGAATAAAAGCAGAGCATGGCTGGCTGGCTAAATTGTGGAAAAGGTCAGTTGAAACTCACAGTCTCAAACACAGCATACTCTGCACTGTAGCTCTCCCCAGGAACAACTCCTGCTCCTCCAACCAGCCCTGCTGCCAGGTTGTCAATAATGTTACCGTACAGGTTGGGCATCACCAGCACGTCAAACTGGTATGGGTTCTGGACCAGCTGCAGCACACAATGACACGTTGAAGAAATGGAAAAGTGGAACAAAAACTCCTCAGCAAATCAGTTATTAATAAAGTCAGGAGATGTTACTTACCTGCATGCAACAGTTATCAATGATTATGTTCTCATATTTGATTTTGGGGTACAGCTGTGCCACCTCCGCACAGCTCTGCAGAAACAGGCCATCACCTAATTTCCTGTAATAAGACAAGGGGGTGAGGACAAGTGTTGCTTTAGCTGTAATGTAATTCATGACCTAAATCATTTTAAGAAGTAATAGAAGAATATGATTCCAAAATTTAAGAGGGAGTTTTTCTATTTCCTTACATGATGTTGGCCTTGTGGACAGCGGTGACCTTGTTTCGCCCTTTCTTGGTGGCGTAATCGAAGGCGAACTTAGCGATGCGCCGTGACTTATCTCTGGTGATGATTTTCAAACATTCGATCACACCTGTCACACTCTAAAGATGAAGAAGAGGATACATACATTTTAATAATGCTTGCTATATGCTTTACGTGTATTCCTGCAAAGTGTCTTTTTAGGATTGAAGTCCATCAGGTGTCCAGTGAAGACGAGGTGTCATGCGGCCAACAAACTTTCATAATAATCTGAGTCTACAGGACAGCTAAAGAATCATTATCTGAGTAGAAATGAACGTTGAGAAGTGAGAAGTAGTTCAAAAGAAAAACAAACACATTCAGCACTCATGAGTGACTCATCTTTGTTTTGATACCCGGTTTAATGTTCAAATCTTGCAAGAGTGTTGTTTACCTCGTGCTCCAGGGAGCTGTACTCCCCCTCGGTCTGTTCGCGGATGATGACCAGGTCCAGATTGTTGTGGCGAGTGCTGTAGCCCGGCAGGCTGTTCACGTGAACCACGTTAGCAAACAGGTCCAGTTTACGCCTGGGGAATGGATAGGGAAGTAAGAGTTTAAAAACAAACAAAGAGAAAGAAACACAAAACGCACATAAAAATGCACAACTAGTTTCCTGGTTTTACCTCAGTCTCATCTCATATGAAGCCAGCTCCCCTTTGAACTCCATGGGTGTGTGAATCTTTCCTGGATAACCACGAGCATATGTTAGGTCTATTCCATTCTCTTTAAAACCTTTTATATTGACGCCTTTTAATAATGTCATTATTAAATGGACAATGAGACAAAAGAGTACCTACCCTTCATAGCCACTTTGTTGTTCTTCATAGAGGTTAACACTTGGTCCAGCTTTTCCTCACTCGCCATGTTCTGTACCTCGCTCAGGTGAAACTCCTCAAATTCTACAGGGACATCTCCTGCCTGGAGACAAGACAAAAAGAGGTGAACTTACAGATCAGCCATTTTTATTCAGTTTTAAAAATACATGCCATCAGCATATATAAAAGGCTGAATCGGCCTAAATGAGCAAAAGAGTGAAACCAAACTGAAATAGCAAACATAAAAATACTACAAGATGGTGAAAATAAATCCTTTTAGTATAAATGTTTGTGACAAAAAAACAAACAAACTACTTTTATGTATTTTATGTATTTTCTTCTACATCTCAGTCACTGTAAAATGCACCTTGAACACTTCCTTGACAGCAGTCATCAGCTCAGGTCCCACTCCATCCCCTGGCACCATGGTGACCTTGAAGGTAGCATCAGCGCGGGCCGGCGGGGGTTCTGGGCAACAGAGACCAGCAGACACACTCAGTGGTCGAGAGACTAGCTGCTGCCACCGGGGGCCACTCAGGCCCTGAGGAAAGGAAAGAAGACACGGTCACGACAAGCACAACATGGTATACCATGAGACGATACACATTTGTCTACTCTCAGAGATTATTGCATATCGTAGTAGCAATCCCTTTAATAACTATGAGGATTCCCAATCTCTTGTTTGGCTTGAGACCCCTTAAAACAAAGCAGTGCCTACTTGTGACCCCTCGTCACAGTTTGCATATGCCTATGATATGTGAGCAATTCCAAGCATTTTCTTTCCATTCAAGTTTAGAAGCCTGAGGAAGTCGATCAACAGAAAACAGAAAAAAATGGCAACTATTTTGATAAGTGTTTATCATTTGAGTCATTTTTCAACATCTCAAACATTCAACACTTGCTTGTTCCACCTTCTCCAGCGTGAGGATTTGCTGCTTTTCTCTGTTTTATAGGATTATAAATGAAATATTTGGGGGATTTTCAGACAGTTGGTCAGACATTAGATGACGATACATTTGGCTGTGAAACTGTGATGGGACAAAACAAGTAATTAATTAATTGAGAAAATGATTGGTAGATTAATCAATAATGAAAATAATTGTGGGAAATGTTACAAATCAATGAGCAATAGTATATGAGAAATGTTGCTTTATGGTAATACTAGATTTTTATATGATTTTTGCATCAATGTCAGAAATTAATTGGATGCCAAAAATAAATATTTCAATCTGGGCATTTTATCCATGGAGTTTATTTATTTTCCAGAACTTGATCTAGGTCACAATATGTATCGATATTATAATATAAAATTACATATACTGCGATAATTTGCTAGAGGATTTTATCCATATTGCCCACTGCTGGTCACAGTGATGCCCATCAGAATAGATAACACTGAGGCTGGCAGAGATGGGTGTGACTTTTCATTTCTGTGTTGTCAAGAGGATCCTGAATGATAATCAGCCACTGGCCAGTGGGCAAAATGGGAGCTGCAGGGAATAAATGAAATAAACAATTCAATTCAACTGCCATCTGTCAAAATGACAACTTACCAAGCCATGACACCAGCAAACAAAATGAGAGAATCTTAAGCAAATGCACATAGATTGATCCAGCTGACATTAAAGAATCTGGCAAGTGAGACACAAAATTGACAAATCATAAGCATATTTTATCTGCAGTGAAGAGCCAATCTACCCAGCTCTTTCTAAGACAGTGAGCTAGTTAGCCAGAGCCAGTTATGTGCTGTTGTAAAAAGTAACTAATGTTCACTAAGCTAACGTTAGCTACGTCAGCTGACTAAATACAGTTCATTGACTTATTTGACGAGTATCTACAGACGACCGACACTTTTTTTGGTTGACCAGCTGATAAAACCAGATAGAGCCACACTGTAAGCTCTAGCTATCACTATTTATCTACAGAGGACAGGGACTACTCAAATTGAGTGACTGATAACTGACTGATAATCAAGAGAGGCTCATGGTTAGCAACAAGATGTCACAAGCCAGTGAGCCTGACTCTCTCTTTAACAGTTTATGATAACACGGTGCTTGAGTTGAACACAAATACAACTCCAACCACAGAAACCTCATTTCCTATGTATAAAATAAGCTTTTAAACATCAGCTATGCACTCACCTTGACCAATGTTACTAAGCTTCCTCTCAAGGCGGCCGCCATCGTCACAGGCATGCAGCGACTGAGCTTCTTCTTCTGTGGTGCAACTGCAGTGGTAGAGCGCTAACTAGTAGAAATAGTGCCTCCAAATGGACAGAACAGTTATATCTTATATTTGTAGTATGTACAAATATAAGATATAAAAAATAAAATATATGCATTTACAATATCTAAGTGAAATATAATACATACTATATATATATATATATATATATATTGCACTGGTGAAATATAACTAGAGAATAAAGAATAAATAATGAGGTAGTAGTATATGGCAGGTGAAATAAGTCCAGAAGCTGTCTGTTTATTCTGAGTGTCTGACACTCAGAGGGAGGCATTAAACAGTTTGATGGCCACAGGCAGAAATGATTTCCTGCGGTACTCTGTTGTGCATTTGGGTGGAATGAGTCTCTCACTGAAGGTGCTCTTGTGTCTGACCAGCACATCATGGAGAGGATGTGAGACATTGTCCAAGATGACCCGTAGCTTGGACAGCATCCTCCTCTCTGACACCACCGTCTCTGACACCACCGTCAGAGAGTCCAGCTCCACCCCCACAACGTCACTGGCATTGACAGACTGACATTGCTGAGTCTGTTGGAGTCCACCACCCTCAGCCTGCTGCCCCAATCTAAACAAAAATCATGATTTGAAGCCACATGATGCAAATCTGACAATTATGAACTTCCTTGGGATGTTGTGTGAGGAAGAAGAAGCTGCTTAAGACACAAAGTCATTCCTACATGTACCTACATGTAACACATGAGGGAAAAAATGTCAATACAGAGTAACATGTTATCCCATCTTCTGGCCTCCAAACAAACAAAAACAAAAACAGCACATCAATCTATATTATGTTATATCTGACTAAAAGTTTAGATCTGCTGCTCGAGGTTGGATAGGGTACTAGCACAGTCTCAGAAAACAAAATGATTAACACAGGAGAACTGTCAGTATACATAGGCTAAGCACAAAATCACTCTTTTGAAAGGTCTTCATCGGTATGATAAGCTATAATGAGGTTGTAAAGCAGGTTTAATGAGGATGGCAAATTGAATCCGAAGAGGGGATGGCACAGAAAGAAAATATAGTAATATATGGTTAAGAAAAGTGAAGAATTTAGAGAGGTGTGCAAAATGGGAAACAGGAAAACCTTACAATATTATGCAATTCAGTAATTATGCAATAAATACAATCTTTCTTAAACTTAAACTGTTCAGGTGGCCCAGAGCTAGACAGGGCCCCTGGAACATGCTAGGGATTACAGTTATTTATTAGAGCTGTTGTTGAGCTGAGCTCAGGGGCCCCCAAAAAGTCTAGTGGTGCCCCTGTGTCCTTCTTTATGTGAACAGCTGAGGGTGCACATTTACACACTCACTTATGAATCTCTCTCAAAATGTTGCTTTTAACATTATCTTTCGTATTCAGTATTGTTGTAACATTGTATGTGCTGCTGCCATGGCCCACCCTCTGAAATGGGTCCATCCTAAATAGGTCAGGGGATTCCCAATCCTATTCCAGGGAGTGATGCTCTCTGCTGACACACAGGATGACATCGGATTTTAAAATCACTGTCATGAAACTGTAGATCAGTGGGCTTCCCTCTGACACTTGTTAAATAGTCCTCCTTTACCTTGTTGGGTATTTCTTTTGGTTATTGATGCTGGCATAATTTTCTTGGGGTGCCAATGTAGCACATCTACATTGGAAAGTTGGGGAAGTTTTGCCCTGAGCAAATCTTTCAGGAAGCCCCTCCCCCCCGTGTACAAGTCCCTCCTCCTTAGTTTGTGCCACTCATACATTATCATTACATTCAAGTAACAGTGCTAAGCATCCATTTTTCTGAAATATAAATCTCTAGTAATCTTTGAAATACCCCGAAGGGTCTTTTAACAGCATTTGAGGCATTTTTACGTTATCACTGGAAAACTGCTTTTGTGTGGTTTGTGATGTGTTGCGTAAAACAAATTTGTTTTAAATTTGATTCTGTTTTAAAGGCATTTACAGAATCCATAAAGAACCTCTATCTGAATAAAAAGAAAATATCATAATTTTTAACCTGTTTCCCGTGTTGCACTCAATTTTCCTATCCAAATACAGATGGTTGCCAGAAATATATGTCCGTGGTCAAAAATAGGAAATAGGAAATAGAAATAGGCGCAATTATTTGATCAAGGTGGTTAGAGAAGTCTTTGAGGATTTTTTCTTTGTCTGTTTTCATCAGGGACTTCATCTTTCATAAAACGTATGCTTGATAGCACATGAGAACCACACGCTGGCGTTAACCTAGCTAATTTGAGTGGTGGGGTTTAGGGATGGTATACGTGCCTTGGAGCCTGAAAGACAGTTTTGAGGGATTAATCATCCCAGACACAGCAGTGCATGGCTAGTGGCTGACAGCCGCAGCGTAGTATCTGAGTTGACTATATATGGGCAAAGCCAGGCAGAGCGAGAGCTGCGCCCGCTTCCGTGTTTGTGTGATCAGGGAGTGCACAGCCGGGGGAGCGTCACTGTCTCCACTGTTTCATTCATTTATAAGAGTACCGATAAGCAAGTGACCAGCAGGGAAAATGTCGTGTGAACTGAGTAAGTCTGTTTACTTTTAAAGGCAATGGCGGAGAGAAAGTGCAATGAAACTCTTTATTTTGGTCGACATTATTCAGCAGATAGTCAGCCAGGTTGCGCGTAGCTAGCTAGCTATCTAGCCTCGCCCATAGCTGCGTGATTTTGCCACTTTCGCACATGAAAGACATAATCTTGGCATTGGCAATGGTTCTGTGACATTTAATAAACGCATGTGTCCGATCAGCACGATTTGTAGTAAACATGCTCTGGCTCAAAATTCAGCTCAATACAGACTGTTCAAGTTAGCGTTAGCTAGTCGAGCTAACGTCAGTCAGAGGAAATAGTTGTGCTCACATCGCATTGTTATGACATGTACAGACAGAGCCTGTCTGACAGTCAGGAACCTCTCCAGGGGAAGTAGCTCGCAGAAACTTGCTTTGTGGCTGCTGAACAAGCGTGAAGTAGAGAGTTTTGACTGTAATTTTAATTTCGAGCTGGCGGAGAGAGACAGCTTATATTCTGGATAAGAAAACTGATTTTAGAGCCAATGCGGAAGCACAATAAATGCACCAACCTCGTTACATCATTCTTGTTAGTGTAAGAGTTAAATGTCTTTTGTTGATGAATTAGATTGATGATGCTTGTTTTTCATCTTCTTGTTACAATTTAAGAACCCAAACAATACATATTCATAAAATATAGCAAAATCAGCCATTCAGTTATCAGTAATACGTCTTGGAAGCCTCTTGCCACAATATAGCAACAACACCAAAAAGGCGCAGTTTCAGGAAGTGCATTTTATCCTTCTTGATTTTTTTTTTCATTTTGTTACAGCTGAAATGACACCACATTTGTCTTATTGATATTGAGGCATTTGCGAGGCAACAGCCAAATCTCCTACCATCTTGTTTTTATTGCTGTCTTTTGGACACCGCTATGACAGCTTTGCACTACATTGGTCTGGAATACCAACTTCACCAATAAGGACAGACCTGGCTGTTTGCTCAAAGTGTCTGGAAAGATCAGTGACGTCCGAGGCCATGTTCAACAAGTCCTCAGAATGATTAATGAAGAACTAAGTGATGCTGATTAAGTCTGCATACTCATGCCCCATCTGAAACAGCAGTGGTGCAAGATATTAGTCAAAGCAGAGCAAGTTTCATTTCAGGCTCTATCCACTCATGTTGCCCTAGTGGTAATTAAGTTGTATTAACCTTGATGCTTTACATTAACTGTCTGCCTTTTGCTGTTTTTTAGGACATGTATTCGCCAGTCTCCCACAGATGGAGAGGGGAGTTGCAAAAGTGATTGGCGGCGATCCCAAAGGCAACAACTTCCTGTATACCAATGGGAAGTGTGTCATCATCAGGAACATTGAAGTAATTTCTGTCTTTTTAACAGCCATATTTAACACATGTTGCTTGCTTGCTTATTTATTTATTTATTTATTTATTCATACCAGCCTGGATCTTGTTTTGGCCATTATTCAAATTTATCATGATGACATTTTACTCCCTAAATACAGTAAACTGCTTTGTTTCTACTGAACGTGGTGAGTCAAATTTGAAAGAATAAATTTACGCCAACCTCAAAAACATAATTTCACTGACCTTCTGGTTAAAGTTTCACATTTCTTGCTCCTCTGACCACACCCAGCATCTGTGTTAGGTGTGCTCTGTATGTACTCCAAAATCTGGCTGGCACAGTGCCGGTTTGCGCTGGTTGGGCATGACGCCTCGTGCAGCAATTGAACATAACATCATGTGTAACAACATCATGGCAAAACAGCAGAGACTAATGAACGCATGTGTTTATCATGACTTGTCATGCCAAATCCAAATGGAAATTGTACTGTTACTGTGCTATACTGGTAACACTTTCAAGCTGTCTAAAGATGAAATTAAAGTGTACCTGCAATGAGTTGGCTGCATACAAAGAACAGTTTAGCATGTTCAGAATTTTGCACTTCCTTCCATTTAACTAATTCAACTTCAGTAATTGTATAAGTCATCCTCAACAAGAAGTGTTACAACAGCATCTCCACTACCTGCTGCTGCAGCATAATTGTCGGCTGATAGGGACTCAACGTCATACCTGCCACCTCATTTGCCACTTGTACTGCGTTTTAAGAGCTTTCACAATGTGACCCTTTAAGGGTCTAATGAGTACAATGTTATCATAAGATAAAAAGTGCAACAGAATTCTCCTTTGACTTAGTACTAATTTAGAAGATGACTATATAATGTGCCATTTGTCAGACGTAGACCTGCTGATGTCTCATATTTTGTGTCTTTTACAGAACCCGGCTATAGCAGACATTTACACCGAACATGCCCATCAAGTTACTGTTGCCAAGTATGCCCCAAGTGGATTCTACATTGCGTCTGGAGGTAAATGATCCACATATGAACACACATCAATAAATATGTGCATATAGTTACCACAGTAATGTTACTATAATAAAATAATTGTTTTTAAATCCTTTAGATGCAACAGGAAAGATCCGTATCTGGGACACCACTCAGAAGGAGCACCTGCTCAAGTACGAGTACACCCCTATTTCAGGCAAGGTCAAGGACATTGCATGGACAGAGGATAGCAAGAGGATTGCTGTTGTTGGGGATGGACGAGAGAAGTGAGTATGAGGGTTTTTCACACATGTTCAAGAAATGAAAGGAGTTGGCCTCATTAAACTCAGACCACCATGGGAAGCTTCTCCAGCTATCACACTGATTAATGCCCACTGTGCACAAGTCCATTGTCTTGCTTTAGATATTTTTTATGTTTAACATGCCATGGTGGTGTTTTAGTGGAATTATATTGCAATTATTGTTGATGGTCTTGCTTGATGTCATGGCTTTGTATAGAATATGAACAAAGTGTTCAAGTGTTGTTGTTTTTTTTGTTATTTTTATTCCTCTCACAACAACAATTATATGCGTATTCATCTCTTGTTGTAGGTTTGGGTCAGTGTTCCTGTGGGACACTGGGTCCACAGTGGGGGAACTTTCCGGCCACTGCAAATTAATCAACAGTGTAGACATAAAGCAGACACGACCTTACCGTCTTGCTACTGCCAGTGATGACACCAGTGTGACCTTCTTTGAAGGGCCCCCCTTCAAGTTCAAGTTCACATTACACGTGAGTTGCAGAGATTAACATTGGCTTTTTGTTCCTGAAAGGGGTATTTGTGTTTAAACAAAGTAGTTGGAACCAAGTTGATTTCACTCGACTGGTCAGACCAACCAAAGGCTAAATGTCATCTTCAACCTGCAGTACGAGTATTAGCAAAGTACTGTTCTTCAGCAAATGCAGACAAAGTAGTAGATTAAGGAATTATTTTGTGACTTTGAACCAGCTGTCTTGTTTTCAATTCCCGTAGGTCATCTCAAGTCTCTCTCTTTTTGACAGTGTAGCCTTGTTTGTCTGTTTCCATATTACATAACCCAGTTCCCCCATAAATTCTTGGAGAATGTGTGAGCCACATGTGAGCCACATTCTTAAAAGAAGGCCTTCCCTCTAGGAACATGGAATACAGCTTTTTTAAATGTTATTTTGTACTTAAAAATCCTTTTTGTCTCTTTTTAGAATTCAGTCTGCAATTGTTTTTTTTCAGTAAACAAGCGTAGGACCCACCCCCTCTCCTCCCACATGTAATTTTCTTATCAGCAATCTTGTTTTGGGACAGCAGCAGCAAACTGATTTGATTACAACCTTCTGAACTGTTAACAGTTAGCCTGAAGATATCCAATGCCTTGTATGCATGCTTGATCTGTGCTCTTCTTGCATTGTTCACTGCATTGCATTTTTTATGAAAATTATACATTTTTTTCAATTGAATATTTGTGTTATTAAACCTAGACCTCTTTAGGTTCCTCTAAAGGGAGGAAGGACTGAATTTCTGTCTGTCACAAGGGTGACCAAGACTAATAACAATATTCATTTGTTCCATTTGCCAGTTTGACTTATATGTCATGTCTTATTAACTATGATAAAAGATTGAGAGTCCAAGGGGCGGTGCCAAATAAGATACTAATATGGACTGTATATTAATGTGCACATTCTTTCTTTATGGATCATTTTCCACTGCTTGTCTTCCCTTCTGTCTCCCCGGTGACTGCTAAAGGAGCACAGCCAGTTTGTCAACTGTGTTCGTTTCTCTCCTGATGGAAGTCGGTTTGTCACAGCTAGTGCTGATGGCCAGGTGAGTATTGGGATTACCAGGTGTGGCCATGTGACCATATGAACATTTTCAAGTGAGATTTCCTCTGACAAAATAATCTAAGTAACTATAATTGTGATATTTACTGAAATAATACAAATACAATCTAGGGATGTCTCAACCTAAAGTGGCAGGCCTTGTTTTCTTAATAAGTATAATTTCTACAGATACACATGTATGATGGAAAGGAAGGTAACCATGTCAGCACACTGGGTGGAGAGAAGGCTCACAAAGGAGGAATCTATGCTGTAAGTAGGTTTTTTCTTTTTGTATAGAAAATTGACACTACAGTCAGCATATTTTTTCAGTCTCTCTTTTTTGAACTAAAACAAATCGTCACGACAGTGTTTAACACCCTGGTTAGCTGGGTGGGTTTTGTTTTTCATGCGAGCTATAATCAGAGTTAGCATTCAGTCTGCCTGGAGTGTGTGGACACAGAAAATGCTTCTTTCCCTATTCAAATTAGGTGCTCTGAAAGCTCAAGTTACTAATAAGATTCTTCCATTGATTTATTTGTTTTCTGCATTACATCTGTGTTTCTGTTTATAGGACACTTGAACATTTGTTAGACAAAACATTTGCAACTTTGGTTACATGCATATTAATATCATAACTTTTTCTTTCAATACCCACCCTGCTTTATATCCTCCAGCTCAGCTGGAGCCCTGACAGCTCCCAACTGATCTCTGCCTCAGGGGACAAGACCGTGAAACTCTGGGATGTTGGTACAGGTACGGCCGTCACCACCTTCAACATGGGCACTGATGTGACAGACCAGCAGCTGGGCTGCCTGTGGCAGAAAGACCACCTCCTCAGCATCTCCTTGTCAGGATACATCAACTATCTGGATAAGAACAACCCTGACCGGCCCATACGCACGATCAAGGTCAGACTCAGTTTAAAGATGCTATTCCTGGATGTTATTTTTGATATACTGATAAAATCTTGTGTTAAGTTTTTTTTAAGTTTAAATCGCTGCTTTTAAACTTTTGAGTTGCTGAAAACATGTTTTATATTGAAGATGAATAGCTAGACATTTGCAAACATGTAGTGGCATTTGCTAAATGTAAATTAGTATCTGCAAATATACAGAGGTTTGTAACTATGCACCCTAATGTGTAAATATGTAATAAGCAGCTTGTGTTCAGTTTATGCTTTCAGATTCATACTGAAATCATAAAATGTGCATACATGCTCACAGAAGCCAAAACAATATGATGTCAGGAGTGCTACTATAAAAGTCTTAGCTCTTTGTGAGTTATTTCAATGGGTTTTTAAAAAGCAGATAAAGCAACCTTTCACTAGAGCTGAGACTAGAGGCTTCTGACTGGCATTCTGACATTTGTCAGAAATGGTGAGAGGGCTGATAGGTGGTGTAAAATTACACAAGTGTTCTTCTTTAAGATCCAGTCCCTCAATGTCAGCATGTTGGACTGGGTTTGATGCATTGTGTATTATATGTCGCAGACAGCAGTAGGACAGAAAGTGCCACTGTATATCAGGTTATTACAGAAGCATCCAAAATAGCCATTTGGCTTTCACTGGAACTAATGTGCTGCCAAATCTCTCAAGTGATATTATTCTATTATTCTACATTAACTGTTCTTATGTGCCCTTGTAAGTACACCTGAAAACGTGTTCTTGTTCATCCTACAGGGTCACAGCAAATCCATCCAGTGTGTGACGGTTCACAAAAGTGAAGGGCGACCATACATCTACTCTGGGAGCCACGATGGACACATCAATATCCTTTCACTGATCACATGATGCCAACAATGATTTTAAAGGTCTGGGGCGCCCCTGTAGCTCACTTGGTAGGGCACGTGTCCCTTGTGCAAAGGCTGAGTCCTTACCACAGTCACAGTATGTCACCCCCCCCCCCTCTCTCTCCCTCCTCTGCTGTTTATCTTCAGCTGTCACTATATAATGACAAAAAATGCCCCAAAAAAGATTTTTAAGGTCAATCGGTGGCCCATGAGTCAAAAAAGTGCCCTTTAAACCAGATGTAACCCAGCTCACTACAGATATTGGCCTGTTGGAGAGGTTTATTTTTTATAGTTGATGTCTTTATCATTTTCTATGTATAATTTCATCAGAATTGCATTGCTGATAGAAGATTGTTGTTGCAGATTGGAATAGTCAGCGGGATCGAAGGCAGCACTAATGAGTCTAATTGTCCTAAAACGGGTTTTTTTAAAGTTTAAAAATTGCTTGTGTTCTCAGATGAGGCATCAGCACTAGGTGGGGAAGCCTCTGTGGTACAGTCAATAGCACTGTGACACCTGCTTTCTCTGAGAGAGATGGTGAGTTCTTGCAGCCTTAATCTTTGCGTTACAGTGTACAGCTAGTTCAGGTAGCCCCCATCCTCACCTGTCCGTAGTGACTTGCCAGCTCCACTCCACAATGTGTGTGTTTATTTTATAGTGTGCACTTTCCTACAATATTAAGTATCCATGTCTCCAGTTAGCCTAATTTGCTCCTTAACGATTGCCGCACATTACTGGGATGCCGAAACTGGGGAGAACAACTGTTTCTCTGGGAAGGGCCACAGCAACCAGGTGAGCAAGTTGGTGACTAATGAAGCCAATGAGCTGGTGACGTGCAGCATGGACGATACAGTGCGCTACACCAGCATCGACAAGAAGGAGTACAGGTAGGGGTCAGTGCGTGTTGCTGTGCTGAAAACAACTATCAGATTAATTTAATGGGGAGTCTGGAGGAAAGCAGATTGGGGTTTCAATTGAGCTTTGTTATGACGTGGTAATGGGTGGATGTGCTAACACTTAATGATCTGTCATGTAGAAAATGGTTGTAGTGTCTTTGTAGTCATTGTATAAACGTGTCATGCAAGATCATTTGGAGTTATAGATGTCATTGGAATATCTATCTGTTTTACCACAAACTGAATTTGATAATCTGTCCACCTCTAAATGTTACAGTGCTCATTTATGTTTAAATAACCCAAACTGCTGTTTTTCAGCGCCTCTGACGTGGTGAAGATGGATTTCCAGCCTAAAAGTGTGTCAGCAGCAGCAGCAGGAGGGCTGTCGCTGGCTGTGTGCATTGGGCAGGTAATGTCTTCGTCTTATAGTGTGTTCAGTGTTTCCCCTGTGAACACATTTCAGCAATTCCAAGTTTTACATCACCCACCTGATTTTTTTTTTTTTTAAATCCCCTTAAAGTTTCTGCTGTGTGTCTTGTTTTGATGGCATCATTCGTCGTCCCTTGCTTTTTCTAGGTTGTCTTGCTGAAGGATAAGAAGAAAGTCTTCACATTGGACAATCTGGGCTATGAACCAGAGGTCGGGGTTATTCACCCTGGTGGCACCACTGCTGCGGTGGGGGGAGCAGTAAGTGGACATCTTGACTTTGATCAGCTTTTCTCTGTTCTGGGAAATGCTTTTGGGTTCAGGGGGAAAACTTGGTATGTAATAATCATCCATTTTAACCGTCACAGGAAACCGCACAGCACACTCTTCATCACTTCCCTGATGACATTCGATTTGAGAGTTATTCTCATTTTTCTTCTTTTTTTTTTTTAGGATGGGAAAATCCATCTGTACTCCATTCAGGGCAACACTCTGAAGGATGAGGGTCAAACTATGGAGGCTAAAGGGGCGATCACAGACATGGCATACTCTAATGATGGAGCCTATCTGGCTGTGATAGATGAGAGGAAACTTGCCACAGTTTATAACGTGGCTGATGGCTACTCGGTAAACATTTGTCTGTCCTACTCAATATCCAGTGCAGTTTCGTATATATTATAGTCGTTGTGCCTCTTTTTATAATATTTCTCACATTTTTTTTCACTAGGTCAAAAATGAGTTTTACGGACACCACGCCAAACCAGTGACTTTGGCCTGGTCACCTGATAATGAGCACTTTGCAACTGGTGGGATGGACATGTTGGTGTATATCTGGACGGTTGGTGATTCAGACAACAGGATTAAGCTCCCAGGTAGGCCAAATACGTGCGCATGTGCATTCACTCACGCCTGGTTTGCACGTAGGTATATGTACTTGGAGGTTGCACTGTATGAGCGACATATGCAAAAACAAAGGCAACAGGACAGTTTTAGCTGAGCTAAATTATGCATTTTAAAGGTTATAGCTGGGCTTGAAGTTGTAACCCTTATGATTTTGGTCCTGGTTGATTTGGCGACACCTGTGGTAAATGGTGGTAACAGCAAGTATAGTTTTAAAACTACAGTAAACAGCAGCTACTTTGTCAGAAATACAACAGAAAAGTAACCAGTGTATTTGTTACACAGTGCAGCCAAACAAACTCATGTTGTTTATTAATAAAGGTGGTCATCTGATTTCATGCTGTGCAATTAGTTAACAGGGCCCAGTAAGGTTGGTTAGCTTGACAAATACATTTTTTTTCCTGTGACTACTTCATAATAAAAGCCACCCTGTGTTTTCCCAGTTGCATGCTTTTAATGTGAAGCAGCAGCAGTAGGAAATGTTCAGTTTGCATTAGCAGTAACTTAATTTGACTGTGGGAGATTGAACAGTAAACTGTTAGGATGATGTTAGGTACATGCGTTTTGAAGGCAGTTTATATCCAGCATGGGAATGGCAGACTCCGCCACTGACAATGAAAACTAATGTATAGAGAAGTAATTACAGAAAGCATAAAAATGCTGACCATAAAAAAAAGGGTTTATTTCATTAAAATCTTAAGAATTATAACTCAAGTCATAGCTCAATATGTACTGATTGTTGTGCAAGCTGAACTTGCCTGCAAATGTTTGTCTCTTTGTCTGTGTTGAGACGTTTTTTGTAACAAGGTTGTTTCATGCTTTGTTGTCTGCAGACACTCACCGGTTGCACCATGTCAGCGGCCTGGCCTGGGTAGATGAGCATACTCTTGTCACTACCTCCCATGATGCCACCATCAAGCAGTGGACTATTGCATTCTGAGCTGCAAGCAAACAGACATCCACATCTCCAGGGACAAGGACTACTGTAGAATTCAATCTTTCTTTCTTTTTTTTTTTATTAACTGTATTTTCACTGTCTAAACGGTGTTCTATGCTGTCTGTAAACATTGAATTGTAAATGGTTATCGCTGGGAAAAGCTCCCATAAAAATGATCCAAGATATGTCTCGTACTTTGATGCGAATAACCTCAATTTACATGGACAAAATATTGAAATATACAATGTAACCATGAGTGCTTTTACATCTCTTTGAGCGTTATGGACCCAGACAAATATTTGTAAGCTCAACATTCCATAGGTAATTGCTTTCCCTCAGTTTAAACTGAAATCCTTGTCTGTGGTTGACCTCAATGCATCCTAACAAAAGCGAGTTTTATTTTAAATCTACAAAACCCTTTTGGTTACATTCCTGAAATGAGAAGTAACTGGTCCTAACTGCAGTTGCCTGTCACTTTTTTTTAAGGGGGTGGGTGTTTTTTTGCTTTTTGCTTTGTCTTTTACTTTTTGTGATTCACAACTCTTCCTGTTGGACTGGGGAGCAATAATAGGAACTGAAAGAAAGAACAAAGTATGTGTACAATCAAGAGGCTATGTGTTCAGTTGAAGGTCCTGTGTTGTTGCTGTGTTTTTGTTTGGGCCCACTATGCTTGTCTCACTTATTTCTTTCCATGTGTTTATGCATCCGCTTCCAAGGTGGAAGTGATTCATTAATGATAATAATAAAGAACACTTTTTATGCATTTTCCCGGTCATTCAGATTTGCACTCTTTCTATCTGTCAAACGGATTTCTGTGCAGGCTGTCAAGTGACACATTGAACTGTGGGTGTTTTTACCAGGAGGGTGTGAAGACTGAGAGGAAGCTGATGAGAAAGCTTCTTAACACTTTTCCAGGACTCTTGAGTAATTTGACCTTGATGTAATTGAGATCCCTGGGTTGAACATTGGACATTGTCACTTCAATGTCTCCATCTTTTCATTGTTCATTTAATGGTTTAAGAAAGCAGAAATGATTGAGAAAAGTATCTTTAAAATGGTACTCTTAGAAATAACATAAGGGTCTGGTGCTGTGCTGCTCCCCCAGATTTTTAAAATGCTTTTCTGATGAGTTGTATTTTCTTACCTGTAAGAGGAAACAAAAATTTCATTTACAGTTTTGGTCAGACTAATGTTTCATCAATTGACAACACAATATGCTTTCTGAATACTGTGAGTCAAGTAATTATTAATAGCTTTTATTGATGACATTTGATTTGTAGTGGTATAAAATATACAATATACTAGTACACTATAAAGGTTTACAGTAGACAAAAAATGTTTCTTTATCTTACAGTCACAGTTGAGGTGCTGTTAATATAGCAGCTATTCATAACTGCCCCAGTATGGATTTGTTCTAAACTGATCAGAATTGCTGTACTATATAACACCAAATAGTTTAATGACTGAAGGTGACAATGGCTTTAAATATTAAATATTTAAATTAAATATTAATAAAATATTGTGTTGTTTTGCTAACAACATTGCCATTTTAGAAAGACATGGCGCTGAAGTAACTAAGGTATATATTCTCCAAATGTGGCGTAATCCAATCCAAATCAAGTCCTCCTCCATCCACCTAAATAATAATTTACTGCGTGTGCTCAAATAGTTTTGCTTTAATTCAGTGCATTTCAAGGCAATTATACAGGGGGTACTGAAAGAGTGGCATGGTTAAATTGTAGAAATTATAGATGCATTGTTTTGATGGCTTATAAATCATGTCAGTAGTAACAAAGGCAACACTGTCTACAATTAATGTGATATAATAACCTGATACTTTGCCGGCAGATCTTTAAACATAGATGTGTTTAAGTCATATGGTGTTTTTAAATTCAAAGCATGAATGCCTCACATCTGACTAACTTGCTTATTCCAAAAAAGATGTTTAGGATTGGGGAGGAAACCAATTGGGAGTAACACTAAATAATTGATTTTCCTCCCACAGGCCTGTACTTATATATCACACAATCAAGCCATCATGTAAATGCAAGATTTACTCTTTTTGTTGATATATTATTTTAGTAAAGAACTTTTTTCTCCTTCCTTACAACAATTAGTGGAGTAGAAATATGCAGCCATGAGTTAGTGTACCTGCCACTCTCAGTGATTAACAGCATAACAGCGGCCTAGTAACCGCACAGCCACAGTCATATGCCCAATAAACTATAACAATGTAAATAGCTGCAATGTTTCATTTTCAGTAGTCACATAATGTAGGGAACATTAAAATATATGTATATATATATATTTATTCATTCAGCTTTGACTCTACGTTTATCAGAAACCCTGTGATTGGGTGGGCCTGGGCCCCACTTGGAGCTCAGGCTCACCTAAGCCCACCTACAGGTGACCACACCCACTACACCCATCGCTAGAAGGGGTGGAAAACAAGCTGTCAGACATTGTAATGGCAAGTTTAAGCAACTGTAAAGTCTAGTTGGTTTTAATTTTGAAAAGTTTCATCACACCTGTGGCTTCTCTAACTTAGACCAATTAGCTTAGATAGTGCTGTCTGAACGGCTGTCCTCCTTGCTTCACACCAAACCTTTCCTTAAAATACAGACATGGCGAAATAACAGAAGCAGCAGAAAAACAGTCACCTCAGGAATAGTCACATTTTCTCTCTGTAAGATTAATATGCACTGGCACTGCTTATGTTGCACAGATTTCAAACCAGTGTACACTCCAGTGTTCAACTGAACAGTTGGAAAAAAAAAACTTCAACAAGGCTAGCAAACCAGAAGAGATTCAATTACTGGTAAATTATCACTATCACGCGACAAGTCATGGACATAACTCAAATCAGCTGATTCTGCCCTAAAGGACTTAAAATCACTTCACATTTTACATAATAACTTCTGAAAAATTGAATTATGAATAGGCTGCACTTGAAAAGACAGAGGCCCAGTGTTCCTCTGAACGCTCTCGCAGTGTCTGGAACTGGTCAAGCCAGATCTCTCAAAAGCCCAGAGCCACATCCTCACACAGGAATGAATTCCCACTTTATCTCATGACTCACAACATCTTTTTATGGCTGAGACTTTCAACCCAATACAACCCGCACAGAGGACACAAGCTGATCGCTCCCAATGTTATTACACCACAATATCAGCTGCTGAATGTTTACCTCCAGTATGTGCAGTTAAATTGGGGGAGGAGACTCGGGGAGGGAGGGACAAGAGGACCCACCTGTCAAGAGAGAAGAAGAAACCTGACAGCAGAGCAGCACTATAATAGTATACTATATACCCCCAGTATAATATTAACTCCAATTGGACAATACAGTGTATTGTGAGTATGAGTATTCATGTAATAATGTTAGTAATGACTACTGAGTACTAACCCTAACCCAACATGTTGGCGGGTGTTCAGGCTGGTGTGATCCCATCGCAAGATGGCCTCTAGTTTGTTATTTAAAAACATTTGGCTGCATCAGCCTCAAGGGACTGCGACCTCTTTTCTCTCAACTCTCTTCAGCACCACCTTTACATTTTCTCAGTTTTTGTTTAGTTAGAATGAACTGAAACCAAAAATAATACCCAACCGCAGTGGGCCTGTATTAAATCAAACCCAGTGCATAGGCCTATAAAGAGGCATTTCATAACAATGGATGTTAGGCCCGTGTGTGTGTGTGTGTGTGTGTGTGTGGGGGGGGGGATAACTACGTTTGCCACAAAAGATTCAGGGGTTGTATGAGCTCATAATTCATATGCATACTTAATATTTTGGCAATACAAAAAGACCCGCTGCTGTAGCCCAATATCCAGGCCCTAAACAAGCCCCTCCACAGTAGTTTATTGGTTTTAAGTCTCATTCTGGTTTTGATCATATTTGGGATATGGCATTTAGATGGATGGTGTGAAGGAAATTCTTGAGAGTCAGTCAACTCGAGAGTGAAAAAGTTTCAGGAGACCAGGATGTCTTATGCAGAAGCATTTATCGAAGCATGATGATCACGGAGAATGGAGATTCAGCAACACAAGTTTGCACAGCGTAGTGCAGGCAGTCTTTTAGACTGCTTTGTATTCTGGTTAAGGTTACCGTCACACAGATACATATGTGTGAAGGTTCTATTGGGTGTTGGGTTCTAAACAAGAAACTGTTCTTACCTACATTAATGCAAGTCACATTGTAAATCACATTGTATGTCTTTCAATGTGTAGTCTGAACCCAGGCGGCAGCCTATCACCCTCGACCTTGGTCTCCTAGACGATGGAGACAGCCTCATCTTATCAGGACAGCTGCACCAGGACCAGACTTTACTTGCAGACAGAGAGTTGAACTATTGCTCTATGCCCTACTACTATTAGGTCTGCAACTGACCTGAATGTGTCCTGGAGGAACCACTGTGTCATACTACCTTTAGACTTGCATTTTACTACTGTAGTTGTTGAGGTTGTGCTAATTTTAACTACTTCCGGTGTTAAGTTTATCGTTCACTTATTTATGACTTGAAAGAGAGAGAGGAAACACTCAAAAGCTAAAGGTCCTTACTGGTAACTAAATCTCTAAAGAATTGAAGCTACTAATGCCAGTAAGTCATCAAGCTAATTAAACTTTATGTTAGCCTAATAAAGTCAATAGGTCTAACTCACCTGCCAGACCATAACTTTATATTTAATGCCAGTGTCTGAGAAGACAGTTAAGCCAGCACTAAATGTTTCCACTTTCCAGCTCAACTTATATTAAACCCATCACTTGTTACCTTAAGAAATTTCTGTATCTGGCCAGGAAGGCAGGAGACTCGAGTAAGAGTAAGTACCAAAAAGGTTCTGTCTTGGTTCTTTAGATTGATCTCAGATTTGACTTCCCTTCAGGAACATGTAGAAAAGGCGTGCACACATGTAGGAGTGTATTCTCAAGTCCAGTTTCTTTGCAGTCCTGCTGCTCCTGGGAAGAGGGAGATGGGTAAAATATCTGGAAAATAGCTAAATGAAAAGAATTGTCAGAGGGGTTGTATTTCTCTCACAATGTTTATGCACAGGTTGAGTTTTAGGGTCAGTAAAGAAACTGATAGAGGTTAACCAGTTCATTCCTCCCCCTCCAGCACCACAGGTTAGCAGCAAATGATCTGCTGAATCTCCTGAATGGCTAACAGCACAGCTTATAGTAAGTGAACGCTACAATGCTTCTATTAGAGGAAGCAGAAGAAAATGTAACAATTTCCTTATAACACACCATCTTCTGTGTTGGAATAAGTAATAGCTTGGCTGGGTTTGTCAGAGCAACCTGTGAGGTATGATAAAAAGGTAAGTGGAGCATTCATGTAGTTCTTAAATGTTAATGTGTTGTAGCATTTTGCTTGACGTTAGGTTTGACGCAGTCACACTGCACACACCTAACCCTAATGTCAGCTTTTTAGAATCTACACCAAGAAAATCAACCTTGTGTTGTATGTTTAATTGATCAGGGTTTTTTTGGACCACATTATATGACGCACTGTGGCTGTAAAAGTACAAAACAGAAAAGGCTCAATGGGCAATAAAGCTTGTTACATCTTGTTAAAGTTTATTATGTTGCTTTACCAGACAAAATACACACAGTAGGTGATTTGCTGATCGGAAAAGAAGGTGGACTCCTTTAGCAGCCCTCTTCACTGTGGCTCCAACCACTTTTGGTTCATGTCCAGTGTCAGTAAATTAAGTTATCCAGCTAGTTCTCATGTGATAATGGTGTCTTTTCAATTATGTGCTTGCAGCTACTTTGGTAAGTCTGCAAGATAAGCCTGATTTGGGACAGCAGGAGTCCTGAGAGTGGTTGGTGAGTTTTCTTTCTCTAATTGTTTTTTTTATAGAATTAATGATCCTGCTGTGAAGTTGATATTTGGGAGCTTTTCATTTTTCCATCAATTCACAATAACTAGTTTGTAGAGGGTCACAGCAGTACAAAATGTTCTATAGTGCTTGTTCACTAGGTGACACCGATCCACTGACACAGTGGGAAAGTGAATGTTTAACACAGCTGCTGACATCAGTTTTAAGGACCATGCACCACAGCAGGAAAACACTTTGTGATAAAACCAAAGGTAGGACATGAGCTACAGAAAGAACTTTGTAATGTTTGTAAAAATCAACATGAGAGTTGCTTTAACTGCCTACTTTTTTTAGGACACATGACACAACGGCAGTAATACTTAATGTACAGTGGAGTAGACTATGCAGAATTATACAGTGCTGCATAATATAGATAACAGTAATATTGTGTTTTGTAGTGTACCCTGTGCACATTTGAACAGAGAGGATATTGTGCTGTATATAAATACATCAAATATGCTCAGAAATTTCATAATCCTGTTCACAACAAATAGTTGGAATTCTCAACTACTTTACATGGTTTGGGCACAGTCTGCCTGTGGATCCTTTTCCCACTGACAGGTCTATCCACACCCTGGGAAACCTAATACTTCTGTTACCTAGACTCCAGGCCTGAGAAAAGATGTCCCAAAGGGGGTGTTCATCTTACAAGCCTGAGTTTCATTACTTGGCCATATCTTTTTCCCCATGGCAGCGCCTGACCGACATGTTTCTTCAGCAGAGTTCACAAAGCAAACCACATAACATGTAGAGTTTCTCAGTTGTCTAACCACGTCCTGCGTACGGCTATCAAACTTAAACTGTCATGTTTTTTGCCTCTGTTTATGATGCTCTTTCATGCAGTTTTTAACCGGCGGGAATGTGGCTCACATATTTGTAATAAAGATAGCTGCCAGGCAGTAGTTTCAACAATATAGTAAGTGTGAAGCCAAAGGAGAATAAAGCAGCCATTGATCAGAGCAAAAGCTGCCTGAGGAGAGGGTTTTTGGGGGGGACTGAAGACCAAGCTCTTGTGCTGCATTTATGTAACAAGCTGTAGTGTGTCTGCAATAGCTCCACCAGTAGCAGAAACATTTTCCTCTTTGTCTAGAATCACTCCATTTATCAGGAAATTAGCATCGGTGCTACATGTTTCTACTCTGGCGGGGTATGCCTGCCTCGACAGATGGAGGGGGAGGGAGGGGTAGAGCCCTATTCTGTTCTTACTCTGATCTAAAACACATCTGATCTGGGGATGTCTTTTCTGGACTTTGGCAAGTTGTGTGGATGATGGGATGTTCTTCATGCGTACATGAGGCAGAAGGAATGCAGCCGGACAATGGAGCATGGATAAGCTGGAAGGGCACTCCCCATTGTTTTTATGGTAGGAGAAGGAAGAAATGCCTTTCTGCATGGTATCTGTATATTAGCAAATTCAAAACATTACAATTTCAGCCCCTCGGTGGCATGATGTATCTTATTTACACTATTCAAGGTAAGTACCCGGATTTCTTTACAATCAGTCATTGATAATGACCTTAGTCCAACTACTGTCCTCTGCAGTCATTAATTGTTTTTTGGAGCCAATGTGTGAACGGATTGTAACATAACTTAAAAAATGAGACCTTCCCCGACTTTCTCAGTTGCCTATAGCCTGTGGACTGATTTCTATGTAAAGGACTTGGGACGGTTTATCTGGGAAAATCCAACAGATGTGACGTTATGCCTGTATGTCACATCACTATTTTGGCCGATGCTCGATTGTGCCTACAGAGTGTGAGTATGAGCAACAGGATGCTGACTGCACTTAACTTAAAGGCCATCATTAATAAACAAGGACTTTCTGAAAACTCCACCCAGAACCTTTAAATACAGGTATTATTTGATACACTTTTAATCATTATCCCTGGTAATTGCACTAGGTTCATGGCATCATGTTGAAAGCAAACGGATGCTTATTGATTCTATAGGTCTGTCTGTACAGACTGTAAGAGTTTGAATTTCATCATAAGGTTCTTGTAACATTGACTCAACAGTAGTGTCCACATTTTGAGCGTACAGAGCAGTTAATGTTCAACAAATGTTTCTAAATCTTTTCTTAACTAAATGACCAAAGAGAAAGATTTTTTGAAACAAGAAACATGTTTTTAGTTACCACTACACTATTTTTTAACTAAGTGATGTGGCGCTGTTAAAGGGAGACAACTCACTTTTGTATGAAAATAAAAATAAAAGGTATCTGATGTGTTAAATGTGTATTTGAAATTTGACCCTAATCCAGACTCCTGGATTGAGTTTTTTTTTTAATAAAGCCAGTTATGTTAACACAATCTCTATGAATAGTATGTTATAATTTATCTGAATGCCAGACTTAACTGCGTACTTAACTTTAACTTTAACTGTTTTCTAATAATTTAGAGAGGTAACTAGGTAGTAATACATCAGGCGTAAAGAAAGCAAAATACTCTGCAGTTAATATCAATGTTTAGCCACACTGTGGGGTGGCAATGTCAATCTATCAGTCATCACTGCAATTTCTCATCATGGTTGAGTCATGCACAGAGACTTCCTGGTGAACTTACTTAGCTCTTACTGGAACTCTGCCTTGCTGAATAAATCAATGTTGTATTTTTATATTATTTCGACCCAAGTGCTCTTTAAGGACAAGTACATTTTTGCAAATTCATCTAATCTAATTTGATTAATTGCTGTCGTAATGCCTTTCATTGGTGTAACTGGTTATGTCTGATATAGCGGTGATTTTTCTGGTTGAAGTAATGCCTTGTTTTTCTCAGTACAGCATTGCTATCAAATAATACAAACGTCTGGTTAATTTGTCTCTACCCTGCAGTGTAGCTGAGACTGCCATGATGACATAAGAAAGGGAGACAGGGAGAGGGAGGGACTCATCAAAGTTAATCATTTTTCAGTGTGATTATCACAGTCATGTCTAGGTAATGTTGGGTCATTAGTCTTCCTATAAGCATTGGATACACAGCCTGTGCGTGGGTAAGTATGGTGAAAATGTGGAAACATATATTTTTTACCAATATCCTAAATGTCATGGTCTATTGGTATTTTACCAGGCAGACTTTACTGCATATGTTTTTGCTACATTGTGGTCTGTTGTAATGGAAGGCTCTTGCAAGTAACTGTTACACCCAGTTTGCTTTAAACATATTTTTAGTGTTAAGCAGTGGAGCATGACTGTGACTGAATTGTAAATGCAACTGTACTTTAATGTTAAGATTATAAGATATTGTTTGCTTTTTTGGGCAGAGGGACTATGTTTTAGATAGATTACGCTTGACCAATCCCTTCAGATTATATGTTTGAATAAAATATGAATCATTATAATCAAAACTTACAACCGTCTGCTGCCCAATAAATTTGAAGTATGTTATCGGGCTGCATAATAGTTTCAGCAGAATTATATTGCACCATATAACATGATCTTATCTCTGTTGTCCAAATTAATGATTATGCATTACATGAGTTTGATCTCATGCAATTTTGTTGCATAATACATGCATACTGTGTATGTGCTTTTGTATATCAGAAAATATCCTCCAACCATATCACTTAGCCCAAGTATCTTCTCACATAGCTCACACAGATGGAAAGATGCAATTTTGTGATTGCACATCAAATTATAGGCCTTTTTACTGCTGTATATACGAACATTACTAATGTAACAGACCTCCAATAGCATCAGACAGCAGTAATAACTTGGATGTAGTTGCTGGATTGGGTCATTACATTGATTTATTTTTTGCTAACTGAGGTTGGAAGTGAGCAGAACGTTTTTGGTGTTCTTTGGTCGGACATCATCATGAAACAGCAAACTGTTTAAAAGACTTTAAACAAAGAAAAGACAAATATTTATCTTCACAGAGAGAGGACTTCCTTAACCAATGACTTGTTGAAACTAACCCACTAACACATTGGGAATCGCCTCTAGGTTGTGAAATAAGAATTTAATTAGTTGCTTCATACAGCTCACTCTGTTTCAGCCTGAGAGTGTGTGGCAAAGTAAACTTATCACTTTGTCTTCACTATGCCAAGGGACTCTTTGCATATAGGGGTTATCTTTAAAACTAGTCAGAGTCATGGACTGATCACAGAGATGAGAGGGGAGTATCTTAAAGTCAATATCCATGGTTCCTGACAGCCAATCAGAACAGCTTTCCTCTGCATGTTAGACAGACAGCAAGAGCGCCAACTTTTCTGATGCACTTCATTGAACATATTCATCTGCTACAGGTAAATACAGGAAAATCCAGTCACACTGTACACTAGCATTGTGTCTCATGCCTCATCAAATACTTACATTATAGGATTCTTATTGTACCCCATGTGTGTGGCACAGGTACTGTTACTTTGTTTGACACCCCAACGCTGCATTTGGTTCCGGACGTATTGTTTGTTGTTGATCATAAAGCTTAAGTATTTGAGCCACAACAGGTACAGTATATTAAATTTGACAAAATTTGATTTTTTTGTCAAACTATTTTTAAGGTCAAGAATAAACTTTAACGCTGAAGTGTTATAAATTTGTTGATGGAGCCTCAATCGTGAGGAAAAACTGTGAAATGTTTCATGTGTTTTTAATGTAGTGAAACTGTTGGTCGTGGATTTACAGCAGTTTAGGTTGCAAAGCATCTCTGAAAGCTTGGGATATACACATTGGCATTGGAATAACTGGCACTTGATGCTTGTCAGCATTCAGATTAGTAATGGGAGTTACTGACCCAAAATCAATATAGTGGTTTAATCAAATAGCTGGAATAAGGGAAGGTTAGACTACAACTATATGATGTTTCATCTTATGAATTCACTCCACAGTTGTGGTTTTTAATCCTGCTCCTCAGGACTCATGAGTCCTGCTGGTTTTCATTCCAGTCATCCGATCAGGGACTCATTTACATTCTGGAAGCTGATTGAATGCTATTAAATGTTATTAACTGTGTGGCGGGAGAGGAAATCAGCAGTACCACAGGTCACTGACTCCTATCAGCTACAGTGTAAAATGCTTGGATGTTGTCTTCTTTTTGTTTAGAAAGTGGAGGCCCTAAACCCCTGCTTTAAAACAAAGGGCATAAAACACAGGCTTCTAGCTTGAAATATATCCCACAGTCTAATGCCTTGCGCCAACTGTGTTCGGTAAAAAATGTACACACAGTTGGAGACCACCAGATTTCACGCAATTTCTGCATCTTTTTTATGATGATGTCTGCTTTCCAGTATTTCTGAGTGGTACCATTCTTACAACCACTAGGTGGCAGACTCAGGCCTTTAATTTGCCATTTATTACACATGGCCACCATTGTGGAGTCCTATACTGCGGTGCAGTACAAATCCAGACCATTGTTTTTTCCTGTAAATATCCAATGCTTCGAACTGTAGTCAAGGTTCTAATGGTGAGATTTTTATGAAAGGCAAAGTTTTCTGCATGTTAGAAAACTGATTTGACTTTGTTGCCTTTGTCTTTTAGTAAATCCTAAACTTGTGACCAAGTCCTGATCTATAATCCTGTGTGTTCTTGTGCCAGTGTGTCCATATTGCACGTCAGCACACTGAGGCACTGTCATTTCCTTTTCAGCAGATGCGTCACTCACTAGTTTCTATAATAAATTCCACTTCCCCCTCTTTGTTGTGAAACATGTCTTGTCGTCCTATGGGTATTCTGTATGAGCTAGATGTCTAATGTGATATGACCTTCTCATTTAAGGTTGCTAAAACGTCAACATGGAAAAACCACAGAAGGACGACCTGGCTGACCAGAAAATGAGCGACTCTGGGAAGAAGTCTGGAAAGGTTAGTGTCATCAAGTCACTGAAAACACTACGGCCAGATGCTTATCTTTCTGACTTTACAGCTGCCAAATGAGGACATCTTTTGTGATGTATGGAAATTCACTGGTTTGACAGACTGACAGTCTTGTCCTGATAGCACCATAGCTGTTTGACATGTCATTGTTATTTGCCTGTTATGTCATACATTAACCAGTTATGATGAATAGGTATGGACAAGATGTATTTGTGACGGTGCTGCACTTCAGTAAATATGTACATGACCTTTGTAATTTACGTATAACACACATTTCTGTGCTGTTATCAAACATGCTGCTGTTTGAGCTTTGTGAAGCTTTGACCTGCTGTTGAAACAGAGGCCCTCTGCGCTGCTTGAATCTGTGCTAAAATCTTTAAAAATGATATTTAAATAATAATAATAATAATAACAATAAATAATAATATTGTATTGATGACCTAATAAAACGATCACCTTTGACATATATATAAGATGACTGATTGATGTTTAGTAATATTCAGTCCTGGTTATCTTAAAACAATTCCGTTCCTTTCCTACTAGTGGCTATGCAAACATTAGAGTTATAGCTTTGATCCAGCCACCGGGGCAATGACAGTTTTTTTGACAGCCTCCTCCTAATCAACAATAAACCTCTCCTCAAAGATAACACAACCTGTTGGTTTCTAATCTTCCAAAGTACAATCCTGGACTGCAGGTTTGAGCTGTGCCAACTGAGCAAGGTCCCAGCGGAGACCTTTTAAATATACGGCTTCATCTGTTCACTTCTGCCCCGTCTCATTTTCCACACAACCGAGCTGGCTCAGCAACAACAATAAAATATGAATGTTGGTGTAGGTGGTAACCAATGCTTTGACTTTCATTGTTATCCTAATCTTTTCCACACGTGTGATTTGTTCACATCGGGGAGCTCAGAGAAATTAAGGCTTTTTTTCAGTAACTCAATAAATCACCAAATGAAACAGTTCCTTGCTTTTCTAGTTACATTGACTGTATGTTTATATTGACAGACACAATCTTTCAGGCACTTAAAGGGGGTATTTTCCCCAAAACCTGGAGAGCATCATTAACATTTACAGTTAAATCTAAGCTGAAAAATGCATAGATCCACAAACTGCTGTCATGTGAGAAATGTGTGAGTGTAATATGTGACAGGGACAAATTTTCCCTCCCTAAAGGCGCCTTAGAGGCGACAAATGTCACAAATGAGATATATGATGAGTGAAAAACATAATTGGATACGTGAATAAATAATACAGTGAGTTACATAACTTTACTGGTCAGTTGATTGCAAAACATGTTTTTCTTTTATCTCCAAACAGTTAACAAAATGAATTAAACATGAATTTGCATTACACTTCCTTTTATCTTTTTTTTTGTTTTTGTTGTTTTCTCCATACTAGCAGACGTTTATCTAATGTAAATGGAAAATGTTGTGAGAAAAATCCAAAAAGGTTGTAACTGGATCAAAAATGAATGATTGAACATGATCTAGGACCAAGAAAATAAAAATAGCTAGTAGAAGATAAATGGGACAATAAAATATATTTATATTGAATTTATTTTTTCAACTGATTTATGGTAAATATACACAGTTTGTAATAAGTCATTTATCGCTGGCACAGCAACCATGATGAATTTGATCTTTTCAGAGATCACTATATGTCATATTCATTTGGCACCTCTTGTTTTAATACACATGTAGTTTCCAAGTCAAGAAAGGCTGGCACCGAGCCACCCCCCAAGGGTCATGTGGTGAAAGAGAAAAAAAAGTGGAAATCCATGCACATGGATTTCTTAACTTTGCGCAGGGGTTTCAAAATCATTGCTAAACTGAGTCCATGACTGTACAAACATGACAATTTTACAGTGTATGACTGGCTTTTTGTTTGAAAAAACAATCTGTGTGCTTGGTTTTGCAGTCAGTGTGTTTCCACATCAGTAATGTTTTTCTTTTTACCATTTGACCCTCAAAATGCAATCCTGTGCCCCTTGTTATACCTTATACAGGCAAGAATGATGCTTGGTGCGCTTCATAACGGGCCGTTGTACCACACAATGGCATTGTGATGAATTTCGACTGTCACCTCCTGTCCTGAAGCAAATGTTTTTTTCCGTTGTTTATACCATTTTACCTTTGAGATTAGCAAAGGTTTAAATAGTCTAACTCCATAGTCTTGGTGATGCTCTAACCACCTGACGCACACAATCGTTTTTTCAAAGTTTGTAAGATCAACACTTCAAGCCGACTCTTGGGAATAAATTATCATGCAAAACAGGAGATGCTGTTGCATATGCCTGTTTATGTGGTGGTATAAAAATAGAAAAGGAGGACTCTACCTGGGCAGAGCTCTACTGGGACTCAAGTGCATACTGCAAGCGTACTATTATCAGTGAGCTATTACCTTTTAAATGGAATACAACAGAACTGATTGAACACACATAACTACTTTCTGTGCACTTACTGCTGGTTAAGTTAAAGTTTACTCACTGTTAGAAATCAATACAGACACCCTGCTAAAATAACTTACAGTAGCCATGTTTTTCCACCTTCACATTCATTCCTGCTTTTGCTCTGTTTGGCCTTGTTATCACTAGCTGCTAAACTCAGTCTTTTCACTCAGATGTGGTTCCTTTGACTTTGACTTCTCTTGTTTTCAGAAAGTAATTTAACAGCTATACAGCGTATGCATATGCTAAACCCCCTGTACAGAGCCTGCTCATAGTGTGGGAGGAAATTTGCACTATGAATGTTTTTCCTAAAAAAGAAGAAAATATGTGAATTTTTATCATTATACAAATATAATATAACAAGACTAAAAGTCTACCACCATGCTAGCTGCTCTGTGAGGCCCCACCTAGGCACTTAGCTAAACACTAAAGTCAGCACGCTAACATGATCACAATAACAAAGCTAACACGCTGATTTTAAATGGGTATAATGTTTACCATGCACAGTACAACTGAGGCTGCTGTAAAAATTGCCATGAAAATCACAGCACATTCATGCTCAGAGTATGAACCCATGCCATTAATACTCTGCACCATCTTCTGGCCTAAATGTCAACTTTGCACGTAGGATATCTCATAATCTAATTGGAACAGTGCCATGAAATTCCAGCACATTCATTCTCCCAAAGGGGATGAATGAATGGCTTGAAATTCCTGACATTGTGGCTTTTTCTCTTGTGCCACTTGTAGGACAAATTTTATGATTTTAGCCCCCCGAGTAGTGTGAGAGAGAGAGGCTTTTTGTTCTGTCTGGCTCTTTTGTATTATGGGGTTTAATTAACTGCTTGTGGGTTGTGTTCACACTGCACACATAACGTCTTGTCTTGTTATGATGTATTCTTACACCTGCATCAGTTATGTATCTCCTTAGTAGCACAAGATTTTTGGTGATAGGTACAGCATACTGTACAGTTGCTGTTCAGTTCTTACTCCACTAAAAGACCTTGTTGAACAGCTGCATGCATCATTTTCCACCAGCGGTCTTTCTTTGCTCCTGCCGTCACCCTATGTCAAACAGAGCATGCACACACCACCATGAACTTGTCACTGTGTTGTTAATGTTTGTTCTTTAAGCTGTGACACGCTCAAGGGCAAAGTGAAGGGAATAACCCATTTTCCTGGCCTAGATACCGGGGCCCATATGAAACGTCCTCTGCTGAATTCCCTCGGTTTTGGTCCAACCTTGACATTGATCACCGTGTGACTGCCACTGACGAGGCCTCTAACATGTTCATGTTTGTATGAACCTGTGTGTGTTCTGTGTGCTCTCTTATTAGCAGCCAGTCACAGCCTGTCTGTTGAGCACAGCCTTCTTCGGTGCCCTGGGTTCATCTTTCATTTACGGCTACAACCTCTCTGTGGTCAACGCTCCCGCTTTGGTGAGTAAAACTGTTCAGTAGCCGTGTACTGTAGGTCGGCCACTGATTTATCTCCTTTTGTTAGCACAACTAGAAATCAATAAACATTCATTTAGACGGTGCTTCAGAACCAAAAATGCACACGTTCACGAGTTAGTGAGACACTGTCAGCATTGTACTAAACCCCATTACAGAGCTTATTCATTGCTGTCGAGCTGTCTATTATTTGTAATTTAATTACTGGACATTGTGTTTTGGGCAAAAACAACCTTCTGTTTGCCTACCACAATGTATGACCGAAACCGCTTCAGTGCTATTAAAAAAGGTAGAAAAACATGTAACGAGAGGCTCTTTTTTTAGATTAAATGGCCCACCTATCAGTTATAGATAGCTAGTTCATTTTCTATAATTGGATATAGCTCAGTAATTATAATACCTTGTTGTTCAATATGACTTTCATCCCACATGCATACAAACACAGAAGGGAACTTTGCATCATAATCACTTCCATCCATCATCTATAAGCACTTATCCTTAGAGGGTCGCAGGGGGGCTGGAGTCAATCTCAAAGTTTTTTTGTTTATCACAATTGATTCTGGAGTTTGATTCATTTTATTTTTATGTGATCATATCTTTAGTATCAGGATGGAGAAGATGGAAATTTTATCAAAGTGAATATGTGTTTACGGGGTGGACATTGTTAGTACACGGCCTCCTGTCAGATAAAGAAAACAAGACATCAGCAGGGGAAGACAGTTATGTGTATTTAGCACTGCTTGGACTAGACTAGAGAGTTTCACGGTCTGTAAATCCTTTTTGACTGGTGAAACTGAAATTGCAATTTTCAATAGCCTTTATATTGCAGTGCATTTGAGCAGCGCCACTTTTGGACAAGAAACATCATTTTCTGAGGTCATACTTTTCAATCTGGCCTTGTGTTTGTCTAGAGGTAATTAGATACCCCACAGGTCATTTAATTAGTATTCAAACTTAATAACCCTCAGCTCTGCAGCTGCCAAAACAAAATACAGGAAATGTTGCAGGAAATGCAGGAAATGGATTTCAGCTTTCACTGAAACAAATTTAAGTAGAGCCTCATTTATGTCACTGCTTCTGTCTGAAGTTCTGTGTTTCAGCTCATTGTTTATCTGTCCGGTCTGTAAATTTACTGTTTTCAGCAGCAACACTGTACCACGATTCTTCCTAAATATGTGACACTGGAGGGTTTTACAATGTATTGATTCATTGTACCATGCTGTATTTGTTGTGTTTTCCAAAAGTAACACCTACTGTACAAAGAGAGACTTAAGTGAAAAGCAACTGTCTGACTTTCAACTTGTTAGCTGCTTTCATGTGCTGAATTAGATACAGTGACGCAAAGGTTTTACCATTCCTTCACTTGATCTTTTTTTATATATGTCTTGTGTGTTTGAGTTGAGCAAACCAGACATCACAGTGCGAGCCATGATTGATGAAGGGAATTCAGTGAGCAATGGGGGGATGAAAGGGAAAGAGAGGAAACCTGGCAGCTCTGACCTGTGAGTCTAATTGGAAATTGTATGATCTCCAGGCTCAGTTCAAGTTTGCTTTATTACACAATTTACAGTATAGAAGAGTAGAGAACCATACATTTTCTCATAATTGTAATACCGATTATCTACTATTTGCCCTCAACTCATCACCAGAAGAAGGTCAATGACAGCAAAATACAAGTTCACAAAAGATGCCCTCTATTAAAGGTCCCATATTGTAGAAAGTGAGATTTCCATGTCTTTTTTGATAATATAGCAGGTCTAGGTGCTATATAAACACTGTGAAAGTATTAAAACGCTCAACCCACGGAGAAATGTACACAGCCGAATTCAGAAACCTGAAGCCTTTAAACGGGCAGAATCAGCGAAGCTAATGGGACTGCTAGCTGCATGGCTAACTAGCTAACGGCAGCTACAGTTAGCAGCAGTTAGTGGTTATTTCAAAACTATCTGTCCATCAGGAAACTCCATGAATCACAGAGAGTTGAGGCAGTGCAGCCGGAGGACATCAGAGGGAAAAGCAGAAAATATTTTCTCCATAAAATATGATCCAGTTTTACTAAAATCTGTGAATAAAGTTATAAAGGTTGTGTGTTTTTGTACAGTAATCGGCGAAGCCCGGTCCACAGAAACACTCTGCTCCAGTGGCATTTTTCCAACCTAATTCTTGCCTCATTTGTGCTCTGATAAAGAGTAAATTCACCAAAGTTAGTGCCCCATGTGCACTCACTAAGAGTGTCCCTTTTCTTTTGGCCCTGGCTTCCTGGCCTTTTATTGTTTCTGAAAGCTGCAAATGATGGACTCTTGTTTCTGCAAAATACACTGATTTCAGTTCTGTTGCACCTGGTGTCCCAGTCCTCAAATGGTTTTATTTGAGTACTGCATACGGAGAATTCTTGTGTTTAAACACTACATATAAATGACCTCAAAGATATCCCTTGAATTTCGCACTGACAACCTACTTATGGGCAGTTAAAGCTTCATGAAGCTATAAATGTGCAAACTGCCTAATGCCTTAATAACCAACCCTGAGTCTTCCGGGCTTTCAGTAAAGATCTTAGCTCTGCACATTCTGTTCTTGAGTCCAAACTTTCCACAGGAGGCTAGCTTCACTTCTAACATCTCAGTCCACTCTTAGCCTGATCCCTCAAAACCTAGACCTTGTCCATCAATCTATCTATCGCTTGAGCAGCAGGTAAGTCAGTCAAGTTTACTTTTTTAAACTGACTTCCACCCAGTAACATGACATATAAAGTTCATCAAGCTGAAAGCTGTAGACTCTTTACTGCACATTAAATTTTGTTTTCATACTGAACTATTCCAAGTATAAATTATTTCTTTGCATCATTTAAAGTACTTCTGCTTTGTGATGTATTTTTTAAAAATAGCATGTATTACAGACAGTTCAATGAGCGAAGTTACTTTAAAGTGTATTCAGCATCATCTTCAGCACCACAGATAACCCACTTAACAGTAATAAGCTCTTCACGGGATGTGCGTGCTCTCAATCTTAAGTGCTGCATTGAGAAATGTGTGTAGAAATTGCAATCGTTTGTAGAAACGCCATTAGAAAATGCTCTTCATTTAATAAAATAAATAAATAAATTGTTATCGGGAAATGGGAACCTGGTCTTTAATATCATCACAAAACAGCAGATTCTTTTGAGTTTCACTAATTCACCAACTTTTCAGTTTTATACATTTGATCTACGTGCCATCACAGAATGGGAATAATCAAGTTGTTGGTAAACTGTTCATTATGCACTGCAACCTTTAAATGATCAAAGAACATTTGAGCTTGTTTTTTGTCCTGTCTAACTCTTGTTTGCACAAAATCCCTACGGTATCTGTGCAACTCACTAATCTACAGCCAAGCGAGTAATTTCTCATTAATTCAGTTGCTCTTGCCAATGTCCCAACTACTGTGCTTCTGCCGATGCAGCTAATCCTCCAGTTGATGTGTATGTTGAGTAGCTTGTTGCTTGTCGTTTATTATCCTTCATAGCTTCTGCTCACTAGGAACACAAGCTGATCATTAAGCTAGCCCTGGCTCCTCTCCACCACTGTGGGGGTCCACCACTGCTCCTGCTGTCTTGACAAAATTCGTGCAAATATAAATGAACACGCAGCTTCCCTCTTTTACTGTTTGCCAACGAAGCCAGAATGGAAAGATCATTAAGGAACCTACTGTATGCTCTAAAAAAAGTAAATGAATGATGGTTCACTAAAATGTCAACGTTTATTACAATGAAAATAACACAACATGCAGGAACATCAAACAGAAACCATCCATGCTCTATTCGCTGAAAAGTTAAATCAACCGCTATAACCACAATGAATTATATAAACTCTGCAAACCAACTTTCAGTTTCCATCATGCACAGCAGGTCTGCCTCCAACAGCAAGCCAATCTTGAAATGCTGTGTTGCTGCAATTGGCAAAAGAATATTAAAAGGAGTGTTAAAAATGCATACCCATTAAATTCTAATAAACCGGTAGCTCTTAAGATCTCAGACACTGAATATGTGATTAGCAGGCAAACTTCTTCTCATTTTAGTGTCGAAGCATCTTTTCTGGTCTCCCGCAGAAAAAGCTGTCAAAACCAACACTTGCTATTCACACACTCCTTTTTCTCCATTCCCAATCAGTGATGGAATCTAGCCACCAGGTTTACAAGCCCTTTACTTGGATACGGCTGGCTTTATGCAGTTACAGTATCTATTTTTTAAACATCATGTATGTGAGAAGGTTTCGGTAGAGGGTTAAGGGATTAGATAAAGATTTACCCAGCCAGATTCCTTTACCTTAACAGGGTTTCTACTTAACTTTTTTAGTTAACTTTTTTTCCCCCTCATATAGGGGAAGTATTGTGTTGTATTATAGTATTAGTATTAATAGTATTGTATTCAAAATAATTCAATTTAAAGCAACTAAAACTGACACTGACATTAAGTAGTCTCTGTAAGTCTAACAGCTCAACAATTGAATTTTAAAAGCTTTTGTACTGGGACAAACTGTGCTCTCATCACATAGCCTGTCCTCTCTTTGTACTGCTGGTCTTGGACATGGTTCCAAAATTATGGAACATCGTGAATGCCTAAATTCAGCAGCACAGACCTGCAAATACTAGCTGCAAAGCACAGTCGTTAGTTTTCATTAAGGACGTGCAATTCAGCTTTTTCTTTTTCAAAATAAAATGTATTGTTCATGCCAAAATGAAAAACAAACAACAGTTCAATCACACCTTTGGGGCGGTGCAATGTGAAGAGCTTATCATTGCTGACATGAGCTGTCATCTGCTGGACAACACTGAAACACAATAAATGTCTTCACTTGGTTTTCTGTGTTGTGACATTGATTTTAATGTGTCATGGAAAAATAATGCCACAGTGATTCAGTTATAAAGACAAAAAGCTTAATAACTGCCCTTTTAACACATAATGTGTATTGTTTATTCCTTTGTTTGATTTGTTTTCATTTAGGCATTTTGAAGCTTCCATACAAATAAGGTCTGGGTAGGGAAAGAAGGAATCTAATCACTGACCTTCAGCATATCTGCACTGTTTGTACAGGTTACTTACATTGTATGAGAAGTTGTCTAGGCCAAAACTGAATACTTCACTTGCACATACATATATAGCGGTACTAAGCACTTGGACATACATGCTTACTCTCATGCAAATACAGTATATACAGTACATTCATATACATTCAGGCATGCATGTACATACATACATACATACATACATTAATACATATATAAATATATATATATATGTATCTATATACATAAACATAGATACATACACATGCATGCATAATGTGAGACTATGGGTGAGTTTAAGGGTATATGAGTGTGAGTATGTATGTATGTGTGTGTGCATAAGTTTATAAGTACCAGAAGTTGCTACCACAACATGGGGCCTGCTCTTTTATCTCTGTCGATTTTATGTTGTCAAAGACCAGGAAACCTGCCTCTACTCAGTACCGTCAACATGCTATAATCGCCTTCCAGGTCGCCCACGATATAATATCACATGTGTACAAATTTACCACTGCATGAGTCTGGGATTGAACTGGTCATTTTGTACCATTTTAGATAAATCCCAAATTGAAATTACCACCATGTGTCAACTTATATAAAATAGGATCATGAAACCAGGTAGAAACCAGTGTAACCAGTGACCCCCCTTCTTTTGATCCCAATAAAAAGGTTTATGGTGTTTTCAGAACTCTGAAGTGACATCAGTGTCACATAAAAGGTAACTTTTCAGCTGTCAAGGACAGCCTTGCCACTCCTGAGCCATAGCAGACATGGAAAATGACTCTGTTACCAGTGCCACCTCTGCTTTCAGCATTGTCAGGAGCTCTCCACTGTGCATCAGCCTTTTATCACAAAGTTTACAAGGATGCTGTTTTAATTGTCTTTGGTGGTGTGATGATTCATGAGATTTTGATTCCATAACTGTGAGCTGCCAGCAAAGACAATACAACATGGATCTCGAATGTAAAATGCAAGATTATAAAAAACAAGGTAAATTTTGTATACTTTTGAACCGACACATCCATCCATGACAAGGACTCCTCCATCAAAGCTTGACTGCTTTGAGACACAATCATTTCAAACACCGTATTCATTGACTCATTGTAGCATTACTTCAATCAATTAATTTTCTTAATGCAGTCGCTCAGTTTGCTCTTTGGGGTTACCAGATCACATTCATGCAATTAAGTATATACAGTCTGTGACATGATTTGATAAAGATTTATTTCAGTGTTAAATGCCCAAAAATTTCTTCTGCTATTAAACACAATTTTCACAGGCAGAGGGATAACTGTATACAGTATATTGCCAGTGCATTAAGACTTTGAAACATACACATGCAATACATAAATCATGCTCCATTTTTGTACACTTGTAAAGTAGTAAAGGAGATCCTCAGATAATTTAGTACTACTCTCTTGACAGTATATTTTTATAATAATAATTTAGATTATTGCTCAACTAAATGTACATTTGCCTCGTGCTCACAGTATACACACTTGAGTATGAACACTTATATATGTACATTCTGTATTGCATGATGGCAGGTTCCAGTCTTGTGTTTTGAGTTGTCATAGTGGAACTACTTTTTTGTTCACCTTTGTATCGTGGGTTTTGCCTTTAAAGTTTAATGACAAATGGGAACCGTGTAATAATTTACCCTTCCTGTGTCTCTCTTGTATATCAGTACATTAAAGCCTTCTACAATAAGACGTGGATTGAGAGATATGGGGAGCCTATTGCAGCAGAGACAGCCACCCTCCTCTGGTCCATCACAGTGTCAATATTTGCTATCGGAGGCCTTCTCGGAGCGCTGTCTGTCTCTTTAATCATCAAAGTATTGGGAAGGTAAGTTGACTCACTTGCACTTATAATCAAGTCTTGTTCATGTAACATAGCAAGTGTTTCTTCTACACTTGTATCAACCTGCAGCCTAAATCATAAAATTAGATTAGCAGATTAGCCAGCTAACTTTGGGTTCAACACGCTTACCTTTAGCTGCAGCACATCACAATAATAACCTGGCACAGTTCCAGTTCAGAGGATCAGATCAAAACGTGGAGGCCTAAAGAACCTGCCGACTAACTGATCATGGGATTGGAACAATGGAGTCACCATTCTTCAGGATCCCCACATGGACAAAAATACTGCATTTACTAGACTGAGGAGAAATGAAATAGCCCTGAGACATATTTACAGACGAGTTGTATATTCACTTTACTTAAGTTAGATGAGAGATACAATTTAGTAAGAAACATTTGCAGCCAAACTCTGGCTTTAGATCAGTGTTTCTAACAAACTGCAGCTCGTCGACCAATACTCATTCATCTGTAGTTTTCATCTCGAGCAGCAGAGACCCTGTGTTACATAAAAGTTTGTTCATCTTGCAATATATAAGTGTAGCAATCCACTACTTTTTTGAACTCACTCTGAGGTTCAAATTGTGGTCAAGCTGTACACGGCTTGCCTAGACTTGTTGAATGGGATGTGCTTTACCACATTTCCCTTTTGCTCTTTCCTCTTGGTTCAAACACATGGCAAGAGTAACCTTCATCCTATATGACATGCTATACATACATTTTTCATTGCCTGTCTGAAAACTACAATGCTCCCCCTTTTGGAGCTTAGGAGTCAGTGCTGCTGTATGCCCTCTGTTTTCTCTGTCTGGGTCTCAATTTACACTTTCTGGTATTACCCTCCATACCTTATGCACTTTCTTTCGCCTCTCTCTGACAGTCTCTAAATCACTGTCCGCGACCGTCAGCTCAGTGCAGGAAATGTAGGAGTTCACGATGTACATAGGAACTTGCCATTATACAGCACAGGAAGAGTGACTTTTCTCTCGGGATTCCCACTGGGTTTTGGAATTTCACTGCCCCCACCAGCTACTGGAAGAGATAGATGTTAAAAGAAACACTCTAAAAAGAAACCTAGTATGTTTGTGAGTGTGAGAGTGTTTATTGTTAGTTGAGACTGTCAGGAATATGCTGATCCAATTAACTGATTGAAGATCATTTTTGAAGCAGTATTTGTCACATCATGCTTAAAAATAGGCCTTTTTTTCTCCTTGCCTCTCGGGGTCTCCTTTCATTTTTTTGTTTTTTGTTTAAACGCCCTGAAAAACTATTTTCTCAATCAACTTCTCACTGTGAGCGATAGGTGGGTTGAACACACTTTTTTTGGTTATTTCACACAAGAACATATACATGTCTGTATTTGTGTTTTTGTCCTTGCTTTTCACGCTGGTTTATAATAGATTAGGTTTCTGTGCACCAATCAGAGGTTAGCAACATTTGAATCAAAATCCGATGACAGTTGTGAACTTGTTTGCTCATGTTGACTGCACTGTCAATCAAATGTGATCAAACCACGCCCACACAGTCTTGATGAAACAGATTAGCTGAGTTTTTGACTGTTAAACTCTTGATAAGTATATAATTACAATAATATAATTGCACTCTAGCAGTGATGAAAGTTGATACTTACCACGCCTTGAGTTACCATATCCCCTTATGTTTTCTAATGGAAATGAACAAGGGTTAGGGGATTTTTGTATTTTATAAGCTACATGGTCTCTGTACATAGTCTCCAAGGACATATGGATAAATGTTTTGTAGGACTGGAGAAAAGGGAATTTGCTTCAGACTGAGCAGCAGTGGTTTGACGACTTATTCTGCACTGTGAGATCCAATCTTGCTGCCGGTGTCATGACTTTCTCAGGTTTCGGCCTAGCTGTGTTTCACTGTCTTCGTGGAGGGCTACAGAGCTCTATGTCGTTCTACCCCCCCAGGGACAGACTCCGGCACTGACAAAATCACCACAGAGCTCTGAAATAATGTACGTTCAAAAGAATCTATTATCCACTAATGATGAGGTTGTCACAATTGGAGCAGGGAAAGACTTATTAAGCTTTTATTCTGAGTCATTTGAGACAATTAAGATGCCCTTAAGAGTCACCTTGGATCTCTCAGGTGGTGATCCTCAATGTGTTGATTAGGCTGAAACGTATTATTCATTCTCCTTCCATATTCTCTGCTAGACATCTGTGGGCCAGCTGGTAGTTTTGCACAATGTCTTGGAAAGGTTGAAATTCAGATGTCAGGGAGAAGAGTTGAATGTATATTAGCAGACGAGGACACGTGGAGCAATCTGAAAGAAAAGTACTTCATAGACAGTTGTTCACCAAGTGGTTCATTAAAAATTTGCCAGTGAAGCTAAGGTACATTGTGAATATTGTCTGAAGTGTTTGAATATTTCAACACAGAAAGATCTTTGATGAGGATGAGATGATATTTTCTGAAAATAGGTGTTTAAAACACTGCTTGCTTCGGGCCTGTAATTTTTCCCCTAGTAAAGTTTTGTTAGATGTATACACAGTGAAGAGAAAAACGTTCATCTCTCTGAGAAAGAAAAGGTGGTTATGATGATGATGCTGTTGGTTTTGACACACATTAAAAAGTGTTGCTTTAGACAGGGTGGAGAGAAGATGCCATCAATTCAGACCAGATCCAGACTGCTCTTGAGACAATCTCAAGTGTGTGGGAGCAGACCTTAGTTTGAGAAGAGGATTGATCACACATCAAACTGCTGCTAACCATTGATAATAGACAATAATACCCCTCTGTTCTCCACACAACAAATCAAGCAGATATCTGTTTCATCTGCAGTCTCTAATTGATGTTACGTACTGTCAAGCCACAATTTCATACGGCAGAACCACTGGTTTCATTTTGTGCTTCCAGCACCAGACTAATACAAAATAACCACAGAAACCGTTCCTACCAATCCTCTCCCAGTGTCTCTAACACCAGCTGCAACAGCTGAGCTTGTCTTCTTCTTAAGAAAAAGAAACTTGAGGCAAGATTGTTATTTTTTAAATCGCAATCATTCCAGCAATGTTTTGCTTATGAAACAGTCAAAACTGAGAATATAACATTCAAAAAACCTGACCAAATTTTAAATTCTTCTTTCCTTCCATAAGTGACAGCCACGGTGGTATTTAACTGTAAATGGTTATTGTGTGGATCATTGTAATAACCAACAGCTTCATAACGTTATGGTTCAAGAAAATCAAACCAGCATGTCACAATTCACCTTTGATGGAGCAACATTAAAAACCTTAGCAACTTTACAGATTCTCATTGGAATATTTATATCTTTTAAAGAATAGTTGAAAACTTTGAGGTTGTCTGGCTTGTAAATCCCATAAAAAGGATAATTGTAGTAAGTTTGTTTTTTGTTTTTACACTTTGGTTTTTGTACGGATTAAACAAATGAGATTTAACATGTTAATTAGTCACTTTGGACAGAGCCAGACCCCCCCGCCCCCTTTTTTTTCTCCCAGTCTTTATGCTAAGCTAAGTGGCTGCTGACTGTAGCTTCATATTTAGTGTACAGACATGAGAGTGGTATCCATCTTCTCATCTAACTCTTCATGAGAAAGTGAGTAAGCATATTTTCCCAAATGTGAAGTGTTCCCTTAAATTAATCATTGTTAATTCTCATATTTACCAAAAAACAATACCAATTGAGTCAAAAGTTTTAACCTACAATTGCTACCTTTAGCTTTCTTTACTTAACATCAGTTTTACTTGACCTGTCCATTTCATCTATTCAGACAGTTTTTGTTTCCACTACTCAATCAACGGTATAACAATGAATGAATCATATCCATGCTTAGGCACTTTCATCAGATACAAAGCAGACACAAGACAACATGGATGTCATACCTTTGACAGGTTTCGGGGCAATTTGGTCTTATTTTGAAGTGGTTTTACGGGGTCATAAATACTAAGCAGGAGTCATAGGTTTGTAGTCACATGTCAAAGTAAACGGGCATTGCAAAGTGTAAATATGAAAACCACCATTATTTATTCTTGTTGTGAAACACAGGGCATGCGAGGAAATTGAACTTATAATGTTTACTTTTAACCTTATTCACTGTTTGCCAGTTGTTCACTTCATGTGCTGAAGTGAAACATCAACTCGTACTGCAAACCGGTTATCATTCCTACACTGTGACACATCTCAAGTTGGTTTAACTTGAAAATGCAACTTCACCTGCTGCCTAAAGTTAACTCAGCTTGAAGATTACCTTCAGGTCATACAGTGGATTGAACTACAAAGTTCTAGTTGTCTCAACATTGTTTTTACAATTTCCTGTTAATTATTTTACACTAGTGTCATTAACAGTGGTATTTACACTTTGTTGGCCATTTGAGAGCAACATCCTTGTAAATTCATTTGGTATACCACTCTTGACCTGAAGGTGATAGTCATATTTATATATGTAAAGTTTGCTGTTATTCTCTTGTTTTTTTTGAGACATAAAGCACCTTTTGGTCTTTCTAAATAAATAAAAAGGATTTTGAATTGATCACGCATTAATAGGTTTTCCTCAGACATAAAGCCATGTAAAGCTTGACCAGTCATGAGCAGCCAGATATTGATTTTTCTGCTTTGGAGAAGAATACTCATCCACTGAAGTTAGATTAGCTTGCAGTGATTGGATTTGCCATTTTAATATTTTATCACAAATAAATCAGTGTGCTAATTTTGACAAATTGAATTGAATAGATGACCTTTGTACAAAGATTTGTGTATTTCACTTTCAGCCTGTGCCTAAATAGTTTTCTCTCTTTTTCCAACCATATTCTCTTCTTTATTCTAGAAAGGGGACCTTGCTGCTGAATAACTGCTTTGCTGTAATAGCTGCTCTGCTGCTGTCCCTGGGTGAGAGGGCAAAATCTTTTGAGATGCTCATCATCGGCCGGCTCATAATCGGGGTGGACTCTGGTAAGTGTTTAATTTACTAGGCTGGAGAAGTATGTTAGTTTCTATGCTCACCACTCGCCAGGCAGTGTATGAAAGTCACTGTGAAGCAAACTACTAGTAGAGAGACGCATCAATGGTCATCAATAAGTTTGATCAAGAGTTACAAACCTACCTGTGAAAGAAATGTACCTTACACTGTGTGGGTGCTTCACATTGCACTAGCTTACTTTTCAAATAAGATGAAAAACTCAAAGAAAACTGAAAAGAAAATGTAAAGGTGCAAATCATTAAGACTAACATAGGCTTGTGGTGTATCCCCACCCAAAGGAAAAAGAAAAATCTGTGGGAATTGGCAGATATCCAGGATAGTACTTGACAAACCTGAATGCACTGATGATCAGTAAGCAGCAAGACTTTGATTACAGATCTGACTTTCCCTTCTGAATGCACGTCTCCAATCATGGATGAAGAGCTTATCAGTGCTCATTCATCCCTGCCATTGTGGGGTATGTTACCTGCAGAACCAAAATTTAAGGAGATCAAATTATAGGTGCAGAAAAAATGATCAGACAGTAGCTTCACTTATCCAAAATCACACCCAAGTTCATGGCATGCTCACAAGGTTTTACCGACAAGGGAGTTAGCGAGGAGTGAATGTGGAGCCTGAAAGTCTTGGGACCCACTAAAAGAATCTCTGTTTTGTCCTCATTTAGCTGTAAAAAATGTTTTGCGATCCAATATTTGATATCAGCAGTGCATTGGATGAGGTCATCCAGTGGGCTGAGGTAGTTGGCAGAAACAGACCTATATAACTGTGTGTCATCAGCATAGGAGTGATATGAAATGAAATCAGTCTTTGTGTTTAAATTTGTCTGTATGAGGATTAAAAGATAATTAAAAGAGCTGGCTGACATCCTATTTGCCAGTATCAGAGTATCATATGAAGAAAAGGGCTCAGGAACAATATCCACCTCAGCATCAATGTCCGTGAGATGTGTGTTACCTGAGTAAATCTACACATTCACTGCAGAGCACGATCACTTGTTTGCAATTTTTAAACCATGGAAATTGATTTGTGCAGAAAGCTGTCTAAGGATTAAATGTTCTATCAACGCTGACCATTTCTAATGCACAGGCCAAAACATTGCCACAGAATTGAAGACAGTTCTGAAATTCTGCTTCTGATGATGATTACTGTCAGTACAGATTTTAGGCTGTTGGTTCGTCTGTGCTTGTGCATTTCTGTGGACAAACAACACAGATTGTGATACAGATCCAGACAACTAACCCATACATAGCAGCCACTCGTCTGGTTTTTCCACTCGGTGGTGAGGGGAGAGCTGTCACGTAAAAAAGCCATGTCAGTGCATCTTCTCTATAATTTGGAGTAGGGTTAGGTTCCATTGCAAGATTTTAATATGTTGTATTTTTCTGACAGGTATAGCTCTCAGCGCCCTCCCCATGTACCTGGGAGAAATTACTCCGAGACACATCCGAGGTTCCATTGGCCAGTTCAACTCCATCCTGATCTGCCTGGGAGTGTTCACAGGACAAGTGCTTGGGCTCCCCGAACTGCTGGGTCAGGTCAGTGTTGTTATACTACAGTATATACATAAATGGTTTTTGAAGGGGCATTTTGAAGTTTGATGCTAGACAAACAAGACAGACGAAAAAGTTTCAAAAAAGACCACATCAGTCGAAACCTTTCCTGAACAGGAGGGTAGGAGTGCAGTATCCCCGGTCTGCTGCTTAGCAGTGAAACTGCTATAGCATCAGTTTCCCCACTACAGCCTGGGATGGCAGAGCTGTCCTTAATCTCTGGCCAACTGCCTACAAACCCATCTTGACATGCCGTAGGTTTCTCACCAATTCTCACCTTAATTCTTGTAACTCTCGTGCCTCTCTTGTCTGCCACTTGACTTTAACAATCGCAGCGACTCTCATGTGATATCAAGGTGTGAATGAGCTTTAAATGCCTCAGACTTTTCCATCTGTCAGTAGAGCTGGTGCAGCCTCACGGATGAGTGGCAGACTTCTTCAATACTACAGCTACAGTCCAGCGGGTAGTTTCATTTCGACTTGACATCCAAGCTTGGGCTCTTACCGGGGAGAAAGCCTCCGCTGCTCACACTTAATGATTTCCTATCACTTTTTCGCTGGGCAAGTGAATAGTGCAGTCTGCCTGACAACACTTTGCCCATCAGCAGCGTCTTCCTCAGCCACTTCAGTAATAAACTCACGTTTTTACCCAGCACACTGTTTGATTAGTTCTATCTGTCCCTTGTTTCAATGAGATATCAGCAGGAATTCTCAATCACACCTTGTTTACCCTAGAGGAAATGTTATCCACTTTCTCACCTTAATGCCCGCCGTACACAAGTTAAGCCATGTTGACTCGTCCTACTACTGAGGCATTTTCATGACGGGGATCCAGTCTTAATCTATACACTTGATTATTCATGTGCTAGATTTTCAGTTTATCTTTTAGAGCTGAAAACAGACATTAGCCTACGGCATATATGCTTTGAAAGCCAAATACAGTTGTGTAATGTGAACAGAAAGCCACTGATATAAAGCACTCTACTCCTGGCACATTCTGTTGACTTTAGCTCGCTGCTTACTTTTGGCACTGTGTTAAAATATTAATGACTGAATCCTTTTCTTCTAAATTGCTTTCCCAGATTTAAAGCGTGCAGTTATATCCTTTGGCACTTGTGTCTGTTCAGAAAGTGTGAGGATTGTGATCTGTGGCAACCTATCTGAGGCTGACCTTGCTTTCCTTGTTGCTGTTCTTCTAGAGTCAGGCCAAATGCATGGATTACTGACCCATACAGTACACTGTGTTGGAGAACAGTTAGCTGTAAACAGAACTGTCAGAAAATATATTATAATAATAACATATTTTGACAAAAATTGTTAGTGTTTTCCAAAGAAAGGTAGATGGCAAGAAGGTTTAAATTACCTGGCTCTTATTGCTGTGGATTTGGCTAATATAGCATGGGTTAGCATGCTGTTGTTTTTGCCATCATAATTGTAAGATAGTAAGCTCTGCTGGGGTTAAGGAAATGCCAGCCTTAAAACTATTAAAAGAAACTGGTGCTGTTTCTCTCTCAATTGTTTTATTTGTCAGCAAATATTTGAGTAACTGTGAGTCTTACAAGCTAGTGTTACAGCCCAAAATTAAATAGTTAATCCAAAAAGGTACCCCTCCCCTGTCTGCTTTTAATCTAATGGTACGATGTCTGTCTGTCGTCACACTCTGCTGAGTGTGTGCGGAGTGCAAGTATCAGTAGTACATGCTTGATTTAGCTTGAGGTCTTTCATTAAATTAAGTTAAAATTGTGGATTGTGCACAGTAGCTTCAAATTTGAGAAATCCATCACTGCTCATGGAAACCCAAAGCCTGATTGGAAAACTGCGTCTTTCGCTCATGACGTAAATAGTGGAACACAAACATGTAACACAAGTAACACAAATAAAAACCTACTGAGTTTAGGAAGAATTAATACCTTTGCAGTGAGTGGATCTGCTCCTCTTGACTGTGTATTGGTGAATTATGTGAATGTGATTTATGAAGGTGCACCTGTGTACATCAGCAACAGCTGTTTCTGCACATCATCTGAGACAAGACGGCATGTGACGGCACAACATCTGCATTTGTTGGTGTAATTGTTTGCATATGATTATATACTTAAAAGCCACCAAACCTGCATCCACATCCGGTTTTGTTTGGGGCTTACACTTTGTGCTGTGATGTACTGTATGTGCAGAACAAACTATTGCATATTGCATTCCAGCAGTGCATTTGCTTTCATTCAGACAATGATGTTTAAGAGCTGTAAACATATTTCTAAGCCAGTAAATGTTGGATGAAGCTCCTTTTGACATCATTTCTATAGGCCCATGCCTACACTGCATGAAGGCTTGAGTATTGTTGTCAATAATCGGTTATTGTTAGCTTCTCCATTTCTTTTCCATGATTTTCCTTTGTACCTAATCCAATGGAAAGAAAAATATTATGTGTTTCTATGCCATGTTTCCAGCTTTGGATTAAAAATGACTGCCAACTTTGAAACTCCTTGACTTTGATGTCTGACCCTTAAAAATAGAAAGTAACATTTTTCCAGAACAAAATGTATTCTTCCCTAAATCAATGTGTATTTCACTTTCAAATAAAGTGAAGGAAGAAATCAATACTTTTTGGTGAATGTGTCTAACATCAAATGTACAACAGAGCGCCACAGGAAATCATATCTGCCTGTGGCCATCAAATTGTTCAACTCCTCCCTCTGAGTGTCAGACTGAAATTGCAAGTGCAATACATATATAGTCGTACACAACAGTGCAATACATACACACATATATATATACATTGTTATTGTATATATTTTTTACTTTTATTTTTCACTTAAATATTGTAAATGTGTATATTTTTTATTTTCTGTTTCTTATTTTTATATTTTGTACATACTTTTAGTTCTACATTTTGCTACTTTCTACTCTTGAATGGGAGCACCAGTACTGTGCAATTTCCCCCCAGGGATCAATAAAGTATTTCTGATTCTGATTCTAACTGTGGATCCTCATTGTTGGTTTTATCTTCAGGGGATTTGACCAAGTTCTCTCCTCTCCTATTTTCTTCCACTGTCACTTTGCACTGACATTTACACATGGGCGTAGTGTCCGAGCTTCCAGCAAAGCAGGCACTCATTTTTAATTTATAAGTATGGGTTTGTCCCATCCATCATTTCGAGACATCATTTTGCAGGCCACCTTTATGAATATCATATGGAGTGGTGTGTCTTCACTCACAGGTACTGTTATGTATTCATGTCACCTCTGTGGCACCCTTCAGGCTCGCCTGTTTCTTTGTCCATTGACAAGAGCATATGACATAACTGATGATAATGCCACCATGCGTCTTTGCTGGCATTTGGTTATGAGACTCAAACAGGTTTCCTCTCAGCGGAGGCTTCTGTTAATGGGAGCCGGTCTAAGATGTCACTTGTTGTACGGTGCAAAATGGTGATAAGCTTTGACAAATGATAATTACTCTAACCTTCATGCTTAGCAACTGACCTTCTCCTAGTAGGGAAACATGTTTATTCCAGCATTACAGTCTGTCACTGAACTCTCCTGAGACACTGAACTCATCAGCATGCCTCAAACACAACTTACACCAGTAAGGTTAGATTCAGTGGCCTTAATGGGCCCTTATCTATACTCTATATCCTCCATCACACACGCCTTTGGCTTCAGAGGGTTGTGTAAATGGACAAAAAAAAATCGATTGTTATATATGGGGATGGTCAGTGAAGTGCAATTCATTTTAGATGGTTGTCACACTGGGTGTCAGGCACCAGAGTAATATGGTATTCTAAAGGACTTTGATATTTGCCTTCAGGTACTGTGTGTGTACTGCATGCTTATGCTTTCAGTTCTATAACAGTACAGTATGTGTACAATAATGTGTAATAAAAAAAAGTAGAAAAAAAAGTAATTGTTTTGTTCAGTCATATGACATTAAAAGAGCAGTTCAACATTTTGGGAAACACTCTTAGTCACTTTCTTGCAGAGAATTAGACGAGACGATTGATACCACTCTTTATGTCTGTACATTAAATGTGAAGCAAGAGCCCGTAGACGCTTAGCTTAGCACAAAGACTGGAAACAGGGGGAAACAGCTTGCCTGGCTAGCAACTTGTAATTTTTTTACACTTTAGTTTTTGTAAGGATTTAACAAATAATATATAATATGTTAATTGGTGAGCTTTAGAGGAGCTGGTACATTAGGTGGACTTTAGATCTTCTGATCTAAGAAAGCAAATAAGCGTATTTCCTAAAATGTATTTTCTTACTTCCATCCCGTAAATATCAAAGTGCTGTCTTACTTAAAATATATAACTGTTAAACCTGAGGTCACATTCACTTTAAACCTGCAATAACTGATTTTTTCGGCCTCTTGGGGTCAACGGAAATAAGTTGTGAGCACAACATTGACATATCATCACCTTTTAAGTTATTATAGTGAACTTGTTAGCAAACAGTTGCTTATTTACACATCCAGCAGTTAGGGAGCAACATTAGTATTCATCTGGAGTCATGTTTGTGACCACTCGATATCGAAATATCTTGCTCTTTAGCTGCTTCACCAGCTAGTCGCTAACTTTTCAGTGGGTGACCCCTTTCACATTGTCATTTGACGTATTGTTAGTATGAAAATATCTATTATAGCTGCTTTAAGTAAGCACTCCATATCGACCCTTCCTGTAAGGTGTGAATCCCAGTGGAATCCCAGTTCCCTAAACTGTAAGCAGCGCCGCTTTAATATCTTAAGAATGGGACTGTCACACTTCTGACAGAGCAGGAAAATAGGCTCAGAGAGGAGGTGACATTCATTACAAACAGCTACAGGCAGAGGGATGATGGGCTTTTCTTCTGATCCTGGCAGATCTCCACCTATATAGTATTCCAACGGCTGCAGTTCTGGTGACGTGAGGTTTTTACCAACAGGGTTTCCATTTTGTGACAATTTAATGTGGAAGGGGTGTTGTATTTATCCTATTTACAGACACACAAGAACTCCAGAGAAATGTTTATCTTTCAGGTAGTGGGCAGACTAGCCCACTTAAACATGACTGGAAAAATGGTATGAAGGAAAAAAACAGTCCCTTCCCGTAGCTAAATGCCATCTATGCAGATGCCATTTTTATACTTTTAAGTTTCAAATAATTTGGCATAACATATGCGTCGCTGATTGATAAAGAAAAAAACAAAAAAATACCTACCACTCAATTGCCCTTCCAGAATAACACAACATTTAAATAGAAATATCAGGTCAAGTCGGGGTTTCTTCATTTAATGCTCCCTGTAATCCATCGAGCGTTAGTCTTTACCCAGCTAACAGTGAGTGACAGCCAATTAAATGTCACCGCCCGCTGTGGAAATAAAGATTTGCAATTAACTGTTGCCGCCTGTACCAAATTTAGTAAAGATTAGTATGGAGCAGGTTCATTTATCACTTGGGGAATGGCCTGGCTAGGTGAAGTAATTAAGACTGACCCAACACAGATAATATTAGCTTGTTTAATTTGATACCTCACAGAGGTGGGCCACCTGACATTTCCATTACCTCTTTCTGAGAAGTCGCCCCCTCTCTGGTTTTGTGGTGGTCCTCTTGCAGCAGCAGCCAAGGCTTTGTGAAAAGCACATTCTCGTTCCTCTCAGCTCGAGACAGCAAAGATGCGTTTCATCCTCTGCTTTTGTACAATCACGGGATGACAATGACAAGGAAAAATGGCAAGGCTCTTGGAATACAGCAATAAACCATTTGTCTGCTTTGTTTACTGTAAACAAGTATCACTCCAGGTCATAGCGGGGCCCTCTGAGCTGCGATTTGTTTTATCACTAGGGATGATGGGATCAGGGCCCAGAGAGGAGACACAGCTTGGCTCATTCAGCTTGCCCCAGTTAAAAACAACTATTGGGAAGGCGTGCATTTAGCTTGTACTGTACACAGGGCTGAAACTCGCCCACTCTCATCTCCTGCTGGGATAAGACGACCCACAGCTCAGAATTACAGAGACCTCGGGTTTGTGCAGCATGCTTTCATTTACACAGCTCACCCAGGATTTAGTGCGCAGAGGAAGAGTTGGACTGTTACCAGTGTAGACAAGCCCGCTTTATCAGTCTGAGGCAAAAAAGGTGTACAGTACATCTTATATTTTCTTCATAATATGTCTGAAGGGCCTTATTGAGAAAGATAATTAAGCTCAAAAGTTCAACAGCGTTGCACAAGATAACTTGGCAATGACTCATTCACTGTCTGGTTTCTCTTCTTCCTTTCCCTTCTCAGTTATAATCGGTAAATGTAATATTTTCTGTTCCAGAAAGTATCTTGAAGCTTCTTTTCAATATACACATTCATCACCCATTTATTAGTGAGCCATGCCAACTCATATTTTGTTAAATTTCTGAGAAAAAAAAGTTTTTTCTCTGAATATTACCCCACTCTCCCCGCTCCGTTATATTTATATATATGTATGTATATTTACCTACAATTGACCTAATACACTGTTGTACATAGAGGTGGGAGTGGGAGTACATTCCTTATAACCAATGATCCTTTATTTTAATACACACAGTACACATATTTACATTATATAGCTATAAGTACATTGTATAGCTATCAGAAAAAGACTGAAACGCATTTTATTTGATCATGTTTAGGCTACCTACTGCCTTATAAGTGTTTCATTAGAATACAAGTTTTAGCAATTAATTTCAATCAGTTGGACTGTTTAAATCTTTTTTGCCATCTGGATCTGTTGGAAGGTGCATTATACTATACAGTACAGCACATACTTTACTCCTTGAAGTGTAACAGTGGACAAGCGCTGCAGACTGTATAACTTCTGAATGTGCAGTTAATTTACAGTTTACGCTGAATTCATCAGAATTACATTTTTTAAAAAGTTTTACAGCCTGATGACATTTTTTTTCAACTAGTAAAGGTTAGGCAGCTGAATCCCCAACAGACTTCTTATGAGTTGAGAGCTGACATTTTCTCTCCAAAGGGCACCTCCTCTCCACAGTCTCTGCATAACTATGAATGTCCCCCTCCCATTTGCTCAAGCAAGATCATGAAGCGTAGATGTGCCAAATAGACGGGGCTGTGCATCCTGACAGCTTTCCTAATGTTCTGTATGAGGTGTGTACACAGAGTGTGTCTGTGTGTTTCTGCAGCGTAGAAGTCAGAGATCCTTTAGGATGTGTGACGCAACAGTGACTGATGTCAGGTCAGTGACCTCATCCTTCTTTCATCGACACAGACTGGTCCTCGCACTCCTCTTAGTTTTAACGATAGGCCCAGGAGGCTACACTGTTTGTCAGATTCTTTTGATGCATTCAAGGAAAACTTTGGTATCTACTAAAAATCTTGTAACCTGTATTGAATGAATGATCATTTAATATCCCAGGTTACATTGAATAACTCAGGTGCTCTTTGCTGTTGTTGTTGCTGTTGTTGAAAAGCACTCCATTGAAAAGACCATGTTTAAAACCAGCATCCATAAATCTACTGGGCTTTGATAAACATTTAGGCATTTTGTGAGGAAATCGCTGACAACCTTGATGACTAACGGCATCCAATGCACTCGTGTTTGTCTTTTCTGCAGTCTGTATTCACTCTTAGCGTTTCTAAGTTTAAAGATGTTTGGCGTTTTACTATATTGGCCTCATAATCAGCTGATGATTTTGTAGTTCACCCGTCATGGCAGTGACTGGAAACACAGCCAACTCAGTTTTTGAGTTCATCACATCTATTAAGGCAGGGACGCCCTTGACCAGTCATTTCCAAAACAAGAGAGAAGTGCCACTTAAAAACATCTCTTTGAAACTGCTGTTGTAAACATGCTTTAAATTAATATACGGTAGCTCCTGTTGTAGAAGAGAGTTACCTAGCAGGAATTATGATTTAACGTTCTTTTTATTTGTTGGGATGTGGGGGCAAAACTGAGAGCAGTATTTAAATTAAAATATTATATTATCTATTTATTCAGTTAAGTATTGTTATTTAGAGAGTCTACCATGTTCCCTTAGCTAGACATTTCACAAATTCACAATTTGCACACACAGTATAACATGCTGTCATTGCTTATTTAATGCTAACATTTTAAAAGTCTGATAGCATGAAGAACCATAAGTTCTTCCTCAGCTTTCACATTCAAAGCATTGCCATAAGCCTATGCCCTACTTTCTACAAGCACAGTGACTCAATGTTATGTTGCATTTAAATGATAATCATCACTGTCACTTATTGCACTGAGCATTGTACTGCAGCTGTAAGATATGTGTGTTTTGTCCAACTTCTTTGTATAGTGTGGTGTATGAGCTCTTGTCTCATGTCTGAGGCTTTGATGTGGTTCTTTTGTTGATGTTTTGGACTGCAGGAGTCCAGGTGGAACTACCTGTTTTCCTTCCTGGCGTTGCCAGCAGTGCTGCAGCTGTGTGTGCTGCCCTTCCTCCCCGAGAGCCCTCGCTACCTGCTGATGGAGAAGAGGGATGAGGCTGGAGCAGAAAGAGGTAAGTAATGCATACAGTAAGGGAATCACATGTGCCATCCCTCTCACTCAAGTACATCTGCAGAACGCATACAGGCTGCCGCATCAGGCTTTAATGTGCTTGTTAGGTTTTAAGAGCAACTTTCTGGTCTTTACAGCAATCACATCCACACACTTCTGGAGCTGAAAAGAATGGTTCTACAGGGGTGGACCATTACACAAATTAGCATAGTATATCTGCAGGGGATTGTTAGAGTTGTTTACCAAGACCAGAGACTCTTCAATGTGCAAAACCTCAAAGAAAGATGGTCTTTGTGAAAACAATACTCAGGTGTCCATGTGAACAATGAAACAGGTTTTGTTTGCTGTAATCATTTGTGATTTTAATATTACCCGTGCTGGTCAGGGATTTTAATCCAGTAGGGAGCATGTACTGTATGTGGGTAATTCTTCACTCCACCACAGTGATAATTACAGCCACAAGTACCAACTATTCTGCATAAATTGCAAAATTGTCCCTCATTGCTATTTGTATAATGTTGATGAAATGACCACTGAGAGTACATTACTGTTTGGCATAATGATCATTTTATTCTAAAATGAATGGCATGAACAAAGAATGAAATTAAATGATAAAGCCAAAATTAGGAGTGCAACCTTTTGTGTTGAGAGTCTTGAAAATTGAAACTCTGTTGAAAAAACTGATGACACCCTTTCACCCTTCAATTTGTCGTTGCTTAGCACTGCAGTCAGGAGAATGACCAGCGTTGCTGTTCCCAACAGAGGTCAATAAAATTCACATATTAATTAATGTTTTTTAAATATTGAATTATTTAGAAATGCTATCAAATCACCTCCCACTTTTTTAAATATTAAGCACATGAAAGATGTTTCATTCAGCAAAGCAGATGAAAATCTGCTTATCGTCAACGGTCAAGGCACTTTATGTTCCAAGCTATTTTAATAGCTTAACCTTAACCATGTTGTAGTTTCCATGTGCAGATATTGAAGGATCAATCAGCTGTACATGTCTTTACTGTTCTACTGTCAATTTAAAAACATGGAAGTCTTGAAACTCAAGTTTGTCAATCAAAACAATGCAAGGTCTATGCGACATGTGTGAAAAATGATCTATATGGGCTCTCAACTCTCTTGCTAATTTATAAGCATGTTCTCGCCCAACCAACATCTTTAAATTTCAGGGAACTTATAGGAGTAACTATAGTGTCGACTATCTTGTTGAATGTTAAAACGATGTGACACAAGAAGAAACAGCATGGGGTAGAGGCAGTGTTCAAACTGCATGTGTTAACGAAGCATGTAGAAAAATGTGACGTCAGATATGACTTTGATCATTTGTCTCAGGGGTAGTTTGAGCTCTTTGATGTCTATGTCCATACATTATAGATGGGTACTCTCTGAAAGTTTGGCTGCTTGTGTTCTTTGTAAAGTGGAACATCCTGTTTGTCTCCTCTGAACTCAAAGTTGTGCAAGAGTTTGGAAAGGTCTCAGTGTCAGAGGATTTTAAAGTGGATTAAGCAGCACTGATGATGTCGATAAAGGATCAAATTCATCATGAAATGGTGAAATCCGTTTGAACAATGAATTTTAAGCTGCGACATTGACCATTTTAGAATATACATCGGATGGTTGGGGTACTGCTTTCTAGCAGTATCAAATATGCTACAAATGCATCCAAAATACATATGAAATATGGGGGAGAAAGCAGCTTAAAGGACTATAAAACACTATAATAAGCTTCCTATAGGGACACATACTGTATGAGATACCTGGTAAGCATGGATGAAAAGTTATGCTATTGTGAAAGTCAACATAGTGCCATTTTTATAAAATGGTTTGTGTTCAGACATATGATGCATATTAGCAAAGTGTTTTGCACATTGTTTTTTGCTCATTAATGCTTTTATGATAAATAGCTGTAATGGCATCTCTCAACTTTGTGCAGTGTAGTTCATCATCAAACTTTATTGCTAAAGTGTTTCGATTCAAGGACGGTGCTTGTACTTCTCTTGATGGAGCACTTTTTATTTTTAGCTCACTTTGTTGTTTTGCCATCTGTCTTTGTTTACAGCTGCTCTCACCAAATAAATAATTCCAACCTTGAGTCTGTTCGACAAATTGGAATCAAGGAAATGTGTTTTCCTCCTTTTTAAACTGACACAAAAGACCAAAAGAGAAGTGAGCAAGTAGAGAACTTTATAAATCAGTTAACAACCATGACAGAAATATTCTGTTCACAAAATAAAAGTTGTCTAAATTGTCTATTTAACGGCTAAACTGTTGTTGTATTGTGTTATTATATGGTTGAAAAAAGCGTGCTCCTCTGTGGTGCTTTTGGGAGCATTAGACAACAGGTGACCACGAGCTGTTGTGTGAAAAGCTCCTTGAGGAAGAGATGAGTGGTTGGTGAAAGGACATCCTGCCCAAACTCCCCCTCACATCCTCCCTGCTGGTGCCAGCCAGCGTTTTGCTGGCACAGCGCTGCAGATCCATGTTGCTGGCTTGTGTTATAGCGCTGCGGTTGGGGAATTGTTGTCAGCACACACAAATCTTGAGGGGTGGCCCTGTAGTGTCCTATTATCATCATACAGTGTCAGACAGGAACAGCATGTTCTCCTGCACCCCATCTCGTCTCTTGTCATGTCGTATTTGTAGTGGTCCTGCCCTCCATTTAAAGGTTACAGAGGTTGAAGAAGAGATAGTTTTGCACACTAAAGGCTGTCAGTGCAATTGCCAAACTGCGCTTAATTTTTGGATTGCCATGACTCCACTGTTTTCTTTATTTCTGAGTTTATCTCCTCTTTCGCTCTCTCCCATGAGCTTACCAATGAATACAAAGCACACATTCATTTTTACCGTGCCAAGAACTATAAACAAAGAAATATGACATGAGGTGTCCCCTTCTCAACAAACCAATCCCACCATAACTCATCATGCATCACAGTATGCAATTGTTTTTCTTTTTCTCTTCTCTCTATTGTTGTTGTTGTCAGAATGGCTGAAGGCGGGGTGCCAAGGTCACTGGTTTTTCTGACTTACAGTAAGGCGTGGGATTGAATCCAGCAGCATTATTACTTTTTTGGCTTGTTGCTGATTGTTTCTCATTGTAGACACACCAGACTCCCTGTGAATAAGTTTTATAGACACTTATTTTGCTATCCTTCCCATTTTTGCCCCATCAACTTACTTTACCAATGCTAATCCTTTTTGGGAGCCATTGCAGAAATGGATGATATTTTCATTACTGTTGACAAATAAAAATCAACAATGAATTGATCACTAACAAGTATTGTCTGTATAAACAGCCTGATGAATCGTATTCCTCTATGATCCTGATCAAGTTTTTTAGCCCTGATATTGGCCTTATTTTGGCTGATACCAATCATTTAAAATATGCCCGGATTGACCGCGATACCAAACTTTAGGATCAGTTTGGGAGTGTAAGATCTCTATGAAAAACACTTAAATAAGCTACACTGGGTGACATGTTCCCTCATAACCATGGACATGGACACATTTATTTTGAGTCAGTCCCAAATGCACTGTCCAGGTTCGGTAACAACTTACTTATACAAAATGTGTATTAATCTGCAGATGAAAATAGTCCCCAGCAAATACACCATTTACTCCTGCTTGAGTAACATTTACTGAGGACTACAGTGTCCAGCTGTTTTAGGAAATTACTGAGCCTTTTCCCAAACATGAAGCAATATATTTGTGATCCATATTTAAAGATCTCATCAGACTATGCATTGCTGTTTTGGTTCTTTCATGGGACTTGTTAACAATAAGAAAAATCTAGAATAACGCTACCCTTCTCCTTTTAAATTCAAGCAAAAATGCCTCCACATTAACCCTGTAGTCCCTTTCCCCTTCAGACCTTCTTTTAACTTTGAACGCATGTTTCAATAAGGGTTTCTATTCCCACAGTAACGTTGTAGATTTTTTTCTCAAACAGTCTGCCAGTCAGGCTGTATAGTCCTGCCCCACTGTCCTCCTGCAGGGAAAATGAAATAAGTTGCCCCCCTGGGGACAATGCCCCTGCCAATTGCCCACCACCATCATGTAAAATCAATATCATGTCATCAGTGACATTGACAGCCTCAGTGTGACTCTGGATTAAAGCAGGTGTCCATATTTTCTATCAGCAGGGAGTGGTAACTTCATGCACTGATCTGGTTCATAATTATGTTGAGGTGAGATTTCATGGCGAGCAACAGAAGATCATATGATGGGTTTTCTTATCACTGTAGATTTGTTTAAATAATGTTTTCTTTTTTTTTTGTGCCATTTTCAATGTTCTTAGGGCGAACATATAGAATATCAATATGAAAAGGACATTCTGTTGTTGCACACCTGCGAGTTTCAGCCTTGTATTTTAGCTTTCTTAGGTATTTTCTGAGACATATCAGAATCTTGCCTTGTGTACTGTGGCTTTAACAGCACACTCACAGTCTTCATGCGTCACAAATACAAATCATACCACCCTGGAGACCTTGGACCAGGCTTTAGTTTGGCAGTCCTGTCCATGCTGTGTGCCATCCAACTCCCACATCCTAATGACCTGCTTTTAGTCTGTGTCGAAGTGTAGACATTTGTTATTCTGCGTCGTGTTCTTAACCTGTATCCACCTCGACTTCCCATAACCCCGGGGATTCACCTCTACAGGAGAAAGGATTACAGTGAGGGAAGAAGTGTCCTCACACACACTTATTCCCTGCAATCCGTCACATTTAAGCAGCACAGGTTCAAACAAGTTTCAACTTGCTGCAGCCAAGCTGCAGATGACTGTCAGAAACCTGGTCAGAGGTTTTCTGGCAGAGGGTTTTAGTAAAAGATAATAATATCTTTTGATGATAAATAATAAATAATAGATGATATAGATCCTTATATTTAAAATATTGATGTCTCTGGACAATAAATGCAACTCATTCAGATGAGGATAATATAATGTATTAGGACATTTTCCTTCTTTAAATCACTGTGGTTGGCAGACAAAGAAGCACTACAGTAAAATGTCATTTTGTGTTGATTACATATCCCAGAGAAAGCATGAAAACATGACAGGACCAGAATGTAGCCTCTGGGTACACCCTCTGAACAAACACAGTTATGTTTACATTCATTGTTCTCACCAACACGGGTGGATCTTTGAGGCCTAACAAATATGTTGAATGTATTTCCATCCTCATTAAACATTTGCAGAGCCACTTCTTTAAATATTTCAACATTTTTCACAATATATAAGCATTACAAGGACCCATTCAATAAGCGCCACTGGTGGTCACGAACTCCTCAGATGACCTTAAATAAAACAGATGTTTTTTTAATAGTAAAAACAAACATGGTGAGATTAAACACAGGAAATATTTTAGCCACTCAGTCTCATCAGCATTATCACAGAGCTACAGTTAGAAAGCGTATAGATGAACAAAGCTGTGAAGTGCAGCTAATAAGTCGGCTGATTCTGTGCAGGAAAGATCCACATTTAACAGTTCCTACGGTTTCCAGACATATTAATACAAATCTAGAGAATACATGCAGAAGTTATATACCAGTATTACATATCACATGGGCATTAAGTCTAACACGTTACCAACTTTACCACAATAATAACTAATGGTAGTTTATTTGTATCGACCAGTGGCCTCCTTTTCCTCTTTTATCGGTGCTTTGTTGAAAAATTCTCTGCCTCGAGTAGTCAAAGACTCCACTGGATACTTAATAATAGAAACACCAATCACATATCACCTGGGCTGTGAGACTGCATTACACTTGATGAACCTGCAGAAAACAGGTTTAGATTTTCATTTAGTTTATGTGGGTGTTCAGTTTTTAACAAATTGATCCATTTATATGGATACGTCTTCATTTGCCTCAACTTCTTTGATCTCAGCATGATGGTTGTTTGTGTGTGTGTCAGCCTTCCAGAGGTTTTTGGGGAAAAAGGATGTGTCCCAGGAGCTGGAAGAGGTCTACGCGGAGGCTCGAGCTCAGGACAACCTTCAGACTGCCTCTGTGTTACAGCTGATGAGGAGCCCAGCTGTTCGCTGGCAGCTCATCACCATCATCATCACCATGGCCTGTTATCAGCTCTGTGGCCTCAATGCTGTAAGATGCTGCTCTTATTTCACTTTTTTCAGATTGTCAGTGGAATCCACTTCTTTATGCTATATTATGGTGCATTATATATTTAGGACACATTATTATTCTTTTATAGGGAAAGAATAGGGAATTTGAGTTTGATTAGAAATATACCTTCGTTCAACACCATTTGCACGGCAAACATTCTGTATATCAGCCAGAGACTTTCCTGAAGATGCTCTGTCACACCTCCAGTCACACCTCAACATTGTTAATCAGTTTTGGCCCTTGGTGGACAGATTCACAGAAGTGCAAAGGCAGGAAAATGAAGAGTGTTTCCTCTTGTACTCAAGAGACTCAGAAAGAGAGAAAGAAAAGAGCCATTCTGCTTTCGTCTTTCCAGACAACACAGAACACACGCAGTCGATTGTGACGTTGTCCCTCATTTCAGTGCTCGTCAACATGAGCAACCCCTTTCACATTAGACAAAGTCTTTCATTGATCCTTTGTTGATTTAAAAATATTGTGCAGCTTTAATGCTTAGCCTGGTTCACCCTTGCATTGGAGCTGTAGTCGAACACTTCCTTTTGCTGCTCCACAAGGCTTTTAGTGAGCTGAGAAACAGCTCCTGCTTCCCTTAGTCCAGTGGATATGAGCACCTTTTTGTGAGCAGATGAGATTTAACATGTTCAGTATAGGCAAAAGCATTTCTAATTCCCCCACATAGTTTAACACCCCCTGGCATGTTTCACAAAAGATTACAGGAATGGCGGTTAACTGCAGAAACACTTGGGTGGGCTGTACAATCACAGTCCTATCAGTGACAAGAAAAAATAATACTGTCACAGCCCTATTTGTCAGTGGATCAGGTGTTGCAGCACATTGCAAACAGTGTCCCCCTGGGTCTGTGCTTGCACAGGTGTGACCTCATATTTGTGGTCTCTTTTAAAAAGTTATTTTTTCATTTGCAAAGGTTTTGTTTTAAAATCATATTCTGCTCAAGTAAATATTTTTTCATCTGCTCTTTTTGTTATGAAAAAAACTGTAAAGATATTCATCGTAAAAAAAGAGTTCTTATGCAGCCAGTGTCTTGCCCCAGTTAGAGTGGATCAGTCTCTCTTTAGGTTTGTGCTCAGCACTGCCGTGTATGAGAAGCCGTGGGCACGGAGAAGTCACCGTGAGTCACTCTGTCCTGTGCACTTTGTTGATGGGAAGAGATGTTTAACCATCCTCTTCCTGCTGTGCTGCAGTGCACTTGGTGGGTGGTAATGACTGTTGTCCAATTATGGGAGCTACTGCCATATAGATGCCAAGAGTACCCGTGCATGAGGAGAAAAGCTGCTGCTTATTGCTGCCATCCACCACTTATAATGTCAACGAACTGAGAAAAACTGACTTAGGATTATGTAAAGTCCATCAACATAAGCAATAATGCGAAAAACATACAATTCAAAAAGTTGCTATCTTAACCTTAAAGACTGACACTGTTTTGTATTTAAATCCATGTGGAGCAGACACGTGTTCTATTGAAAAAATGGTGCAGTTTCAAACGTTAAAAATGTCTATTAAGGCTCTACTGGCAAGAAGGATGCAATCAAAACTGACCATTTTGAAACTAAAGTTCCCAAATTAAAGTGGGAAAACATACTTGGTCTTTGACTGTATACAAAGCATGCAAATGGATTGTTAGCTTGTCCCCTAATTCATATTCAGGATGAATATAATAAAGAATAATATTTGTGCCCAATTTTTCACCATCAAATTTTCACATTTGATAGGTTGATGGACTTTTCAGTAGTGCAACAAAAAGCTAGAAATCACAAAGCTCATCTGAATTACCATAGATATGAACATGACTTAATTTACATAGATTTTCATTCCAAGAAGACAGGAATGTAATTTGGATCATTATGGAGGTCTTTCTTTTGACTGTCTGATAGTATTCACTACCCCATCGCCGTCAGACCCGTCGAATGCCTCTGAGAACGACTTGGTGATGTTACAGAGGCTGTGCTGAAATGAAACTGACTGCTGAAGTTGACAGCTGAGGAAAATTCCTGCAACCAGTGTCACAGTATCAGTGCTTCAGCTTGTCAGAATTCACAACTTCTAACAATTGTCTTACATGTTTTGCATTCTCAAAGAGGTCGCCATGTTTTTAAAAATGCTGGTGTTTGTCTGGTTATGTGTTGGCTGCAAATGTACTGACTGGGTAATCCATTTTTTAAAAATGTTCATAGATCTGGTACTACACCAGTGGGATCCTTCGGGAAGCGGGCTTTGCCGAGAACATTCTCCCCTACATCACACTGAGCACTGGGGCCATAGAGACGTTGGCTGCCATCATCTCGGTGAGTATTGCTGCTTTAAATCAACCAAACATGTCTGATATATCTTGATATAAATGATAACAAGGTACCTTTTGTTTTATTTCAGGGGTGGTCTTTAACTTTTATTGTTGTTAAAATCCTCTTTCAGTTCATGATATTTGAACAGTTTTCTTTCAATTCCAAAGCTGTCAGAGGTTTACGACAGCGTATTAGGGCCATTGTAGGTGTAGAAAAAAATATGGGGTGATGGTCTAAGAAAAAAAACAGAATTTCAGAGATTAAAGTAGTAAATTTACACAAAAAAACCCTCACTAATTTACAAGAAAAAAACTTGAATATTCTCTGAGAATATAAAGTCATAAATGTGAGATAGTTTACTGAATAAATCAGCAATTTCACAGTACAGTAATGTACCAGTGGCAGTTCATTACTGCATTAAAGATTTGTTTTACTGTCCATTTGCAGTATTTGTGATATGAGTTTTTCCCAAGTGGACCACATGAAAAAGCAAAGATTTGCAGAAAAAGATATATAGTAGTATGTTTGTCCACCATGAAATTATTATGTAGAGGACAAAGAGCTGCAAGTAGGCAGTGGCTGACACTGAAATACCAATGGATGTGTGTGGCGGTTGTGGTGTATGGACATTATCTCCTACAGTAAATGCTGTACATAGAAAGACTGCAATTGCAGCTTCAGAGAGGTTTTGCTAATCCGAGACCAAAATGATCCCCTCATCAAATTCTTTCATTCTTCCCAAACCAAAATTTCAGTTGCCCAGCCTTAAATCTAATGCTCTTGACCAAAGCTCTGTTATCCTTGGCCGATGTGGAGGAACATCGCAACTGCAAACTGCTTAAAAGCAGCTCAGTTGACATGAAAAGGCACAGCTGTCAGCAGGAGTACATTCCCGCTCCGGCAGTAGATCTGTTGCTAAATGAGCAGAGAGCACTTCGCATCAAACAGCTCAGCAGGGGAAGCTGTTGGCAGCTTGTTAGGCAGATAATGTAGCATTCCACACCAGAGCATTATGTGATGATTCACATGCAATGATTACTGTACACAACACACTAGTAAAAATATGAAACATACCAGAAATCAATTATAAAAATTCATAACATAATGAAACCACTAACAAAACCACTTTTCTGACATTTACTGTGCATCCTGACAGAACAAGATGAGTGATTGTTGCTTTGCACACAGCAAATCAGTGAGGATACGGGAAGGGGTGGGGGGGGGCTGACCTACTGATCCAGAGTGAATGAGATAGCACTGTGCAGGCTGTGTTATCCATCAACATGATAAGTACATTACCAGGCTGGTTGATTTTGTCATGACCGATGACCCTTTGTGAACACAGGAATGTGACTCTTCAGGATCTTCAGGATTCAGGTTCTTCAGGTTTTGAAGAACATTGGTATTTAAGTTCCTGGACCATAGTTCCTTGCGCAAAAATGTCCCTGCAAATTCCACCCAGGAATTGTATACTTGGACTTAACAATGCTCACAACTGCTACAATTTGTGTACAGTGTTCATTTAGACTGCAATATTAGGGTAAGGTTGGGAATAATCTACAGTTATGTTGTTGACTTCCTGACTAAATGAGCAAAGATAAAGAAAGAGAAAGGGCAAAACCTGCACAAATAGATTTTTTTGGGCAGCGCAACAAGCTGTAAACACAACACTGACCTGAAAAAGTTGACATGTTTTAGCAGACAGTTGCCCATTTACACATCCAGTTAACATGGAGCAACATTAGCATTCGTTTGGAGTCGTGCTTCAGGCAACCTGATAAATGCAAGTTCAACATTCACGCTCCTGTTTTGGTCTCCACCAGCTCCCCTGAAAAGGCGCTGCTAAATGCGCCAGAAAATGACGCTGATGGAGGGCGGTGAGAGTGAGCCAAAAACAGTCGATATAAAGACGATATAAAGCTCTGCAGAGCTGAGGGGAACAAAGTCTGTTAAAAGTCCTCTGTGGGTTTTTCACTGCAAGCAACACCTGTTACATTACACATACTCATCTGACCCTTTGTTAATATAAAGATATTGATTAGAGCAGCTTTAATTCAATCTTTTTTGATTTGTTATTGATCTAATTTGCCTAATCCTCTGTGTTCTTGAGATGCAATACAGCAAATTTCACTTCCAGAGTTTAGTTCTCAAAAAACAAACTCTGGGGCTCTTTGGTCAAATAATTTAGCAGTTTAATAGCATGTCTACGCATCAGGATGAATTTCTATGCATTAAATGTTACTTTTCAAAGAAGAACACAGTACAAAATCTCTGTTCATTTAATTAGTGTGTTAATGCCCTATTTCTATATTCCTCTCAGCATGAGCACATTAAAACTGATTTTTGATCTGCGGCAGTGAGGAGACCCCGCAGAGTGACTTAGCAGTCAGGTGACTGACTTCAAACACCAGCATGTACCCTTCAGTTTTCTCTCCAGCCCCACAGCATCTCCCCATCAGCCACAGCCAACTCACCCCCCTACCGCCTTTGATGAACACCACCCCTTCTTATAATGTTGATAATAATGAGCCACTGGCTGTTTGACTAGCACACTACACAAAGAAGTCGGAAACGATCAAAAATAAACTCACATATCCATCAGTTGTAAAACTGAATGTGTTAATTCATCTACAAATGACTTCATTATAGTATGGCAGATGCCGAGTAGCTTAAAGGACCAACTTTATTTGACTTTTGCTTATTTTCGTTCATGGTGATGCTCCATTTTTTATGGATCAAAAAGCAAAAGATGCTACAACCACAAACTGTACAAGCTTTGCTTTGTACTGTAGCAGCATCTCAACCACCTTCAGGAAAAAGCAAACACGTACAAGACAGAAATTCCTTGGGAATAAAGTAAGTCGAGTATTTGACATCTAGAGTTTTAAGGACCTGTGTTAATATTTCATTGGCATTAAACAGATACCATTTGTATGAGCCTCATGCTCACAACCACTTCGACATCTGATGAGAAAGATTAATTTGATTTGTGACTTCAGGAGTTTCAAATATTTATGACATTCAAATGAAAGTCTACACCTGGCTTTAAAATGCGACTTTTTTTCATTTAGGTGGCAAACGTTTCAAAGTTGAGATTTAATCCCCCTCAAATCCTGTGACGTGCTTCTTAATATGACAAATCGAATACACCACAGGGTGCATTTAGCTGTGGCTCTAACCTTATTCCATTCTCTTTATACCACACAGAGCTGCCGACACACACATAATAATCTGTCTGACATATCATACACATCATTTTCACATTCCAGATCAAAAAGGGGAAGAAATGCTCACACTAGAAAGCTCAGTGGACGCAGGGGAAGGTCACCTCCAAACACTGAAAAACTGTGAGGAAAGATTACTTGTCTTTTTGCATTCTGCAGTTTGGTGTTAATGACTTCTGGGAGTACCCAGGCATTGGGCGCATCCAGAAGACGCCGTCTTTCCTGGTATTGCTCCGTAGAGAAATCAAGATTTGCTCTACGATCACAGACAAAACAGAAGAGGAATGTTGTGTGACATATTATGTTATAGTAAGGAATTGTTTTGAACTGTATTGCTCAGTTTACTTTACTTTATACAGAAAGAGATTTAGGTTTAAAGTAATTTATTTTACGTAATGTAAGTGTGTCCATTCAGTCGTGCAAGTGAACATGTTATCCATCATAGTAATTAAGTAATTATTATTTGTGAGTTGTAGTTGATGTAATGGACAGTACTTCCACTGACCCACTATTCTATGTGCATCGTGTCCTAGATGGTGTTGCATTTACTTACTCACATTCAGCACATGTTTAGCCACCATGAGATCCATTTGATTGGTTGTGACTGTGACTATGTGGCTGCATCGCAAGTGAAAAAACAAAGGCAGCGTAATTTTTTCTCCCCTTTCTTTGCATGTCAAAGTGCACACTTAACATCTTTTATTCAACACGTGTGTGAATGATGCCATCTAGGTCTGTCGCTATGCACCACGATCACAGAAAACAACATTAAACATTAAGAGTATGTGACTGACATAAACAGGCCATAATGCAAATACAATGTCCTCAGCAGGTCTTTGCGATAATTGGTTTATGTGATAATTGCAACTCAATAATCACCTACCCGGAGTGTAACGCCACTGAACTGTTCACACAGGCGGCGGTTGTCCTCAGACCAGGACAGCCAAATGTGTTATCTCCTCCCAAGCTAATTTAACACCTTCTGTCTTCAGCAGCTTATTAAGGGAATCTTAAAGTTGCTTGTGGCAATTTTGCACCTCCAATACAAGGACATTAGTTTCTTGTTGTGGGTCACTTGTACTTGTTTGCTGGAACCGTACCACCTCTCTTCATTATCAGAGGACTAGTGGCACAGAGTGCACAGATTTTTAAGGGAAGCAAAACTGTTCAGAATTGAAACTCCAAATGTGAGTTGCAGCGGTTAACGAAGGGTTGTGCGGCGGTGTTGGAGCTCTGGAGCTCCGACGTCGGGTTGCATTGCTCCAAAAGTTGTGGCCAAACCATGTAATTAAAACGTATCGGTCCATCATGGGATGCATACTGGCCCAAAACTGCCCTTATTTAAATCATTATGCCCTAAAAAACGAGACTGAGCAGATGGGAAGCGGTGTTAAAGGAAACACTAGTGTGTTTGCTCTCTGGGCTGCACAGATGCAGAAGCTATGCGGAAGATCAGGGATAATTATATACCCGGAAATTGTATGTTTTTTTGCTTCATGTGCCACTGAACAACGTTGTATCCAGTTCTCTTTATACATTCATGATGTTAGCTCTGTGACACAGTGGCAACCTGCTCCTATTGCTCTTTCAATGCATGCTGGAATAGACTTCAGTGACAGTGAAGAAAGTGGGTGTAGAAAATATACGGGACAGATGCATTTTCTGTATTTTTCAGAAACGTGGACACCTGTGGATAGAGGAAGGTCACTGCTAACATTTATTATTTACAAGAAAAATGCCTCTTACACTCTCGTCAACAGCAAGGAAAGGAGATACCCCACACATCTTCAAGATTAAGCCTAGTACCTACAAGGTCATCATATGCTGCGTAGCAGAATTTCTTTCTCCCATATCTGCCGGACTCTTGGATCTTTGTAACATTGATGCAGGTAATCCCGCATTACAGACTGAGGACAGGAGTTGGGGCTTTTGCCACAGCAGGGCTGAGGCTTTGGAATGATCTGCCTCCTTATTTGAGACTGGCTGAACTCTTAATGTGCACACAGACTAAACACAAAGCGAATATATGCCTTGGTGTGTTTGTGCCATTATTACCACTGTGTTATGTTAGCCTGAAGTAGAGAGTTTTGCCAACATGTACTGACTACTGTGTTTTAGAAGGCTCCTGTGTTTGTGTGTCATAGTTTTAGACGGACTGATTTTAAAACTTAACACCAACTCCAGTTGTTTGTCTTATTTTTCCTCCAGGCCCTCTCTTTTTGTGCCCCCTTCTCTGTGCATTAATGGAGTGACGTCACACAACTCCAGATAACCGTGAATTTCTTTCTTGGTGTTAAGATGTTTACAAGTCGAGCATCTTCACCACGATTCACGCCGCCTGGAGTGAAATTTTATCCGTCCATGTCCCTTCGCATCTGTTCATATTTTTCCATTGGCTTTGTATGCATTCATGCTGCCTTTGAATTATGCATCCCATTAAACCTGAATGCATCATTAAGCATCAACCAAAGACTTCTTTATTCTGCCTTTTATTAAGCTCTGTTTAACTCATTCTATTATTGTCTCTTTTGTTAGTATAGTCTAATCCTACTATTATATCATCTTTGTGAAACACATGAAAAAATAAAACCCTATGATTAAAGTATGATTACTTAATGCAAAATGCTATCCACTGAGCTCCTGCCCCCTTCTCTAGTGCCCTACTGAGCCCTCACCCTTTCACTTCGGCACACTTGTCACTATACGGCTGGCTAACACACAGGAACTGTGGTGTGTGTGCCACCTCACATTAAATCACACACATCCGGCTGTGTCGTCACACTCTGTAGCCCTGTAGCAAATTAAAGTCAAAGCACAAACAAATTATAACGTAATACAAAAACCGACATTATGGTAGCAAGGAGGCAGTTCAAATTACAGTAATGTGCAAATATATAGTCCATTTAGCTAACATATGCATTTTATTATACCTGTCAGACAGAAAGATAGATAGATAAAATATCAGTATTCCCCTTTGATATCTTTGTCCTACAAGATAATGTGTGTTGATTGCCACCAGTGTGAAAACAATCAGCGCTTCATTGTCAGAGTGTTTTTATGCGACAGATTTCGTCATTCAAAGCCTTATCCCAAGGGTTTTAGCGGGGATGGTGCAGAGATTGCTGCGCATGTGAAGGGCCAGTGGTGCCTTAAGCTGTGGCCAGTTGTCTCTAATGGCTCATCTGTGTCTTGATGTGATGAATAATGTCCAGACATTTTAGTCCTGCCAATCGTGAGGGCTGAAGTCACCAGTCTGACCTCTGTCAAGTCTGCCGAGGAGTGAGATATTGGGTTGCATTCATTATTGTGCGAGAGCGGTCCTTCACTACAGTTTCATCAGCACTTCATAGTATTATTTATGTGTATAAAGTGGACAAGAGCTGGAAACACATTGTCACATTTTGTAGTTGTCATTAAAGTGATTTTTTGTCAGAAGATAATATGACTTACCCACTTTAATGTTATTGATACATGGACATTGGCAAGATCTGAGTGCTGTCATTGGGAGATCTCTGAGCTAGTCAAAACTCATGGGAACAGCCTTTTTGGACATATTATTGACTGTTTGAAAAACACATTCAAGCCTAGGGGCGAGTGTATGATCCTCAAAGGGCAATCGATAGCCTTCTTGTTCACGGAGGAGTGACCGCCCGAATGAAAGAATTAAGGGTTCACACCATAACACACACATCTCATCTCTTATGAGACTTATGAGACTACTTTGCTTCTTGTTCTTTACCATACAGGCACATGCTGTACACACACACACACACGCACATGCAGGCTCATAAATATTCAGACTCTTCAGAGACTTTAATGAGCTGCGTGCTTTGCTGGTGGTGGTGTGTGTGTGTGTGTGTGTGTGTGTGTGTGTGTATGTCCGTGTGCGGCTGCAGCGTGGGTAGTGTCTGGAAGAGAAACGTCGTATGCCTTCAGGGATCAGTGGGATGCGCAGAGATCCACACATACACACACATCCACAGATTGAATTCCAATGCTTTTGGAGGCAATCCAAATCTAAAGCAGATATGTTCTGGGGCATAACCTGCTGCCAACGGGAAACTGTTCAAAAATAGGAAATTATAGCAGACGTTAACTTTGGAGCAGTCTATCTTGGTTTGGTTTTCTTCTGGTGAGGTAGCCCAGCGCCTTCCCTACACCACACCTCATGTTATCTTTTCCACCCTTATTCACTCAGAAGCCCCTCGGTGCAGAGATACATACTGTACAAATGCCAGTGACCTTTTTCCTCAACCACATGAAATCCCACTGGTTCGGCGAGTTGGGGGCAGTGTCATGAATACTTTAATGCTCTGAGGCCATGATGGAAGAAGTCTTGCGGCTATGGTGAGGGCTTTGCTTTGGGCTCAGTTTGAAGGTGGCCGTGAATAACTCCGACCTCCATCTCATGTCTTGCGCTGCATCCATGACCCAAGTAGAATGACAAAATGGGCGGAGAGTGAGAAGTGCATGTGGAATTATTGATAAGCCACATGCAGTACTCTGTATGAGGAAAAAAATATGTATGTGTTTGTCACTGTATGTGTACCATACGATGCATTATGTATAGGGCATTCTCCACCACCAACTTTCAGTAGACTTTACTGGCGGTTTCAAGGGTTATGCAAATAGATATGATGTGTTGCTTCCTCCTTCCGCAAATGTTTGCTTTCAAATTAGTTCTAACTTTTGTTTCCTGGACCGTCGTGTCCAATAATGTTGCCATATGGCACACACACAGTAGGATTTAGAATGAAATTGGATATGCTGTTACAAGATTAAGCGGGCATTTAGATCTGAAACAGCCCTGCAATTAAAACAATGCAAGGGGCTGTGTTGGTGGGGGCGCATAGCTTCAGGTACTGGTGAGACATCGAAATATGATCCAGCATGTTATATTTGGCTTTTTAGAGACCTCCCTATCCCTGCTATCAGCTGATGTAGCTGGGGTTGTGAGCTGAGCTTGACTTCGTGGCCTACCTGAACTAACACTATCGGGAAAATTGAAATTTTGACCTGATAATCGCGCTAGATGAAAGGTTAAATGATCACCAAAGTCATTAGGAATCATCCTCTGGGCACCATGTGCATCACCAACACCTGTAGGATTCATTCTGTGACTATCCTGGACCACGGATATGTCTGTACAAAATTTCATAGAAATCCATCCAATAGTTGTCGAGATATTTCAGTCTGGACCAAAGTCATCCCTACGGCCATGCCACAAGCTTGGCAAAAAATAGGTTTATAATCACACAGCAGTTGTACAGAAACCCCTTGAAATGCTTTTAAAATTATGCTGCTTTTTGTATTCCTGTCCCCAGGGCCTAGTGATAGAACGAATCGGGAGGAAGCCCCTCCTCATATTTGGTTTCTCTGCCATGGCTGTGTTCTTCAGCCTACTCACAGTGTTCCTCAATTTCCAGGTAAGCCACTCTCCCTCCTCTTCACTGACCTCATTCCAGACTTGTTGTCACAATGCACATAGGTGCTTTGTACTGTGGCCCAATTATACGGTGAACAAATTCCTGCTCTGAGGGAATGGAATGGGATTTCTGTGTGTGTGTCATTACATATATTCCTCACATTATGACACTGAAAATATTGAACCTCATTTTGTGCATCATTCAAAAGTATCAATATCTTATTTAATAATCAGAACTTGCACAAGACAAAAAAAAGGAAATGTAATATCATACAAATGTATTGATCACATTTTCCTGGATTTATTTGGTGATGTTAGCTGCTGAAACAATAACAAAATGAAATATAGGATGTAGGTGTTAATTATTCATTTTTCTCAATATGTTTGCTGTGATATTCCTGCTCAGAACTAAGTCATAAATTGGAGATTTTCCTCCAACATAGTGATTATGGTCATTGCAACATCCCCTGTCTCTCGCTCTTTTATCCCAGGACAGCGTGTCATGGATGCCCTACCTCAGTTACATCTGCATACTGGCTGTGATTGCGTCCTTTTGCTCTGGGCCAGGTAAAACTACTGACCTACATTACTAGCTGAGATTCTCTTCCTTTTTTCCCTCCTACTTTGACTTCCTCGATTTCTCGTTTTCTGTTTTACAATCCTCCCTCAGTGCTCCACTTCACTTGAAACTGCACTTGAAAGAGACTGAATAAATACTCAGATGCAGATTTTCTCCGATTGTTTAATTCATATTTGGCTGTAATTCAGCGGGGCAGTTGTTGAATAATCAATGTGAGTGACCCAACTGTGGTCCTCACTTTTAAAACTGGGAAAGGGACACGGTGCTGTATTTGCAGTGCTACAATTGGAAACAATCAGCCAACTAGTGTGTTAGTAATTAGAATCACTGTCATGTATTAGCACCCTCAATAGGAGGTTTATACGGCATGGTGCTGCAAATGTACAGGGGACAGTGTGAGTGTGCACAGTTGGTCTTGGTGGGAGGTTGACTTTGAGTTTCAAGGTGAGACTGTCAGCACACATATACATCCTTTCTGAATAACAATGTCTCCAGGGAGAGTTAATCCAACAATGTGCCTCAGTGTATCAGGATGAGATGAGAACAGCGGAGTAATAGAAAGAGTGGAATAATGGAGACTCTTCACAACTGTCACTTCACAACTGAGAATACTAGAGAGAATACTTTGATTTTCCTATCCTAGAGACTATGTTCTTTAATAAAGAGAAGCAAAAGAAGACATAGAAAGGTGAGACCACTGCAGGCTGCACAGCGCTGCACCTGTCCTCTGTTATAACTGTAGCTTTTGATTTGTTCAGTGCCTTGCTCAGGTGCACTTCTGTGGTAATTGTTGAGGGAAGAGGAATCTTTTCTCGTTCATTTCCACTACACAGCTATGATTTATGTCTTATTGAAACAAGTGAAGCCCCTCACTGCTTGGGACTGGGGAATGAGTGGGAGGGGAAGAGAGGAAGATTCACTTGAGGTATGACACCACTAGTGCTTTGAGCTTGTGAGTGGATAAACGAGGAGCCACAGCTTCTCTCAAGTCATTTCATCATGGAAACAGAGGCCCAGATATTTCAAAGTTTGACGGAAAGCAGAAATATTATGTGGGTCCATGAAAGTGAAATGTTTGTTTTTTATATGATGAATGAAAGGGCATAGCTGCAGTACCGTTGTAATAGTGCTTGGTTATTGCTTATCAAATAAGACACTGAATATTTCATAGCTTGTCTCTTCTAAAAGGTCCATGTTTTGTATGAAATATTCTGGTATTTATTCACCTGCCCATCCTGAGGGGATACAACTATCTGTGTGTTTAACTACAAATAAGCAGAGAGATAAAACACTGTCAATATTGTGTGAGATTAGTCACGTCGTGATAGAGATCTCTGTAAACAACCAATGACCTGGAATAATGTTTAGAGGAGGCAATTTCACTTTCCCATTGCCGGCAAATCCCACATTTTCGTAATTGTAGTCAGAAAAGGCAACATGTCAATAATCACTCAGGTTTTGTTACACTCTAAAAAAATGTAACCTCCTAAGACCCAAGCTCTATCTTCATTTCTCTTTGCTATTTGGGCTTATTGGGACCTGATAAGTATAAAAACTAAGCATCATCTGTTGACATGATGTGGTTCTGCATATGGGGACAATTTTGAATTTCCATATAAGCAGAATTAAGTATTATGGTATAACCCAAAATGTGATGTCCACGCATGTGGATGCCAGGTCTTCGGAGGTTAAATCTTGCTATCAGTTGAAGGGGTTCAGCTACAATATGAGTGCAACCTGCAATTGAAAAGTAAACTTCAGTGTGCAAAGAAGCAGCATCTTACATTCCTATTTCTTTGCACACTTAGGGCTGCTACATGCCTTACAATGTTTCTTTCTTCCTTCCTTTCTGTCTTTAAAACTCTCCAACAACCCATAAAACCCTTAAAGCTAACTTGTTTCTGCAACACATGCACCATCATTCTTCAACCTCTATGGCCTCTATGTGTCCAGATGCTGCCATACCATACCTGCCCACTGGGCACTCTCACTGAGTTCCTTCCCCCTTGAAACACCTGACTGCCCTTGTAATCAGCCCCCTGTCTGCAGAGCTGCTCCTTCAGGTCTCCAATGTATAGAAAATGCATTTTCTTGTTTGCCAGATTGTTTATGTTGCCTCTTTGCCGTAGTGCTCCATCAATTTCTGTCACCTATATCCCTAATTTGACTACCTGTTGTAGATGTCCTGTCAGCCTGTCTGATCCTGCCCCCCCGTCAATAACTTGGTTAGACAGGGGACAGTGCATTTGAAGAGCACAACAGTTTACCACCCTCAAACTAGAGACCACAGCATGCGTGTGTGTCCTTATTTGCGGGGTTGCAAAAAAAAGTCTTGCAGAAGGGCCCATCATAACTACCAGCTGCTGGTGCCTTGAATGGTTTTTTTTACATGATGCTGACATGGATAAATACACTGTATGTGTGCAGATGTATGGGTGTACTGTTTCCTGTGTGTGACACATTGTATAGTCTGTGGTAACAAATTTTTTCTATTGTATCTTTGCAATGTAGAGGCTGGTTTGCTCTGAATACAGTGTTGTCCACGGTATACTATGCATTATGACCCAATTGAGATCTGCTTTCATCGAACTTCCTTCCTTTTGTTCTGTGGAGCGTCACACTGAGGTAAATTAGGTGTTAGGTCTTTATCAGTTTCCCTGATAGCAATGTTCCAGAAAGGACAAACAGCAAAACTTGGCAGCAGTTTTAATTTCTTCGCTGTGTCTCAGGTCCCTCCTTTGAAGCAGCAAAACCAATGATGAATTTTTTCTCCTTTAACACAATTTGGCAGGCATGCTGGAGGTCTTTGGACTTGTAACTGGCCGCTTTGTCACCTGCTGAGATGATTATAGGCTAGAGTGAAATAGCTTCGATTAGAATCTCGATAGTGTAGTGTAGTTTTCTGCAAGTTGTTGCCCTGACCTGGCTATGAATGGACTTTATTGGCACAGATGGCTACATAATATATAATAGATTCATTAATTAGGCTACATGTTCGCTTTAAATGATCAGTGTCTAACAAAACACCGCTCAGGGTCAGCTTTGATCTGTCTTTTGAAATAAAGTAGGTCCAGCACAATAGATCGGGTTTGGAGTAGTTCTTAATCTGACTTACTCACTCTTGAAAGTGTGTTAAGTGCCGAGGCGTGAACAGCTGTAAAACACCTCCTCTTTGAAATCGCACATTCTGACACGGCCAACGTCTCCACCTGCTATCAGAGCTGCCACGTTCAAATACATGTCTGATTAAAGACCATGCATATCTGATTGGTGCCTGCTCTGCTTACATATTATTACCTACACATTACTATTCTCTTTGTATACTCCCCTCACTCAATATAGACCCACATCCAATAAATGTTTATAATTTACACATGAGTGATTCTCTGAACTTGATGAGCTTTATTTTCTCTTTTGCAGTTTTGCATGTATTTTTACATATTAAAGACGCAAGTTGGGCCAGCAGTGTACAGTATATTTTCCTCTTTCTCTGTGAATGGTCATTGTAGACAATGAACCCACACACAACTACTTGTACTGATACATGCCTTAATTTCAGAACCCCTACACATTTTGAAAGGAGTGCCTCTTGAAAACAAGAGATAACACAGCACCTCACAAGTGTTATGATGAATAGTCTCCCCTACAGGGTCAATTTCAGCTTGTCTGATTCATTCAAAAAGAACACTTATCTGATTTATTATGTCATTATCTTTACATTCTCTCAACACGCATCTATGGCCACATCATTATTACCTGCTTCACTGTACGCTGGGTTTAATTTATCTTCAAAATCATATGGAACAGTTGTGGGATGAGGCAAAAATAACACCTCGGGCTGGACAAGCTCTGTTAAAGGGCCTCTGCACCTGAGTATAATATTGCAGGTGGTCACGCCCGTATCTTGATGATGGATGATCCCAAACCTGGGGAATGTGGGTATTCAGATGGTAGAGCTGTTATGAAGTAAAACTAGTAAACTCATTCAGATAATAGCGGAGTAAAATGCAACAAGATGTAAGGCAAAACGGGAAACAGAAAACTCATAAAATGGCAGCAATTTCCCAATGTGACAGATGTTTTGAATAACAGGCTGCAGTTTCTTACTAGCTGCTCACTATTTGAGATACTGTTTAGGTGGATTGATAGTGAGAGTAAACCCTATGAAATCCAGCACAGCATGCAGGCCACTGATAATAAAATAATGTAATAATAAAGTAATAAAAAACACATCAAAGCCACATCACGCATTGGGTGACATTTTCCTTCATTATAAAGCAGCTGCAGTGTTTCAGAATAAACTACACTAGCCACACTCATAGTGGCACCAAAATAAAAGTATATGGCTAATGAATGTTTTTAGACGACTTTGGGTCCACTGCCTGGAGGCCTATTTTATTTGAGGCTTTGATTGTAAAGCAATGCTTGATGGGATAGATTCGTTGATGGTTTTGGTCTCCCAGCATTATCCTTCAAGGAATCAGCCGTATTGTCAGTTTGACAACTGCATGCATTTAAACGTTTTTTAATAATGTGGAATAGGTTCCACCCAATAAGTGTGTATTTAGCTCAAAATACAGCATAAAGGAGCACATACACCCTCCAAGTGATACTCAAACAGTCGGCACCTGTAGACTTTTAATTGGCACGGGCAGCTGCCGGAGCTCCAGGTGAGAGTTTTCACAGGTGGACAGATTTTTGGATGATTTCAGTCAGATGATTGACAAGTGGAGCTGCGGTCTGCTGAAGCAAATCCACCCTTCTGCCAAATACCAGAGAGGAGTACCTATGGTGCATATACAGTATGTCTAGTCAAGGTTAATCGGGTCCTTTCACTGCTGAAGGCTGTAATAGGGAGTCACTGTACGGGTTCTTGAAGCTAACCATTTGTTCTGCTGTCACCATAGAGACAGATATCATACTTTTAACTTTTAGGGCAAATAGTTACATTATAGTTTCCATTTTTTGGCTTTCCAAAGTTCTCACACGGTGTTGTTTTAAAGCTGACATTTAAACTTTATTTTACACCATGCACTAATTTGCCATTTAAAACAAAGAAACAGGTTTTGATTTGATTTTTCAAGGATTCATCTCTTTTTTTCAGCTTCTTCCAGCAGGCCGACGCTGTCATCTCATTAACTGTAGATTGTTGATTCTCTCTTTCTGGCTCTCCTGTCGAGTGTGTCAAACTTTGCCACCTTGTCAAACCAGAGAAAACAACTCTCCCCGAGCCATTTCACAATTCCTTGTAATGCTGGCGCCTCCAGTATATATGAAGACTAACAAGACCAGATGTAACAAACAAACTAACAAGACCAGATACAACTGCATTCTACACAGGGGAATGGGATGACAGTTGGCATTTTGATAAGCGTTGTATGCATTACAACAGCTGGAGCTGCTGCTGTTTCAGGACTCACACCGACAGAGGAAAGTCAATAAATATTAACCTCCTGAAAAATGAGAAGTGGGGGAGGAATATTTCCCTGCTGATTTCCTTGTAGTCCTCAGAGGGCTGTTCCTTCCGTCCAGTCGATAAGTAAACAGCATCAACACAGAGCAGGTTGTCACTGTTCCTATGTGGGACCGACACCTCCCCAAAGATGTGCTGATGATTAGTTTGGGACCAGCAGCGTTTCCCTCATGGTACTGGTGTTTCTTTAAGTGGCTGTGACATACTGTTTAGTGTGTGGCCATTTTAAATCAAACCGCTTTAATTTAACGTCTTTCACAGCAAGGATGTGATGACAAGCACCTGCAGCTCCATATGTTCTGTTTTACGTTAATTAATGAGAAACTGAAGGTTGTCTTTGCTGTCTTTGTTTTCATTTTGTTCCAGAGGTTTTGAAGATGAGGGTTCTAAAATATTATGTGCAAATGTATATTCAAAAATTATTATTATTTCATAAATGGGGTCTATTTGGTTTATATTGTGGTGGTGATGTAGTGGTCAGCACTGTTGCCTCACAGCAAGAGGGTTCTGGGTTCGGCTTCCTCCCACAATCCAAAGACATGTAGGTTAGCTTAAATGATGACTCTAAATTTGGTGTAGCTATTCAAATGGCATGACACAAAAAACACAAGAGCAGCGTAGAAGATCTTACAATCTGATAGAGACCGTGATCAAGATTTCATTAGATCTGTATTACGCAGTGTGACATATAATAAACGTGCACAATCGTTTTTTGTCACCTTCAGACCTGCGTGAGGGTTAATGTGTCTGCGTGTGTGAGTGTGTGTTCAGCCAGAGTATTCTCCTGCTTTGTGCAGATCTAGTGCGGAAAAAGGTCTGTTGGCAATGTGAGACTAGCACCACAGATTCATCAAGGTGTCGTACTTTCACATCTGATCCTGATGTGTAATTGGTGTGTTCTCATTTCACAGCTGAGAAATCATATTAATTAATCCTGGTGACTCACTTATCGTGTGAAGCAGAGAGTAGTTTCCCAGGATGAAAATAAACATTTCGCACCCATGTTGCTACCCCTTAAACCTAACACCTAAGTCTGCATATTGTTATTTTGGTGGGTTTGTTGTGTAACTTGAGGAAGCCTGTGCAGTTTTACGAAACCCATCTCTACTCCTCCTCCTCCTCCTCCTCATTTTTTCTCCCCGCCTCACTCCCTTGATGTCTTCCCTTCAGTGAGCCCACTAGAGATGAAATTTGTGATCTAAAAAAAGGGAGCCCGTCTGTTCTTCAGCAAGAAAACAAGGGTGAGGGATCATTGGAAGCTGACATCGAATGGCCCTCACAGCCAAAAAAGAAAGGGTTGTCACAATAAACTCTTCTCTCTTTGAGCAGATGACAGCACTGATCCCTAAAAAAGAAGCTGCTAATAAAGTGCTTTAAAAAGTACTGGCAGTAGAGTCAACAGTGTCAGTAAAACATTAATAAATCCTTATTTTTCAATTACAGCTGATGTTTTTCATCTAGTTAAGGTCTTTATTTGTCATATGCACAACAAGTGAAGCAGTCTTTAGCAATTCAGTTCTTCTTAGGCTCCCTCCAACAATGCTCATACCAAATGTAGAGTAAGTAAAATGAGAAATGAGAAAGAAGACATGAATAGTGCAAAAGTTAAAATATAGGGAAAAAATACAATACATACATAATACGTATGTACATACATACATACATACATACGCATGTATATACACACATACATACACATATATACAGTATATACACACAGAGATGTAACATAAGTAGTATACAGGTAAGGTGTAATGGTGCAAGTAAAGTGTCGTAGTGGTGTGCTCGAGAGCTCAAGCTCATCTTCAGATCTCACCTAGGGCGCCACCTAGAGGCTAGAGCCAGCACTGTCCCAGATGAAGCTCCAACGGGTATTGTTTAGGCAGGACAAAGGAGGAGCATATTTGCACTGCTGAGTTTTTGCAATCCAGGCGGCTCTGTTCTGTCATTTATGCACAGCTACTAAAATATATTTTTTCTTCTTTTTCACTACTAACACCTCATTTTAAGATAATGTGTTGGATTATAGACAGGTGGCTGAAGAACACTTGTACATGGCAGTTGCTGCAGTGTAATTGGGATGTGAATAAGGACTCCTGCTTTTGCAAGAGCATCTTTGGTATGTACATTAGCATTATGGCCTTCCCAGAAGTGAACTGCAGCGTTGAGTCCTTTAGTGCATGAAATGGACTGTTTGACACTGATCACAAGCTGTTGGACACATTCATTTCTTTCAAGATCAAGGTGAAGGAGTCTCGCGGGCTTTTCCTTCAACATCCTTACTATTTCAGGATCCGGTCAGGATTTAAACAAAAACGTTTGTTCACGTCAGTAGCAAACTAATAAGCCCACCTGGTGTGTCTGAATTTTATTTGTGAGATAAAATGCAAATGATATTCTTTTGTGCACATATGGTGAGAAGCTGCCTGGAGGTGAATATGTAAAAGGCAACTGAGGCAGTCACTATAGATACACATTATTCAGTGATAATAGGGAAATAATTGTTGTTTCCTGTCAAATCACACTGACCTCTTCATTGTCCTAATGTAAATTGTGTGTCAACAAAAAAAAAGGCTTGGTCCACACTGTTTACAGGCAGATCATGAGATACAAATGCTGCCCTGCTTCATTTTCCTCTTCTTGAATTAATTTTATATAATAAATATTCGTCCCATGCTTTAAATAAAATACTTGCATGCTAATACTAAAACACTTAATTGGTTCTGACAGTTAATTGATTCAAGAAGCAGCTGAGCCATTCAACCCTCTCACTCACTACAGTGTGTACATGCCATGTTCAGCATTTTCAATGACCTCTTAAAGCTGTGTTGAGCATTTTTTTCACAATAACAATATAATGTATAATAATAAAGAGGCCCGCTTTATAATTACTTGCTAGTGCTTGCTTTAAGCACATTTTAAGTAACTGTTGGACTTCAGTGAGGTTTTGAAAGCAGGACTTTTACTTGTATTGAGTATTATTAAACTGTGGTGGCACTACGAAGTATAGGATCTGAATACTTCTTCCATTTCTGACAGTAACATAGTACATTTCTCTTCATGTATAGAGCATGCAGATCAACACTCCATGTAGAACTGCAGTGGTGCCAAAGTAATGATGATAACAATGTTGAGCATCCAGTAACAGCATTTTTAACATTTGACTCATTTATATGCAGATTTTAAAATGCCAAAAATCATCTCAGAGTGACTGAGACAGAGTTCTGCATGGGCCTAAAACCGAAACTCAAACCTTTTGATATTTCTTCTTCAAAGATAAGGCTATACACTTTGGCTTTGGAAAAGCTTTCTCACAAATAAAAAAAAACTCATATGGCCCACCGGCACAAAACACATAGAACTTATACTAGACAATAAGCCATAGGTTTAGTGGCAACACACTGCAGTCAACTATCGGCTTGTAACACTATAATGTAGCATCTCAAAATAACACATCATCTGCCTCACCGGTTAGTAGATCAACTTCGCCTTTTCCCAAATTCAGCCAGATAAATGTGGCTGATAAACTCAAAATATCTTAACCAGCTGAACTTCACAACAGTCCAAACAGTTACAATCCAGAACAAAAGTTTGTACAGGCACGATTGGGAGTAGAAGTTGAGGAGGAAGAATGGAGGTTTTTATCTATTAATGTTCCCACAATGCAATGGCCTTCCCTCATCCCTTTTGCAGGTTTTTGCTTTATTTTGACTGCTAGCTCGCCAGGCTAACGCAAAGCACTGGCTACTCTGGTTCTCTTCTCACCTCCCAGTGGGGATTGAGTATTTACTTGCAACACAAGACAGATAAAGAGAGAGAGAGAGATAGAGATAGAGAGATAATTTACATTTGAAAATAATAATCCAATAATAATAATCCAAAATAATCCAACCAGTTGGCGTTTGGGTTCGGGTCAGGTTGCTGAACTCTGCTAAGAACACTACTTCTTCAGAGCAGGACTTAAGAGATCTTCAAATTTCCTTAACTCTCTCTCTCAGCAGGTAGTACAGTAGCAGTCCTCTTTTGAAAATGAATTGCACCACTGTTTTATAGCATTGGTTGGTCGTCATTGCATTCACGGCATGGTGGAGCAGACCCTGTGGCCTCCTCATGGGTGGATGGTGTATTCACTCAGTTCTCCTGGGAAGAGAAAATACCATAGTTGAAAAGAAGACATAGAGGACCGACAGAAGACCATTGAAAAAGATGAATCACCTTTCACCCGGGAATGTGGAAAAAAACACTTGTTGGGCAGCCTGACTTCCATTGAGAGAGTTGGCAGGTAATGAGAGACACCAGGGGTGAGATGTGGCAATATTCAGGGACAGGAGTGATGAGAGGAGACTCTCTGCAGAGTGAACCCAAGCCAAGGTGAAACTTAATGATGTGTGGCAGCCAGTATTACAACAAGATTTAATTAGAAGAGCAAAAGAAATCAAGGAAGAAAGTAAAAGCTGATGGATTACGAGTCTATGACAGAGAAATGGTCTCTGAACACCTGAATTTATTTGTTTGTGGGTGTGTGTGTATTCGCAAGTTTTGGTGGCTCTAATCATCTTTCTGTTTACCACCTCATTTGGTTAATGTCTTGTTATTTATCTTATATTTATAGTACACAGGTATGCAATTTGCTTCTATTTCATATTCCTGTCTTGTGCTTTGAATTTTCTGTCATTTAGACTTATGGGTGAAAACTTATATCAAACATCCATTTTAATGTGCACCTTGCCACAGTTTCACATAAAAACCTAAATCATAATCATAAATCTCCATGTAATTTTCGGTTGTCTCTGGTTTGATTGCATCTCACATTTAGCCTCCAGAGGAGCAGACTCCTGATTGTTGTCATTCCTTGACTAGTTTCCCCCTCAGATATTGCTGTGCTTCCCCCATACAACTGTAACATTGATCTTCTGCCAGGAGCCTGTCCTCCGCTGGGAAGGATTCGTCTTCCTTGGGGTCTTGAAACATTTGCTATGGAAGAGTACGCTTGAGATTCCCTCACTTCTGGATTCATCCCTCGCTCTACTTTGCCAGCTGGAGCAGGATTTTCTTTTGTGGGAAAGAAAGAGTATTGACTATCAGCTTTCACACAAGAACTGTAATCCCCTTACCATGCTCTCCTATTGAACATGTGGCTTGTTGTGCCACTGTATTCACCAGACTACATTGAACGGCTACAACCTTGTGTATCTTTGAGAAGGGCATGAAATCGCCTTGTCACTACAACAAGCCACTAAAGGCATTTTTCAAAAGGGTGGGGATACTCTTACGCAGTTGAGCCACGACCTTTCAAGATATGCTAGCACGATGAAAATGGTTTTCCACAGCTCGGCACAGCAAGGTAAAATGAATTGTATACCTTGATGGCATGTTATAGGCGTGTTGGTCCGCACAAACCACTGTTGAGCTCACTGTGGTTGTTTCTTATGTACCATTCCTCTCTCCAATATTTAATCTTTAATCGCATTGGTCGGTCGTCATTGCATTCACGGCATGGTGGAGCAGACCCTGTGGCCTCCTTATTTAATCTGCTGGATAAATAGCGTTGAATATGTCCATATCTTGCAAGTTCCACCAACTCAGTGGCAAACATGTTGCATTCCTTATAGCTGCTTCACAATAAAAGCCTCCCGCTGGTTCACTGATAGAAAGCTTTAAATGGGAAGCAGCAGCAGCAAGACATTTTCTGCTTGCATCAGTAGTAACATTGACTCCTACTCAAAACCAATCTAGTGTTGGTGTCATTACAACAGATTGGAAATGACACCGAAAATTAAAATCTATTAAAACATCTGTATGCAAATAATGTTACAAGTTACAAGTTTTAAATGTACGGATAGCTGCACACAGCAGGAATTTTAAAACCGCACCTTGATCTAGTCCCCAGCACAGCCACTTATGTGGTGAGCCAATCAGTTTAGAGCAGGAGGAAACAGTCACAGGTTGGCCCCCAGTCTGCCCTGCTGTCAGACCACAACAGTATAGATTTGCAGGATGACCTCCTGTTGTGAGGCCACAGTATGTGTTCACAGCTTGGTGCGATTTAAGCAAGTTAAACTGTGCCTGTGAAAACTAGAGTGATGCTAGTTTCACACACAGTGCAAAGGCTGAACAGGCATTTTCAAGAATGAAACCGCAATTTTATCATTGCCTTCTGAGCATCCCTGAACCTCGACACTGAGTTGGGACATTTATTCCTTTGTGACTGCAAGCTCCACATGTATTCAACAAAAATCCTCCAAACAGTATCCTTCTGATGCTCATCCCCAGGCAACCTCGGTCTTATTGTCACTGGATTTTAATCCTGGCCTTCCCCACACGTTCATGGTTGTTGCTGAAAGGATCTTAAAAGCTGCTCTTTTTATTCCACGGCCCAAATGTCCATCAGCAGGTGAAACAACCACCGTGAATAATTGTCATGTTTTCTGTCTTCATGGACTGCCATCTAATATTGTTTCTAATCAGGGCCACCGATTTGTGTCATGACTCTGCTCTCTCCTGGGCAACGTGGCAACAACTTTCCATCTGCAATCTATAGTCCATGCCGAGAGAGCAAATGACGACCTGGAGATCATGCTGCAGTGTTTTTCTTCAGCCAGTGTTTTTCTGAATGTGAGCTCAACTCCTTGCAGTTTTCTGCCACAGGCCTCTTGCCTTCCTGTTCCTTCAGTCAGACATACCTCAGAGAAAACAGGTTGAATTGGGAGACCCAGCAGCTGAGAAGTTTAAGTGCTGTAGTTTAGCCTCTGCCAGGATACGTCGGGTACGTCAGTCACATCAGGTTAATGAAGGTACACCTATTACAGTGGGATCTTCCGCAGTGTTTCCATTTTTTGTAAAAATAGTTTAGTAACTGTTTGCCTTTGGCAAAAACAATTAAAATAAAATAGTCATTGACTTCTACTCAAAACCAATCTAGTGTGTCATGGATTACAACAGATTGGAAATTACAACGAAAATCTATTAAAACATCTGTATGCAAATAATGTAATAAGTTTGTGATAATTTGCTTGTGATTTTTGTTATGTATACAAAAGACAACAAGAAAAACATCAACAACTTTGGCATGGCAGTGCTTTGAGCTAAATGCTAACTGGAAGTTTTGTCCTGATCACCAAAGTTATTACAAATCATCCTCAAAAAGCATAAAATTACAACCTACTGGTGGCACTAGAGGAAAAGTAAATCACCCTCTGAGGAGCATGAATGTGTGTACAAAAATTCATCACAATCCATCAAGTAGTTGTTGAGCTATTTCAAAGTGGTTGACTGACCGACCAACAGACAGACAGACAGACAGACAGAGCCTTCCCTAGACTTGAGCAATGTGAGAAATCACTCAAACTTTAACTTAACATTCATCCAATAGGATTACCAATACAATAAATACATTTAAAATAATCAATGAAGTATTCTGATACATCAGTTGCTGCTGTTTTTTGTCCTGTTCGCTCTGACAGCGGTGTTGGCGTTTCCATGGCAGCTTGCTACATCACATATCAGCTGCAGCATCCAATCACTAATCAGTTTCCAATAAAATACTCCTGCATAGGAATCCCCTTTAGTCCTCACTTCTCAGGGCAGCATTAGGAGGACTGAGATGTCCCCAGTGATGTTGGACCTCAATCAATGGTCTCCCTACACAAACGTGCCAGCACACTTGAATGTGATGCAGTTAGATAATGTTCATAATCTGTCATTTGCCAGCTAGTTTATAGACCTCATAAATAGAACTGATTAGACTCTTCTTTTAGGTATGTATTTGTTATTTTATTATTATTAGTGAAGTTATTTGAGGAATTGTGTTGTAAGTTATTTCAGATTGTATGAATAATGAGCTTACATTTACTATACGTACTAACTGATGACGTTTCTCTGAAGCAAACACATGATTTATCCACCAGTCTTTTATATATTGCTCCATATGTACTGTATATATATATATAGAAAGAGAGAGTGCAGGTTCAATAGAGGTTGATCTGCTGTAATGACATTATTTATCTCCTGGAATCAAGTGCGACGAGAGCAGCAACAACCTAATATTTTGCTGGCAAACTTGACCTGTCAACACAGTTCCTCATATTTTATGTTCCCCACTCTCATCATTGTCAGCGTGTAACAGTTCAGACAACGTTCTGCTTGTCACACTTTGTCCCATCAAAATGAAAAGTGACCATTCTCTTTGGCTGTATTTTCATCCCCACAGGAGGTCAGTGCTTTACAGTAGCATCGTACCTGTGCCAGAAATACTCTGATAATGTTTATGTTACACTAAGAGTATATTCTATTCTATTATACTATACTATATATAATTTACAGAGAAAACAAATGTACTTGGTGTTCTTTATATTGCATCTCTGGAAAGTTAAACCCTTTGATAGTGCTCAGCAGCATAGCAAGTCAAATATTGGTGCAGCACACAATGCTTAAGCCATTTCTGATTCCCACTAAAATCTGTGTTGAAATGTTAATAACTGTTCTTTCTAATTGTCAAAAAGTCTAACCTAAATATTTGCTTCAATGGTGGTTTTAAAGTATGTGAAGCTTTTCATTTAAAATCCAATAAACTCGTGCTCTGTTGCTGCAGATCTCCTGCATGTACACACTGCATGTGCATGTTTCTGCGTGAGCGTTTGTCACTCTGTTCTGCCGCTGCATGTGTGACATGGGTGTTTCATGTGTTTGTGTGGGAGGGCAGCAATCTGCTCGTGTGACATGATTATCCTATTATATAATTTGTCTTTATTTATAGTGCTTGTGCTGTTGTTGGATAATATCACAAGCATACATCTGTGAGCAGCGGAGCAAACCACATGAGTCACCACAAGGGCAAAGGTGGTGCTTATAGAAAATCCTTTTAGATTGAGGGAAACAACTATGAACCAACAGCAAAAATGGGCCAGAGTGATTTAAATTTAATAATTAATATTCCCGTATTTATGGACGTTTATAATCCCAACCATCTCTCAGCCATGAAGTAGCATTGCTGGTTCACTGATAGACTATACAGATGAGCTGGTTAAAACCCCTGTCACAACCAATTGCGGGTGAAAAAAGTGGTGGCCTCTGGTGCTGCCTTCTCACCGCTGTCCTGTCATCTGTGGCTCTCTGCCTGAGGCACAACAGATCAAGGCTCTGGCACTGGTAGAGTGCCGACCCCTCCGGAAATGTGATGTCTCAGGAGGTCAAGCTGAAACAGAAGGCAGTGCACTAGCTCTTGTCACAAAAAAGAATCGCTGTTTAATTTCTGTCTGATCACTTTTGTGCTATTATGTCATTTGGGGCTCCTGATGTGATTTAGATCTTCTCTAATAAGGGCTTTTAAATCTGTCGCCACCAATTATTCTCTGTTCTCCAAATTATCATTAGTAACGACGTCCTTTGATCTATTTCTGGTCCTCAAACCCCTGAAAATGAACGGCCCGCTTGTATCGTATCTGACAGTTAAATTGATTGTTAGGTAAACTTTTTTACTTTAGTGTGTTTGTGATGCGGATGTCAGAGCTTTGTACATGAACTTGAATGTGTTGTCAGTGTTACACATAAAGCATGAACCGATTCTAATCTGAACATCTCCAGCTGTTTTGATGTCCTCAAGATGAATGGTTTGCAGAACAAGTGGTCACATATTTAGGTGAAAACTCCAGTGGGCCTTCAAAATGTAATGTGATGGTAATAGGGAGTGTTGTAACAAAGCGGGCTATTCATTAATTAGTCGTTTACTATCTGCTTGAATGTACACTAATGAGTGAACTGCTGTGGTGTTTGGCTGGAAGGGTAAACCTGCATACTTCATCCCTCCATGATTCACCACTCCTCTGAGGCCCGCCACAAACATATGCTGGCCAAATACATACATGGAGTAATTAGTGTGCAGTCCCTGGGCTCGCCCTGGCTGCCTGAGACTCCAACATCAATGAAAGGCTATGAAGATAAATTTGGCTTGACAAGGAACATGCTGTGGCAACAAGTGCACTCCATTACCCCCAATTACCTTCATAACGTCATAGATCATAATTGTGTGAAATATGACAAATACAGTGTGCAGCTAATATAGATCTTTTTAGAGCTAGCAGAGGCTTGATTTATCAATATTTCCATTATTTACAAATGTAGATTCTTGAGCATTATTTAATTTTTCACCTCATCTTTTTCTCTATCGTCTCCCTCTTGCACACACACACACACACACACACACACAGAGAGAGAGAGAGAGAGAGAGAGAGAGAGAGAGAGAGAGAGAGAGAGGCTTCACATATTATTAGGTGCACAACTCCCTAGAAAACATTATTTTGTACTGAGCGGATTATCTCAAAACAGATCTAAACTGAACACTCACACACACACACACACACACACACACACACACACACACACACAAAATGCCCACATTGGGTAGCCGCCCCACCCTCCGTGCATCATGTGTGAAGCAGATTTGTCCTTTCCTGGCAGAACTGAGATCAGGGTTGTTGTGGCTGCATCCAGAAAAAAGAAATCTCTGTCTTCCTCATGTTTCCTGTCGCTTGCTTGTATTTGCTCTTGTCATTAGACAATTGATTGATTGACGCTGCATTTCCATTGTTAGCGGGATTCCTAAGCGTCGAGAGATGCAGGATGTACCTACTAGCATCACACAGTGCCCACACACTTTGTGAGCCCACATGGCATGCAGTTTTGTAGTCAGTAGCACATGTATCGTGTTTGGTGCACCATTAGAGCAGCACTGTGTCTATGAGGACTGCAGCTAGACTTCAAAGTTTACTACAGGTTTCTTTTGGTGGCAAAATGAGAGGAATGCATCAACTGTGCAGTGTGAATTTGTAGTGCGTGGCATGTTATGTTTTTTTCAGAGAAGCCACAAAACTTTTTTCATTTTTATTTTATTTTTAAATACCTTTGGCTAATATCAGAATCTCTAATGTTCAGTTGATTTTTTTTTTATTATCTGCTGCTGCTGTCTGTTTTGGTTCATTCCTCAATCCTATGCTACAGTACGCTCACACTAAACCAGCTGCAATCCATCTTTTTTTTTCTATTTCATCTTTTTTTGTCTACACTACACTATTCTTTACATTCAAAAGACGGAGCTTTTCAAAACCTCTCGGAGCTCATCTGGAAAGAAAAAAAGAAATCTGCCCAGAAAGTTGAAAAGTCACCTAACTCCTCCTCTTTAAAGCTTCAACTCTTCCTGTTCCTCAGGCTTGTTTCCCTTGACCTGGGGAGGCACCATGTTTGTTTAAAAGTCCGTCAGTCCTGCCTAACTAATTAGCATATTGAGATACAATCACAATGCAGGTAGAATTGAGATAATGACAATGTTAATACTAGGTGTAAATGGGGCCTTAGTTTTGGAGAAGCTCAGTTTTCCGTCTGCTCACACAGTTGGGTGCGGTGCAGCTATTAAGTTAAGAGGATCAATTTCCAGTGTCTAACACTTTAATGCACAATTTTGTTGTTTGCTGAAAGAACGGGGTAGAAAAAGAAAAGATTAGCCATTTTCACACAGCTTTGGCGTCTCACTGTGGAAGACCTATTCAGAAACTAGCCTGGACACAATTTGTTTCCACATTTATCCTCCTGAGTACGGATGCACTGTACTCTCAGGGGACTCACGGCACGTACACTTCTTGTTAGTGACCGTTAATTCAATTTAAAGGTTTTGGCAGGTGATTGGTCTTTAATATGCAACATGATTGCTGTGTGCAACCTGGCCAACTTTGTGCATGCATGATCACACACACACACACACACACACACACACACACACACACACACAGTCACTTCTAATTAGCTGGTCACATTTGTTAAACAGCAAGGCCTCTTACTCAAATATTGAGATGGTTTATTATCATAAGCCATTAAATCTAAGAGGACGCTGAGGGCTAATGTGAGCCACGCCTCCTTTTATTCAGCTCTGAGTGGAAATGCTCCTGTGGATTGTAGCTCTTTAACTGTCTTCTCAGAGGCAATTAACCTGCTTTTTCAGATAGTAAAAGACAGCCTACAACCACATTTACAGTTCATGATGTTACAGAACTAATGTCTGAAGTCATTTTATACCATTAACAATGAGGTTAATGAACACAAACAGGCCCAACCAGGCAAATACATCTCAGTTAAGCAAACAACACTGTGGGGGAAAACTGTGAGATGTGTAGCTAGCCAGCTTCCTGAAATTGCTCACTGACACCATTTCACAGCATGCCTTGCCCTACACTGAGCATTATCTACACCTCTATGCCAATTTTCTGTCAGGCTGCAGCTTATTCAAAAAGGACCCGATAACACAAAGCCCAGATAAGTCATAACTTATATTATTAACGAGAGTGTCTCGGCTGTGAATGATAATGTTTTTTCTGTCTCTCCTCCATCACTTTATCTTGTTGTTGTTGTAGTGCTATAGTATGTTTCTGAAATATCAATTGAATGTGTGAATTCACACATTGAAATGCACAATGTCATCAGTCACATGTTCAAGCAAAAACTCCACAACAACACGGACCCTTGTTCATGTTTTGTTGCACAATGTACTATTCACGCCATACAGTCACTAGCAGCCCGAACCTCTCTTCCGCCTTCATCTTTCCTCGCCGCTGGAGAAGGTGGTTGGCTCACTTGCTCTTGCATGATCTCTGCAGCAGGGGTTCATATAAGAATGCCTGAGTGGTTACACGCTGATGAAATACGGTTCATTACATTTTCAACAGTGGCATTCCTCTTGCATCCATAAAAGAAAGAGAAATTTGTTAATCCTCACTGCATGAGTCTTGTGTGTTTAGGAATAGTGTATAACTGCGTTCCTCTCTGCACAGACAGAGTCAGACCTGTGTTATTGTGTCATTAAGTGACAAAACATCACAGGTCATTCAAGTTGGCCATTATCCTTAATTAACAAGGAAGTGCCTTGTTCCCTCTACAGGGATGGATTTTTCTTTCTATGAATAACAATGTTGTATGCAAACTCTCTCATTTCAACAGACCAAAGATGTTGCCTCACACCATTAAAATGTTTACAATTCACAGATCTAAAAAGTGTTGCATTGTTTTCTACTGTACTGTTGGGAGTAGTTTTATGTTTTATGTTGTTTCTATGTTTTTTTCTTTTTGCTCAAATCTAATTTCAATTTCAACATCAAACAGATGTCAATATCCTAAATGAAAAAATAATGAGCATGCCTTTTGGACAGAAAGGGACAATCAAGGGTCACACACACACACACCATTGTGTCCATGAACTACTGCTCATGCTGTTTTGATCTAAAATTACGAGAAAAATGTTTTGGAATAGAAAAAGGTTCCTTGTACAAACTATGTGTTGGGGGAAAAGAAATCAGATTCATTGATAATTATCGCTGATGTGAGAAACATCCAGTCACTAAGCTTAAAGCCACACACAGCTACAGTGCTTTCAAATCTCAACAATGACTTCAGAAGGTCTCAACATTTCCCTCCACATTCCTTTCAAAACCCTTCCTACGTATTACTGCTGCTTTGAGACTCAACTGTGAGCTGTGTCTGAGCGTTATAGAACTCAGACCTTATATAATATTTTCATGTCTCTGAAGCAAAAGTTGATGAATTCAGTGCCATACGACACACCAAACTCAAACTAAATAACCTGAATTGTTGAATTATCTAGCAGACTTTTGTGTTTCTGTGTTGTGAAATAATAATGTTATTATCAAAAGTAAACTTCCAAGTGCAAATTTAAGGGGGGTGGAACAGAAATCTACCAACTAGACAGCTAAACCAAACTAATTCTCATTTTTCCTTGAACCTTACTCTTAAATCGAGGCTGTTGTATTTGTTCCCCAGTGCTCTCTACTGAGTTTGCAATAATCTGTCAGAATGAATTACTACCTTTTACATTTGAGCTCAGTGGGCCAGGTTTTTTTCCATTTCAGCCTCCTAGTTTGACGTCATCACCCGCCAAAGCATCCAAATGTCAACATCTGCTCTTGGAGGTTTGGAAATGTTGGTTGCACATTGCACTCGGGGAAAGGCCAGAGGACCTCCTGACTTTCAACAAAGGGGGGAGGGGGCACCACATTAAAATGTTTAAACTGTGACTGTGGTATGTCAGCAACAGAACTCATGGCTTTATTTACAAACTGAATTATTTTTTCACAAATGATTATTTTTTATTTCTATGCTCCAAAATGATCAGCAGAGCTTTTCACCCGAGGCTTGTGGCATTTTTTGTGCATGAAGTTGTTGTACACATATGTTTTAATGGTCAAAGAAAGTGTGAAATGTTGTTCATTTTCAAGTCAAACTCGTGGATATACCCAAGATTTCCATTCAGTCAAGTAAATTAGTGATTGTATCTTCAAAGTAGGCATGAATCAATAATATGACCTTTTTCTGACAAAAGGGATTATGTGTTGTGGGAACTAAATAGGAGGATGGCATGAATGTCATAGGGGTTCTAGTGTCAGACATGCTCTAATGCTCATGGGAAACAAGTCATTACACTACGTGGCAAAAGATAATATCACGTACTTTAACTTTCTGCAATTGTTGTGCCTTTTCTGAATTCAACAAAAGTTCACCCTGCAGTAACAGTGAGACATCTTTTTCCACTTTATATGGTTTGTGAGCACAGAAAGATGCTCAGAGTAAAGCTGTTTGTTTATGTTATTTCCTATCAGTGGTTTGTTGCAACTAATGGTCCTCTCACTCCTCCGTCAGGTGGCATCCCCTTCATCCTGACCGGGGAACTGTTCGAACAGTCCTACCGACCTGCCGCCTTCATGATCGCTGGCATCGTAAACTGGCTGTCCAACTTTGCTGTGGGCCTCCTGTTCCCATTCATTCAAGTGAGTCACCTCATGTAAATGTGTGTATGTGTGCACATTGTCTCAAGTTTCGGAGCTCAGTCAGTTCAGGGTTACAACGTCAGTAGAGATACTTTGAATAAACAAGTGACACTTTTCTAAAATAAAGCGTCACTCACACAGTAAGCCATCAGCGGATTGTCAGCCAAAGCAAACATCAACTATGTTTTGTCACTTCAACCTTGGCAGCCCATTAAAGTTGTCAGCTCCTCATTAATTCCTGCAGTGGCTGCCTGCCACACCATGTTGTTGAGTGGTTGTGTACTCTGTTGTGCTGGACTCTCATTAGTCAACATAAAAAGAGCATAAATAAAGTGTGATGCATCTGTAGTCCTTTCACGTAACATTACGTATTTTATGTCGTAATTACTGAGCTCCAATTGTTGCTCCTGGAAGGGTCAGTGATCCCTGCTAATTTACAAGCTTTTCAAAATAATGGTTTGAATGTAATGATCAGAGTGTTCCTGAAAACATGCACCGAACTTTTTGCGCCTTTTTAGTGAGTTGAAATCAGTACTGGATTATACAAACTAAAAATGGAAATGAAAACCCCAGTCCCTCTTCCTTCACTGTAAGCCAGTGTGATCACCACCTCGGCTGGCGGAGCAGCGAAGAACAGCAGCTAAGCCACAAAGGGTGTTCCATCGGGTGTTTGCTTTCATTACACAACTAGGATTATTAGGCACAGTTTTTATTTCCCTTGTTAGTGAGACAATCTGTGAGATTTACACCTCATAACTGCAGAAAAATGGCAGTAAAACATACTGTAAAGGGGCACACCACTCATTTTATACATTACGTTCGGTTTAGTCATCATGAGAGGCATCGCTCGGCCTGTGAAAAGTTGCGTGATGTCTTCTGTGGCTCTGGAGTGAGTTTTCCAGTTTAAAAGTTTAAAAAATAACCCTGGTTTGAGCTTAAGAAGTCACATTTTGAACAGAAAGTCTGCATTTATAAACTTGGAGATTTGGAGTTTGAGAAAAGTGGACATTTTCAAAAAGACGTGATAAAAGAAACCCAAGAAAATACATTGAGCAACGAAAACTAGTGATACAGAGCCTAACAGACTTCTACTCTGTTGTAGAATCCTTTAATCCTTTAACATTTCTGGTATTACATTGCTAAAAAAGTTCATTACAGGTACTTGATCCTTGTGTGTTAAGAGTCATGAGCACCTTTGAAGTGCTTCATGTGGGACCCGAGAGACCCTCCACTTTTAGGTGGATAAAAGTGATTTTTAGGAGTGGAGTAATAAGCAAATGCAACCGTTTCACACAGAAGAGCTTATTAGTGTCTGAAAGTGGGATGTTTTTCCTGGAAACGGCAGGGTCCTCTTTCAACTTCCAAAACCTGACTGTTGCCCCAGGCGGCTCCACATCACTGCCTCCTCTCATTTTACCTCCTCTGTGCCTCTCCCGCTCTCTTTCTGTGGCCTCACAGCTAATTTTTTCCTCTCTCTCTCACTCTTACCTCCACTCTTTTATTCTTACCTTTTAACTTCAGTGTTTTTCACTTTACAATCTCTTTACTGAAGCACCTTCCTGGGAGTACATTTGTGTTTGTACACTTTGGAATTGGGTTTTGGTGGTGTTAGAGGATATTGCTTGGTACCTGTTTTGGCCACTTGATGGATTGGTTGTGTATTGTTGAGTTTCAAGTTGAGTTTTGTGTATTAGTTGCATTGCAAAAGAAAAACCTTATGGGTTGGCACTATTTCAGTCTCTTTGTAAATTTAACAGAAAAGGCTACAAGAAGCATCAGTGTACATGACATATCCTCATCATCCCCTTATCTGTCTATGTCCTCCTTATCAATCTCACCTGACTGGCCAAAAACAGCAAAACTATATGTGGTAAACATAAAACACAGAAGAATGAATGAATAAATACCATATTTTTTTATTTGTGCATGTTTTCCTAAAAGTAGCTGGAACCAATACAAACTTCTCTCCCAACAGCCAACGCAGTAGACACCCATGCAGTAAGTATGATTGTAAGATTAAGGTGAAACCTGTCTGATGTTTTTCCACCTGCTCTGCAGGACTCAAACACACCTCCGGGTAAATGTCCCGGGCCCTTGTTTGTCTTCTTATCCCATTAATGCTCCCCAGGCCTCTGCTGCCTTTTCACATTTCACTGATTACAAAACAAAACATTACAGAACACGCTGAGAAAAAGACGTAGCTGACTGCTTTATCCAAAGCACTTTTATAGTGTATTCATTGCCTCCTTGTAGTCTTATCACTTAGTAGATCTCTATAAGTGCAGGGAACTGCTGCCTTGTTGAAATTAGTTCTACTTCTACGTGAATTCAGTGTCTATAGGAGATATGGACAGCTCCCTTATTGCTGCACCATCCAGACAGACCACCCCAAAGAGATTAAGTACTCCAGGTAATCTGCTGAGTCCCAGGAGTCAAATGTCTTGAATTGACGCCGCCTTTAACAAGGCCTGTGATGTGGCAGTGCCCTGTGCAGAATAGGATCTGTGGCCCATGAGGACATTTACTCTTTTACACATATAAGCCAAATCAATCCGCAAACCAGTGGGAGAGACAGTGACAAGAACTGAGCTTAGCTTTGCTGTGGCCAGGCCAGTGAGAGTATGGCAAGCACACTGGACAGATTGAATTTACATTCCTCTAAAGAAGAGAATGGAGATTAGTGGAGCACCACCAGCTTTACTGACATGCAGAGATGGGATGAACTCATCACCTTGAGCACTGAAGCAGCGCCGACAGCTCCAGGACAAACTGGTGGACCATGCTGTTGTCTGCAGTAAGCACCCTAAAGCCGACGCCAGGGGCAGAGCTGTCTGCAGCTGTAACACCTTTTTGCACTTTCCCAAACGGATGTTGAGTGAGGGTGTCCAACACCAAGGTTGGATCCCAGATCAGTACCAGGGGGTTAGAGGATATGTGATGCGCCCCCAGAGGGTGCAGACCCCCTGCGTGGGCCAGTGTGGGCACTGATAAAACCCATATGACAGGCTCATATGGCTGCCAGATAGCCTTCATCTGTCCCGCAGGAAGAACAACACATCAGAACAATCACTTTCCTGCTGTTACACCAATTATAACAACATGTGCCACTTTGAGCAGCAAGTATGAATACTTTGAGTGGTTTCCATCATGCTGGTGGGCACAGACTCGCAGCATCCTGATTTGGCCCCTCACAAGCCAGGCCCAGAGGGCTAACCATTGAGTGAGAATGTGAAATTTCTCTGTGTGCCTTGAATACAAACTCTGTCACTCAGCCAGGGGAATCAAGGGGGGGGGGGGGGGGCACATCATTTTCTGCCAGATAGAAGGGCGCATTGAGTGTTCGTTTGTGAGGAAAAGTCATCCACAGTGGCCTGCAAGTACAGTATCTCTGCCAGACTTGGCTGACAGCCTGTGGGTTCAGAGGATTCGCCCTGGACAGGAGGTCTGCCCCCGTGTTCGAGGCTCCTGGGACTCGAGTTGTGTGCGGTGACAGGGGATGTGTGCTGCTCCACACTCTTAAACCTGTGTGCCAGCCTGCCAGGGTGAATGATACAGGCTACCAGGTTGATGTAACCTTTTGTTAATTTGGGGATTTTATTTTCCCTCCAAATGTGGGAATTTATACGCATGATTATTGATGTATGTGTGACAATCAGATAAAAAAAAAACTGGGGAAAATCTTAGTGGAAAAATGCAATTTGCAGCACAAACACATTTGCTTTTTAAATGACTTGGAGTCACACTGGTGCATTATCAGCAGCTCATTTGGGGGTTTCTCCTTGTTTTTCTCTTCACTTTCTATTATTATAAGCATATTCTGAGATGTCAGAAGAGGACCTTGTTTACGGTAAACTGCAGTACATTGTGTCGTCATGTGGCAGAAAACAACTTTTGGGTGTGTGAAGCCATAAAAACATCTGCTTCTTCAAAAATCAATCTTCGTAGTTTTCTGTGTAACAAAAAAAAAGCTAAAACAATGAGCCTTACCTGTATTTGACAGAACATGGTGAAGTCCACCACCACCAGTTCATTTCTACCAGCATGCCCACTCACAAAGAGAGCAGGGTATTTCTATAGCTTTCAATTCTGAAATCCTGCTTGGTTTCAAAGCCATCTGGTTGACTACAGTGTGCTGCAGTGTAACCAGTTGTCTGGATTTACAACAGAGAAAGCACAGGCTGAACCGGAGCTGTATTTTCTTAGGACACCCCAGGCCGTGGAATTGGATGGAATTGGAGCTCCCCTTTGTTTCACGACCATAAAGTACCAACTATATTTCTTGCTGCAGTGAAATTGCTCATAACTCTCAATCGACAAATACTTCCTGAGGAGAGATTTATTTTTCTTTTATAATTCCTACTCTTGAGCCTTTTATGTATTGTATATGTAAAACATTACAATTCCCTCAATCCCTCTATGCTATATTTCAATATCACACATATTGAAACAAAAAGAAAATCCTGTTGTTGGTGAGCTACTGTAAATTCATTAAACAAGGTGTTGAGAGGGATAGAAGATGTGACTTTGTGCAAATGTGGAGTAAGGGAGTTACTAGCAAGCCTGGAGGATTTACCTGATCTGCTGTGAGAATGAGTAGAAAATGATCCTGAAAATGAGCCTGATTATGTGCATTTGCTTTTTTAAATTGGGCCGGAGAAGGAGGGGATGGAGAACTGAGTTTTACTGGGGAAACAAAGTGTACCACTGCCTGTATGTGTATTTACTGTCTTGCGCTTCCTTTCCTTCTCTCTTTGATGTTTTGAAGCAGTCTTTAATGTCTTGGCAGGCGTCCAAAATGAGTACATTCTTCATCCTAACTGCAACTGATCCAACCACGTGCAATGCACTTTGACACTTCATTAATCATCTTTCACAGATCTGCTTCATCTCTGCGTGTCAAATCTTTACATTCATCTCGACCAACAGATGATGAACACGGGTCATTTACCTGTAAAGACGATCCGATGAAATATATCACTCTACATACTAAATGTGACATTTTTATGCTTACCTTGACTTATAGTATACACCAGCTCTATCTGTTTATAAAGTGAATGCTGCCATAGACAAGCATAGAGGCTGCTCTCGAATTGCAGGGAGGAGAATTCAATGTGACGTTTTAGTTTGAAATGGTCACATCTATGAAGCCTGGCTCTTCATTTTACTGTCCACGTACTTGTGCAGCAGCCCTGTGCTCCTGTTGTGTCGTGTCTCTCTCTCAGTGTCATGCCCTCCTTCTTTCTGTTCCTCTGCAGCACACTCTCATCTTCCTCCCAAGGACTTTAACTCAGGGATTCACTGAGTAGATGTAACTTCATCTGCTGTTCCTTTGACCTTTTTTTTTTTTACATAGTCTAGCAACCGCAAATATAACTTGTGCCTTTCTGTGTCTCAATCCTTCACTGCCTCGCTTTGTTTTTCCTTTTCATGCTCTCTCTCTAACACATCAACCTCCCAAGGTCACAAATAAAATAGGTTGGTGTGTGAGCTGTGTGTTATACATCAAACATGTTGTTTAGAGATTAGCTGCCTTCTCTCCAGGTTGCACGTTTATGTTTAGGCTTTTTCCTCTGGGCGCAACCCCAGACCTTGTACATGCATTGGTTTTACATGTGTTGCTAGTTTCTGTTCTCGGAATGAAGCCTGCAATAACATTTTTGGCCACTTGGGACGGTGGAACACAACACTGACATATTACCACCTTTTAAGCAAGCACCAACTTCCAGGTCTGAAAAGTGAAGCCAATGTGGAAATGCCTTAAACCTGCATTCCATCTAAAAACCAGCAGGGGGGCGATTTCACTGGTTGCAGAAAGAGTCCGATTGTATAAGAAGTCTATGAGAAAATGGGAAACCCATAGTGGAATTTTGAGTTGGATTACTTTCTGTTTGATGAAGTTTGGGCCTGTGGGTTTTTGGGTGATTTGTGAAAGTCTTTAAATATATGATAATTTGGTTTTGCACTGAACTATTGCGTTTGTGTTGTTCTTGTGGGTTGACATGTTATGGTCATTCAATGCGTAGGGTATACATTTTATTGTACTACCCTTTGTAACGGTTGGTTCAAACGAAAAACTAATTACAACGTGATTGACTAATCTTAAATGCCAGGAGAGGGGCCTGGCTGGCACCCCTAACAAATAACACAAAAGTATACAGCAAAGCAAACTGTCACATTACCTATTCATTTAACCTATTCACCCTAACTGAACCCAATGTGCCACTGGATATTTGTTACCTATCTACCTGACAGTGCATCTACAGACATCTATCTACAGACATTTTACATATTTCATTTTATATTTCCTAGTATGAGAGAAGTTAAGTCCTACTGTCTGTTATAATTGCCCTCTGTGCCGAGGACGTTGTTCAGCTCTTCTTTTTATAGAGGCAGAACTTTGCCCTCGGTCATATTGTCCCACTTGTCCCTCATTAGATCCTAATGGCACATGACATTTCAATCTTCGCGAGTTGAAAAAATATAGATATGAACACTGAAGTTCATGCCCCCTTAAAACTACAGTTTTCTCAACTTATTCAAGCTCTTCACTTCTCTGTTTTGGCCCTTTGCAGAAAGATTGTTGTTTAAAACAATAATTTACTGTTAACAGAAATACCTGGTGCAGCCTGGGAAGTTTAGCTTGAGGCTTTTAAGAGAGATTTTGTTTGTTTTTATGTGGTTATTTCACAGTCTATGACATAATAGTTGTTTTTCATACCATAACAAAATACTCTACAGAGGGTAGGAAATATCTTCATATTACTAAATGTATGATTGAATGAATACATAAGGTACACAAATAATTCGCTTCATAGTGAAGGATGCCTTATTACATACCTTATTAGAATTCCAATCTTGGGAACATAATGAAACAATGTTTCCTGCAGTACTCTTCCCAAAACATTGAAAGCACTTCAGCAGCAGGAAAACCTCCATGTTAATGCTTCAAAGCTCTGAGAGGCAGGACAGTTGATCACATGTTAATGTGCAAACAGACTGTGACTTTACATGAAGCACAATATGTGTCGTTTCATAATTCTTGTGCCTGTATCTTCACTTAAATCATTCTTACTCCTGGGGATTTCTTCAATCCACAGGCTATTTTCATTTTGTGTGCCTTATCTGCATCTTTGGTCTTGTATTGAATTTTTCAGACACCCTGTCTGTGCCTAGAAACAGTGTGCGTGCGTAAGCATCATGGCTGTGTAACTCAGGAATGACTCTGACCTCTAGTCGATGCAGCTGGATGCAGGCATTTAGCCCCAGGCATTCATCAGGACGTTTGCAAGCAGTATTCAGTTACAGTCGCACTCTGCTGAGGATAAGCATCAACGACATGAGCACAGGACATTTCAGGCATAACCTTGTTAAGTTCGGAAAAAACAGGAGCAGGGACTCTGAAATTCATTAACATATCACTGTGCTGTATCAAACAATAAACCTAATGAGACGGAACTACACCGGAAATTCAAATTACCTTGTATTACAGTACACCTATCTCCATTACAGCATGACTTTATTGAGCGAACACTGTGTCTCATTTCTGATCATGCACAAGTGCACACGTGCAGTTTTCACATTATGGCTCATGTCATTAAATGGCATACTCCTACTGCTGCAGCTGAATACTTCATATGTCCTATAGAAATGCTAAACCACCATAAATTACTTTAGTTACACTCTCTCTGCAGACACAGTTTGAGACATGACCAAGGTAAAAAAAAGACTAATAAGGGAGGGACCATAATTAACAGTTAAATATAGTACTGTACATGTGTATCTAGCATAAGGGCAGTTTCCTTTACTATGTTATACTATAGATCTACGCCTACGCAGTACAGTCAATGTCCTGCCCACTCCTGCTGCTGAAACCTTTACTTTTTCTTTAACCATTAAAATGAATTATTCCAGCCAATGACACACATGCAAGGTTTCTCTTACAGTAACTTGAAGGACATTTTCATAGAGAGAAACAGAGTTAGACAAAAGTCAGTGCAGAAGTTTGAGATCAGAGTGAAACTTTGCTGGCAGCAGGCTGGACGTTGGGTTGACCTTTCTGTCAAATGCTTTCTGCCTGTTTTCTCTGCAGCCCCCGCAGATAAAACTAATTTTGTCCTTTCAGTCAACTGCACCAGTGTGTCGTGTGTGGGAGGCAAAGAGTGAACCGAGAGCTAAAATAGCTGAAAAGGGCATATCAAACACTCAGATAGTGGTTTCTTAGAGGTAGAAGTTGTTATTCTTACAGGATCAGTCTTTTTTTTCTTTTACTTTAGTCTTATTGATTTTAAAGATGAAACACAAACAGGGCACAAAAATATAACAAGAAAACAGATCAGATCACCCTGATTACACATTTCCTGCATGTGATGGGTTAGGGCCCCAATTTTCACAGGAGGAACAGATTTGTGTGTTATTTCTAAAGCCAAAGTGTCCATATATAAATACTTAAAGGTACCTGTTGGATTTTATGACCACTAGTGGTGCTGCAGAACAATGTTTTGATGAGCACGCCGTGTATTGTTTGCATCTGATGTTCTGCCACGAGTACGTGAGACACATTTCTACCAATTGCAGAGGCTATAACAGTGGACATACCAATAAAAGAGGAGACGGAGGGCGCAAGACAATGTTAACTTACTGGTTTTAACACATTTAAAAAAGACTTTGCAAATGTTTGAGGTAGGGTATTCATTTCACATAGTTGTTGACTTTAGGATAAACACATTTTGGTAAGAATTTGTTTAAATTTGAAAACATACACCAGATCCTCACATAACAACTATGATGAGACGTATTTCATCATGTTTTCACAGTTACACAGAGAGAAGCTTAACATAGTTAACTAAGCTTAACATACTCATGTTTGGCAGGTATAATGATCTGTTAACTGTCTTCCTTTAGCCTGTTAGCACGCTAACATGTGCTAATTAACACCAAAGCCAATGTACAGCTGAGGCTGATGAGAATGTCATTAGTTTCGCAGGTGTTTGGTCATAAACCAAAGTAGTGGATAAATGTATATTTTGATCAGATGCTGGTGATCAGGGCAACACCAAAGTCAGTTTGCAACAAAAGGGGACCATGAATGTCTGTGCAAAATTCCATGTCAATCCATCCAATAGTTATTATTGAGATATTTCAGTCTGGACCAAAGTGGTGGACTGACCCGACACACTGACATTGCCATCCTGGGAGCCACATCAGTTGTGTAGCTACAAACTAAAATAAAAGACTTATTTAACATCAAGCTAATTCAGTATGAAGCTATTAACACACAGTAAAATGTACCAAATGTTTACTAGACTGTGTCACAAAACATTTATTTTTTACATTCTCTTGCTTTGTGCAAATAGTACAATTTTGCTGCATATTTAACAATTCCTGGAAAGTCTCTCTCCACCAACTTATTTTACTAATAAAAATGGACATTTACAGAAATGTGTTTGTGTCAGAGACGTATGGTATGTGTAATCCTATAAGTTATCTCATCAGTATTCATTCGTTTTAATGATCAGAGGGGGTTCGCTGTGTTGTTGTATATATATTTATATATAGATATATATAAATATATATATATATGAGCATGTCTGCATCGATGAGAGAGAGGAGAGATGTAATGTGATGATAAAATAGATGGCTCCTCCAATTTGATGAATGTACAATGAGGTTGGTGGCAATAGATGTCAGTCAGTGGAAGGGCAAGTAGAAGTGGAGCTGAATATGTAATTAGACAGATAATAGCGGCATACAGCAAAGAGGTAGCGATGCCACAGGAGACCTGTAGAAATGGATTTGGAGAGGCAAAGAAAAGAGTGTGGGAGATGAGGCTGACCAAGGCGAGGAAGGAGTGGACAAGTGTGAGAGACAGAAAGCGACAGTGGGTTATTTTTAGCTGGCCAATGCCACAGATATTGCAGTGTTGGTTTTGTGGGCTAGGGTTTTGCTGGGCCCACTTACTCCCAGGCACACACCGGGCATCCAGATCACAGCAGTGACTCACTGGTTACTGACTGGCACCTGAAACCAGCTCTGATCGCTGTTCAGACAACACACTGCTGCACCGTCAAATCCCTTTACCACAGTTTTAAAGAAGGGGGGCACATTTGGGAAACAAATAAAAATGTGTTAAGGCTCAAATTTGAAGCTCTGATTCTTGGCAATAAACTAAACTCTACTTTATTAACAGCCTACAGCCATGGACGGATTACAAGACAACAACAGACATGTAAAAGGCCCTCCTACAGAGGAACAAGACACGGCCATGTTATTTGTAGTCGTTTTGTGTCAATTTGTGGTTGTTTTGCGTGACTTTGTTGTAGTTTTGCATCGCTTTGTGGTCATTTTGTGTCTTTGTCAAAGATCTGATGTCTTCTTATGAGTGCGCAGTCAAAGAAGCAAGTATCTGATATTTTCGCTAAACAGGGTCATAATCCCAGAATCCTCTTTAAAACCATAAACTCTGTGATTGCTCCCACGCTTAGCCAGCCAGCTGAATCCTCCCCAGAGAGATGTGGGAAGAATTTCTTCATTACTTTTAGAACAAATTAGTGGAGATTCGGCAGCACATTAATACATAATTCAGAGACCTTGATGTTGGCTCATGCCCACCTTCTGTTGCACTTTCAAAATCATCCACCTGCCCTTCAGACTGCATTCCCACATGGTTTTTAAAAGCAGTATTTCAGACAGTTGGTCCGGATATTTTAGCCATTATTAACTGGCATTTTCCCCTCCAACATGCTACTGTTTACCCCTTTCAAAGAAGAAGTAGAAGGTAGAAGTGCTTTATAAATTAAATTTTGTTATAATTTGTAATAGTTTTGCATAAATGTGTGGTTGTCTTGCATCTCTTTGTGGTAATTTGATTGACTTTCCAACAAAAAAGGGCAACAGTCACTTCATACAGAAGTAACTAGCTATCACCTTCTGTCTCAAGTAGGGTGGTAGATCAGATTCCGGGGGGGCTGTGCTACCCTTGACCACCTCCATGTCTTCAATCTTCATGGTTATTGAAATTGAACTCAAGCATGTGATTTATTGCAGCCCACTTTGAGCTTTGAATTATGTTTTTATCTTTGAATTCTACCCAGACAATGCTGTGCATTGTTATGCTCCAAGGTTGCAAGGAAGTCGCAGCGTCTCCATTTAAAAGAGCAGCAGTTTGGTCTGCTTAATATTTAACACTTCTTCAGTTCTGAAAGGACTAAATATCCATTTAGACCACTAAATTAAAGCAAATCAAAGATGAAGCAAAACCACAAAATTCCCTGTAAAAGGATGAATTTAAACTCAACAATACAATACAACATAGTTTCTTGGCACAGTTACCTCTTACATTTTTCCCATGAGGAAATAATCAAGTGTTATTCAACGGCAGTGCAGCTGCTGACCTCATCTAACCACTGTTGAGGCAGATTTTGATGTTATAGCGCTGTGTTGAATATCAAGTACCATCAGTTTGTTTTCAGCTGACACACTGTCTGCAGCTTGTTGCAGTTTGCCACACTGTTAGCCTTACTTAAAATTACCGCAAAGATCTCTTATTTAGCCTGCCCTTTTCTTGCTATGCTCAAGCCTCTTTGTTTCATTCTGTGGGCACAAATCCACATTTGGAAGAAATAGGCTGGAAATAATCAAAACAAAGGATTGATGTGCACAGTATATGCATTGCAATATAAGAACACAGAACTGATGGCACCTTTCCTTGAAGTTTTATAGAGCTAAAACTAGAACTATGTTATGGGCAAAAACTTGCTTTGTGAGGTCACAGTGACCTTTGACCTTTTGACCACCAAATTCTAATAATCAGTTCATCCTTGAGTGGGAAATGGAGATTACAATGATTGACAAAACAACCCATTTAGTTGCTGTTCTGGAGCTTTCAATCAGATCACACTTTCCAAGATCCAAGAATGACCTTCCGATCTGAAGTTTTAAAGCTAACTTTATAACACAAAGTTATAGTGGTCAGAAAAATGTACAAATACATTTACATAACAATGATGCTGATGCTGTTTCACAATACCGGTAATTAAGTGCTGCCATATCACAATCCACCTTATTACAACACCACATGCTGTCCTATTAAACCATGTGTCTCCAAGTTTTCCATCAACCCAGTGGGTTAAGAAAATTCTCCTTCTTAAACTAGATAACCTTTTAAAAACCCAATTGAATTAAATTTAATAATGCATGAAAACAGACCTGTTTTTATTAATTCAGGAAAAGTTGATGTATTAGAGATATATGTTTTTTACAGGACAGTGATAATATGAAATGAATGTATTGGAATTATCTTTTATAATGTATTGATCAGTGTAGGGGGTCATTTGTTGCATTTGCATTTAATGACCTTTTCCAGTTACTTCCAAACATTGAACTAAATGCAGTTGGCATACAGATGATTTATTGACACTACGAAAAATAAAAGGGTTAGGTCAATAACAACAGGCTCTATTTGTTTATGACATCTGTAAAGACTAATGAGCCATCACACTCAATCACATTCATCAGTAAACTGTGAGTTTGTATGCATTTGTATGTGTTGCTAATGAGTTAGGGTTATCGTAGCTATGATCCATAACTGTGATGCTAAATGATTTCCATTGTCACGCTCCCAGGATGTGACAGCACTGACATATGGTAATCCATAAAATCTTTGCAGTGTAATCTTATGTGCAGCTCAGTCTTTTATGCATTGCCGACACTGACCTTCCATTTCAACACAATCTATAAAAGCCCACTCACATGCAAATAATCCCCCACCACAGCACATACCCCTACCACCAATGATGACTCAGTATTGCCCCAGAAACCAGTGACCGTGACAGTATGTTTCCCAGCAACGGACTGTCACTGGACCACAAATTTATTTTAATGTTTCCATCAGATTTATGTCCACAGAGGGTGTTTAAACATTCTCCTCTCCTTTACCCCTGTCCTGCCCTGTACTGTTCTGTCCTATTCCATACCCTTGTGCCTGTACCCCTGTCCAGTCCCATCCTTTCCCATTTTGCACTGCTTTGTTCTATGCCGGCTGTTCCTTTTCTGTCCTGTTCAGTCTCTATCTTAGGCTGTCCTGTCCTTCACTGTTCTGTCCTAGACTGTTCTGTCTCGTTTTGTACTGTCCCTACCTTTTATGTCCTAGCCTGCACAGTCCTGTCCTTGACTGCCGTGCTTGCACTGGTCTGTCCCATCCTGCTCCATCTCGTCCCGTTCTGCACTGTTCTGTCCTATCTCATGCCTTTATTTCCTGTTCTAGCCTGCGCTTTCCTGTCCTTTCCCATCCCCTCCTGTCCTAGACTGTCCTTTCCTACCCTGTTCTATCCCATCCTGCACCGGCTTGTCCTATCCAGTCTTGTCTTGCATTGTTCTATTCTATCATGTACCATCCCACGTTGTTCTGTCCTAACCTGTTCCACCCTGTCCTGTCCTGTCTTGTCCTGTTCTGTTCTGTCCTTTCCTCTCCAGCTCTGCATGATTCTGTCCTATCCCTTCTCTTTACTTTCTGTCCTCTTCCATCCCATCCTGTCCATTTCTGTTTAGTTCTGTCCTATTCTGCCTCGTCCCATCCTGCACAGGCCTGGCCTCTCCTTTCTTGTCTTGCACTGTCCTAGACTGTCCCGTTATTTGCTGTTCTGTACTGTTCTATCCTATCTCATCCCATCCTGTCCTAGACTGTCCTGTCTTGCACTGCTCTTTCTCGTCCTGTCCTGTCTTGTCCCATCTTGCACTGACCTGGCCTATCCCAACCTTACTTACATTGCTCTGTCCTAGACTGTGCCATTCTGCTCGGTTCTGTCCTGTCCTGTCCTATCTTGTCATGTTCCCTCCTGTCCTCTCCTGTCCTGTTTTATCCCATCTCATGTCCTATCCTGTCCCATCTTGAGCTAGACTGTTCGGTCCTGTCTAGTACTGTACTATCCTGTACCGTCCCGTGTTGTCCTATTCCATCCAGTCTTGCACTGTTCAGTCCTGTCCCATCCCCACTCAGGGTTCCCCATCACTGCAAGTGCCATTTCCTCTCTTTATGTCATGTCACTCTGGGTACAACATGTGTTTGAACATGGAAATATGGCTCATGTTTGTGTTTGTCTGCCACCACTGATGAGTCTTTGTGTGCATGCCTAATTGTTTGTGTGTGCAGCAGATCAAAGGCTTATAGCTGTGTCAAAGATGGGACTACCTCCTTCTCCTCAGGCTTCGAAAAATTCGATTAATGACAGACGGGAGAGGGCAGCAGAAATGTCCTGTTTGAACCGTGACTCATCTCAAATGACAACTGGGAGAGAAAGGCAGTGTTTTCTGAGGAACTTGCGAACTTTGCAGATGAGCGTTACATCACAGAGACGGCATGGAAACTGGGTCAGGCCCTTCGCACGAGGCTCTGTTTTTTTTGGTGCTATTATGAAATACACACTCAACAGAGGAAAACAGTGTCAGAGACTAACAGCAGTGGTGATATAACAGCTGAAATCAAAGCAGTAAGTAGTTCTTCAATGAGGTCATGGTTGTTTGGACACTGCATTTCTAATACCAGTTACATAGTGCTGCGTCCCCTCATGAGCAAGGTATTATATCTCAGTGACACACTGGTGAGGGTCAGTCAATTTTCTCTGCCTCATGCAAAGTCTCTCTCTCTCTCTCTTCCTCTTCCTCTCGCTTTCTCTCTCTCTCTCTCTCTCACTAACACACACACACACACACACACACACACACACACACACACACACAAACCCTCACTCCATCTCTAAATCTCCCTCTGGGTAATCAGTCAGTGTGTATTTTTAAATCTGTCACTAATCTCTATTATTGGCATAACACGCTGGACAAGGTTAGCTTTCATACTTTTTTGAACACACAAACACATAAATATATTGCTCAAAAATCTGAAGCAGACATGTTCTCTGGCTTGTGCATACCCTCATACACAACTGTGGGACCCTTTGAGTGGAACATTGTGGGGATGTTACGTCGTCCCCGGCATGAAACACACACAGATGACAAAACAGATGCCACAGACAACGTCTCTCTGGAGTTGGCAGGAGTTTAGGATGGCTGAAAAACTGCAGGATTTGGCTCTGTGGAGGGGGGAGAACAGTAATCATCAAATGCTTTAAATGCTAGAATAGGAAAATCATTTTACTCTTGGTGTTATGTTAACCCTTAGATTGATTACAACACATTTTCATTCCTTTTCTAGAGCTCTTTCAGAAAATGTACATTGTATCTTGTCACAGATTATTCAGATAATATTGTGTGTTTTCTGTTTGTGTAGGAGAAGCTGCAGTCCTTTGCCTTCTTGGTGTTTGTGGTGGTCTGCACTTTGGGATCCATCTACCTTTATGTCGTCCTCCCTGAAACCAAAAATAAAACATTTATGGACATCAGCCAGAGCTTTGCCAAGATCAACAAAATCCCCGTCCCCTCCCCCGCCCATGAAATGGAGCTGGTGCTGTCCATCAAGCCTGACGTGAACGGAAAAGTCCAAGATGTCGCTAAGATGGAGAGTTCCTTCTAGCTGAACAAACTACACTAATTGTGGAGAAACAGGGTCGAATTATAAACTCAAAGTATTCGTTGTTTGTACATATTTATTTAACGACTGTGATCAATGAAATGAAAACCAATGCTTTTGGGTAGTTTCAATGTATTTAGGTATTTTGTATGTTTTGTATTACAGGAATATTACAGTATTTTAGTTTACAGCAGTTATTTGTTTATGTCTCTTATTAAAATGAACCAAACCAACTAGATTTCATGTTATGTTTACTTGTCAATATAGAGTATAAGACAATAATACATTGCAGAAACAAATAGGGATAATGTGAATGTAGGGGGCTTGCATAAAATACTGATGTAAAGTGTACTATAATATTAAACAATTTTTCATGAAACATCAGGCTCTTTAGCTACTAAATGCTGCAGTTCAGCAGCTAGTCTCTAACATCAGGTGTTTGGTGTTGGGCAGGTAACATACAGAGGAAAACAACTCAGATGAGAGCGGTGAGACTGAACCAAAGTTGTGGGCCAGACAACGAAAACGATGAACTGAAAGAATCTAAAACACGAGGGGAACTGAAAGTAATTAATTAATTTTCTGTGGTGGGACAACTTTCACATTACACATAGTCACTTGATCCATTGTTAATCTAAAAATATACAAGCTGATTATTCTTGCAACATCGCTTCATCTCGGTCAGATTTCATCTTTGCTTCATAATGAGAGGAGGGCAGACGTGTGTCTGAGGAGAGACATATTTTGCAGGATTACAACCGTGATGCCAATGTCTTGGTTAACTTCTTAATATAGACAACTAGAAAGAGAGAACCCAGAGAGCGCAGTAAAGCTGGCAGGGACAGTGTTTTGGAGCCTCTCCAAATCTGAAAGGAGCCCAGGCTACTTCCTACCAGATGGCGGGAGCCAGCGGAGGAAGTGATCTGAACAGAGGCAGACAAGCGTGGCATTGGATAGCAGTCACAGTTTGCTCCACAGTAGGGCTGTACTCAACATTTCAAAGACCACTGTCTGGGGGGGCTAACACCCCACCCTCTCGTATGACACACAGACACGTATACAAAGGTGTGTGTGTGTCATGCGATCATAAAGGGGAGAAAAGAGAGGTGGGGAAGGTGTCAGTTAGCACCACATATTACATTTCTCCATCTGACTAGCAGGCCGGGAAGTGAAAGGAATAATAATTGGAAGTGTTGTCTCTCACAGCTCTGCTCCAGCATGTTGTTCTTTAACTGTTGAGTTATGCTCTCAGCAGCATTAGTTATTGGGTAATTGACAGAAAGATTTGCTGGTGATTGCTGGTGGGAGAGTAATTATGTTACCTCATAGCAGCAAAGACATAAATACTGTATGTTTAATAAGATGCGCTGTAGAGTAATGCTGTGTTTGATAAATGACTGTTTGTCCAACCTCCTCCTCTCAGAAAGTGTTGTTAAATTAACTTCCCTGCAGTGTAAATCCTGCTTCCATGAGCTTGAATCTTTCAGAAATTTAGTTTTGAGTAAAAGCATTTTTTGTCTGTCCTTCAGAATACTCCAAAGTAATATTCTTTTCAGTAAACTATTCCTTTAAAACCTTTAAAAAGCCTCTTCTGGTTAAAAATGATCATAGGGTTATTGGGAGGGTCATTTAATTTCATACCTCCCAGCGTTTAATAGTCCTCCATGTGTCATAACTTTGCAAAATATGAAAATCTGAACCCATAACAGATTTTCTTTCTTTCATATTAAATATTTCATATTAAACCAAAGTTGCAAGTGTTCACTTTATTTTAGAAGTGGTTTCAACACACACATGTACAGCACAAACATAATATTTCAATACACCCCATGGTGGCTTTTTAATATATAGTATACTGGACATGATGGCTCAACGATTTTGAATATTTACAACAATTTACAAACATTACTTAGTAGTTGCTTTGACCCAAAAAAATATATTTTGGTCCCGGCATCATGTGACCTTCACTTCAGACTATGGCTGTGTTTCCAGGAGACTTGAGGTTATTTACAGGACTTTGCAGTGGCAGGAGGATGGGCTTTACTCAGCAGGTGTGTCACTTCACAGTGATGAATGGGGAATTTTATGCTGTGCCCCCCCCCCCACAGTCTGCCTCAGCACTTGAACTGTGACAACCATACAGGTGTCTTTGCTCTGTTCAGAATGCAGAAGGCTGCCTGTCTGAGTGGGTCACACGCTGTTTATGCAAAGGACAGAAGAGTCAGAATATGCAGATGCTTTTTTTTGTCCCTTTTCCTGTACAGTCATCAAAACCATTAACATTATTTATGCTCCATAAGGTTTGCTACTTTACAGGAGTCTCAAACTAAAAGCATTTTATCATGCAGTCGCCGGGATGCAACATGATTAATAAGTGCAATTTATCTTTACCATATTCACCTGCTTTCCTCAGTGAGTACATTTGTATGCAAGCCAATGTCCCAGCTATGACTCCCATCCAGGTTTTGATCACATTCAGGATACGACGTTTACTTGGAACGCACAAAATACCTGTTTATTCATCTCCCTGTATGCCCAATTTTAACATTATTCAAGTTTCTGTGTGTGCAGGCATGTATTAGACTCCTCAACATCCCTGCCACTATCTGTCATTCCTGCACCGACCGAGTTACCTCAGCAGTGGAGGATTAACCCACTTTGGTTTCTGCCTGCCTGCTGCGTTCCCCTCTCTCTGCTGGATTTGGCCTCTCCATCTGATCGCCAGTAGTGGAAAACAAAAGCGACGAGCAATAATCAGTTCATCCTCTGAATTACCGGTGTCAGCCCTCAAATTTCTTACAGTGCGTTCAAATGATCATTATTTAATTTGCCATCACTTTTGTTTATTCTCCCTGTGCAGCACTTGAATGCCACATCCCAGTTTCTTTTGGGGAAACACAGCCAGTATATTCTGACACAGCCAGTATATTATAGCTTATCTAGGTATCCAAGATCCAATGTTTACATGAAAAAAACACATACATTGGATTCTCCAAAACCCTGATAATATCCAGGACGCTAGTGTGCATGTCGTCAGTGTCACACTTATTTTTCACAACATGATACAATCTTTCACTGACACGACTCTTCATCCTAGCCTCCCACGCCAGCATCTTGAGGCACTTTGCTGTTTGCGTGGTGTGTTCATCTTCTGAACCTCTTTTGCAGACTGACCTGAAAGTTGATCATTTGAACCCTGTCACCCGACAGGAGGGTTTGGGGGCATTCTTGATACTGTGGGAATTTCAACTTTGTTGTGGTTGTGTTAGCTTCAAGGCCTTTGTTGACATTTGCACTTAATAAAACAGTGATTTGACTTAAGGGCCCTTCTACTGGCAGCTCCATTAGAAGGCTGCTGTGCCCCTAAAGCACTCTTTCTCTTTCAGTCTCAATGGTGCTAGTTTACCACAAGTGAGCTTGAGTACTTTAGACACCTTCAGGTAAATATTGAGACATTAAATGTGTTTGAGTTTGAGTGTGTTTAAGTGCAAGTGAGCATCTAAGAGTGTTGAAGACAGGTGCTGAGGCGAGGAAGAAGGTGGTCTTCATATTCCTTCCTCTGGTTCATTACAGGGAAAATGTTGTATAGGCACAAAGTTTCCTTTCATTGCTGTGATAACAAGAAAAACAAATCTTGAGTTGCCTGTGTTAATCAAAAAGACAATTATCATCTGTCATAAAATAAGATAAGATAATCCTTTATTAATCCCTCAGTGGGGAAATTTGCATTGTTACAGCAGCATACAGGATAGTGCAATGGAGACATAAGTAGAAAATCAAGATATAATAAATAAAAACAATAAAGACCGTTATAAAAAAAGCCACTAAAGCTAATAAACAGACTAAAGAAAATAACAAAGTAAGAGAAAATAACAAAGAGGAGAAAAACTCAACAGTGAGTGAGAGCTGCTGCAACAGGCTGCCACTAGTGCGGCGCCAAGATTCAGTAACTGGTTTCCTATTTTCACATCTCACATTTGTTCAGAAACAGATTTTGGTGGACTGCTAAGGTGAAATAAGTGAAAGTTTATGTAACATTAATGGCAATCCACCGCCAGCACTTTGCGTTGTGGTACACAGTATGCGAGGCAGACTGGTCCTATGCATAATGGAGTTTTTTTTTAATCAGTACGACATCCGGGTGTTTTTGACATACTGCATATTTTTGCTTTTGTTTGCATACTGCATACTACATGCTACATTTAGGCCAAGTCAGTATGTACTACTAGTATAGTAGGTGGTTTCGAATACAGCCAGAGTCAGTGATATGGCTGGGGCAGATGGAAAAGTCAAAGGGCATTTCGTGGAAAGGGCAATGAACAGGTTTGGGGAAGTGGGAATACGGCTGGCGGGAGAGACAGAGAGGCAGACTGTGACAGAGTCTGAGACACAGTGAGCTGTGACTTATCAGCATGTGTGGCCAGCGATGCTTGCCGGATATGTTGGTGGTAAGAGGAAATGTCTTACCCTTCAATTTAGTCTTTATATTTTCCAGCATGTCTTGAGTTGGCAGTCAGACAAGGTTGTACAGTTGACATTGCTCCACTTTTGTATCGTTGATGTTGTAGAGTAAGGCTGTTTGCTTTTTACAAAGTCAGGAAACAGCCTCATCTCTTTTCGTAATTTGGCCATCTACAGTGTAGAACCCAAAATACACACTGCTTCTCAGATGCTTCGTGTCATAATTAACCGATCAGCACAGCTTTGCTCACTAATGTCCTCCTTCATTTTTTCATCAGCTTAGTTCACTGACAAGTCAATAGGGCACGCAATAGGTTAAACTGACAGTGGATTTTAAGAGTTGCAGGACCATAAGGCAAACGGTCTGTTGTGCCAAGAGACTGACAATTTTTAAATCAAACAGGTCATTACAGTTCGAATTAAAGAAGGTTCAAATTTCAAAGAAAAACTGATTTCCCTACAAGAAATCGGCTAACATGAACATAATACCAGGCTGAATTAATGAAGTTAAAAGTAATGCAATTGAGTGTAATTATCAGGGTATTAAACAGCCTCTATAGACAGCACCACTCTCCTCTGTGGAGCTGCATGCTTGAATTTACATTTACTTACTCAGCCAAACAGGACAAGTCTGTTTCCCTGCATAAGGAGAAGTGCAGCCTCACTCTGCTTGCACAAAGTCAGTAACTTCTTGAATGACAAGGTGACAAGATGAGAGGACTCCACCTATACTCATAGAACCAAGGTTATTGAACAAAAGCAAGCTGTTTCACACACACACTTTACCTTTTAATGAGCTCTACAGGCTTAAAGAGTGGCTGAAAGACAGAAGCCTGTACTTGCTGCCGTGACACCCACACAACATAATTGAAAACGTATGCATCAGTCACCGTGGCAACAGGCCACCATTCTATGGCCGAACAACCCGGGGCAGGAAGGCAAAATCAGCTGCTCCAGTTCATGCCTGATTAACCTTGTACAGTACAGGAAAGGCAACTCAGTCAGGCAGCAATATGCCACCTCTCACCACTGCGGTGGTAGAGGAGGGGGTTGTCACGCTAACGAGCCAGTCATGCTAATGAGCATGCTGCTAGTGGCAGACAACACTGCTGCTCTCATTGTAAAGCCCTCTGAGACACACTAACCTCAAGACCTCCGGCCAGCAACATATATAATCTTAAGGTTCAACCTACACTCAGCATGGATGAAGGAGCTCCCACAGTACGAAGCACACAGACAGCCATGCTCTGCAACCAAACATATTTGACAATTGTGCAGATACATCCAATGTTTGCCTGTTCAATGCCAGTGCAGGAAGTAGTGTCCCCTCTATGCAACAACGTGGACAGTAAAGGTTTGTTCATACTGTATCAAGCAAAAGGCCCTGAAAAGGACCATTCATAGGGAGTAGTAGACAATAGGTCCCACTTAAGTCTGTACATTATGTGTGCTTAAACTAATATTTACAATACACAAGTTTCTTCAGTGCCATGTGAAGTGGCAACATGTTAGACATGCACAAGACACAGTGATGCATTTTCTCCCCGTCGGGCTTATTGGGGGGGAAGGCATTCAGCTGAGCCGCCGTGGACCTAAAAGAACACCTGATGTGTTTAGTCATAGAGCTGATTGTACAAGGCGGCCAGTCAATCCTATTTTGATCACAACACTTTAGACAGGCCATCAATTCTGCATTATATTCAGAAACAGAGGACTGAAAACATGTTCTCTGGGTCGGCCACTCTTCTGAAAGGGACCAGCCTGTTCCACTTTGGGCCCAAGGTCAAGCTTATAAAGCCCATTAGGGGACCAAGCCTGTGTGAAATAGACAGAAATGGAAAGGGAAATAGACAGTGTCGATAGAAATTGACTCTGCTGTTTGTCAATCAAATAGAAGTGTCAGTTTTCTGAATCATTGTCAGTCATGAACTTTTTTGATCATTTTCCATGTAGCAAATTATACATGCATCTATGCATAAGGGACCCAGTATAATAGACAAAGTAGTTTTTCATGTATTAATGTTGTCACTGAAACTCTGAAGAACTCTTTAAATATAATAAATTGTCATGAACCAAGCTGCCAAGAAATTGAGAGAAATTCAGCAACAAGACAGCATGTAAACAGACACTCAGCAGCCTCCTCCCAAAACCCTCTCACAAGCTGTAGTCTGAATTACTTTTTGTGTAATAAATTGCCTCTGACAGTGCAGAGAGAATCACTCTGTAGACGGATCAGCAGATGGGTAATTTTAAGCCTTTCCAAAGTTACTCCTGTCTTGTCTTTTGGGTTACTTATTTCATACATAAGCAAGCCATATGGCACATAATGTTATACTGATTCAGCAGTAATGTTAAACAGGGCTCGGGAAGTGGAAGTGGTACAGTTTCTATCACGCAGCTGAAGTCACAGAAAGTCCAGCATCATCAGACTTTTGGGATTGTCATTATACCAGAGAACCTTCCAACCAAAAGAAACTGTCAACATACAGTAACATACAGTATATTGCCAAACATCTCTATAAACCCACTGACCTTGATGGATAAAGAAAGATGACATGTATTTATTTCATTACACACATGCGTTGTGATTATCTTCACAGCCAAAGTCCATATATAATCAATTTGTACATTCAGCATAGTAGCTGTACGCACATGCTCTTTATACCCTGTGCACGTTATAGGGTCTGCCTTTAATGAACTGGATTGTATTTTTATTTGAATTGACCTTTATTTAACCGAGACGTTCTCTCGAGATTGAAATCTCTATTTTGAGAAATTCCTGTCCAAAAGGGCAGAATAATAATTATGTTACACAAACCTACACGGAACCAACGTCTACAGAAGGACGGAGAGTAGCTGAATATGGAAAATGTTTCTTTTAAAAAAAATAACTAAAAAGACTAAAAGTCTACTGCTATGCTAGAGACTCTGTGAGGCTGCTCTCAGCCACAGCAGGTGTGTGAGCTAATGAGGCATTCACATTATGTGGGATGAATAGTAGAGATGAGAAAGATTCCCATATTGACAACTTTGTGACTTGCGGCGTCCATGTTTGCTTTGTTTTCAGGCAGTTCTATTAAGTGGTGAGTCAGACACATCAGAGGTTTCGGAAAAGTCAGTTTGCCAGTCGTTTTTCGACTTAGATGTTGATGTGATTTACTAGCTGGATGTCGTAATGACAATAATGTCAATAGGGAATGAACACAGCATAAAAGCTAATGTCAGCATGCAAACATGCTCACAATGGCAATGCGTTCATGCCTGTACCTGTGTAAATCTACCTTGGTCAGCATCATAGTTTAGTGTGTTGTTAGTCCGTGTCAACATTTGCTAATTAGTACTTAACACATACAACAGGATGATGGGAATCTCATTAGTTTTGCATGTATTTAGTCATAAACCAAAGTACTAGACAATTTGACCTGATGACAGCAGCAGATAAGGGATCACCAAGCTGTTACAACTTATCCCATGAGAAACATGAATGTCTTTACCAAAAGTCAGGGGGATCACAAAGGTCATTAGTATTTATCCTCTGGGCACCATGGATATCTGTAATTTATTTCATGACAATCCATCCAATAATTAAATTCAAAAGGGGCTTTATTGGCATGGGAAACGGGCATTTACATTTGTTGTCAACAGTTGTTGAGATATTCCAGTCTAGACCAAAGTAGACCAACCGACATTGCTATCCCTGGAGCCCTGCCGCTAGCATGGCTAAAAATACCCATTAAAACATTTACACTTGCCCATGTCAGTGAGTCAAAATGTCAATGACTTTGTGTTTAAAATAAATTAAGGTGACTTGTGTCTGTAATTTAAGTGGTTTGCATTTCTTTCCAGCCAGACAGAAGTCCTCTGCCACCTTTTGTACACACCTTTGGAGCCCTGAGAGTGCAGGCTGTTAGTTTGACATTGGTGGTAAGTAAAGATGAGGAAAGCTGTTGAAGGATAGACTGTAAGTGTGTTTGTCTACACACCATTAGTGACAGCTCTCTCTCTTATATAAACCTTAGTGATGAGTGTGTCACAACAGGCGATAACACTTCAACTGAGTAGCTGAAAGTAGAGATGCTAGACAGCTTATTAACTGATTGCCAACAAATGATTGATAACAAACAAAATGATGTAATATCAAATCACTGTCTGTGATTAGAGTTCTATGTGTACATTGTCATTTTTAGCCGTGTAAAAATAAGGCTGTGGGGCTGTACTGGAGGGAGATATCTGTATTTATTTCTCACTTCTCCTGTGATCACAACATACTTATAGCATAAAAACATTTTGACAGCTTGTTCTGTAAAGATCAAAAAGTAATCATTCACCATGTTGCAGTAACTTATGATGTCTTCTTATGATAAGAGACAAGATTATGACATGGTCATGAAATAAAAATTCTTGTGATCATAGGGAAACTTCATGTTTTCTAATGTCCTCTCTGGACTGGACCATCATCTTCACATCTCAGATCTCATCATATGTAGTATTTTAGATTTTTCTTCCCCCTCTTTTCACTGCCATCTTCCCATGCTGTCTGCCAGATGGAATAAGCACATCTGATTTCCATTATTGTGTTGCCTCAAGCAGTCAACAATGTCCCAAAGCTGCAGAACTGACAGGAGTATTTGGAGCTCATTAAGAAAACACAGAATCGACGCCTGTGGCTGAACTGATATAATGCTTGAGTGACGTGTTGAGAGGAGGTGTGCGTCTGTATGAGCAAGTGTATTCCTGTGAGCTGTTGTAAGAGCGTGATAAGGTAGGCGCTGATGAATTGCGGGACAGTGACAGTTCACTTCTGATATGGATTGGACCGGTGACCCTTCCCGACCTTAAAGTCACCTCTCAAAACAAATGAGCTCAAACGTCACCGGTGTAGAGGACAGAAACGAGCACTCTCAATCCTCTTGTCATTTTTGAAACCAATAACTGCTGCACTACCTGATACCTGGCGCTCACATCACTCTCAAACGATCTTATAATGATACTCAGCAGCTCGATCACCTGTCAAAGTATAGCCTGGGTGATGTGCAGTTTTCAAAATGGCCATATAACACAGGTCTGTGTGCATGTGCCCACCCACGCTTTGATTGATGAGGTGAATGTGTCCAAGATGTGTCTGTATTATCTAATTCAAGATACCTGATCACAGTGCTATCCTCTCAAAACTTACAATGTAACACATGACTGTAATTGTGCAGCTCATACAGTGTCATATCACAGCAGAGCTGCATTACAGGATACATACCACAGTTGAAATTACCTGTGATAGAATGTAAGACTGCTTTTAGGTTTTGTGTCCATTACATTACATATAAAATGGCAGAGCCGATATTAAATCACTGCAGATATATTTCTATCAGCTTCAATGTCGGCTGATAAGTAACAAAACATACAGCAGTGTGTTTGAGGTATCAAACAATTTGTCCATCAGAAAGCACTGACAAGTTTATTTTTCAACTGTAAAATGAAGTACATATCTAAAAAACTAATTCAAGAGGTACTCATCAAACATACGTCTGTCGTTTCTTTATGTAAGAAATGTATATAGGCAGTAATATAGTGAAATACAGTCAGATCATCAGATTTAGATTCAGTTATCAGATTTTTTTAAACTCTCAAATATTGATACCGACCCCAAAATTTGGTCGTCAGGCTTCGGTGACTCACAAATGTTTTACCTTACAGTGAATTAAAATACAGATATCGAGGGACGTATGTCTGGATTCTCGTACTTCATCCAGAGGTCATAGATTTAACTAACATAGAATGAGTGGTTGGTCATGAATCCTGAAGCAGGAATTGGTTAATATTTATGATTATAGCACCTTTGTTATATCAATGTTTGTAAAAAATAAGAAGTCTTCCCAGGTCAGATCAGTGTGTGTGTCACTGCCACAGTGGTCATGTTTCCATCCAAATTTCCAGAAAATGACAGCACTTTGTCGCATTTTGCTTTTATTGATATGCTAACTTTTCCACCTCAGTCAAGCATAAACACTTTTTTGAAGTATTTATACTTGTTTTTCTAATTTCCGGCGTTCCCACTCAGGTTTCTTTTTGCATAAACTGAAAATGTGCAGCTGGATGGAAAAACACTTTTTGATACTACCATTAGGAGTTGCCAAAGTCAGAAATCTTCAAACCTACGCATAGGGGCTTTAGTATCACAAGTATAAAATGAACCAGTGAACATACAGTACAAAAAGGAAACATAGGTGTTGTAACATGTATGTTATTTAAAATATTCAGATGAATGCCATCTAGTTAAAAGCTGAGCTCCCAATTTAATCAGCATCCTGGAATCAGGTTCCTGCTCTGCTGTTTTTCTTGCACAACCAGATGACCCACTTGTTTGGGATCACATTATTTTACTACTGTCCCTTAATCATCACTTGACCTCATGTAAAAACTGTCCCCATTCATATTTATTGTGCTGTCAAATATTTCACCGCTGTGGGAAGCAGTTAAGAAGAGCGGAGTAGGAGAGTATCGAAGGCTGAAAAGTTAGATCAAAAGCTACAAATTACTACAGATCCAATTATTTTGAGCTAGATCCCCAAAGCAGCAGTCCATCAGGGACTCAGTGTTTGAAGAAGCAGGTGGATTGTCGCTGCAGGAAAAGCCTGTTCATGCAGTCAGAAGTTGCTGACACACTGTAAGTAAGAAGAGGATTACACAGACATGGCTCAGATGTGCACTGAAATAGAACATCACAGTGTGTAGTCCTAAAACCCAGAGATATTTGAGCCGTGGCTACTGTCACCTGATTTCAAAGCTTTTCTTCAATTTATGCTGAAATTATAAAATTTCCCCAAAAATTATAAACTGCACAGTGTTAGCTTTCAAACATTGTTTGTGGAGGTTATCATGATTACCATGTTGAGCCTAATGGGTGTATATCATAAGGTTCATTTTCTACAGAGTTTAGCACAAAATCCACTGGAAATCTGCAGTGGGAACTCTGAGCAGATGCTAAATTCTAGGTTGGTCTACAAAATGCTGCTTCGCCGGACTACTGTATTCAAACAAATGTCTCCCTAATGAAACAGTTATTAAAATCAATATTGTCATAAGGGTAACACAACACTGATATCAGCGTATAAAGTTGTTAAGGCTAACGTGTTAGCAAACAGTTGCATTTACACATTGAGCATTTTAAGTGCTTTAAAGTTATGTTGGAGCTACTGGCAAATGTAGGTTATTTCTCCCCAATGATTTAGGGAGGTATAGCTGCCACAGGACAGAAAATCAAGTTATGAAATGAGACATCTCTTGACTGAAAGCTATTTCAATCAATGAACACCACAGGACATTTTGTCCTAAACAGTCCTAACATAGACATTGAATGGGTGTATCAGCTTTAATAAACTGAAAGGATAAGTGGAAGCTCTCAGGCGTCCTGGTGGTCTAATAGTTTATGTTTGCTTCTGTGCTTGACCTCACAGTCTTCCGTATTTCCACTGAAGCCACGTTCGGTCTCATTAGAGGAGATACAGTAAATATTGTCTTATCGTTCTGTGGTAAAATCACATTTTGCAGAATAATCTGGGCATTAGATAAGCAAAGTCACCTTGGCCTAGTCGACATTGTCCTCCCAATTAAATTTCCCTGCGTCATTGTTGAGGGGAGAGTACATACGAAAGATATTTTCATTCTAACCATTGCACATAAAGGGAACAGTCATTAGGCCCATCTCTCTCCCTCTCTCTCTCTCTCTCTCTCTCTCTGTCTCTCTCTCTCTCTCTCTCTCTCTCTCCGTCTCTCTCTCTCTCTCTCTCTCTCTCTCTGTCTCTCTCTCTCTCTCTCTCTCTCTCTCTCTCTCGAGCTATTTCTGACTTTCTTCAGGGAAACCACAAACCATAAGCCTTTGACAGCAGAAAGTTATATCATGTCAACAGTTCTCTACAAACACATTAATAATTAAAGCGAGGGCACTGTGGGAGCCCATGAACATGTGTCAGTTTGTGACACATGTATAGTATGTCTGACTTATCTACTGACCTCATCATCTGATAATGTTTTGCAGTGTGATTGCGCTTGTGTTCTGCTATTTTCTTGTGTTCACTTTACGATAGAAAATAAGATACATTTTCCATGGGCTTTCACAAACACTACATAATGCTAACCAGCCAATAAAATCCAATTCATGCTCAGCTGCCAAACACCATCAGTCTCAGTTTGATTTGAATTCCTAAAGATAAGCATCTTAAATACAATAAACTAGTGGCTGGTAGGCACTGTTTCTGCAAATGCCACTATATTGAAGTGCTGCCATAATGCATTTTGAATCAAAGTGATCATTACCCCCCAAAAATACTCAATTTACTATATTTTACTATTACAGAAACACTGTCAAACCAGGAATATTCACTAAAATAATCCTGATGCACAAACTCACTAATTATAATTCTACGCTGATTCTGAGTCAGACAAATGCATGTAGGTCAGCACGTGGGTCTGCTGGCCTAATGGGAGAAAAAAAAACACCGTTCATCTCTTGAAAAAGTTTCAAATGACAGTGTGCCAGTGCACCATCTGTACAGCTGCTGATTGCAGCAAAACAGAAGGTTAATGTGGAACTGTGCCACATCTTTCCTTCCAGGTCCACAAATAGACTGGCTGATGTTCAGTCACAGGGAGTCTTTCGCTCACAGTCCCATCTGACATTATTGTCATTATTGTCCCAGCAGATGATGCGCTTGTGTGAAAACAGGCTTTTATCTTGAGACTGTTTAAAAGGATTTTTATCACTTTCAAAGTATATATAACAGTGATCATAAATTGTCCATGAGAAAACATCTTGATTTAAAGGTCCCTGATTGTATCAGATGAGCATTATTTGCCTGCTGGAGCACCATCTGACTGGGAGCTCTCACAGTAATTACACTGGATTAGCCTTTGTCTACACGCTAAATCCCCACCACATGTGACGTGCCCAAAATGACAATTATTTAGTTGTTTAATATTCTGTAAAAATGCACAAAATGGAAATTCACTCATTGACTGGTGTTGTACAGCAGTCTCCATCTGAATGCTACAGAATTGATGGTAAATGTTTAGAAAATATTTGCTTTGAATGATTTCTAAACCTCTGTATTTTAACACCAATTGGACAGCTCTGCTGAGGAAGATCATGTGATTTGACTGAAAGCTCCACAACAACTACTCAGTGGATCTTGTTGTACTTGTTTTTGGTGAGTGCGAAAAGATCAATTTATACCGGCTATAGTCAATATAATATATAATAATGAAACTTAAAGTAAGATGACTCACTGACTCATCTTTCCATCATTGTCTTCCTGCAACAACTCCACCCTCTCATGAGATTTCAGAGTGAGACTTCTCCTTGAGCGAGACTTCTGTTTCTGCTAAAACAAAAAGGTCTTACTCTTTGACAAAAAGGTCTTTCTCTGTATGGATCCTTTCCATGATGTTGTCAGACACTTAGAATAACAACCTGAGCCTGTCACTGGCAAAAACAAGCACTTTCAGTTGATGTTGACCAGCGCAATTGCCCACAAGGAGTGCGTTGCAGCTGTTGCAGCCCGTTTCCAGGCTGAGGCGCTCTACTGGATCAATTCTAAAACTTTTTGTACGTGTTAGTCATTTAAACCCCTAAATATGTAAAAAAAAATAGGACCCAGGCTTAAAAATACCTGAATTACCTTTTAACACAAATTATGGGTTTGGCTTGCATGTTGTATGGGCTTACATCTCACAGTATGAGTCCTGCATTACATTTTTTAAAATTGCCATAAAAGACCTATATTTTGCTAATTATAATCAAAAATTTAAATCCTAATTTTAAGTGTAAATCTTTGCATTTTGACATCCAATGTGGAGCCATTATTCCTTTGAAAAAGCTATTTCCTGCAATAATAAAATCTGGTTTAGGAGTTAATACCCTGGACTTGGAGACGGTGACTGGCAGGTATCAACAATGAGAGTCTGATGATATGGAAATGTGCCTAGAAGAGGGGGAATAAACATGGATATTAACCAAGTGGTAAAGAGAATTGCTGCAGTATTTTTGTGTCTCAGATGGTATGGGAATGTGGCAGCAGCAGGGAAAGGAGTAAAAGAGCATAACAGACATTTTCATTTGGACTTGATCAACAGCGCAACATCATGACAACAATATACAGCCTAAACCGTTTGTAATCTAAGACAAGAACAAGAAGTCACATAACTCGGAAAATACAAACTTTTTTTCATAAGCGATCCTAGTGCAGTAGTCTATGTTTCATCCAGCTGGGATCTTCGGGAAGGCACTTTTTTGAAATGCATAACTCCTTTCCAAAGTTTTATAGAGACATAACAGCACAAACAATGAGAAAGCAGACCTAGAATGACCTTATAGAGAGAAAATGTTTCCCAGAGTAGTCTAGACAGCGTGATATCTATGAGAGCTTTATAGTCAGTCACTAACAGCATTTTATAGCACTCTGTCAATACAATACCACTGATAATAAGCTTTAAGTCATGCATACTTAATATAGGTCCTTGATATTTCTTAGAAAATGCACAGTGAACTCCTGCAGCAGATCTTTAATATTTTCATCTGAATTACTCCTCCCTGTACTGCCTTCTTCTAACCAGCAGGATGCTCTTCTCTCCATGCCACCTTCATCTTCTTTCAGACGTTGCTGGTTATCACTTTTGGCTTTCTCAAAAAGAAAAAAGATCCATTGACCTAAAATTGTATTAGTTTTTAATAAATGTGTTTCCATGTCTTGATGTTGCTACAGTACGAACTACTGTATAGATGGAAGACCTCTGACCACCTCTCAGTAAGAGCTTAAAACAACATGCAGTATCATCCAGTTTATGAAGTCGTAGTAAATCAGAGGAAACTACACTTTTTTGTTTGGTTTTGCAGATATTATACCACTCAAGACAATCTTGCCAGTAGATCCATTGAAACACATGTGCAGCCATGCTAGGCAAACCTGCTTTGAGCTAAATGCAACAAGTCCTCCAAATTAGATGACAAAATATGTTATTTGTCCACGCCCTCTCACCTGACTTCCTCCTTTGCTCCTGTCATAATTGCTACTGCCACTAGAGGGCTTTGTCACTTGAACGTACATGTGTGGTTTCGGGGTACTGGCTGAACCGACTGCTGCTGTCGTTCTTCTTGCGAGGACGCTAAATGGAAATTTTAGCATGCTCACAAGCCAATGTTTAGCTGGTACAATGTTTACCATGTTCGACATCTTAGTCTAATTAGTACTAAACACAAAGTACAGCTGATGGGAGTGTAATTAGTTTTGCAGGTATTTGGTCATAAACCAAATTAAAAGTACGACCTGAAAATGGTGCGGTGGGAAAAGTCAGGGGATCACCAAGATACTACAGTTAATCCTGAGGGGAACATGAATGTGTGTACCAAACTCTTTGGCAACCCATTTAATAGTCAAGGCTTTTTACTGTCAACCTCATGGTGGCGCTAGAGGAAAAGTCATCACCAAATCACCAAATTCAATAGGTTCAAACCAACCAGCAGAGCGACTTTGCCATACAGCCTGAACCCCCCCCCCCCCCACTAAAATGCAATTTCTCCAGAAGAATAACTGAGGGATCTTTGAAAATGGATCCAGCCCCAAGCTCTCTATCAATTCGCTGCAGGGGTTCCTTTCAAGGCAGAGAGTACATCAGCAAGATTGCTTTTCTCCTTTTTCTGATTGTGTTTCATCAGAGCAGACGCTCTCCTTACCTGCAGGGATTTATTCAAACCCACAAGAAGGAGAGTTTTCTCCTGAGCTTTACCAGACGATCGGACGATCTCGATGTTGCAATGACACTACCCATTAGGGGCTGAGAAAGAAAAAAAGAATAAAGATTCCCAAGAGGAATTTAGTGTAATGTATAAATAAAAGGTTATGGTCTTCTACATTATGAATGTCAACAACAACAAAAGGCTTTGATACCATTTGTGAAACACCTCTTAGGTTATCCAAAACGTGGAGGGTGGCTGTGCATAGACATTGTTTCCATGTCTTTCAAGTGAATTTAACTGAACAGTGACCTCTATATTTTTAAGCAACACTATCCGACTCTTGAAAGAGGAATTAGCACATTGTTCTTCCAAATGGAAAGCTGAATTCTTAAGCAAAATAAACATTCCCTTGTTAAATTGAACACACTTAGAGGTTTTGCTGCTACAGCCTTACTTGGTCTGGTATGATCAGTAGCGTATGGTGGCTAATGTTAGCTAATCTTAGCAAACTTTAGATAGATACAGTTTTTTAATTGACATTTCACTGACTTCACGACTCTCCGCTACTCGTGCTACTGTTGTGTTTTAGATTTAGCATTTACCATTATCCTGTAATTTTTGGCAAAAGGTACATAGTCTCGATTTCAGGTAAATAAGTGTTTGATTAAAGCAGGTAATATATTTTGATATTGTCAGATTAGCGCTACTACTGCAACTGGTTCAAACTAGCACTACTGCTACTAATTTCTTCATTAATCCAGTATTCAAATGCAATTCCAATACTGATTGGTGTGTCACGTTACCTACATGCAATAGGTCATATCCAATTATGAAGTAGTAGTCTTTATAAAAACCACCTCAGGTATTGATTGAGCATTAGTGCTGCAGTGGCCTTTGCAACCCATCTCTTCTCAAATGTTGTAAACTGAACTGAGCAGTTCTGTTGTAACAAAACGATCATGTCTCTCTGGGTGCTCGGGCCAGTCGCTGGGCCTTCTGAGGGATTAAAGAAAAACAGTTTTCATTTTCCAAACACTCTGGTCAAGAGGGGCTCAACACTGCACTGCTACATGAAGCAATTGAAAAATGTCCAAATACATTTTCAGCTCCATAATGTGTGTTGGGACTGCTGTGGAGACAGGAGAGATTCATTACAGGAGCTGCACCCCCTCATTAACACTAACTGCACCGCTGTGGATCTCGGCTGCTGAAACACAATGTTGTATATAGTGTTGCGCATTCAAAGGTGATGACTGGTGTTATGCACTGTGCTGCAGGATAAATGGCTTATTTGAAGACTTCCTCCGAGTTAATTCTGCCCCTCTGGTCCTTGCATAGCTATAACGAGAAGCGTCTCATCTCTTAACCCCAGAGAAATGCTGACACAAGCAGCTCTCGAGCATCCCTGGGATTGTTTTAGCTCTAAAATGAGTGTTCTTTAAAACCTGGCAACAAATCAGTAAAAGCTAAAACGTACTTGCTCTAAACTTTATTGACATTGATAGTGTCATTTTAAAAACAGCTTCCTGGTGTGCCGTGCAAAGTACAACCTGTTTTCGCAAAATTTTAACATTTAACTGTTCTTGTCAAACATTAAATGTAGAAACAGTTGTTTTTTTAAGAATGCAGCACTGAAAAGGAAACAAAAGTATTTATATTCTGTTTGCTGGAGCTCTCGGGGTGCACAATGTTGGTTTTAAAGTGCACAAGAGGAAATCCTAATGGAAAGTGTCTGTAGAGTTTATAGCAGTAATAAATAATAGATGAACTGTATTTCTGGCTTTGTTCTGATGGAAAGATGGCAGCAATTACACATGTCTTTGCAGTGGAGGGCAGCAGAAGAGGCAAACCCATGCTAATATTAGCTCAAGAAGGATGTTGAGTTTCCCTGAATAGAAAAGACTCCAAATACAACTGTCCACTTTTAATAAAATCTCCACAGAGACCAGATGTGGACGCACAAAGAGAAAGAACCAGGTCAATGGCTTTTTCAAGCTCATCAGTACAAAATCTTTCCTCTATATCCATCTCATTAAACACTGATGGAGTCCCTGCAATAAACAAATAACCATCACAGCCACAACCATTATAGCACACAGTAAACTCCCCAGTGATGAGCTGTATTGATCTACTTTTGAATGATAAGCCCAGTTTATCGTTAGATCCCTCAGTTAACACTCAATACAGGTGAAGGTGCAGTGAGGGATGGAGAGAGCGTCCTTTACTGAAATCAAAAATCGAGCCTTGTTGAACAGCTGGTTAGAGCTCTGCTGCTAACGATGGGAGAGATGATGGAAAGACGAAGGCCATTAACCTCTGACAGTCTTGATGTTCTTGACGGGAATTAAGTATTGAAGCAATATAGTGTACAACTCCTGTCGGCTATTGACGAAAATGGAATAACAGAAGAGCTCTCCGGTGATAAAATTCAGAGAGGAGAGACTAACAAAGCATCTGATTCCTCTTTCTCTTCATTCTTTCCTCCTCTTTCTTGAATTGCATCAGTCACCACTTTAAATTAGATAATCCCAAAATGATTGTTGACATGATTCCACCTCCAGGTTGTGAGGTTCAGTGTTGTCACAGTATCAGTTTAACTTTGCCTCAAGCGTTGCATCTTATGAGAATTTTGACAGTCTGTGCTTGAAATGTATTCATAATAAAGGGCTGATTAAATGATTATTGTTTTCTGTTTCTTTTCTTCATCCAGCTCTAAGAATAAATAAGGCATCTATAAATAAGCAGGCGAAGCTAGTATTTAAGGCTGAACACAGGTCTGCCTCCCACTGGGAATCCAGGCTGAGGGGAGCCCTTTTTCTTAATCACGTCTGCCTCGGTCTCATCGAGTTCTCATCAAGAACAGGCCCAAGGCACAGAGTGAGACCTGAGATTGAAGATGTTTGAAGTTTTACATTTCAAGTCATGCACCTTGACCTCAATTAAGTCCTCTGAGTACATAGTGAAAAAAATGTTACAGTCAGACAGATTTTGCAGCGATGGGAAAAGATTGGTGCGCATTGCTCGAAGGCTTTTAGCTGGCAGACAGGACAGAGATCAGCTGGTCGAGGGCATGAGAAAATAACAGCTGCAGGTGGTTTGGTGTTCTAACAAACTAACAATAACTTTAAAGGTGTGATGATTCTCAAAGGTGAGATGCTGTGAAATGAAAAGTTGTATTTGCCAATGACATATTTTCCCTTTAAAATAATTTTTGTTTTTGTTTTACCTTTTTTTTTTTTTATTTACTTTCTTGCTGACAGATGAGAAGATGGAGCCAGGAGGCACTTAGCTTAGCTTGGGATATAGGCTGAAAACAGGGGGAACCAGGCTAGCTGTCCTGGTTCTGTCTAATGTTAAAAAATACAACTGCCAAGACCTCTAAAGCTCATTAATTAACACTTCATATCTTGTTTGGTTAATCCGTACCCAAATTGAAATGTAAAAAGAACAATTTGTGGATTTTATGGGGACTTATGCGCTGTAGGCTACCTATTATTTAACTATTTCTCCCAAACTGCTGTTCGTTAATGAATAGTTACAGCACTAAAAGCACATTTAGTCATTTTTACATGGATGAAACAAATGAAATACAATATATTCAGAGAGTTTTAGAGGTGTCGGTAGGTGTATTTGCAGAGAGCCAGGCTAGCTGTTCCCCTCTTCTTCCAGTCTTTATGCTAAGCTAAGCTAATCGCCTCCTGGATCCAGCATCATACAGATATGAGAGTAGTATCAATCTTCTCATATAACTCTCAGCAAGACAGCAGGTGTATTTCCCAAAATATCAAACTACAGGCATTCCTTTAAATGGCATCTTAAACAGGAAAATGCAGTTCAAGCAAATGATGACACCATACAGTATCAATCAAGGTGACTGGGTATTGGGTAATAACATTCTGCAAAAAATACGCCTTCAAATTAATAGTATTCCTTGTTGAATCTACTAATCTTCAAGTCTGTAGACCTAAAGGAGGTAACTATACCATCTAGGTGATCCATTCTGTGCAAGCGGTAATGCAGTAAATATTGCACCTTTGGAACCACTGTGCAGTCGTTTGGCTTGAGCACACAGATTCTGCTGCACAGGCTGTTCTGAGTTATTTAATGGTCATTTCTGCCAGTAGTGGGACACTTAAAGAGCACTTTTGTTGTTTTGGAGAGAGCTGGAACAAAACACTGCAAGCGAACTCTAACTGTGTGTTATATGCCATAACATTTTTTTATGGTGTTTCAAGTAATAAGAGGATAGTAGAGTAGAAATCAAAAAGGCATTTTTTTAATTTATTAAAGGTATAATGTATACTATCACACAAAAGCACCACATCAGTTCTGTATTGGTAAATAAACATAACGACACTTCTATATAGGTCACGAGGGCTCACTGAATGATTTCATGAGTATGACAATAATGTGAATCATATGGCCTTCATCACCAGATCTCAACCCAGTTGACCTCTTCAATGCCTGTCAACATTTCCAGTCTAACATGACACATATGCAGTTTACAAATGTTATTTCGTAACCCTGTTTGGAGTATAATGTTACAAAGGAAGAGGATTTGAGGATGAGGACTAACCGACGGGTTTGGCAAACACTATCTTGGATGAACAATTTCGGATGGATTTGCTGGAGTGTAAACTTCCTTAAATCCAATAACGTGCACCACAGAGCCACTAACGTTAGACGAAACTGATATAGTAGCATCCAGGTCAGACCCAAGCAGTGAACGGAGCTCTTACGTACTGACCTGGAAGGTGCTAGCTCCCATTATGCTCATTGTTTTTGGAAGTAACGCTAGCACCATTTTGCTCTTGTGTTTTTGTTTTTGGAAAGGCTAAAAAAGGACACCACCAATCAATATACGGCTCCATGTACTCCACTTCAGCATGTGGAAAAGTCCAAAGCTTGACAGGCCTGTTGTGCCTATGGGTAGGGGTTTAGTGAACAGACATGTATAGAAACCCAAACCCATTCTTTTAGTGAGACAGAGTCCTCTGAGGGAATATCTTTTGGAGGGATGGTTTTATTCCCTCCAGTAAGTTCAGAGACTTAATTAATGCCAAGGAGCACTTAATCTGTTGTCAAGGTTTATACATCTTACAAAGATACCTTTGTGTTGTTTCTTTCCATTAATTTGTCACCAATCTACATCAAAAGACAACTGTCCATTCAGTTTATTGTCTGATGTTGTCAGCCTAAAGCTACAGACGTAACTGAAGAGAAATCCATAAAATGCCCACAAGGACGCCTGAAGGTGTATCTTTTAGCACATTGACACCATTTTGAATGCTGGTTGGAAATACATTCGTAAGCGGCCAATCACAACAGGTGCACATACAGTATAACAGAGCAGGAGTGGATGATTTAATGGCTGCTTCTGCTGTGTGAAATATGGATTTTGTTAGTTTGACTGACAGAGCGTAGAGTTAGTTGTTCAGAACAAGCGGGGAGCGGACGATTATGAAATGACGTTCCACCACGCCGGGCCGAGGGCTTACAGTAGATGGAAAGAGGACACAAACTAGCCTCGAGCGTCCCAAGGAGCTGTCACATTGATGCAGTACGCTCATACAAAATGTTCAGAGCACATAATTCCCTGGTCTCTCCAGTTTCCTGGCGCTGAAGTCAGAAAAAAAAAGTAAAAGGTTCCTTTTAAGAGCAAGCGATCACCAGACAGGTTTTTCTTTTAATGTGGAAACTTGCACCAGAAGCATCAGATACAGCCCTTTTGATCTTGTGGGCTGTGTGACTGTGCTGCTCTGTGTGCTGTGTGCTGTGTGTGTGTGTGTGTGTGTGTGTGTGTGTGTGTGCGTGCGTGCGTGTGTGTGTGTGTGTGTGTATGTGTGCATGAGTCTGTGCATCTCTGAAGGATGATAAGCCAGGGATTTAGGCCATGGTTTTCTAGGTTATACCTAAAAGCCACCTGTCTGTCTAAAACACAGTCAGATGATTTAAAATATTAGTACAGAAATAAGTGCTCATGTGACTGGAGAGGAAATCTCTTTCTCCCTCTCTCTACGTATCAACCCAAAAAGCAAAATAACCCAGCAACCCAAATAATAAGCCGGAGCTTTCTGCTGACTGTTGCCGACTGTCCGTCAGATTTTCGGTGCGTAATTCTTTAAGTTATTCGCAGTTCCAGTATTAACACCCACCAGGTCCTTTTTCGAAGAACGAGCAAAGACAAACTGCAACTCTCAGAGCAGCTAAGAATCCTGCCATTAAAATCCTCCTAGCCTGTAAAGAGACAGAGCTAAATGAGCCCATCAGGAACTCTGGCAGCATGTGGAGGGATTTTTCATTAAGGGACTGCTGCCAGACTCTTTCTTGGAACACAATACAAATTTAGACTCAATCACAATGAACTCTATCTTCTCATCTTATGTGAAAACCAAAAATGTGTGTTGTGTTTTACTTTTTCGCATACCACTAATGATAACTGCACTCAAAGTGTTTTAGATATTCTTTTCCATTTGCCTTTTGCCTTTCAAGCCTTGAGTTTGGTATTGATTCTGTATTTAAGTCAAGGATCTCAGTGGAAATGTATGATCGACACAAAACAATTTGATAAAAGCACAGCTAAACTTGAGCTGCCTCATTATCCCATAACTTCTGGGGAAATCGCATTAGTAGTCAAAGCATTACACAACAGAGGGAACTGAAAAGGGAGTTATTCAGTTTATGTTTTTGTTTTTCGTCATTTTTTAAAGTGGGGGTCATCTCACTGACACTGCATCCTACAATAAAGTTTAAGTAGCAAAGAATGAGTTGTATTATCTAAAAACTAGACAAAAACAAAAATAGTCTGAGGTTTTTGCTGTTGTCCACAGTATAAGTGAGGACTCGTGAGTCAGTGAGTGAACCTGAACATTTCTTTGGTTTATTGCTCCTCTGATTTATTACAGTCTCTTTGTGTGAGATGCTAATTTTACACCACGTTATTTATGTGTTTATGCTGGCACAATACATTATGTGTTGGCACAATACACCAGAACAAAGACCAACAGCAGACACAATGCCTTCTGTTGCTTTACACAGGATTTATGTGCACACACACACACACATTCTCACATAATGATCCAACATAATCCACAATCAAACAGTGAATCCACAGGAACCATTCTCTATGTGCAAATGAATTACTGGTGAAAGAACGGCACAAACAAACCTTTTTGTGTTCTTATTAACAATGGGCTGATAAGCTGACAACAAAGTCCTTTTGGAGTGTGTTGCACCAAACATTTTGACATGTTTTTTTTTCATGACAGTTTTTCAGGTACAGTACAAACGCTGTCATTCCACTGGTATGAAGAGATGGACTGAAGCCTGGTTTTAAATTATTCCTTTAAATCCGTCTTTGTTGTTCGTCATCCTGTGCCTAGGTGCCCAAGAGCTGTTTTGACCCTGCATAATAAACATGAGATTGACCTCTATAGTGAAGACAAAACACTAGAGACACCCAGATTTACAATGCAAATGTCTGCCCCAGGATCCAGTGGCACGACTGTGAAGGACACCCACAATCAGCGTAAACAGATTAAAATTGTATTCACACTCCCATTTGTTTTGCCTTTGGTTGGCTTTCCACAGCACCTTTGCCGATTGCTGCCGTCTGCCTCGGCGGACTGTAAGAGCCACATGTCAGTTAAATTCAACTGCAATGATAAAATTCCAATTGGTTTGCATAATTAATGGGAACTCCAGCGTATTGAGCTTCACCATTGAAATCCATGGATATAATAAACCTTTCAGTGCGCAGAAATAAATCAGCTCTCCCCACCATTCAATTGTTTGCAAATTCTCCAGGATAGGAGGAATATTAATGTTCTATTACAGGCCAAGAAGCAGCGCATGAATGTCAAGGTGAGCACATGGGCACTTCACATTCACATTTAGATTCAGGGGATTTTGAACTAGATTAAAGAGAGGCATGCATGATTTGCAGCTCACCCTCAACCCTGCATGCCGTGCAGCAGGAAGGAGCTCTCAGAGCAAAAAGTGTCTCTGAGTTGGCTGTAATTGAAGTTCAGCTCTCCAAATCTAAAAGACAACTACTGCAGCGAGGCATCCCAAAGCTGCTGCAACAGTCAATCAAATTTTTGTGCAGTTCTCCTCTCCATCAATCATTGGGTTGTGACCCAATGATTTTTCTGCACTAATCAGTTGAGGTGAGTATTTATTTTTGCAGTAGTACCTTCGTTCATACAGTCGTACCCGAGCAGAAATATCTTCCTCATTAATGCTTGGCAAATAGAAATTGAGCACCATAGGATGACTGATTATTTTTGGGAAAACATTTCTAAACACCTTGCACTTCTGTCAATGTGTTTCTGCATAAAACAAAGGGAGGGAGTTATAATTAGTAGGAACTGTGTGGCTATATTCGGCTTTTTAAAGAGCAGCAATTATGCACCGCTAATGTGTGCCCACATAGCAGGACAGAGACTTCACCTCTTACAGTCTGATCTAGCAGAACAGCTTGAGTCAGCAGGGTGCGAGTCCAGGGCCGGCCCTAAACTTTCTGGGGCCCAAGTGGACGAATGATTTTTATTTTTAAAAAGAATAAACTTCACTCAGTGTGCAGGGTGCGGCAGCATAAAGCAATGAAGAAGGAGAAGACAGACTGTCCCCCAAGAAAAAGCGAATCAGATGTTTCAGCAAAACACTGAAGACTGCTGTTTGTACCCAACCAAGAGTCATTGTTTTTTTAAAGCATGACCACGATCGGGCCCTTACCTTAACCAAGTGTTTATTATTGTAATCATGAATTCAGTGATTCTGAAAGAAAACATTGTCAGCAGTAAGAATGTAAAGGCCTTTGACTCTTAGTTTTTACCAGTTTTCTCAGAACAATACATCACAACTGTTCGTAATGTAACTATAAACTGATTTTCATCCAGACTGTAGCTACCTATGCATAAAAGATAGGTTGAATTCCAAAAAGTCACTCTTCACTCTAGTTACAGGGTCTTCTTGTGGAAAGGACAGCTCAGAATATGAAGAGAAAAATGTAGACAAAATGCATTTGAGTCCCTGAAAGTCATAATTTTAAAAATATATGGATTTTTATTAAATACAAACTATCAATAAATAAAAGTAACAAACCATCACACTGGGTGTTTAAGTCAACAGTTTTAATATAGACTTTTAACTACAATCAAAAGCACTGAAAAGAAGAAAATGAACAACAGAGGAAAACGATATCTGTTCACAAGGGCAAATATAAGAACAGGATAATATTACTTAAACAAATAGGACAGAATGTACGAGACAGAACATTTGTACCTTGCTCATTTGGGAGCCTCTCAGTTTGCCTCTCCTTTAGAACAGCTACTGTATGAATGATGTTACATTTCCACCCCTGATGTGACGCTGTGTTTGTTTGGTGAACCTGACCCCTCTGAGTCTGATGTCCCGGTGACGTCCTCTGACTCTCTGACTGATGTGGCACTTCACTGACCCTCCAGACACTTCATTTCATGAAAGGCTCTTATCTCTGTCAATACAACGCCCTCAAATGAAGAGCTACAGTGCATCCGGAAAGTATTCACGGCGCTTCACTTTTTCCACATTTTGTTATGTTACACCCTTATTCCAAAATGGATTAAATTAATTTTTTTCCTCAAAATTCTACACACAACACCCCATAATGACAATGTGAAAAAAGTTTTTTTGAAATTTTTGCAAATTTATTAAAAATAAAAAACTAAGAAATCACATGTACATAAGTATTCACAGCCTTTGCCATGAAGCTCAAAATTGAGCTCAGGTGCATCCTGTTTCCACTGATCATCCTTGAGATGTTTCTGCAGCTTAATTGGAGTCCACCTGTGGTAAATTCAGTTGATTGGACATGATTTGGAAAGGCACACACCTGTCTATATAAGGTCCCACAGTTGACAGTGCATGTCAGAGCACAAACCAAGCATGAAGTCAAAGGAATTGTCTGTAGACCTCCGAGACAGGATTGTCTCGAGGCACAAATCTGGGGAAGGTTACAGAAAAATTTCTGCTGCTTTGAAGGTCCCAATGAGCACAGTGGCCTCCATCATTCGTAAGTGGAAGAAGTTCGGAACCACCAGGACTCTTCCTAGAGCTGGCCGGCCATCTAAACTGAGTAATCGGGGGAGAAGGGCCTTAGTCAGGGAGGTGACCAAGAACCCGATGGTCACTCTGTCAGAGCTCCAGAGTTCCTCTGTGGAGAGAGGAGAACCTTCCAGAAGGACAACCATCTCTGCAGCAATCCACCAATCAGGCCTGTATGGTAGAGTGGCCAGACGGAAGCCACTCCTTAGTAAAAGGCACATAGCAGCCCGCCTGGAGTTTGCCAAAAGGCACCTGAAGGACTCTCAGACCATGAGAAACAAAATTCTCTGGTCTGATGAGACAAAGATTGAACTCTTTGGTGTGAATGCCAGGCGTCACGTTTGGAGGAAACCAGGCACCGCTCATCACCAGGCCAATACCATCCCTACAGTGAAGCATGGTGGTGGCAGCATCATGCTGTGGGGATGTTTTTCAGCGGCAGGAACTGGGAGACTAGTCAGGATAGAGGGAAAGATGAATGCAGCAAAGTACAGAGACATCCTGGATGAAAACCTGCTCCAGAGCGCTCTTGACCTCAGACTGGGGCGACGGTTTATCTTTCAGCAGGACAACGACCCTAAGCACACAGCCAAGATATCAAAGGAGTGGCTTCAGGACAACTCTGTGAATGTCCTTGAGTGGCCCAGCCAGAGCCCAGACTTGAATCCGATTGAACATCTCTGGAGAGATCTGAAAATGGCTGTGCACCAACGCTTCCCATCCAACCTGATGGAGCTTGAGAGGTGCTGCAAAGAGGAATGGGTGAAACTGCCCAAAGATAGGTGTGCCAAGCTTGTGGCATCATATTCAAAAAGACTTGAGGCTGTAATTGCTGCCAAAGGTGCATCAACAAAGTATTGAGCAAAGGCTGTGAATACTTATGTACATGTGATTTCTCAGGTTTTTTATTTTTAATAAATTTGCAAAAATCTCAAATAAACTTTTTTCACGTTGTCATTATGGGGTGTTGTGTGTAGAATTTTGAGGAAAAAAATGAATTTAATCCATTTTGGTATAAGGCTGCAACATAACAAAATGTGGAAAAAGTGAAGCGCTGTGAATACTTTCCGGATGCACTGTACATAAAGAGGTTTTGAAGAGGCTGTGTGTCATCCACACTAAGAATGAGGTGGCTGGACTAACACACACACACACACACACACACACACACACTGATTGATCGACTGGTTTTCAGCAAGCTTTGTCTTGTTTCTCACTTTTGTATCTTTCTTTCTTAAATCATTCAAGTCAGATTCTGCCCACAGTCGCAGAACAAGAATCACTGTGATGATGTCCAGATCTGCTTTTGAGTCATGACATCAATTCCTGGCCATTCTTTTAAACTGTGAGAATTGATCTGTCCATTGAGACAAAGGGTGCGCTCCTTATCTCTTCTTTTTTGTCTCGTCCAGCTGACCCTGTCACATAACCTCACTGTTCACTCATCACTCACGGGCCAGTATGTGGGTCGGGGTTACTTACTTGAGCTGTTCAGTTGCCTTGGACGCCACCTGATCTTTACAGTGGACATTGGGAAATAATATGCTTCTGCGAGTGTAATTTGAGTGGAGCGTCCCCTGCAGCTTGTTACTAGTAACCCTGTAAGACTGCAGGATGCCGAGATGAAATGACAACCGCAGACAGAGTACTCAGGATCTTCCTCCTCTCCTTTAACCTGTGGCCTACTTTCAGTGAGACAGAAAATGGTTGGATTGTTTACACAAGTTCGACATGAGAGAGAAACTCCCAAGCCAGTAAACAGGATGTTGAATGTAGTTACATCACAAATGTCGATATAAAACAAAGAACATATACGCTAAATTTTGGGACTCCTGTTGTCGTTCCATGATGATTGAGAGCTGGCTCGGGCTGAACATTTGAATACATCACAGTTATACTCTGTGGTGCACATGAACTAATGCCAGAAATAGTATTATTATGCTCAAAGCTACATGTTTTGTCTTTTTTAATCAGGTTTTCATTAAATATGTACATATTTTAAGCAAACTTCTGTTAAAAAAATCATCAAAGGAGGAGAGCAGAATGGCTGGATCATAAACAGTATTTGCAAGGCGCTGATAAGAGCAATATTCCTTGTTGTCTATGTTTCTGAATCATCACATTCTACAAAACACTCTTGTTCAAGACGGGTATTCATCAAAATACCTGCCTCACAAAAGCAGCAGCAAACAACAGACATGACAGAGTACACTGGAGGAAAAGCAGCGTCAGCACTAAAGAAAGCAGTAAAGCTATAACGTTTTAGCTGCACTCTAAGAAATGTGTAGGAGACGTGAATAGCCCTCAACAATGCTGGTCCAAACCGTGGCCCTGGTGAAAAAGCAGACAGCCGTGATGGCCTCTGAGAGACTGTACACATAAACCATGTGGAGCTGAACAGTAGAGTGAAGGTGCATATCACCTCCGTCGACCAGTCAGGTAGAGCGGCGGCTGTAAACAGCTGAGGTTTCAGTATGGTGTCTGTTGCTCTTCTCGCTGACTGACAGGAAGGAAGCTTTGAGCAGTTTAAGGATTAGTAGTGGTGATGCTTTAAAGGTCAAACAACCCATAAGTGATCATGATGGCCATCGCCACTCAGTCTATTGAATATCTGTGGAAGAGCATTTTTGTTTTTTTGATCTGAGTGATGAGTGATCAATGGTATTAACTTGAGTACTAATGAGTACTAATTGTATATTTAAAGGCAATGTGCACTCTTGTCTTTACTAATTATGGATGTTCTAAATCTGTTAACACTTTATAATACAGCCCACAATTCAGTAAGCACAGCAGAACAAGTGAGTACCAATTGGGAATTTTAGAGGAAAGGAGAAATCAATTATACTGTTAGTATTTTTGTAAGTTATGGGTACCTACAGGGTACAGTAGGGCCTACTGGTAAACAGAGCCAAACAGTTAACAACAATTACTTCCTGTGGTATGAGCCTTAAACCTGCATTCTTTCTAATGGCCAGCAGGGGGCAACTCCACTGGTTGCAAGAAGAACTCTGATTGTATAGAGGTCTATTAGAAAATAACTTCACTTGAGTCATTACCTCAGTAAACATTTTCCTAATGGTTTATGGTCTCAATTGCTAGTTTCAAGTCTTCTTCAATCCAGCATTGGTGTTCATTTTGCAGCTACTTCGCACAGCATAGCCAGGAGCCAGGTGCAGTCAGGTTGCAGGTATAGGTAGGCGTGCATAGTGTCCTCTGGTTCTCAGATCCCCATCTCCACCCTATCCCCCAAATATGGTCACCTATGGTTCCAAAAAAACAAGATGGCAACAGTCAAAAAAGAGGCTTCAAAAGGGTAGTCCACAAACTAATGGGTGACGTCACGATGGCTACGTCCACCTTTTATGCAGTCAATGCTCCTGATACCCTGATCCCAGTCTCATACACATACATATTTTATTTACACCTGGTTCCTTGGGAGAACATTAGTCACTGTTGCACGGGGGGTCAGTCTTCATCTAATTACAGGCTGCAGGAAACAGGATCTGTTAAGTGTTTACACATACAGTACATGCACACATGGACTTGTGCACACATCCTCACGCTTGAATTGAAACTCACACACAGACACAAGAGGATGGTGTCATGTTAGGTCACTGTGCAGCCTAGTGTGTCTATTGGGAATTGCTCTAGAGGAAAGGAGTTTCCCTAATTACAGTTGACGTAGCAGGCGATACACGGGCCATTCTCTTAATGATTTAACTGGCGCACAATGATCTCCATACAAACTTAAAAAAAAGGAGCTTACCCATCAACCAGTTGGGCTGATTGAGTTAGAATTCAATAAATGCATATTGGGACACAGATATTGATCTTGACTGTTAGAAAGGGCTTAGCTTTGTTTGTGGACCTTTGTTCGAGCGTTATATTAGATTGTGGGTGGAAATAATCACTGAATATTAAAAACGGGGAGGGGCCAAGACATAACAAAAGCTGAACGCATAAGGTCAAAGACAAAACAATCCAAAGGGATTGTAAGAATCAAAAGTGCAAAGATTATCAAAGCATCCAATGTCAAAGAAACAGAGACATGAAGAAACAAACGGATCAATTTTAAAACTAGAATGAAACTAGACTGCTTGGAGGACAGACAGACATAAAAGAGCCCAAAAGGGATTCAAACTGAAAATAGATCCTTGGAAAGCAAGAATAGCTCAAACTGTCAGAAGGGCGGCAGGTCTGTGAACATGATATTGAAGTGTTCCCGCTGGTGATAAAGATATTTCAAGTATAACAAGTTGCTAAAACCACTTGGGCAAAATAGTCTCTTCTGTTTCTCGGATCAGAAGATCTTGATCAATAACATAAACATGCAGGGTCACCTTGAAACCTCAGCTTTAGTTAAAGACGGGTTTCAGAGATTAATGCTTGTACCTGGAAGATATGCCCAAATATTACATGACAATATGCTGATTCACTGGACGGCAGGTGGAGATGATGAGCAGGAAATCGTAAAGCCTTGATTCAATAGGCCAGAAAAAACAGTGATGTTAACTCAAGCACTTGTATGCACGCGAATAGGCATATTTCCCAAAATCTGCTCAATGTGAAGCTTGAAGCCAGGAGGTGATTAGCTTAGCTTAACATGAAGACTATAAACAGGGGGAAACAGCTAGCCTGGCTCTGTCCAAATGTAAAAACAAAATCTGCCAACCAGCACCTTTAAAGCTCACTAATTAACAGGTTATATCTCCTTTGTTTAATCTGTACAAAAACTGCTAAAAATATTTCTTGGCTGTGAGCAGTGACTTCTTTAAGTCTATGCGGGTTGCCTGGCAATGTCAGCGTGACTCCAGGAAGTCACTGCACCCGGCTGTTGTTTGCCAAGAAATGTCTAGCACATAACCCCCTTAAAATGACAACTTGTCCTTTTTACACTTCAGGTTAAACAACGGATATATAAAGTGTCACACCCTGCAGCCATTTAGCTGTTTCAACCCTGTTTCCAGTCTTTAAGCTAATAGGCTAAGCTAACTGTCTCCTGGCTTCAGCTTCGTATTTAGCGTACAGTCACGTACGCAAGTGGTATTGGTCTTCTTGTCTAACTTACGACAAAAAACATGAATATGGGAACAGTGTTTCCCAAAATGCTGAAATATTTCTTTATTGTAGATGTACATAGTGACATTGAAACACTGTGACACTGTGAAAAATTACATAATTTGTGACTCAATGTTTGATACAACATAAATGGTTAAACCATTTAGGTTAAATTAGGCATTTAATTACATTTTATAATTTATCATTTCTCCATTATTTCATCCATCACCTAAGCAGACGTGCATGTTAACCTTGGCATGATTTTTACATTATATCACCATAATCAGTGTAACGTTAAACACAACTGGAGAGCTGATTGAGTTTCACAAATACTGCAGTCTCACGTCAAACCACATCAACAGGCCTTTTTACATCCCCCCCTAAGCAAGACACTAAATCCCTCCACACAGCCCTCTCTGGACGAAGGTGTCGGCTAAATGCATAATGTGCCCTTGAGAAGAGGTAGGAAAAGTTCCCCTTGCACAAGATGGGGCAATTGTTCAATGATGACTCCCACGTGAAGATTGGAAATAGCATTTTGATTGGCCAGATAATTCAATCTCCCTGTCAGAAATTGGCAGTTGATGAGATATCCAGTTTAGACAACTGAAGTAGAGAATGAGGAGTGAAAACAGCTTGACCACATGTCAAGTCAATTTAGTTATAGAGCATAGCAAATGTTGACCAAAATGCTGTGCAGAGAAGCTGAATATACAATTACTACAAAGGAATAATTGTGATACGTCTCAACCCGGACAGAGGTGGACTGCTGGCGGAGCATCTGAGACATTTGGAGGTGCAATAGTGGTCGAGGAGATCAAAAATACAATCTGGTGCCAACTCGTACAATAGCTTTAAAAACAAAAGAATCTGTATCAATTCTGTATTTTTTTGTATTAAGGGAGGCCAGTACAAGAAGAGATGCTGGTCTTTGTTCCAGGTACCAATGAGGATCCGTTTATTTAGTTTATTTATTTATTTGTCAAATTTTAAGACAGAATAAAAGTGACACATCATTTTCTTGCCTGTGTGGACATTTAAGGCCCAAGAATGTTGGTTAAACCTCTGAAGGAATTTTGAGAGACTGAAAATGAAGACCTCTTACTTTTCTTTGGCTAGAGAAAGGTTTTTGCCACCTAGCATGTGACAGCCTCAAGGAAGTGAAGTGAATAGACTTTCCTCATCTTACAAAGGTGCACACATAGTGAGGTATCAGTTTTCACACTCCAGTTTAGTGAGCCACACAGGCCATATGAGGATCTAGTGAATGAGGACAACCAAAATTGAGCGCTTGCTAAGCCTCCTTAGTTACTGTGGCTACAACTGTAAAGCAACAGTAAGAGATTTAACACTCCCTGATCTCCTTGTACTGTGAAAGAGATGCTAAAATACTGCAGATCCTAACACACACCAGTCCAGCAAAGAGTAAACTGGTGTGAATTATTAGTATCGGCATGACAGGTACCTGCAGTTTACTATAATATAATGATATAATAACATATAATATGCCAGAGGCAGACAAACGCAAACTTCTCAATTCTAATCATTTTTCTCCTGTGTTTCTGGTTTTAATAAAGCTAAAATAAGACGCCACACTCCAAACTCATTAAATGACAAGTATCTCTCTTATTAGAAATCCTAACCTTGACAGACTTGCTATACAGATGCCAAGCAATGATTGGATAATCTTTGTCATGGGGAGGGGTTTAGCAAACAGACAATTGCATGCCCCTATTATTTCTGTGCCTATCTGCAGGTTACTTTTTACTATAATATACTATGTACTATATCTTTCACATACATAGTAGGTGGACTTGTGTTTATTTTCATATACTGTACACGTGTATTTTTATTGGATTTGTTTTAGTGATGTTAGTCATTAGTTTGTGTTTTCTCTTTGTAAGCAGATCCAGAGTCAAAATGAAGAAATAAAATGCAGAGACTGTTATCATCCAAGAACTGGCTTAGAGACGTGGCGCAGTTCCTGAAACCTGAGACCATCAGGTATGATTTACTGGCCTCGAGTGAGATTTTTAATATGACACCATTCCTACACACGCGCTTCTATTTCTGCTCTGGATTTCCGATTGGATATTTGGTGCTTGAACGTGGAAGAGCAGTGCACTGACTGGAATCATCACACTCCTTCGTGCTGATTATATCCGTTATTTAATGTACTTTGTGCGTCGCCTGTAAAGGAACTATGCAACTGTCACCATAAAGTGGATTTTTCAAAATATCTATATAATATAGACTATTAGACTATGACCAATATATTTTTACCTTTCTTTTCTACAAATGATGTTACATATATTACAGCGATGATATTCATTTGTCAGATACATGGTGACAGACTTGACATTATGGGCCTGACAAAGGCTTCCATCGCAAAATCAGACATCTTGATGTTTCTCTGTGAAACACAACCTCATATAAATGTTAAGCCTGCACTCACTCTCATTTACTAGGTGCCCATCATGTTTGTTTGGCCATTCGTCGCTGGCTTAAAATATTACAGAGTGCATTTCTATTTGTCTTTGAATAATCTGACAATAAAGAGGACCACCTCACAAATCAGCTCCTTGGTACATTCTTTGAAAAATGGATGTGTGTTTGTTTCTGGTCTTCTAGGAGCCTATTTATTTGCTTTCACCTCCCCTTGAGGGCAATGCACGTTACTATTCCTTTTTTGTCATATCTATAGTTTATATAAAATTCACTTGACAGCTTGATGGAAACACTGCACTGTGACAAAGTAATATCAAGCTCCGTTTGTCAAGGAAATGCTTTGCACTACTGAGCATGCAATCTTTATAGTGGCACAAATGAGAAACATGGAGCTTATTTATCAAAACCATGGAACAGTTCTTTTAGATCTCATTTCTGTCTTATATCTTTCAGTGTCTTCCTGTGCTGCTGCTTATGTCTTATTCTTCCCTTATGTCACCGCGACACTGATTGTCTTTTCCGTGGTTGTGACACTTGACACTTGAAGATCCATCAACGATCCAATTAAATCTCTAAACAGTTCCATCATTGATTTCAAGCAGAGTCAATTTGTACTTTATTGTATTTTACAAAGATGGCTTTTTCGAGCTAGATGTGAACCCTCACTTGAAGGACCTGTCTCCATAGTGATCATATATGAAACATCCATTTATGGATCTGAATTAACCCTGCCTGCAGCAGTGGAAGGAGTACTCAGATCCTCTATTTACGTAAAAGTGCAATACCACAACGTAACCACACTCCATTACAAATAAAAGTTCTGTATTCAAAGAGGTGTAGAGGAGCAATAGGGAAGAACTTTAAAAACAAAAGGAAAAATCGTAAAGTGCTTTTATCACATTACACATGATTATTTTATCCATTGCTATTGTGAAAATATTAATTATGGCCGCTTTAAGAAGAGTACTAAATGTACTCAACTACTGCTTGTATGGTTTTTAAATGCACTTCACTGACAGCTGATTTGGGATATTTTATATAGAAATGCAGCAGGTTCTTTTTAGCACCACAAAGGTTCTCTGATAAACCTCTTGAGCTTGGTTGTACATTTCAAAACATTGTATTATTAGAGCAAAATGGGCACAAAATATGTGACTATAGAGCCAGAGTTCCTGCTTCTGCTGCTGCTCTGAACACTGTCTCACCTTTGCCTGACCCAGCACATTTCCCAATCGCAGCAATGTTTTCTCAGCAAATCAAGACCACCACCCCACCCCACCCCCACCCCCTACTCTACACAGGATACACACAAACACATACATAAACATAAATATCCACTGCTGTGTCAGTTGACAGGACTTGCAACCTGATTCCTCCGTTTCGGTAGGCAGCAAAGCCACTACCCACCTACCTGCCACTGATAAAACATGGCTGACTCCCCATGTCGTCACAGGTCAGCACTCAGAAAGACAGCACAGCACCGTGGATCCAGTTACTGCCTCTACTCTCCGTCCGTTCCCCCCACCACGCTGCTCCTACTTCAAATGATGACACGGTGTGAGAAAGAGGCCGCTGCTTATTTTGTGTTGGGATTCACCAAGAATTATTCCCCATCGGACATTTAATTTGCTCCCTAGCTGCAGGACCAAATGAATTATTTATACGCAACACCATTTCATAAAGAATGCAGCATACTTTTCTTACCTGCTGTCTTTGCCATATTCTTGGAGATGCTGCAAGTACTTTTTCAAAACAGCCTTTCTCTGACTTTGACGTAGGCATATGTGGTGGAGGAACTGCACGTGACCAGTTTCAATGATTCTGTCTTAAAATAAGATAAAGAAAGAGACAGGAATGATAGGGTATATATGTCCAACATTTTTCCCCAGAGATCACCCAGTCATGAGGAGCACTTGAGGCTTGTGTAAGACAATTTTCTTTGACACTGAAATTCGTTACCCCGTGATTTTTCACTTGGCTGCTGGTTGATATTACATGTTGCATCTCCCCCTGCAAGACTAATGGACAATTCAACTGTTACAGGATTTAATGTAATTCCATGAGGAAATGTTGTGGTGTTTGTCAGTGGATCAGAAACTGATTATCCAATCACTATGGGGACCAGGGGAGACAGGATACAGTGTGATTGTCAACCCCCTGCATCTATAAACTGCGTGCTCGTTTGTGTCGGTACCTGATACAATGCTGACGTCATCAACAGTGGTCTTGAGGGACTGAATGGCAATTAGCAGCTAGCAGGAAAATATCTCAGATTATAATTGCATGCATGCAGACAGCATGAACTGCAGACTAATCAGCCTTTTGATTAGTGCCTGAATACAATTTGGAGAACATGATAACAGAGGTTTTTGACACAATGGCTGCTGCTGTAACCTCTCTATACATCTCTGGAGGACCAGTGTAGACGGGTTTGTGTTGCTTTGATTGTGTGTTATTGCACACAATGTCCGGCACACAAACTGCTGGCTGTGTGAGACTCAGATGGAGAGAATGAAGATAACATGTAAAGCAACATCTGTTCATCTCATCTCCAAGGCTCACACTGAACCAGGATACAGTGTTTCGGAAGCTTTCCGAGGTGAGCTCTCACAAATTAGCACAAACACTGCTTGACGAAAACGGGGTTGAAAGCTTGACAATCCAATCGCAGCTAATGCCCTGTGATGCATACAGCACACCCGACAGTGCTGATATTGTCATAGCCAACCTGTTTCTGTCGAGAGCGATAATCCAGGACAATAACCAATGTTCTCTTCATTGTGAACAACTCACCTGGATATGAGGGTATATACATGGACGTATGGTGGGAAGTGACTGAAATCCAGCTGAGGTGATGTGGCTGCATTCAGCACCGTTTGCTGATAAGGAACCAGGTGGATTCAAACAAAAGCCCGGACGAATCAGAGCCAACTTTCATTTCAAACTGTACTGATTGTAATAATTTCCATTTCAGGCCATGGTCTGGATATATTCTTGAGAACCCATGCTGGGCAGAACCCATACACTATGAAATATTAATGAAGGTTAGCGTGATACTCTGTCCCAGTTTCTGATATAATAAGCCATACACTAACAATAAATTGTCTCAGTAGTGATATGAAGCGTATTGCGAAAAATAATTATAATGCACTGGAAATTTCCAATTCACTCATGTACGAAGTCTGTTTAATATGATGATTGCATGTAATAGGAATCTCAAAGAGAAAGTTATTGCATCATAATGTTAAATGTCAAGCTGACATTCATAGTTTGGGCTATTTAAAGACCTGTGAAGACACTGCACTATATGATACAGTTAAGTTGGACTCCTCATCACACTAATGTGCAGCATCACTACCATTAAGTACATTATTTGAACTGAAATAACTGATCAGGTTTAATGTCCATTCAAATGTAATTCTGGAGTTTCTTCTCAAAGGAAAAGACAGGTGCTCTATGCAGGCACTAAACAGCATAATAAGCAGGAGGACAGACTGTTGAGGTGGTGGGTGGAAAACATTGACGTTAGCTGAATAATTCTGGCAGAAGCAGGCTTATTAGCAGCTCCGGTGGGATTTGACTTTCACTCATTTGTCATTGAAAATATCTCATATTTACATCTGCAGATGGGAGATAAATGTTTCCCTTAAAGCAGCAGCAATTAATATTTACAGATTACTTTAGTTTCCTTCATCCGTGAGGATCACATGCTAAATGACTTCGATCGCAGTTGTCATAAATTAACAATGCTATAGCTAAAACTGCATGGTGTCAGTGCATGGATGTATAAAGAGAACTGGATGCTGTGACATAGTCCCTATTCATTCCTATGAAAGCTGCTCAGTGGCGCATGAAGCCAAAAAAGTTTGACTTCTGAGTATAAAAGTATCGGATCTTGCACAATGTGTGGCTGTGGCCCATAGAGCAAGCGCACTAGCGTCTCCTTTGGCCCTGCCTCCCAACTGCTTGGTCTCAGGCTCGCTCACATGAATGGAGAAGGAAAATAACTATGGATTTGGCTATCCGCTTTTTTACGGACATGGAGGACAGAAGCCTGGCACACTTACTGGGGGTTTGTGTCAGTGGTTAAAAACAGACATAATAGCCTAAAACTGATTTCTGTGCACCTATTATGGCGGTCACTTTTCAAAAAAAAAGTTTGAACAAATTCAAACCAATGTTATTTGTTCGAATCAATTAAAACATAACCAGTGTTGCCTAATGCTAAACTATACTGCAGAATTGTTATATTGTTAATTCTATGTACTTCTGCTGCCTCACTTGAGTGAGGTAACAAGTAACGTTACTGTAAAGCAGTAGCTTTAGAACTGGATGCAGTGACAGCCTTTTATGTATCCACAATTTTTCCATCTATGGTTTTGAATCCAAAATGCTTACACACACACATTCATTCTATCATGTTATGGTTATCTGCAGCCTGTCTTGATAATGTTTTTCCATTTTGTGTTAGCAAGGAAAACAACTAGCTTACTGATAAATAATCTCACTTATATAGCGCCTTTCAACCTTCACGGTTCCCAAAGCGCTTCACAGCTAAGTCTCATTCACCCATTCACTCACACATTCACACACCAATGGCGACCGAGCTGCCATGCAAGGTGCTCTAACCAGTTTTACCTCCCGTGCGACAGTGCTAACTGCGCCACCATGCCGCCCAACTAGCTTACTGATGCAGTGGGTCAGATCAACAGTGCCTTTTCAGAACGTCCCCTGCCGAGTACCATGGTGAACATTATACCTGGCATTGTCATTGTGCGCATGTTGGCATGCAAATGTTTGCATTTAGCACAATGCACAGTTGTGCCTAAGTACAGCCTCGCAGAGCTGCTGGCGTTGCTGTAGACTCTGTAGTCTTGTTTATTTAATATATTTAATATGTAACTGTGACTAATCTTCTACATTTTGTTGAAACAGATTGTTGCACAGCAGACGAGTTCAATCACAATTTATGACATTCTTCTCTCTGCAGGTTCCCTCTTCACGCACATGATTCCCCAAATGCTAATAAAAGAATGCTTGAATATTTACATGAAGTCTGCTGCAGCCAGAATAGATGTTGCTAAAGAATACCTGATCGACTGAGTGAATGTGGCGGGAGCTAAGTCGAAAATTCCAAGCACTTTGTTAACTAGAATTAATATCAGAGCCAAATGACTAATTTATTAACTGCGGCCAAGCATATAATCATTCTGGAAACTGCCATATTGTTGGCAAAGTCAATTTCCTTCACACAGAGCAGCTTAAGTTGGCCTGTTCAAAACAGCTGCAACGAAGTCTCAGTCCTGTGCTCATAAATCAACTCTGTCCATCATCACTGGGGGAAATCAGACCAATGAGAGACAATGACTCATACAGGTCTCCTCTGGAATAATAGCTTTTATGATAATGAATCCTTGTGCTTCATGGCAGTAATTGCTGTCACATTTGTCATTGTCTGAATTTATATATATAAAAAACATAATATACATGAATTTATTCATTTCTGTGAGGAAGACAACTAAATTGAAGGGTTATTTCAGAAGTTTATATCTTTATGTATTTATTATAAAGCCAGGCTGCTTGGACTATTAAAATTAATAGGAAATCATAATATGGACATGGAATTGTGTTCTAAGAATATATGTATTCCATTATCACTGCCTGATTGATGATAGTGAGGAACTGCAGAGTCACCGAACAAAAGATCCCCAGATGATTGATTTACAACCACAGGAAGTTAAAGGTGGTTGCAGACAGCTCTTTGTACCTACACGTATTCAGATTCGGTGCATGATTGCCCCTTCTTCAAGAGCTTTCATTGGTCAACAGGAAGCGTTTATACCTCATACTGTAAACGTTTTCCTCCTTCCCATAAAACGATATAACTCTTGCCTCATTGCCTTTGCTCTCATATTGAGTCGGTGCAGGTTATTCGCCCAGCGAACCTTCTGATGAAACAATTCACTGACAAGCTATTAAGACCTGGACACACCATTCTCAACTTTGGCTTCGTTCGTCATTACTTTTGTGATTACTTTCTCTCTGATAGAATAAAATGTCACGCAGAAGCACATTGCATTCATCAAAGAAAAGAAAAAACCAAAAAATGACTTGGCTTCTCATAATTACGAGAAAACTATCTCACAACTTCTCATATCTCATATTTATGAATATGCTGCTTAAAGTGCTGCTGGTGACGACTGCAGGGACATCTTCATGCAGATCAGAACGTACTTTTGACCTGAACAATCCCAGAGATTTAAGATTCCTGTACGTGAGCTATTTTAATCAGCTTCTTACTGTGAGTGATGCTGCCCTGCGTACTTCTGAACACCAATCAGGATTTAGCAATATTTGAATCAAAATCTGACAACAGTTGATCAAACCACATCACACACAATGCCCTGATGAAGCAGATTAGCTGAGTTTTTCTCCAAACTTCAACTTCAATTGTTGCACATTTATGAACATTTGACATTTATTCATGAGCATTTGAGTTTACAAACAGGACAACATTTCCCACTGCCTCAAACCAAGGCAGAAATAAAGGGAGAATAAGTCAAAGAGTGAAATGGTGATGACTGCCATAATCTCGGGGGTGTTTTATTATGTATGTATGTTTATTTCTCATAATTTGCATATTTAATACATATCTGAAATATTAACAATTCAAAAAACTTCTCTGTTTTTTCAATTATTTACTTAACCCTCATCCTACCATCTGGGCTGCCTGCAGACACCAGAGGTATTATTTCTGTCATATCTCACAGGCGCTTTATTCTATCATTCCAATTTTTCATAACTTTGTCGATCACTTTGTTGCTAATGACCAATCACCATCCAATTCTGCCAGTTTTAATAGATGGAACGTTTTATTGAGTGTTGGGGTCCTAATGTCAAGTATCACACACTATCAGGGGGGTAGAGGCAGACAGACAGGTGCAGCAGACCCAAATACTGCTCTTCCTAAGGTAAGATATTGTTCAAAGTCAAATATTATAATATGGAAATTAACTTAGTAACTTTCCTATAATAATAATCTGGGTTTTTTTTCAGATGACATTTATTACATAGATCATTTTTGACCATGTGCCATCCTCCTTTATCCCATCTCATTACTGAAGAGCTCATGGTGAAAACAGACCGAGAAGATGTCAGAAAGGGGGTGTAGCAAAGCAACAAATCCTCCAAGCATAGTCTTTTCATATTTGGGCATCCTACATCTCCAAGACACAGCAGGAGGTTTCACTCTGCTCATTTGAGAGTTTGTGCATGCCACTGGGCTAACACACAGAGTGGAGCAGTGGCCTTTTGGGAAAAGAGACACCAGTCATTCTCTCTTTTCAAGCTCACCAAAAGTAACTTAAACCTAGAGACTGCGTCAGAGATAGGAAGCGGATGGGATGGCAGCGAGAGGTGAAAGAAGGAGTTTCAAAGAGCAAAATGTCTGATCTTTAAAGCTGAACTGCTCAAATACAGATATGCAACAGTGGCTCAGTGATCTGAGCGAAGTATCTCCTTTGATAATGCAGGTAAGACAGGTTCTTTTATCTTGAGAATGAAACATGCAATCATTAAAATTTAAATTTGTTGTTGAAAGAATCACTGTGTAAAGTGGAAGTGTCGGCTTGTGAGGAGGGGACGTGAGGAGGCGGCGTGACACTAATATTGCCGAGGTTATTCCCAGGTTAGTCGTGGACTATCTGATGAAACAGGTCAGGCTTGATTTACAGTAATTAAGGGGTTCATTAGCCTGCGCTCATGCAGCCACGATAAGCTCAAAGAGGTGTCACTCACAGTGTTCACCTTGCTCTTCTGAGAGGTAAAGGAAACAGGAAGCTAAACTGCCTCTCTGCTTTTCCTTAGATGACCGAAATAATTTGAAGATAAAGAAGGAAAGGAAGCAAGCTGAGAAGTGAGAGGAGGCAGTGAAACGAACAGAAATGTTGCATGCGTTTGTGTGTGACAGAGGAAGGAGACAGTGAGGAGAGATTCAGAGCAAATCTCTTGTAACAGTAGTGCATCAGAGTTTTAAAGGTGTGTGTTGTATGTGCATGTGTGTGTGTGTGTGTGTGTGTGTGTGTGTGTGTGTGTGTGTGTGTGTTTGTGTGTGTGTGTGTGTGTGTGTATACATGTACGTGTGTGCAGGAGGATGGAGAGTGATTTTGATGAATGTGTCCTGACGGATGGTGTAACCCCCCTAAGCCTGCCTCCACTTCCTCTCCAGCCCTCCTGTCACAGCTGAATATCGAGGTCAAACCACCTTTCATATCTCTTCCACATTGCATGGACACAACACACACACAGAGCAAGTAAACACCTCGTCCCCATGGGAATGCTGCTGCTTTCTTGTTTTTCACTAATTTATTCAATGATTGCTCAAAAAAGTGCCTTAGTGCACGACGGCATCTTTAAAGAAATGTTGAAAATGTAAAATAAGCTTGGAAACATTTAGTATCATCATTCCACTTTCAGCTAAATTGGATTAGCAGCAGCTGCAAGCACAGGTTATGAGAATTTGAAAGGATGACCTTCCATTATTTCCTGCATATGAGGCCAAGTTGTTTAAAAAGGCAGCGTCAAAGTGCACAAATGTTTCAAGTTTGATCAAAATTGCAGTAGCGTCGCAAGTGACCTTGAGTTTAATCACAGTTTGACAAGTTGTCGCTGAGATATCGCCTGCGTTTCAGGTGTGACAGACACAACCTGATGCACGGATCCTCCCGTCCTCTCCCGTTTTTTCCATCAAACACTGATCAGCAACAGGATGGAGGTGGGAGGCGAACAACACTGAAGCACTGGCTCAGGGTTTCAGTTAACAGGCTTTCGTTTTGATGTCATTTAATCTAACTCCCTTTTCAGCTGCGCAAAATTTGCCTCCGATGAGGGTAAAATAACAGATTGTCTTAATTTCTGGAAAATGCAACAGAGAGGCTTTACAGGAGAACAGCCCATTTACATGTCTACGTCTAGATTACATTTCCCTCACTGCCTGATTTAATAAGTAATGTAATGTAATAAGGTTTTATACATAATATCAGCATTTAAAAGCAGTGGTGTCAAATATGGCTTGAACTGCAAGCTGTATGTTGTGCAGGACTTGAGCGTGACATAAACTTTAGAAGGAGACATATTTTGAGACATTATTTCCTGGGAGTGACTTGTATTTGTCCCTGTGTTCAGGTGTGAAAAGTACATTTACTCAAGTACTGTAGCTCAAAATCCTTTGGGTACTTTACTTAAGTATTTCCATTTAGTGCCAATTTATACTTCTACTGCACTACATTTCAGAGGGAGATCTTGTACTTTTTGCTCTACCACATTGAATGGACAACATTTAACAAGTGGTTAAAATTAATTCCACTTTATTCAGCTACCAGATTAATGCTATGCTTCAGGGATAATAATCCAATAACATAAAACATATGTGTGTTTAGACAGTTTTGAAGTACTTGTACTTTACTTGAGTCTTTCCATTTTATGCTACTTTACACTTCACTGCATTTCAGAGAGATGTATTTTAGAGACAAAGATTTTAGATTAAAAACAAATTCTGAATTTTTTTTAATACAATGCATTGTTTCATGCATGTGACTTGCATAGATTCAATTTCATAACCATATATGATCACAGACTGGCTCGAGGAATGTAAGAGATTTCCTTAACCTCCTAAGACCTGGCATCCACATGCATGGACATCACATTTTGGGTTATACCATAATACTTAATTCTGCTTATATGGAAATTCAAAATTGTCCCCGTATGTGGAACTACATCATGTCAACAGATGATGCTTAGTTTTTATACCTATCAGGTCCCAATAAGCCCAAATAGCAAAGAGAAATTAAGATAGAGCTTGGGTCTTAGGAGGTTAAAACAAATGTATTTAATATAAGGACAATGGAGTGTGGAAATTAGCGACATCACCAATGCAAGCAATGCACGGATGTGTGGCATAAAATAAGATAAGATAAGATGATCCTTTTTTAATCCCTCAGCTGGGAAATTTGTATTGTGCTGTGGAAGTGCAAACCAAAAGAAGAGGATGTAAGGTGGGTGTCAGCTGTGGGAAGAGGGGGACAGAGTGACCACATGGACCGGCTCTTATAGCCTGGAGGGCCCAGGTGATCTAGATTAGCTGCACCCCATGTCAAGCAACTGCCTGCTGAGGTCGACCAGGACAGCCTCCAAAACAGTGGCGTCACAATAAAGTAATTCAAATTAGCTTCACCTCGATCAGCTAAACAGTAAAACGCTTCTTATGCATGCATGTTTCAGTATTAACGATCTATAAATGCAATATGTAACAATATTTTTTTTCTACATTCATTTTTGCTTGTAAGATTTTTGTTTTGGCATTTCTGTAAAGAGACAGGAAAGGCAGGAAAGAGACTCAGCCAGTGGTACACACCAGGTGAGCTGCCATGGCACCCCTATGTTTCTACTTAATTATGATTTTGATTGGAGTGTTTTTACATTGTTGTATTAGTATCTTAGTACTTAAAAGAATACTCCACCAATTTAGCTTTGCACTCCTGTATAACATATTTTTAAGTATTAAAATTGATGCTGCAGAACCAGAGGTATCGTCTCTGTTATTGCACACACTCTCCTTCTTTGTCAAAACCTGGCGCCTACATTACTCACATTGCAACTTGACTGCCGACAGTTTGGTCAGAGATTTGGGCGTGTTATGCAATAACTGCTAATGTAGCCTCCAGCTGCTAGCCTCAAGCAGATGAGGAGATGAAGAGTGGGCTACAGAAGTAAGCTCACTCTCTGACTCCACACTATTTTCAATTTCAAACTTGTAGTCCTCAAGTGACATCACACTGATTTTCTGCAGCTCCCTCTGGAGCCAGGAAGGGCTTTACACAACTTTTTTCACAGATGCACCCCACAAGACCTGTAAATGGACTTTGATGAGTAAAACTGGCCTTTGAGTAAAGGCTCTCAGTACTTCTTCCACCGCTGCCTGTGAACCTCACGTAAATGACAGTGAACGCAGCATAAGGCAACGCATGGGTTAACATGAAATCTTGTGCTCAGAGAAAGTACACAGAAAGTTTTTAAAATGCAAATTGGATTATATTGTTTCGGATTAATGATCTTGTTTGTCATGCTGTACATGAATATACTGCAGCAAATTGCTTCCCTTATGGTATGCAGATATAATGTAGGCAACAGGGGCGCCCAAGATAATTGGCAGAGACTGTATTTTGTTAGTCCTGCTCTTCTCACATCAGTTTGCCCAATACCTTGTCACTCATCTCTACCTTTAAAAGAAAGACTTGAGCCTGAGGGTAACCAGCATCCATGCAAGTCCATTTCAGGCATATGGTTGGGTTGCAACATATAGGTTGAGATACATATATTGATTTAGATATTTACGTGTTCATTCACATAAAAAAGCTGCATATTTTGTGTGTTAACTCATGTGTGCCAAGACCGATAAAAGATGGAAACAGTGAGGGGGTTTGCACACAGTGGGTTTTGTTGTTTGCTGACTGAACAGACAGATTTCTGTTGGCAGTTCAACATACTGATGTATTGTGTTTTTTCACTGGCTTTAAGTGCTGGTATAAGGGGAGAGCTTCTATATGAAGTATTGACGAGTACCAACCAAGAGTAGACTCCTCCATGAAGAGCAGAGCTGCTTCTTCAGGACGTGCTTCACTCCCATGTTTGCTCTGTTTATTACTCTACATACATACACAACTGTGCCCCTCTCATCAGCAGGACTCAAAACTCTCAGAGAGAGAGGAAATACATCAGCTGTCTGAACCTGCGGAACACAGGTCGGTCCGAGGAAATGTCCTGCAGGTGCAGCAGCCTTTAAGATGCACACCACGTAACCACAATGTCCCCTGTTGGACCTCTGTTGCATGTCATCTCTCACTCTCTGTTTCCCTGCCAACACTTCCTTACACTCTCCGCAGTCAAACTATCCAAAGAAGGCAAAATGCCAAAAAAAAAAAAAAATCATCTTTAGAAAGAAGGAGGTTCAGAGGCGGACATGCCATGAAAGTTAAAGTACAGGTGAAAATCCTCCAACCCTGCAAAAAACTTTGTCCATCTGTGAAACCCGTAACCACTAACGTCACCTTCAGGAAGATACCAACGCACTCCTCTCAGCATGACAGCATTTTATTAGACAAATGATGACACACTTCACTGTTTAAAGGACAGTAGTATACATTCAGATCAGGTCATCTGTACAGTACAAAGATCGAGGGATGTGCGGGAGAGGTGACGTATGACATCCAGTTGTGTTGGCCCAGTGGCCTCACATGTGTGTGTGTGTGTGTGTGTGTGTGTGTGTGTGTGTGTGTGCGTTTAGGCTTTCTATAGCAACAATTCCTCTTCTTGACAAAACGCTGTAGCCTTATTGTGTCGGAGGTATTGATTCACTCTTTGAAATCTTTGGTCATTTAGGACAGTCTTGACTCTTTCTCTTCTTTAGTTGATTCAGTAACAGCTGAGTGTGGCTGATAAAGAAGAACCATTCAGTAGTTTTGGCCTCAATGAGAAATGCAAGATCACAGAAAAGAGTGGCGGTTTTGACCGTTAAAATGACTGATGCTGATTCTAGTCAAAACTCTTTGATTTGGGATTAGTGATTCCAGCGTAAATGAGCTTGCTTTTATGCGTTTTGTGCCTTTCACATTATGTTTTGCTCCATCAAAGCCTCCGACCATCTGAGCCTGGACCAGACTGCATAATGGTCCATGTGGTGCAGAGCAGGTGTGCTGGAGGAGTCGCTGGGGTGGGTAAACACTTTAATACTGCATTTTGGCATCATGTAACTTAAACTCCACACAGGACACATTCCTTTCATGTCTCAGAACTCTTCTTTGAATAAGCTATAAGGCGCTGAAATGACTGCATTTGAGTTGAATTATCTTGGTTGCGCTGTCTGTAAGGCTGCCCTCAGCTGTCACACTCCGTGGAAAGACGGGCACTGGATACACATGAGGATTTTAAGCAGCAAAAGGTTTCCTGTTATGATCCCTCAAGTGAGTCTTTACAAACATTTTCATCCCACCTGCAAGTGGCTGGACAGGAGACACGGACGCTCAGAGTAAAGCCTTCCAGTGAACAACAGCTTCAACTACACTGACCCTTTGAACAGATGAACACAGACTTCACGTGTCATGTAAATAAACACCTACACATCACTTTTTTTTTCAGAACAGGACAACAACATCACATCTCATATTATGACGCAAAGCGGCGGCAGGGTGTGCCTGCTGGCTACAGAGACACGCGCCCTGCTGAAGTGTCCATGAGCAAGTCACTAGATCCCGAGGGGCGCTGCTCAGTAGCTCAGTAGACCCTGACCTGTGGGTCCCCTGTGGAGAGGAGCTTCTGGGACATAGGAGCTGAAATGAACGGTGACATTATTAGCAATACATCCAATTACGCACGGGGAGACACAAAGTTGGAGTCAGTGTAATCCATTGGGTGTGAACGGGGACATCCTGTCAAGGCTGATATCCGCCTCGCAGTCCTCCAAGTCACAAACCGAGTCGGTGGCGTTTTCGTTGTTGTGAGAAAACTGTGAAATCCTGTCAAAGGTCTCTTCGTGCTCGATACATTCAACCACGTTGGGGATCATGTTGACATAGGCGTTCGCGATTTCCTTGTGGATGAGGGTGTCTTGGTTGTATGAGACCAGCTCGTTGCTGATGTTGACAGTTTCCACGGGCGTGTTGGAGCAGAAATTGCGACAGCCCAGGAGGCTGGCGAAGGCCTTCCTGAACTCGGCGTTGAAGGCGTAGATGATGGGGTTCAGGGAGGAGTTGGTCCAGCCGAACCACACAAAGACGTCGAAAGTCGTCTCGCTGACGCACGGCAGACCCGCGTCCCGGTCTGTGGCCGGCCTGTCGCAGAACGGCACCATACAGTTTAGGACGAAGAAAGGTAACCAGCAACACACAAAGACACCCATAATCACCGACAGAGTTTTGAATACTTTGGTTTCCCGTTTAATCGACGTTTTCAACGTGTTGTGGTGTTGGCACTCTATTCTGTTGGTCCTGCAACTTTGCGCGCGCTCCGCCGCTCTCTCCAGGGAGGCTATTCTTCTGATTTGTATTTGTGCAATCCGGTATATCCTTGTGTAAGTCACAATCATAATTGCCACGGGAATGTAGAAACTTATCAGAGAGGAGGATATAGCGTACTCTCTGCTCAGGCTGGAGTCGCAGTTTTCCTCCATCTGCCGACTCGTGGAAGAGTTGTGAGTCCCAGCTATGTCGTCAGCGCTGGCTTTGTGCCAGTTCAGCTGGACCGGTATGAATGAAATGAGCACAGACAAAGTCCAAGTGATGCTAATCATAACAAAGGCAACTCGCTGGGTCATCTTCCTCTCGTAGCGGAAGGGGCTCGAGATGGCCCAGTATCTATCCACGCTGATGATGCACAGGTTGAGGATGGAGGCGGTGGAGCACATAATGTCAAAGGCGACCCAGACGTTGCAGAAAGTGCCAAACGGCCAATACCCCGCCACCTCTGCCACAGCTTTCCAGGGCATCACCAGGACGGCCACGAATAAATCCGATAGAGCCAGGGAGACGATGAAAATGTTGGTGACTTTGGTCCGCAGGTGCCGAAAGCGCAGCACCGCGGAGCAAACCAGGATGTTCCCCAGCAGGGTCCATAGGATGAGCAGGGACAGCAGACAGCCCGTCACCGTGCGCACCACCATATCCTTCCCCCCGTCGTTTGTCGCCTCCGTTTCGGTGCTGTTCCACATAATCTCTCCGAGGGGTGCCGGCACAGAGTCAATCCCCTGCACCGATGAGAGATACTTGGCTGGGTTCTCCATGTGCCCCTTCAAGTAAAACTGCAGTCCATTGCTCCGTGCGCGGGGACGGGCGCAGTTATCATCCACTCACCGTATTGTCCCCGTTGACCCGCTCGGCTGCCAGCCTGATGTGGAGTGCAAAACAGACGGAAAGAGAGAAGCGAGCGCGTTAAAACTGAGCCGAGCGACGTGCCAGGTGCGCTGAGGGGCTGAAACGCAGCGAAGAGTGGCGAGCGCATGTTGCAGCCTTGCTGGTCCGGTCGTCTGACCTGGCTACCTCTGTGAATCTCTCAGTCCAAGGTATCCTGAGCGCGGTGTGGGTGAGGAGGGGAGTCCCTGCAGCCTAACACACACACCAGCGCTGGGCGCATACAACATCACGCCTCCTTTGTGCGTGGTGTTACGCACAGCAGTGCACTGCGTTAGAAAAGGGGTGTGAGGAAGTCCTCAACATTTTAAGGGCTTTTCATCGGTGCAAAAGTGTGTAATTACAAACTCTCAACCAATCGAGGGCTGTCTAATAACTGTGGGCTCCCTATCCTCTCCAGAGCGCATTATCTATATTTGACATCACTGCAATACTACAGCGACAGGAGCGACATCATGGAGTGTTTTAGTGCAGGAGCAAAGTGTGTGTGACAAAAATATGAATAAACAGCTACTGGGTGCATTAGTATTTCATGTACTGTATATAGGTAGACACAACCAACCCAACCAGTTCACATATTAATTATAACAATTTTGAAGAGAACTGAGCCTCACATGCAGTCGAAAGTTATAGACAGAGCTGTCCATGGTGCTGAAAAAGCAAACAGCCAGGAGCATGATGCTTTCTATCTATGTCTGTCTGTCTGTCTGTCTGTCTGTCTATCAAAGGCCCTACAGAATCACATTACTGTTTCACTGCCTTGAAGCACGAATGAGCCGGATTAGATTCTTACTATTATCAGGCTACCAGCACCATAATCTGCCTGTATCTGAGAGTAGGACTCCAGTGCATAATTAAACCACCAGAACTCTTTTGAAGACAGTTTCAGCCTGATATAAAAAGCTACAGTTGAATTTTAATGCGTGCCCTTTAATGAAAAAAAGCCACTGGATCTTTTTAAATATGGAAAATCAATCTTTTCTTCTTTTTTTTTTTCCAGACTATCTCTGAATACTGTTGGTAAGTTTGCCCTCTGACGACCGCCGACTGGATGTCACAGCTCACGCACTCTTCAGAGTTGCCTGAACAGGTGAGTCACATTAACACTCTCAGCGGGCATGTGAAGCCGGGAGCTCCGCGCGCGCCGTGCGCCGTGGTGTGTCTGTGCAGCAGCAGCAGCGCCGTTTCCGGCTTTGAAACGTCACGGATATTTTTAGATGTGTCTGCGTGCCTGTCAAATCGTTCTGACACGTACGTCAAAATAATCTCCCGACGCCCGACGCCAAATTCTCCGGAGTAACCTGTGATCCCGGGATGTCATGTCAGGAGGCAACCTGTGTCCGAGGCAACATTTCATTCTTTACATGCAGATGTTACCATGAACATGCTGAAAGATCAAAATGCCTATGGACCCGTTTGTCTGACTACGGCCACACAGGATGTTTATCTAAAATGCGTTTATGTAGCCTCAAATATTGTTGCTGCATTTAAGAAAGAAAGTTATTATGTGTCAATATATAAATATTCTGGATAGTTACTGGGTCATTAATCATTTATGTTAGGCACAGTTGTGTTTTTATTATTCTGTATACTTTTATTTTCCCCTTAAATTTAACTGCTAATGTGTTTTACTAAGACTTTTGTAAGAAGCACGTAGAAGTGATGGCGCAATAATCCAAGCTGTAGTCGCCTATGGTACAGAAGCTTTTGGGCTGTCCTATCAAACTCATAACAAAACATAAATACTTGGCGCCATCCTGTGGTGCAAAGGTCTACTGCAATTGCTGCCTATTCAGAAGCTCAGGGAACACGTAGGAACAGTCAGCAAAGAGATGCTCAGTGTTAAGAAGAGCAGATAACATACGAAGATATTAAACACACGAGATGTGACTGTATATGAAAAAAAGAAAACTATTCTTTATTTCAATAGGCGAAAGATACACATTCATCACTATTGTACACATCATTTCATATGAGCACCATTTCATTGGAATTTCACAAAATCGTATCACAGTGTCTGAATGATGATTTTGATCATGACAGTATTTACAAGAAAGATATAATATTGCAGTTTGCACCTAAAAAAAACAAGGATTTCACCACAAGTTGGCACAGAGTGAGAACACATACAGTGGATAGCACCAGGTTGAGAATTTGCTGGACGTCTTGACTGAAATTATACTTTGATTCGATATAAAATAAATTGTACAGTACAAGTATACAGTATATCCGTGTTTTATATCAAAAAAAGAAACACATAATGTCACAGACTGGGGTGGTTTTTATTGCTGATCCTTCAGGTGTAAACATACAATCTGTGGTCTGGTGTGGCAGCTGTCATCACAGCAACATCTGTTTTTCACCAACATATGTAATAATCCTGGAACTATTGATACAAGATTCCCCCTTTTAATAATACGCGCCTTATTTGAACAATATTAAACCGGTGCCTTAAACGTTAACATTCTTTGAAATTTGTTATCTCACTTTGCACTTCTCAATGTAATGTGGATACAGACCACAGGACTCCAGCACAATCAAAACAGGGCCACCTAATAAATTCATTTTGAACATAACTTTCCATTCAACTTGATAGAACAGAGAATCAGCACACAAAAAGAACCTTAAATGACTGAGAACTATAGTCCAACTCAAAGATTATTCAAAGCATAGTGCTAAGATTGTCACTATCTTTGTATCTCAAGTGTTGCTTACTGCTCCATTAAACTACTTGAACTAATAAGAGGAGTAAATGAGAACCACATCCATATACAGTATGAGCATTTCACATGCAGATAAAATATGGGTCAAGTTGTACACCAATCCACTTGTGGCTCTGTGAAATACAGTACTATTACCTTATTAGATATTTGAGACTAACAGGTGTTTCAGTGGCTTAGCTGTAGTATTTTGTGTGTAGTCTGTCATATACTTTCACTTACTAATATGAAACAGTACAAAACTGACTACAGAACAAAACGTACAAAGGGCCCTTTTGAAATTCTTGAAAACCAAGGGTTCTTTTCACCACCATCTTTAATAAGCCTTGCGTTATACAAGGTAAGTCTTCAAGGGATGTAGGCTAATAGGTTCGTCTTCCTCTGTAATCCCCACACTGAGGGGTCGACATTTTGTTTGTGTCCGTGGCTTGCTTTCAAGTCTGTTGAAGTGTGACCCAGACTGCCTCCTGAACGGTTGACCTGCGCTGCGAGACACTCTCGAGAGCCGGTGGTGACAAGTGTTCTTGTACATGTTATCTGGTATTGTCAGTCATCTGCTGTTCTGTCAGACCCGACGGAACACCTCGAAGAGGGAGGCAACTGAGTGCATGCGGTAGAAAAGGTTCAAAGGAATGGCGAAATTGAGAACTGTGGTCCATATGCTGAAGCCAAATGTCTCGTGTTCCAACCCGTTGTCGTACTGCGGACGGCAGCCAAAGGCAGGAAGGATCCACAGCTGAAAGAAAGAAATTAAATTAGTTAAAGCTGCATTCATTGCTTGTTTGGTCACTTGGGGGCAGCGCAACAACCTGTACACACAAAACTGAACTTGTGAAGTTGTTGGGGTGAACGTATTAGCAAACAGTTGCCTATTTACAGATCTAGTAGACATTGAGCAACATTAGCATTCATTTGAAGTTGTGTTTCTACCAACATCACGAATGGAAGTCCCCTCTTATCTCTGCTTTGGTCTGCGCCAACTCTTGAGAGAAATATCTGCCTCTTTAGCTGCTAAATGCTCCACTATGTTCACCAGCTAGTTGCTAACTTTGTCTGTCTGCTGTTTGGTGATGGGTAGGCATGGAGAGCTTTTTACTGAAACCTGCTGCCAGCCTGTCTGGAAAAAAGGTGAGAGCGATGGGAGTGAAGCAAAACAGTAAAGTTGCCGGCCGTCAAACCAAAACAATGAGCTGAAAGGCGCTAAAACGCTCCACAGAGCGGAGGGGAACTGTTGGATGATAATTCTCTGTGGGTTTGTCTCTATGAGTGGCACCTGTCACAATACACATCGTCATTTGATCCATTGTTCATATGAAAGTATTGATTAGAGCAGCTTTAAAACATAAATCTGTAAAAAGACCAGTGCTTACCGAAATGTTGCACATTAGCAAGAAGACAGCGATATTCTTCAGGATTTGCCTCTTTACATTTGGGGGCTCCACCACTTTGTTCCCCACAGGCAGCGGCACCTCAGAGGGCTTCCTCGGACATCTGTACACCTGTCCGCTCTCCTCCTGCTCGTTCTCCATGGTGACACAGGCCCTGTCCGGAGTCTCATAGGCTCGGTTGATGATGCCGTTGTACGGCGGGGCCAAAGAGGACGTCACCGAGAAGATTTCTGGAGCAGCTGGCAACTCAGGGTCCTCCCTCTCTCCGCCCTCTTGCTGGCGATACAGGGACTCTATGATGAAGAGGTTCTGGATGTACTTCTCCAGCACAATAAGCAGAGAGTAGATGAGGTTGGTCCAGCGGTAAGGAGGACTGCTGTTGGCACCTAACACAGCCACTATGCTGCACCAGGACATGAGCCAGGAGCCGATAGAGGACCCAAACAGTAGCTCTGTGTCCAGCTGTCTGGACGGGTTCTTGGAGGTGTCCAGCGGCATGTGATCCACCCGGTATATGAGCAGACCTGATGCACCGGCAGAACACATGAACACCAGCATGACGATGCCGTAAATGTAGAACATGGAAATGGCTGACTGACGTGTTTGGAGGGATTCCTCTACGTGGGTGATGTAGACCACCAGGATCCCAATAGTGCTGGCCAGCGCAAGTAGACCCAGAATGGGGCCTAAGGTCAGGCCCTGGGTTTTGGTAGCCAGCCGTTTCTGGTTTGAAGAAAGGTCAATGGTCCGTCCGATGTTCTTCCACATGACGAAGAGCATAGCGGAGACAAAGATGTGGTACTCGATGTTGAAGGGATAGAGATAGTAGAGGCTGCTGGAGAACATGGAGCAAGTGCTGGTGGTGCAGTTACAGTGAGGCTCTGAGTGCACTACAAAACAAATAAAAGCAGGTGCAAATTCAGGAGAAATATATCTATTTTCATGCTGCCCATCTGCCATCTCCATCTATCAGGACATATAATGTATAAAATAGAACACATGAATTGTTTATCTAAGTTTAACTAAATTCAAATAAACTCAACATAAAACATGTCAATACTTCATTGTGAAAAGGTTAGATGATGGTCTGACAAAAATAAACATAATCTTGTGTAGCATGCACATTTTATTAATAATCTCATGACCTCCTCAGATTTGTGGGGTCCTCGTTGGGGACCACTGCTTTACACTAATGCCACCCCAATCAATTGGATCACCACAGCAATGAATAAAGAATGCTCTATATTTCTAGTCTCAAACTAAATTGAAAGCAAAGGAAGACCCTTTAAACAAATTCTTGATTGACTTAGTGCTTTTAGATTTGTGATAAAAACTTAACTGTGAAGCAGCTGTAAAGGCCATTGTTTTGTTTTTTTAAATAAGTTTCGTGTATCATGTTTTGTTGTTTAATAAATGTATGGGCTATCTTTTCCAGCACAAAACTCCATTATAAGTTTCTGTTGTACCTCTTGATGATCAATATTCATTAGCCATATTCTGATGATATGAATTTGAAATTTCACTCATTAGTTGAACGCCTGAGCATCTCAGATGTTGATGACAATGCACTTCTTATACTTACTCCTTGTCAAACCCACCACAACACGCTATAGTAATGCTGTAGCCCTCTAGAGATCATCTCAACAAAACCCTGCCGTGTGCACCCCCCCACCCTCCCTCAGCCCCCAAAGGCAACCACTATGGTACTGCACCCTTTAATTAAAAAAGGGAACAACAGTCAGGGTGCAGCCAGCCTCACAGTCAGCCGGATATGAGGAGGAGCAGCCGAACCCCCCAACCCTGGGCTTAGATGTATCAGTTACTGTAATTGCAGCACCCTTGGGAGTAAGCGGCCTGGGGACAAAGCCGTCTGAGGTCAAGCGGGGGGTTGCCAAGGAGGGTGGTGGTGGCTGAAGTGTGGGGAAAGGGCTGGAGAGGGGGCCTCAGCGCTAGCAACACTGTGCGCCTCCTGAAACCTAATAGAGAGACGTTCGACACAAACAAGACCCGCTGGGATGCCGAGCTAACCTCCCTTCCCCTCGCAAGCCCTCCTCTCCATGCTTTTTTCTTTCATCCATTGAAGTGAGCTCTCAAGTGGACTATTGTACTTTTCTTCTAGGTACAAGCCAGCAATCGACCCTTTGGCCCTTACCTATGGTGAGGTTTCCGTAGCCCAAGGCAGAAAGCCTTCTCTTATGGTTGTTCAAGAAGTGCTCGGCTTCTGACATCACACCGTTGCACCACAGGAGGAGGTTGGTAAAGACTGCATGGATTACACCAAATCTGAGGACACAAACAGTTGAAAACAAGGTTGATGACCAGTCATCTAACAGCATGTGGCATTGTTGTGTACAGTTTGACTCGATGTGCATGCATGTAGAATTCATATTTTGCATGTTCTTTAGCGGCTGGTGAGATGTTTCATGACTGTGATATCAAGACATGTTTTTTTTATGATTTACAGGTGCAACTATATTTTCATAACAACTAGAGACTTAAATTCACAGATTTCACATACCTCTCAAATGTTTCAAAGCTCTTGATGACATCCTTGATGTGAAACCAGAGGAAATGCACCTAAACAAAATACAGAAAACAAGATGCAAAACCTTAATATAAAAGGCTAGACAAAACATTATCCAAAATATACCTTATTAAACATGTTTTAATCTAGTTAAGAATGATTTAAGTTGCTTTACCAGACGGACTTCCCTCATATGGAGTTACACTCAAATAACATGGACAATGACAGGATTATATTGTTGCAGCAACTCTGTACTCGCCTCAATAACAAAGAGCACATTATTCAAGTGGTGCACAGAAAGAAAAAAGACACAGTGTCTAACACTGCTGAAAGATTATCACTTTATTGAAATGAAAGTGGGGTTGTAAACTTACCTGTGCGATGGTGTGAGTTGCATGGATGACAGGATATACCCCGAGCACAGCCGACACACAAGACTGATAGCCAACATAATACCCGATTCGGAAAGCGTCCATAATCAGTGAAAGGAGTGCAAGGAGAGTCAAGCCACCTACCGACAAAAAAAGAAATGAAGATCAAGTTAGTATTAACACCGATGAAAGAAAAGAAGTCAATGTTTGCTTTGCTTATATGGCAAAACGACTCATTGTACAGGTTTTCTTTAATTTGCCAAACACAACCCCTCAGTTCTAACGAAGAGTGTGGTTTTTGATGATCACGTGCTTGAAGAAAAAGCCTCTGTCATCTCCAAACACTTGGAAAACAACAACACCAATTGGCTGTTTTACGCATTTACTGCTGCAAATCCTGCGCGTAATCTTACAAACTCACCTCTTATCCAGCATGTGGTGGCGTGGACGTCTTTCTCGGTCCGCGTGTTCTTCTGTCTGTCCCGCACCAGGATGTACCACATCATCCAGATCAGCTGGAGGATCATGAGGCAGGTGACAAAGGAAAGCAGGTGCTCTTCCTTGACAGAGGGGCCGTGGTGCGCAATAGCCAGCATCAACGCCGCCCCGATCAGCAGCAAGTTGGTCCCGTACTGGCCACTGAGGATCTCAGCGTTCTTCCTCGGGTAGTCATCCGACAAACTGAGTTTTAGTTTGGAGAAAATCTTCTTGTCGTGCTCGGAGCTGGACGACGAAGAGGAACTGTGGCAGTATTTGTTCAGACACATAATATCCAGGCCGCTGTGTTCCACCATGGTGGGAGACATATATAAAAGGCGCAGTGCCGGGAGAAGAGTAAAGTCAAAGCCGCGCGCTATAAGGGCATTTGAGGGAGGCCAGATGCGTAAATTGTTGCTACAAGGTGGGGATTCAGACTAATAGGTACCGTGCCAAACATGCTCATTCAATCTTCAAGGTCCGGCTCAGTGGTCACGCATAGTTTCAGGGTCCGGCCTCGCTGAGGATGGACTTGATAGATGCCATTGTCATCTTGTAACCCTGAGGCTGAAATATCTGGTCGTGTAACAGGCTCGCTGAGTCACTGAAAATGGGAGATTGCGTTTCAGTCTTTGGTGATCCCAGACCCCCGTCCTCCTGAAACTCCCATATGTTTCAGAGAAATCACTGGGCCTGCTGTGCCAACCATTCACCGCCCAAAGAAGCAAAAACACTAAAGCATGGAATTATCCACAATAAGAGAAAAAAAAAACGAGCTTCGCCCAAATCCACCTCTCCAGAGCAGCTGCCAGGCAGGCTTTCCAAGTCTGCTGAAATCCTCTCAGGGTGGCTATCGGGTGTTAAGCACGACACAGGCCTGAATGAGATGAAACGGAAGATGCCATTTCACAAACCCGCGATTTTTACACGCTGGAGGCAAGTGACCTGTCCTGACAGCGCTTCAAATCCAAGTGCCACCTCCTCAAATCCTCATGTCCACTTGCGGTTGGAGATGTGGTGGTTAACAACTTTGCTTTCAAGGTGGAAAAAAAAAAAGAAGAATCAGATTTCAGTGGTCAAATTCACAATGGCTTTTTGTGAGTGGATGTCAAGAAGGAGAACACTGAGTCCATCGGCACTGAGAGCTCTTATGAATATGACCACGTAACCTCTGGTTCAATATAAATAGCACGGGCGGGCGCGCGCGATCAGCACAACAATAGAAGGACTGCTCACATAGATTGAGAGGTGATTGGTGTGACTTTAGGAGGGGATGGGGATGGTATTCGGGACCTTTTAATCATTCATTAACTTAAAAACAAATATGGCTCCTTTTTTTTTTTTTCAAACTGCTTAATTAAACAGTGAAACACACTTAGTGAAATGGATACACGCAGCACAGTGGCTTCACAATAGCTTCTATTCTGCTTTAGGAGTCTTGTCAGTCCCTCAAGACTCCCGCGTGAGCCTAGCCAAGCAACCTGGACTCCAAAAACACGTTTTTTAAAAACTAGACAGGCCGCTGGAGCCAGTGGTGATGGATGGTTGAAATAGGGTGAAGGTCCTGACTTGGATATGTGTAACTCTTAATGTGAACAGCAGCTGCCCTGATCTATTCATATTTTATTATTTTTACTCACATTAGTATCCATTAATGTCGATTTCCCACAAACCTCCAACATGCGAGGTCAAGTTACGTAAAAACACTGAGGTCATGTGTTGTCTTACACTCTTGAGGAGGCTTAGAGAAGATAAGCGTGTTGCATGCCGTCAGTAGAAACAGGAAACAGCGCGCCTTCCCGCGAGCAGCATCATCACCTGGTCCGTTGATGCAGCTGCCTCACCGTGCAGACTGTCGTTTAACGCACGTGCTCAACATTCAAAACGCAGTTGTATCTATTTTCCTTCAGCAGCACACCTGAAATCCGCGCATGGCACGTGGAGGAAACAACAGCTCGTTTAGCGAGCCCGAAGATTAGAAGTTACTCGAGGAGAAGACATTAGCTTTCTTTCAAAACAATGTTTAAAGATTGGGGGACTGTCTGTCATTCAACAGAACGAGGGGCCCATTAGCATATCGCGAGGAACACTCAACAAAAACACCGGGAGGACTGGAGAGATGATCACGTCATGCTTCTCAACAATATCAGCGAGTATCGATTTCTTGATCACCGAGAATCAGCGCGATAAAGAAGAAGAGTCATCAATTCATTATCATATCATCACTTTAATGGGCGATTGATTAAGTCTGAACATTTTGATTGAATCTGGAAGTGTTCACATTAGCTCTCCTGTTGTTTGCACTTCAGGAACATACACAAAACAAATCAGAGATTTGAGATTTACTGTTAACAATAAATGTTTTTATACTCTACTATTTTTAATACTAATAATCCAATAACATATATGATAATATAACACTCGAAATGTATAATATGTCCAATATATCTATTTCTCTGTTTTCTATGTACTGAGGATTAAATTAAAAAATCAGTCTTAGTGACAAACAGGCCTTTAAAATCCAGTGAATGGGGTCCACAAAGTTCAGATAATAATAATATAATAACATCATATTGAGCAAAGAATCAGAATGAATACAACTTTGCTTTTTTATTGGTGTAAAGTAATCCTGTAGCTGTAATGCGTGTTGTTGTTTTGGATCACTGTATATTGAAAGGTGCTTCTGCCGAGTGTGTAAACAGGAGTGGACAAAAAATTAGAAACACAACACAAACAGAATTTAGTCAGTACCGACGGCTTCAAAGGTGAACATACACCTGCATCAACAGTGTCAAAAATCTAAGCATTATAAGATTTACAAGATAATGGATTGGATTGCATTTGCATTTGACAGGTGTATAAACAGGTAATTGAGTTGTATTATACTTTGGTTAAATGTAGTGTCAATAATATGTGTAATAGGTCAGAAAGTGCAAAAGAAATAAAAAAAAAAATGAAATGCTGATCAATTTCGAAGCTTCATTTTGGTCACTTTTAGTCAAGTTTTTCCAAGATTCTGGATTTAGCAGATGTTAGAGCATGTGTCTGATACAGTTTTTAAATGATGGTTGTGCTTTATATATTATAATGACAATTTTTCACAAGTAGTGAAATTCCTTATAAAAGTTTATTAAAGAAAAACATTTCACAGAATATGAGTCTTTAAAAAAAAGTCTTTACATTCTTCACCGCAAACTGCTTAAGAAAAATAAAAAGAATTAAAAAACTTAACACAGTTATAAATGGTGGAACAAGCTTTTGCTGACACACATTTTTCTACATACAAGCACGACAGGCCTTTTAAACAGAGGACTTTTTAACATGTGACAGTAGGAAAAGCACAGGTGTAAATGAAAAAAATGAACAATGGCTGAATTCCATTTAGCTGCCTCAGTTTCAGGGTCCTGGTGTTGTGTATGCTGGCCCATTGTCACGGCTTACTGAAACATTTAAATAGAACAGAGCCATTGTTAATGTTATTGGTGACACCCGTTATTAAGTAACAGCATCTCCTACAACTACAAGTCAAAATGTCTGCTGTGAAAAAGTGCAATTCTCAAAACATTCATTCCACTCTGACTGCTGTTTGCCAAACACTCAACACAGTGCATCACACTTCCTGACACAGTTGTCATTGTTTCTTAAGGAAAACACAACAACGACAAATCATAAACTGAGGCGGTTAAATTCTCAGCACACCAATACCCCAGTGATCCTACAATGCTGACCTGCCCCAGCCAACACTTTCACCACAGACTGACAACAGCTGTGTTGTTGCAGTAGAAGGGTCCAGATCAGCCTGCTGCAGGTGTGGGTCTACAACATGCAACCACTGGAAGGTGTGAGAGACAGAGAGGGCAGATCGTTTCAAGTGAAATCCGAGCCAATATTGTTGACCATGTGGTGACCAATGATCTCAGCTTAAAAGGAAGCTGGTCAGCGTGTCCAGACAAACCTCAGCAGATATACAGTGAAAAGTCAAACTTTACAAAGGGAGCACTCATTGTGCCACCATTACTGTCACCGGACAGTGCACGTGCACACAATTCAGCTGTTTATGTTTTATTCTAAACAACAACAACTTCAGTGTTGGTTTAAAAACGGCAATGGAGGAAAACCAAAAAACTAAACTCAACATTGTGGTTAACAAGATGATTCTTCAAGTATGAAGCATTGGTATTAAATATGTAATGTTTAATGACATAAGACTCCACTCACAAAAATATCACAATTTAAGGCCAAACACAGTGTTATTCATTCGAGAGAAAGACATTTTGTGAAAATTAAATCACAGAGTTAAAAAAAAAAAAAAAAAAAAGTTTCATCCTCACCTGTCACATTCATCCAAGCAAAGAGATGAACATGACCACACCCATGAACTGTGTGAAGAGGATGAGTGGAGTGAAGAAGGACCACACTGGCCACAGCGCCATGTTAAAGCTGCAAGGACACAATTATTATTATTATTATTATTACTATCATCAGTATTGATCAATCATAAAATATTAACTGTATACAGGTGCCTCTTACACCATCATGTTGTCACAGCTGCTGCAGAAGAGGAATGTGGGAGGCTATAAAATGCCAGTAAACTTATAAACAATTTATTCATTCTAGTACTGCTCACAAAAAAACATTCAGAAGCAACGAGAACATACAAAACAAGCTAACTCCACTCAAAACAAGTTCAAGCTTGCCACTCTTCCAGAGGCAGCATCCAATTGATCTAGTTTCTAATAAGTTACTTCAATCAACCACATAAGAGATGCAGATTCATATAAAAACTGATTCATGATGTAAACAAGGTGGATTAGCTAATCACAGGACAAAGAAACCTAAGTGGCCCTGTTGAGACCTGAGATGTCAGAGTTCAAATAAACAGCATTAACCTGGCCCAACACATTAATGCACAACTAACAGGGCAATTTCAATTCACATTTGATCACCTAAGCCATTAATAGTCATGATTATTGACCTATTCAGCCCCTCATCAACCACAGGCAACCCCATAGTGATAAACATGAAAAGGTACTGCTAAAAATATGTGATGGTAATGGTCCCACCTCACACTAAGATAGAGATCACTCTTCCCTTAACACTCTGTCCTAATCTTCTCTGATATACAAGTGTAAATCATATCTGAGCTTTGTTGGTTGTGAACATCAGACCAGCAAATATTAATTAATTGCATTTTTTTAGGCCTCAGATAACTAAAATAAAGCATTTGGTAATTTAGTGCAACCTATCTTACATAAGAACATAATAAATAAGAGGTTATTGAGTATTTCTCAAGTGGGTTTAAAATATTACAGGCCCTGCACACCCACACAGGTGTGTTCAATATTTTGGCTAATTAGAGAGCAAAGTGAGACAGATGTCAATAAAGCACTGTGTGTATAGGGACTATAAAGCTCCATTAAGAAAATATTTATGATATTGGGTTGCTAGTACTGTCGCAACCAACTGAGAATCAACACCAGCAAATTCCAGCAAAGAGCTACCCACCCAGCACAAAATAGCAGAGAGCCAAAATAAAGCGGCCGATATAAAAAGTCGAGCATTTAAGAAGCTAAAGGCCCGAAGCTAAAAGGCCAACCAAAACCTGAAGTCTAAAGGGCCGGCGAGTACTGATCTTACAGTGCATTTGTCATGAATCCAGAAATATACTACTGTACACCCCTGCCCACATACTTTTGCGGACTTTTGACATGACAGACAGTTAAAAGCGTGACCAATATTGGATTTTTGTTGCTGACACCAATATCAATATTTGAGAGTTTAAAAAAGCCAAAACATTTTTTTACATAAATACATAAACTAAACAAATATTTTTGATAAGAACTCCTTCATTTTTGTTTGGGGTTTTTTTTTAAATTGTGAAAGATATGCAGTGGGACATTTTACATTTACTTGTCAGTGTGTGTTTGTCATTTCTGTCAAGCAATCTTTTGTTACTAATTGGATAACATATGTGCTCAATGAGCCAATGTCATCTCACTTCTCATCATGTGCCAAAAGGACTTCAAATAGTTCATTCAAGCACATTTAAATAGGACAGGTACAGTATGTCAGGTGTTCTTTAAGCTCTCCAAGTTAGCTACGTTCTTTGGTGTCTAAAACAATGTCCTACAGTTTGTCTGCTTTTATGAAACTGTGATGATTACAGCACATCAAGGCAGTTTGCAGTAATTATCTATTTCTATTTATTTGTTTTTGCTGTTTTACCTGCATGATGCAGCAATAAAAGCTGCAGTGGTGATGGGAGGAATGGCAGGGTACTCTTGGTCATAGTGCTGGATGCCTTTGAACCACTCCAGGTACACAATGCAAAACATGGCCAGAGACAGGCAGATCCCAAGGAGTATCAGACCCACGTTGAACCACCAACTGGAAAAATAAGGGTTGAAAGGAGGAAAAGGTACAAAAGACGGTATTAATAACAATAACACAAACAGTTTCTTAGTGGTATCAGATACCAGTGCTTTCATTGGTGTCATATACCAGTGATACCAATGAAAAGGAAAACCAAAAAAGTTGATGTTTGATGTTTTCTGTAAGCAAACACCTTTAAAAAACACAATAAAGGCTTTCAAAGAGCAAGGCTTACTGTCTGTACAGGTCATTCATAGGAAATGTACAAATAACTGGCATCCAATTACTGGATACTGAAAACAAGTCAGAGTGGAATAATTATCTGACACTTCTCTAATGTTTTACCTGCTTTAACACCCACAACACAACCTGCCGTCTAGTGCGCTCTATTTACTTTTGAGTGGTTATAATGTGGGGATTGGAGAATGAGTGAACAAGATCTGCAAGGAAATCAGTGCTTCTCCCTCATAACTCGATCACCTTTTGATATCATCGTTTTCCATGATGTTGCGGACAAAGTCCACATAGTAGGTGACACCTATAGATGCCACGACCCAGAAAATGGAGTGTCTGTTGAAGCGAGGGAGAGGTTTAGCGTCTTTTTCCTCCTGACCTGAGAGGTATTAGAAAAGAAAAGAGAAAAATGTGTCATCTTTTCAACATTAAAGAGCATACTTTATTCCATAAGCACTTAACAAAAGTATAGATACACATTGTCACAAATTTAAGTTACACTTAATTATTCCTCGACAATTCACATGCCCACAAAGATTTGACTACAGTCTTAGATATTTAGACATCTAGCAAAGCAGTGTGACCACTCAACACTAACTCACTGCATGACTCAAAGAAAACTCAACACAAAGAGGCACTGAAAGGGTTACAGTATGGTATAGAATTTACTACCAAATATGAGATTTGTCTTGCCTTAACAGAATGCTCTAAATCCCCACCTTTCAGGTTTAAGGAGCTTTTGAGGTGAAACCGATAGCTTTCTTTGAGATAATCTTACTTCTCAGAGAGCTATTAATCTCTATAATTTACTGGTTGATTAAACGTATCAGAGCCTGTTGTTGGCTGCTGAAGTGCTTCGGCGTGCTGGTCTACTCTGTGCAGAGTTCACATTGAACTCCCTGCCCTAAACAACTAGTTGGCCCACATCTTTAATCAAACTTATGCCTCGCGGCCTATCTTGGAATACTAGATATAGTATACCCAGTCTTCTTGCCAGAGGGACCACTGGTGGTATGTAAACTGGAATATACGCAGCCAGTCATAAAAAATAAAAGAACAGGGATGACCACTTGACAAATGTTTTGTCTGTTGCTTGTATTACAGTCCTCAGTTTACACTGACAAAGAGATGACCCTTGGATTGGGGGATAGTGGAGGAGTAGAGTTTCCCTGTATTATGTTGCTGAGCTGACACAGCGTTTGCTCAGTCAAAACAATCAAGAATTGCTGGATTTCTGCCAGCGAGGGCCTCAAAGTTGGACAATTGTCCACTGTACAGGCTGTACAGTAACCCTAACCCTCCCTCCCTACACTGAAAATGTTGCATTCAAAAACAGCACATATCTGTTTGAAAGAAAAACGCCAAGTTGTTTAAAGACTATCTAATAAGGGGACTACAAACTGGCCATTCAGCATATTTAGCCATTAAAATGAGCTACTCCTCTAACGGGACTGTTTGCTCAGGTTAGCTGTGCTTATCTGACACTTTGTCTCTAACTCTTACAGTGAGGATATCAGTGACCAAACCAGAGCTGTCACGTTACACCACTGTGTTTGTGACGTTAACGTTACCTTGTGTAAACGGTTAGCTGGCTCTGTCAGAAAACTAGTTCAAGTTGGCTAATAACATCAACACTGATAACATTAGCCAACACAACGTTTCTGAAGCTTACTCTTTTCATCTTCGTCACCCGGTGTCGTTGTTTGCATAAGAAACTCCGCATCTCTCTTAAATCTGTTCCGCAGCGTTGCAAGCTCACTGTCGTTAAGCATTATGTTGATGTTAGCACTAACTTACACTCGCTCTAAAGGCTAACTAGTGATTAGAAGGCACTTCCTGTTGAGACGCTGAATCGCTTTTTTATGACGCACTTGAAGGCGACAATTGTAGTTTTTTTATGAGAAATTACTTTAACACATATCTTGGCATAGCCACAAAAACATGACATTGGCATAGAATAAGCAATAACAATGAATGTACATTATTATTAATTCATAAAATTAAATAACTTGACTGCATAGGTGCCTGAGGTCTTTTAGTTCTGAGTATGCATTTAAAGACATTGCATATTTTGAATTATTTAATGTGTTCTATGTTTTGTTTTTGTTACCTGTGCTAATACATACAAACCAACCCAAACAGGCCATGTCCACAAGGTCCATTTCTAGTATAGAAGACCATGTTTAGTTTTCCTCCATTTACATGTATGAATAAAAAAAACTTATTCAATAGCTACATCACACCTGACAAAAGGGAAATATCTTTGTTCATTATCTGTACTCTACTACAGAAAACCATGTCTGATGCTATAACATGAGATAAATAATGTAGGTTGGTAAAACCCAAGCCAAAGTGTGTTTTGTGCACATCCTCCACAAAGACAATGTTGACACAAGTGCATCAAACAAACTGCACCACTGGGCTGGAAATAAAATATACCCTCAAAATGGTAACTGAGGATATTTTAACAAAAAAGTCTGACAGGGCACATTTGCTCCCATCCCTCATAAACGTTGCAGCATGCAGAGTAGTTGGCTGTATTCCAAAGTTTATCTTGAATGTATACTTTTACATGGCGCTGGCAAGAATCTGACACTGCTGATTCCTTTGTCCTATTTCACTCTAAATTAAAAACTTTCAAAGAGGCAAAGGCAGGGCATGTGCAGTAAAGAAAAGTGATTCATACTTTATTGTTGGTTTCTACCGCTTACTCTGTCATAACAGTTCATTTTTGTCAATCTACATACAGATAGCTATGGCTGCTATTAAGACCAACGATCAGGGATGAAACTGCCCCAATACAAAACATCAGGCAGCATAGTTAATCCTGCAATATCTAATGGCAGAAATAAAACGTTGATCTGTCGTTTTGCAACAGTAAAGAAAGGCTTGGTTTCAGAGTATCCTGTGGGGTCTGGATTAAAACAAAAGCATTAAGCAATATTGAGTCCCACTGAGGACTAGAAAACACTATTTTAATACGAGCAAACTTCAGTAACAGCTTGACTAATACCCAAAGTATGCAATATACAATTACAGGTAAGCAGTGTGATGAATGAGCATCAGTGTTAAACCTGCTGGGATTAGCAGAGCTTCATAAAGCTGGGCAGACACACACACACACACACACACACACACACACACACACACACACACACACACACACACACACACACACACACACACACACACACACACACACACACACACACAGTAAAGAGGCTGCTCATTCTAGCAGTGGAAAATCAGACAGCATTAAAACTTCACCCGAGGCTGACACCAAGCGTCTTGCTTCTATGGAGCTTCTGTGTCCCTGGCCAAGTGAACCCCGTTCGGGGTGCCGAGGAATGTGCATTAGCTTCGTCCCGTGTGAGAGTCAAATTCACCTCAGGTGCACCTCTCCCATTTCCCTTCCCCCACTCCAACATCCAATCCCACAGATAAGGTGCCATTTCCCAGCCTCACCGTGGGCTCGGAATGTGGAACAGAGCAGCCGTCTATCACAATTGTCATTTTATATATTAAAAACAACACCAACACATTCTGAGGTGTCTTCCTCGTGCTGACCAGGTCACTGCAGTAAAACTGCTGAACAGGAACAGGACACATAATTCACTTATAAAATTATTTAATCTTAGAGATTATGTCATCTGTATAAAAACTTCCAAGAAGGATGGACAGACAACACTGGCTTTTAAATTTTAAAAGTCTATGAACAAAATACATTTCATATCAGGCAGGTGAGACAAACATATCTACTTTACAAGTCTAACTCTGTCTTTCAAGACTCTAAATTTGGGATTGTTGTTGATCTTCTTGTTGAAAAGGGCTAGCACTTCCTCCTCCTTTTTAAAATTTCCATCACCAGTGAAAGAGTAGTACGCTGCCACGACCTGTCAAAGGGGAACAAGCGCTTAATATCACATTAAACCAAAGACCACTAATTTTCAAATAATATAACTACATGCTGGGTTCAGATGTCAAATGGGATGGTGTGCAAACAAAGAACTTTAGACTCATGTCCACAGAGAAATTAAAACACTCCATTCCTCACCTTCTTCCTGAGTTTCTTTACCGACAGTTCCTGGTCAGGTGATTCTCTCAGTACTGCCTTGATATTTCCCTTCCAGTTGAATTTGCCTGTAAATTAATGAGACACATAAATTAGCTGCTAGTGGGGGGGGGGGGGGGGGGGGGGGGTATTCACTGAGGGCCATTTCCTCAATGTCAACAAAAGCAGCAACACTGACCCCTGGTGGCTTAAATCTTTTACACGTCATTTATTCTAAAAGATGTCAATCAAAGTCATGTCACAAGCCATATTACCTTTGGGAACTTCTTGATCCTCAGTCTCCTCTGCCGCCTCTGCAGCTTGGTCCGCTGAAAGAAAAAAAGATAATACAGTTATATATTAAGCTCAATATTAATTAACAATTAAATGAAGACTGGTTTCACAAGTAAAAAAAAAAAAGAGGAAAATTGGCCATACGTATAAAGAGCATACTTTCAAACACAAGGACATAAGAGCATACTGCAATAAAATGGACGTTCTGAGTGTATTTGAGAACTTCCACAAAAGTTAATAAAATTTTTGAGAAACATTTTTATCTACATTTGGTGGCCAAACAAACTTTACAAACATTTAGCCATTTCACATTTTCATATCAGTTAAGCGAGGAAATGGTATTCATTAAAAGACACAAAGTTGAACTACTAATACTACCAATAACGATACGCAGAAATAAGGACTCAACAGTGGCTGATTATATAATACTGTAAGGAGAACAGCATCCTGAAACAGATTGTGGGTAGACCTTTAGAAAATGTCTTACTTGTCTTTGTTTTCTTGCCAGATGTCTCATCTTCAGCACCGTGCCCGTTCTGTTCTTCTTCTCCGTCTTCCTCAGAGCTGTGCTTTCTCTTTCTGCCCTTTTTTTTCTCTTTGCCTGGCCGCTCTTCATCTACCTCCTGTGCAACCTTCTTCACCACCTTCCCATTGTTCTGCTGACGGGCTTCTTTACGTTCCCGTTTGTTCAGTTTCTTCTTCTTAGCGTCCGGGAGGCCGTTCTGCTGTTCATTTCCGTTAGTCTCCACTTTGACTTCAGCCACTGTCTGTTTATCTTCTTTAGTCTCCTGTGGGGCCTCAGGAGGCTGTCAGAGCATGGGTGGGTAATGAAAGACAGTGATATTGAAAACTTGGGATTTGAATTTATTACAACCAGACAGCAGAAGGAAGCAGGCCATGTTTTCTCTTCATCTCTTAAAGCAGAACTACATTGAGCCATCTCCAAAGCTGTAAAACCTTTAAAACATGTATCTAACAATCAATATTCATTACCTTGAATTTGACTAATATGCACAGGGAAACAGTAAAACAAACAAATGATAAAAGTAACCTTTTAAGCAAAGTAACTTACATTGTCAGCTGCAGCGAGGATGTCCCACACTTCATCATGAAGACTGGTGTTGGCTATTTTAAGACTGTTTCTCATCCAGTTCTGAAGATTAGACCAAAAATGAAAATGGATTAGTTCATGCATGCAAGTCCCCACTACACACTATGAAGACAACTGTTTATCACAGTGTGATCTATGAAACATAAGATTATTAGTGCAGATTGAAGTAATACTGACCTGAAACTTGGCCTTCTTTCTTGGGACATTATCATAGGAACTGACTTGTTGGAGCACATTCTTTAGCTTTGCACTGACTCCAGGTTTGTTCATAGCTTCTTGGACTCTCTTCAGGAGAGGAAGCATCAAGTTAGGAAAAAAAAACTCTTTCTTTCTTTCTTTAAACACAGACAGAACGTTGACAGTGATGGGCATCGTTGCTGTGCATTTTACCTGGATCCACTGCTGCTGTTTCACATCTCCTTTGTTTGCCTTAGCCTCGTAGCCTTTCCCTCCATACTTCTGATCTTCACTGATACATTTATTGTGGTTCTTGTAGTCATCACCCCTGTTCAAAATAATTGCACATATGGAGCACTGTGAGATTGGAGGCTAATGCTAAAGTGGTTTTATCTAGCAAACGTTAGCTAAGGTAAACAGCGAACATTACCAGAAGTCTTTTCCACAATCGATGCAGGACAGGACCTGGCAGCCCCGGCACATGTTCACGTGTTTATCAACCTGAGCCTTTTTCAGGGACTCACCACAGCCGTTGCAGGTGAAGAACACCATTTTAAGCCGTACTGATAACTTCAATTCAACTGAATCTGCTAACACAAATAGCTAGCTAGTACTAACTGTACCAACGTATACGTTAAACCGAAATTGGTGCAATCCTCTTGCGAAAGCGAGACCCGACTGGCCACAGCGTTGGTGTGGGCTAATGCTAGCCAAAGAAAGTTAGCTGACGCTATCCAAAGCAAGCAAATGTTAAAATAAACCAATGACCGAACGAGCAGAGGGTTTATCAGCGAGAATAAATGCTGTGAGTCGCGATGTTAAACTTGTTTTTCCTTCAAAATCGCATTTGAGTGCAACCGCCTGCTCTGTTCCATTCGTTTAAACGTTTCAAAACACACGTGACCACACCAATATTCGATAGCTACATTAATAGTCTTCCGTAAAACATGCGGCCGAAGATAAGTTCCGACCAGGATAGAAATGATTCTTGTACAAAGCTTTTTTGTATTCTAGAGCTAAATGTGTATAGCGACTGCATAGCAGTTAGTTACATCAACTTGACACGTTACAGTATGTTAAATTCTCAGTGAGTCTCCAAACCATCCTTCATGTTTAGGCTGCGCGGAATACAGGTTGTACCAGGAAGTGAAGTGACGTGACACTCGGAAAGTGACCCATCATCCAAATGAAAGCTGAAATCGTTGGTTGTAAGTTTCGACTTATCTTTATGACAAACGTTACTAAACCGACAATATTTAGGACTTTCATTCTCGGTTGCAAATTTAATTCTTGTGGGATTTGGTGCTGCACGGATTCACACCACTTACCGTTGTGGTTGGCTAGCATAGCTTTGTAGTTAGCTTGTTAGCAGTTTTCGTCCAATTTTTGCATGGGTGGTCTCGTAGCACAGACAGACTGGATTCTGCGCGCTTGTTGAATTAGATACATATGAATATTACCGTTTGAAAAGTGTTGCCAGCACTAGCTCGTGTCACTTACAATCTAGTTGCATTTCAAGGGCTGGCTAACCAGAAGAATAATTAATAGCTTCATTAGAGATTTGTTGTTTTTGGCATGTGTCCTTTCTTGATGGATAAGTTGGAGCTGAGTGGTTCTGCAGCTGAGTGACAATGGACGCCCTGTCCAGCCACAGCTCCTACCTCCTGCAGCAGCTCCAGGAGCAGAGGATTCAGGGTCTGCTCTGTGACTGCATGCTGGTGGTCAAAGGTGTCTGCTTCAAAGCCCACAAAAATGTCCTGGCTGCGTTCAGCTCCCATTTCAGGTGCCTTTATGTCTTTATATATTTAATGGAGTGACACATCAGTGAATCAGTGGCATATTTACATCCATGTCACTTAGCTAAGTAATCATACTCTGTTGTTTAAGAGTAACATAATGTGAACAAGTACTATTTTGATATTTCCAGGTCTTTATTCCAAAATTCCCCCAGTCAGAAGAATGAGGTGTTCAACTTGGTCATCCAGGACGTCAGTGGCATCGGCCAGATATTGGACTACATGTACACCTCCCATCTTGACGTCAACCAAGATAATGTTCAGGCACTCCTGGACATTGCCCAGTGTTTGCAGGTTCCAAACGTTCAGAGCATGTGCAATGCTTTCCTCAAGCCTTGTCCTCCGCCAGTGGAAATCCCATCATTTTCTCTCCCGGGCATGCTGAGCTCTGAGCACGACTGCCTCTTGGGGAGCAGTCTGCCTCATGATGTTGACCTCCACTGTCCCTCTGAAACCCAGAGGCCTGGCTTCAGCAGTGAAAGGATGCCTGTTTCTGTGCCTAATAGCAGCTCAAACTGTGACACAGCCGGCAGCACTCAGGCACCTATTGAAAAACAGCTTGTCCATGGCTACAAGCTCCGTAACTTCTACAGTAAGCAATACTTTAAACAAAGTGCACTTCAGACTAATAGTGTAGCCTCAAACCAAGGCCCAGGCCCTTTGGTGTTGGTGGAGGAGCAGCAGTGTCAGCTAGGGGTCAGCCAGGGAGGGAGCCACACTCCTGTATGCCCAGGAAACACAGTTCAGCCCAATCCTCCCTGCACGTCTGTGGCAGTTGAAAAGAACCCTGTCTCTTCTTTAACACCCTCAGAGAATTTAAACACCCCCAGCTCTAACTCAGAAGACTCAATGCTCAACAAGCCAGTTCGCCCAAAGAAGGCCGTATACCTAAAGAAGTACAACTACCTCCGGTCTCAGAAGGCTTTGGAGGAGATGTTTGCTGAGTCAGTCAGTGAGCCTGTCCTCAGCTGTCCCAAAGAGAGTCATCAAGAAGAGTCTGTGGTCCAGACGGAAGCTTCAGAAGCTCCTGTGGAGGACCTTAATGCAGGCAGGGAGCAGGTTACAGAGGCGGCAACAGAAACACAACTTCCCAGTCCTCCGCCTGTGAACCAAGAAGAGCAAAATCTGAAGACTGTGCCAGAGCCTCCACAGCAGATAGGACACAAGCAGTATTGTTGTGAGGTGTGCGGGAAGATCTTCAAACACCCAAGCAACCTGGAGCTGCACAAGCGCTCACATACCGGTATTAACTGTTTATAATTGCCTTAAAACCACACATGGTTTACAATAACACGTAATCCGTTTCCGTAATAATTGTAATTGTAATAATATTTTTCAGACGTAAACCTAAATGTTGTTGCAGGTGAGAAGCCCTTTCAGTGTAACGTGTGTGGTAGAAACTTCTCACAGGTATCATCTGGTTTATTATTTCTGATTTGCCACAGTTATACTGAGATGGGAAAACTATATTGAGACAACTAACTGATTTTGTTTTACAGGCTGGAAATCTACAGACACATTTGCGGCGACATTCTGGAGAGAAACCGTACATCTGTGAGTTATGTGGTAAAAGGTGAGGTACCTTCCATGTATCTGTTTTCATTCATTTTTATTTCTCTTTTTTTGTCATTCCCCTACCCCCTATAGGTTTTTTTTGTCGGTTTGCAGCTATATGTTGTATGTTTGTGTGTCTGCCTTTACTAATTGCTTAATAGTTTCCAAAGCTTGGCCATATGCCATGATTTAAGTATACCAATATTTATAATATGTCTTAAACTTACATATTGAGGCTTTGATAAAGATTTTGTGGTGATGACTAACTTTCAATAAAATTATATGATATTTCCCCTACATTACACAACCCTAATAATCCCTACAGTTGTCTGTAAATTGAATATTCGTCTTTATTTTCCAGCTTTACTGCATCAGGGGATGTCCATCGTCACAAAGTGGTCCACACAGGAGAGAAGCCACATCTGTGTGATATATGTGGTCGAGGTAAATGACTGCTCTAAACAGAAGCAATTCTCTTAATTACTTCCTTAATCCACCTATATTTAGTTCTTATTGTGGCACATTTTGTGTTCATTAAACTGGTGTTTTATTTGTCACTGCACCTCAGGATTTAACAACTTGAGTAATCTCAAGGAGCACAAGAGGACTCACGCCACAGACAAGACATTCACATGTGACCAGTGTGGAAAATCGTTTAACACACACAGAAAGCTTCTGAAGCACAAGGCCCGCCACGCTGGGGAAAAACCACACAGCTGTGCCACCTGTGGTAAGGAGCAGTCTCTGTCTTGTTGATTCCACTGTAGACATAGTTGTATAAAACTGTGTGCAAGGGCTGAAATGATTAGTCGGTCGACAAAATTCATTTGATAATTGATTAGTCGCAAAAAAAATGTAAAGAAAAAATGCTAAACATCTGATGCTTCAGGGTTCCAGGATCGGCTGCTCTTCTTTAACTCGTGAAAACTACATATCTTCGGGTTCTTGACATTCAATCGGACAAAACAAGCATGGCGTCACCTGGGGCTTTACGACATTATGATGGACATTTTTCACTGTTTCTATAGACCAAATGATTAATTGAGAAAGTAATCTGCAGATGAATCGATAATGAAAATAATAGTTGCAGTAATATTTTTTTTAGTTTTTGGTGCCACCTACTGATGAATGGTATTGTTCTTAACCTGCCCAAATGAACAAAACTAAAGGCATTAAAATGCTTGAGTGATATTGTAAAAAAAAAAAAAAAAAAAAATGCTAATGTCTGCACAGTGTTTTACTCAACATGTGTTCTTAATTAATGTAGGGAAGTGCTTCATTGGCTCAGGGGACCTGCAGCGTCACATACGGTCACACACTGGCGAGAAACCCTACATCTGTAACACCTGTGGAAAGAGCTTCACTCGCTCTGCCATGTTGAGGAGACACAGCAACATGCACTGCAAAGGGGCTCCAGCCGACAACCCGGTCACCGACAACTCTGACCCACCTCGTAGCTCAGATGGAGCGGCCTCATTCCCCAAACCTGTCAGCCACAGTAAACCTCCTGCCGCAGCCAGTGAGCCGCATTTCCCCAGCGTGATGCCCCATGCAGGGTTGGAGAAACCCTCACCGCCTACTCCTTCACCACCACAACCAACGCCACATATAGAGACTCCACCTCCCAACATGCACCTCAGCCCAGCTTCTACGCCCACGCCCCTTCCAGAGCTGCGCTCGCTGGTACCCCATCACCTCCTCTCCTCCAATCACCAGGAGAGAAGTGCAGCCCTGACTGCCGCAGACCACCTGAAGCTGGCCAAACCCCACCCTCAGGAGGCCGTGTATGGTCCATATGTGGAGAATGGGAATATGTCAGTGGAGATGGGCAGAGGTCTGGCGGGGAGGCCCTACCTGCCTCCCGCAGACAATCACTGCAGTTCCCTTACTTCTTCTAGCAGGCCCAATAGTGGGTCCTACAGGTCCACCGAAGGCCAGTTTATCTCCAGTGTAACTCTTTGGGGCCTGGCAATGAAAACTCTGCAGAATGATAATGACATGGAGCAGTAAGATGCTGCATCTTCTTCAGATAAGCACAGTAGGGCCAGTTCAAAGGGTGGGCTCTTGATTGGTTTAAACTGATTTGTAACACAAAAATGATAGCTTCTATAATGGGGCGAATAGTAATAATATGAATTATTCATAACTTAAAGTGTTTAATTATGTGTTCAGAGTAAAATCAAAGTGCTTCCTTGTATTTCTTAAATGAAAGAAATCATGAATCTACTCTTGTGCGGAAGTGTGGGAATGTCCCTACCTAAGGTGACAATTCCACACCAGGAATCCCAACTCGAGGAGCGATACAACGGCAAGCGACTGTGCGGCGATTAATGTCTTTGTACTCCCTCCTGGCAGGGTTGACCATCTCTGGAAAGGTCACGGCGTCAGTCTCTCCTCCATCTTCACAGTCGCTCTGTAAACAGAAGAATGCTACGTGGTAAACAAGGTTCTTCTTCCTGTGGCCATCTCCTGGTCTGTTCACAGACTTGCGTGATTGACCACTGCAGCGTGACGACAAAAGTTTATTCTGTTTCAACTTTTTGCAGCAGGGCTGCTCCGTTCTTTTTCGGCATCACCTGTGCTCCCCACCACCGCCGCAGCCTAAACGCACTACCCACATTCAAATGAATGGGAGGACTGGCGTTCTCGCAGCAGCACCTGGTTTGGTGTGACTTAGTCTTGCAGTAGATGAATCAAAAATGCTGTTGGCTGCTCTTAAAACTTCCAAGGGTGACGCTTTTCTGGCCACACCCCTGTCAGTGATGTCACAACAAGTGGCAGCTGATGGAGGACCCCTGATGTGACATCACTGATTAGGGTGTGGCTTGTAACCCTTGGAAGTGTATCAATCTTGAATATTAGAGCCCATAGAGGGCCGTGCAGCAGCAGTTTTTCATCCCAGGATGCATCTCCACTAATAAGAATGTTACACTCTTTCACTTTGTATATACTGCACTGCACTTTAAAATGTAAAAATGCAGACCTATTTTCAACTTCCAGTGTCAACTGTTGACGTATTATATTCATAAAAGAATAAAATATGTATCTATTTAACGTATATGTCACTGTTATTTAATTTAAAAAAAAACATCTCTTACCACAGTATTTTTTATTTCCCATGTTTTCACAATGTAGCATAGGGATAGTTTAATAATTCACAAAGATATTTAAAATCCAGTATTTGATGTTCACTTTAAAACAAATATTTTGGCCTTTCCAAGAAATGTTTCATTAATCTGCACAAGTGTTAAAGCGTGTCTTGAGGACATTAGGGGTGCAAGAAGATGAAGAATCTACATCCACGTTTGTGTTGGTGTTATGCTGATAAATAGACTACAGAGGGAGCTAGAAAGCAGACACTACAGTTCACGTTGGAATGTGTGAAGAAAGTCCCACAAACTGTAACGTCACCAGCTTAGATGTGGTGGATATACCTCAAAACAGACAATGGCCGTTATAATTCATCCAACATACAACGTAGCTAGCAACCAATGACAAAATCTACAGCAAATACATAGAAGCATGTTATGTAATGCCTGTTCACTCCGTGTGTGCCTGAAGGTATGAGCATTGCATTTGGCATGGATTTGTTTTTTTACGGAGACCGAGTATGTTGTTGACAAAGCTGTCACAAGTGAGATTCACATTCACTTCACGTCCAGTTAACATTGTGCAGCATCACTGCTGCATGTGAGACTTGTAAACAGTGCACTGAGCAGACAAGACAGGCAGCTGATAATTGGTCATCACTGGCACAACATACAGGCATTCCCATGTTTGCTGGATTAGTTGCCTAGCAACACATAGGATAAGTCTGTTATCATGGTGTTCATTCTCCTTCATCGGTTCTCCAACCGCTGACGGACAAGAGACATAGACTGTGGGCAGGAAAACATACTGATGCTTCACACCCTGAGAAGAGTGTGTGTGTTCACACCACATTGAGAAATGATTCAACTCCTGGTGAGCTTGAGCATGCTCTCACTTTACAGCAGATACCAAAGTGTGAGAGAAAACCCTGCTCTCCTTCACAACTTGGATGCAGAAACACAGTGAGGAAGAAGTGTCAGAAATGTGTTGAGCGTCAGAAGGCATCAATAACAACCCTGTTGCTGAAGATTTGCAGCCTTTGACATAGCACAAGCCACTTCACACATTTCCACTGTGACAGTTGATGTAAAATTCCCAAATTCCCAGGTCTTGTTGTAAGAAACTTTATAATAGTAAGAGAGAGAGATTATTCCTAACTTCTTCCAGCATCCTTCGTACTGCCATGCACTATTATACTATCTGCACCACAACCCTATACATACAGAGTGTAACAATCTGACCTGAATAAATAGAGGATAGTTTGGTGTCCAGGTCTTGCCTGTATATAATAGCTTTATGTTTAATTTATTTAGCTTGTTGTCGTTGTGTAGCTGCATGTCTGTAAATTAGTTCTCTGCACTTATACTAAGATATTAAAACATTGTTTCTCCATGAGACTGTGTAATACTCCCCATGAAAAACCTTTTAAATAATGCAGAAATCAAGCAGTCATCACTATAATGGGGATGTATGAGGAGAAATAATGCTCCATTTATCTGCCACACATCCAATACAAAGTAGGACATATCATTAACTTTCTCTTACCATACATGTGGAAGCTAAGATGCCTGCATGCACATTACAATAACGTAGATTTTGAAAGCACAAAATCTTGGGCATACATTATGTAGTATTCAGATGTCTGTTTTTAACTGGATATTCATGGACACACATCTGGACTAAAGGACTTCTATTTAACGTGGAAACAAAAGGGCTTCATGTGCGTGAGGTTCTTCCGACCCCCCCCCCCCCCATCATGCTAAAGTTAATCCTGATTATGTATGCTGTCAAACTGGCGCAGAATGAGACCAGGGCTAACGCCATTTTACCCAGAAACATTTCCAAAGCTCGTCTTTTGTGACGGTATCTAATCATGTTCCACTGCTTTGTGCTGTCGCAGGCATGGGAGGATAGGCTTAATGAACAAGTGAGCGTGAAATGTATGAATCCAACCAAATTTGGTCGACTGTGACATTTCTCTGCAGCGAATGAGCAGAGCACGGTCAGGTTTGCGTGAACGTTTGTCAAAAATGTCACATTTTTGCATCTTTTTACCTGAGCAGACAGCTTTTATTGATCGTCAGATTCTGATTTCAGATTTTTATTCCAACGTGACACATTCCTCCGTCTCTTCATGCCTGTATGACTGACAAAGAAAAAAAAAATCTCTCCATTGCTGTTTATATTTCATGGATGTTTTTGAACACCTGCACAGCATCCATTGTTTTTATTGCACTTGAAGTCCACAGTGCGTTTAGACACCTGTCAGTGTGTGTGACAGGTTATTATATCCACATGCAGTAAAGCTGCACAGGGAGTTGGTTTTGCAGCCAAATACGGAGCTGACTATCCACATTAATGGTACCAGTTGTTATTTCGAAGCTCTTCTCCAAATATTACAGAAACATCATGGGGGGAAGCTTAGAGATGATTGGTTGGGATCCCTTCAGGCGCTTTGTGTCTATTTGTAGATTCTTATTTCCCAGCATGCTAAAAATGGGGTAGGCAGCTCTTCACCATGGGTGTGTTGGTAGTGACTTGAACATCATACAGTCAAATAGTCAAACTGTTACTCTGTTTCCTGATTAACAGTTTACTTAAGTAGAAGGTTGCTCTGGCGCCTGGGGGGCAGAAATCAAAAAAAAGAAATTAACAGTTTTCATGCCACCCATGTGTCCAAAGCAGACACACAACCATCAGCTCATGAAAAAAAGCCCTGTTGAAGAAAATCCAGAGGAAAACCACTGAAACAGAGAAGACATGATTGACACAGAGGAGATCCAAGTGTGCTTGAGGTGATGAAATCAAGAGTACAGTCATGGGATGTTTTTTTTTAGTTTTTAAAGTAAGTAGGTTAAAGAAAAGGATGTAACAAATTCAGTTTGTTTGTTTGTTTCAGATTGCTTGTAACTCATTAACATTACTCCTCACCTGAAGGGCCATAAGGAATAAGCCTCCCTTTGTGTAATAACATGATTCAAGTTTTAGAATCTAGAGTTTACATGAGCAGTTTGTATGAACAAATCATTTTCCCTGCATACGTACATACTGCTTATGTTACAGCATGACAGTGCTGGGTTCATCCAAGTTAAGCTGCATCACAAGAGGTACAAGATGTACCAACACAACAGGAAGAGAGAGGTCCGAGGCAGTGGGGTGCTCAGCAGTTTTCATTGATAGCCCAAAATTGTCGTTATGCTATGTTACATTTCTTTTCTGACCTAATGTAAGCCATATTAGAAATTAATGCAATCTGTTAAAAATATCCCTATTTTGTAACTTAATCACATGATTACAAAACAGTCTCAGAAGTCACATGGGCTACCTAGAAACATAATTCATTTGCATAGAGCAATACTACAAAACTACAACATGGCTCAGAGGTGTGTTAGTGTGAGGACTGAACATTCATGTGTTAGACAAACTAAACATGTTACTGTGATCAATCAGCACGTTAAGGCTCATACAGCATTACAGTCGGTAGTCACTAATGAGAGAACAACTCTTTTGTTGAGATGACATCACTCCACCATCCACATGACCTCCATGTATCCCTCCACATGTCCCTCCTCCGTCAGTGTCCACACATACATCACTGCCTCTGGCTGCTTCTGGGATTTAATACTCGATGGTCACTGCCTTTGTCTTCAGGTATTCGTTGAGAGCCTCTTGTCCTGTTGGAGTGACGGAGACACTGACAGTAAGTACGGATATTGATCACCACAAACTTGAGTACTATGTGCAAATTCTGCGGCAGGATGAGAACCACCAAGGAAATGCAGGGATGACTTAAGCTGATGGATAGCTTCCATATCGTGACATATTTCCGAGTGAAACAGGATGAGCAGATGGGACATAACTTTGGGAGGAATTTGATTTGAACATTCAAAGACACACAGATGTACCATGCCGTTGCTAGCTAGCTAGCTTACGAATGAATCTTAGCTCTGTGCCACTAAAAGTTGAAAATTGATTGATGGGTGGATGTGTGAAATTAATTGGTTGGTTGAAGCTGGTTCGGGCACACTTCATATTTTGTTTTACAGGAAGAAAACATGATTAGATTTTGATTTAAGAATACAAAGAAATTGATTTTTTGTATTTAGTTTTTGGCATACATTGTTAAAAAGGAGCACAATATGACCAGATATGTGATCTAAAAGGAAAGGATTTTTTCATTTCATCTTGACTTTAAAATACATGAATAAAAGAACTATAGCTACACAGTGAATTCAGCAGCTTTTCTTACCCAAATCTTTGCCAAAGCCAGACTGTTTGAAGCCACCGAAAGGCGAGGCCACATCAGTCTTGTTGTAGGTGTTCACAAAAACCGTTCCGGCGTTGAGCTTTTCGCTGACGTACAGAGCTTTGCTGATGTCCCGTGTGAAAACACCCGACGCCAGGCCGTACTCTGTAGCGTTGGCCCTCCTCAGGACCTCGTCCACCTCACTGAGGCAGTCGAAAGGAGGACAGGCAGGAGGGAGAAACAGCAGAAAAGAGGGGTGAAGAAAGAGGGTAAGTCTTGTGATGTGGCAAAATGGGAATATGAGTCATTTGGAGGCGTGAAGTAGTCTTGAGTTAGCCTTACCCGCCCTTGAACTTGGAAATGATCATGACAGGGCCGAACGACTCCTCTATAGCGATGTACATGTGGTCTTGCACATCAGTGAACACCGTGGGTTCAAAGAAAAAACCTGAAAGTGCACATGTAACAAGTCCAACTGCATCATCTGTCATAACAGAGGTGGAGCACGCAGGCTGGTTGATGTCTGAGACTAACTACATTGTTCAAACCGCCTCACCTGGTCGCTGCACCTGTTTGCCACCGCAGACCAGAGTGGCTCCCTCCTTGACACCGGTCTGACAATACTCCACCAGTTTGTCTAGGTGGGCTTTGTGGTTCTGAGGGCCGTGGTCTGTGGAGCGGTCCAGTGGATCGCCGATCTTCATCTTCTTGACCTCCTCAACCTGAGAGGAAAGACATCCAAATCTTTGGGACAACACATACTGTAGGCTGAAAAACCTCATTAAAGTTCAGATGCAAAAAGAAATCTTTTAATTCACAAAATCTCTCATTTCAGTATTTCAAACCTATTTTACTTTCAGTCTAGTGTTAGTCCTCTTGTCCTCTAAGCTACAGTAATGCTGGCTCAGTACAGCTGATCTATGTCTGGAAATAACCACTTTAATATCTATTCAGCATTTATAAGCAGTTTACAAACAATTAGTAAATTATAACACTATAATGTAGTTATAAGCAGTTATAAGCACCTATAACAGATGAATGACTGACAATAATAATAATACAAAGTAATTGTAAATGAAGGTTTATATGAAAAATGTTCACGGATATGAAATATGAAGCATTTATTTATTATAGTCATGGTAATAATAATTATTATTAAGTATTTATTTATCTATTAGTTGTCTCCAGAAGAAATCTAGTAGGTAGAAATTGAATAAATGTTTTGTCACAATGGTCAATAAACCTTTATGCTCAACATGTCTACATGATTGTAAATTTTAAATGATGTTATATTGTTTTATATATTATTCATCACCAGTTATAGATGTTTGATAGAAAAGGCTATAATTGTTGACAAATGTTTAATGAACACATGTAAAAATATCGTTATATTTGCTTACAACTACATTACAATGTGTTATGAACATGTACTTATTGTTTATATACTGGGTATGAATGCTACATAGAGGGAGTTAAAGTAAAGAGTTACCCTGTAACCCTGTTTGCATATGAATACTGATGTCTGTTCTACAAGAACGGCAAAAGTAGTAGGCAAAACAATGCCAGAGCAGCGGTCATTACGCACAAGCATTATGCTCAGCTGTGCCCGTATTCATAATTCGTCGCATGTACCTGTGCCAGTGGTCTCAATCACCAGCATTAGACTTTAGCTTATATCCAACACTTTGCAAAAGCATAAAATGAAAAGATCATAAACAGAAAGAAATAAAATGATGCTACCTCTGTAAACAAAAAATATATATAAAAGCTGATCACCCAAAAGTATTTAATTCAACTTTATATATGTGCCTTAAATGGGCATTTGGGGAATTTTAACAATTTAAAATTGCAATCAGCTAACAAGCTAAACTAACCATATTTTATCATCACATTCTGTCCATCTCATGTCGTTCTAGAAAATGTGTCGAGAAACATCAGCTGCGTGAGATAAAAAGACACATACCACTTTTTTCACAAACTGGTCATGAATGGTGTCTTCCACAAACAGTCTGCCAGCTGCGATGCAGTTCTCTCCCTTGTTGAAGAACACTGAGCTCATGCCCTGAAATACGCAGATGACACTGTGGTTTTGCCTCTGCAGCTATATGAAACGTATGCAAAATGACAAAAAAACATGAGTGCACTCACCATGCGCACAGCCTTGTCCATGTCACAGTCACTGAAGATGATGAGAGGGGACTTTCCTCCGAGCTCCAGAGAAACTTTCTTCACGTTACTGACTGCACAGCTTCAGATGGAGAACACAGATACACAAAGATGAGCAGCAATGGTACATTTTGTTTGGATAGAATTTTATAAATGTGCTGCTTTACCTCTCACCTCTTCATGATGTGTTTACCAATTTCAGTGGAACCCGTGAAGCCCAGTTTACGGACGTCAGGATGGTCAGAAAGACGCTGACCCACCAGAGCACCTAAGAAGGGAAGGATGAGTTTAACAACAACTCACAAAGCTTCATTAGTCAACCTCAGGCTCATGTGATGCTTGACGAGGAAGCCAGTTCCTTTTATGCGCTTGATGAGCTGCTGGTATTCAAAGATGATCTTTAAAAAAACACAACGAACATAAAACACTGTATTTTAGTTTTTATTTAAATGTACTTGTGTGTGTTCCTACCTGATCCAGGCAGAATATTAATCACTCCTTTGGGCAGCCCCGCCCTTGCTGCCAACTCAGCAAACTTCAGTGCCGTCAGAGGAGTCACCTGGAAACAAATGGCTTGTTTTTAGCCACGCTAGCAGCGGGGCTCTAGGGATGGCAATGTTGGTCTGTCAGTCTCAATAACTATGGGATGGACTACAGACATTCATGATCCCCAGAGGATGAATCCTAGTGACTTAGGTGATCCTGACTTTACCTCTAGCACCACCAGCAGGTCAAAGTTTTTACTTATCCTGTGAAATATCTCAACATCTAATAGATAAATTAGCACAAAGATTGGTTGAGACAGTCATGGTTAGCAGATGACGATGACTTTTCTTCTAGTGACACCATGATGTTCACATTTATGGTTTTGAGTGAAATGTCTTGACATCTATTGGATGGATTGCCATGACATTTGGATAGAATTCTAATGACTTTGGGGATCATCTGACTTTTCATCTCCATCAGCCTCAGCTGTGCTTTGTGTTTAGTGCTAATTAGCGAATATTAGCATGCTAAAACGCTTAACTAAGATAGTGAACATGGTAAAGATTATACCGTTACAACATCAGCATGTTAGCGTGCCGATGCTAGCATTTAGCCCTAAGCACAGCCTCACAGAGCCTCTTGCATGGCTGTAGACATTCAGTCTCGTGTCCATCCACTCGACAGTGTATCTGCAGACTACACAGCCATTTTCATTTAGTCTTGTATGGACAGAGTGCAGCTGCCAGTGTGGAGGCTGACCTGAGCAGGTTTGAGGACTACTGTGTTTCCAGCTGCCAGGCAGGCTGCTGTCTTCCAGGCCAGCATCATCAGAGGGTAGTTCCAGGGAATCACGATGGCACACACTCTGAGCAGAAAGAAATGGAGGATTTTTTGGCATGCTCAGTGCCTGTCTGCAACTGTATTTATTCATGTAATATGGGAAAAAACATTAGGATGACTCTGTGATTCAAAGCAATAACCGTAAGTGCTCATATGTTTTAGGTGTTTTTTTGCTTCTGATTAACATTTATTCAATTTATTTACGGAGGACATAAAAATTAGGTGAGTGATATTTATTATATCTTTATTGATTTGCATGGAGAAATGCATACTGTGCTATAATCACAAATAACATGCAATGTCATAATTGGCTACTTGTGCCACATATGTGTGTGAGTTTAACCATACAGACATGTAAGTCCACTCGTCCACCTCTCACCCTATTGGTTCCTTCTTGGTGAAGGTGAGGTTACGATTGGGCCGGGCCTGGTTGATGGGGATGGTGCTGCCCTGTGAAAATAGGACATCATTTATCCATATTCCATTGCTGTTTAGCCATGTACTACTATCATCTGGTGGTACCAATCACCAACATTTTATATCATTTTAAGAGTGACCGCTGGCCTCAAGGCTTACTTGGATTTTGTCACACCAGCCAGCGAAGTAGCGGAAGGTCTGGATGGACATGCCCACATGAGTCTTTAGTGCCAGAGTGTAAACAGCTCCGGAGTCAATGGATTCGATGGTGGCTAGCTCCTCCTGGTGCTCCTCCATCAGGTCAGCCAGCCTGTGGGTGGGGAAGCAAAAGAGACACAGATGTCACAGACATCATGGATCATGCTTGAAAATGTGGTTATTTTTTCTTTGCCCAGTAGCACAGAATGACCACAATACACAGCTGAGTACATTGGGGCTAGTCGTGAAAATAAACGCAAAGAAAATAGTATGAAACAAAAAAGTAACTTTGACCTTTCAATAATGTTCCCTGGTAGTATTATTGAAGCAAAGATCCCTTTAAAGTTACCTTTAGTTAATCCTATACAGCCACGGAAAGTGCATGTTTCTGATTGGCTGGCAGGTGTCCATTCAGATTATATACCCAGACACCTTGAAGGTGCCCTGTGGAATTTTCTTATAAACAAACAGTTATTTTTCTATACAAAAAGAATATGTAATCCCTGAGGGCAACTGTGCTCGTCAAAAGTATGTCCACTAGAAGTGCTTGTTTTTGCCAGTGACAGGCTCAGGTTGTTATTCTAAGTGTCTGACAACATCATGGAAAGGATCCCTTCCAAGATAGATCTTTTTGTTAAAGAGTAAGATCCTTTTTGATCAACTAGAAAGTCTCGCTCTGAGATCTCATGAGAGGGTGGAGTTGTTGCAGGGAGACAACAGTGTTTCTGGTTAAACACAGAAATTTATGAAAAATAGGGCCCAGGTTTAAAAACACCAGAATTTCCCTTTAAGCTTAAAGCTGCAGAGTTAAGTTTAGTAAGAACAAGTGCACTGACTTGTAGATGAGTCTGCCTCTGTCTCTGGGGTTCATCTTGCCCCACTCTCCCTCTTCAAAGGCCTCCTTAGCAGCAGCCACTGCCGTGTCCACGTCACTTATCTGGGCCAGAGACACGTCACAGATGGCCTGCAGGACAGACGGATTCATGACATAAAATCACAAAGCCAGCAGAAATAACAGTGGTACTCCAACCAGAGGCAAGAGAACTCAGGTGAACACAAAAATTGGCCTTGAAAATATAACAATGGTGTTTAATGAGTTTACATGGGATAATGTGCTATAGCTAGAACTCATAATCTACGTCTTTTCGTCCTTACCGTGCCATCAGTGGGGTTGATGGTCCTGTAGGTCTTTCCTCCCTCTGCATCAACAAACTCTCCATTAATGAACAGCTGATGTGGCATCTTTATGGTCATGTTGTTGATGTTCTTCTCCACCTGAGGAATTAAACAGTGCACAAGACAACAGTCAACTTGTCACCTTCCCCGGGCCAATCAGTAGCAAATACCAGCCAGAAACAGCAGATTAAACTAATGCACTTACGTAGTCAACGACCAGTTCCTCTTCGTCGTCCTCCCCTCGGAGCTTCCTGACACACATCTGGATGAAATCCTGGAAAGTGGTGTTCATGTAGACATCCTCATTCTGCAGCTGGCAGCTACTGGCCCGAAGCTTCACCTCCTCCACAAGCCTGAAGACGGGAGGAGAGAGGAAGAAAGAACATCTATTAACTGGGATTTCTTGGTACAATGACCCTAAATACATTTAACTAGTTAATAGCCTCAACTGCGTAGCAGTGGCCAATGGGAATGTCATTCATTTTGAAGACGCTTCTGTAAAAACATTTCACCTTTCATGCCTGCAAGCTTCAGTGCAGGCTTGAAAGTGCATTACTGCATTACTGTTCAGTGCAGAGATAAATTATGTTACAATGAACTTACATGTACATGGTTGCATGTATGTATTTGATTTGATTTTGTCAGCATACAGTCTCAAACCTTTGCCATCATTGCTTTTGGATGCTTGTGAATATGGTAGTCTAGATATTATTATTATTATTTTCACAATTGGACACAGCTTCTGGCGGGAGAGTCTCCTAAATGACTGCAGGGTGCCAGATAAACTAGATAAATTCTAATTAAGGTGATACATTTATCTTTCACCCTTTTTCCATTACCTGACCACATCCATGGAAGCCGCACCAGACTTGAAGAAATCAGTGGAGTCTTCGATGTGACTGGCATTAGTCAGAATGCTCTGCCACACTGCCTGTGAGGGAGCATTGTCAAAAGTCAGCATGGGACATTTTTAGTGAACAAATAAGCATTTCAGTGGCAACTGGAAAGAGGAGGCCCTACCCTCATCTGTTCAGCAAAGGATTTCTCCTCCTCTGTGAGCTCCACAGCAGCACTGCTCCCTGAGCGAAAGTACTGTGCTGCAGCAATCATCTTCCCATCCTCAAACTGAAGATTCTTCACCAACAGCTGCAGAGAAAGAGAGCATGACATGATCATAATGACTGAATAAGCTTAGATAAAGCTAACATTAGATTGGCAGTGGTATAGTCTCAGTCTGTGTATAAAGAAATATGTCAAATGGGAGTCAAAAGGAAACATCACAAGTCATCTGACACTGTATTTTAGAATTAATGGAAACATTCTTATCTGTCACCTTTCAGTGTGCTGACATTTGTGCAGGGTCATTTTAATACATTTTAAGGACCTGCAGGAAATGTGCGTCTGTCCTGAGTTGATATGGTAAATCAGTTTGTACCCCAAAAGGTTATGAATGCCTGAAAACCTAAATAAACTTTAGGCTGATTAGCCTAATGTGGGAATTGATTATAAAATATGTGAATATGGTAATAATGGTAATAAATGTCTTGACATCTGTCCAAGCATTTTTAGCAGAACAGTTATACAAAGTCCGTTACAGTAGGTGGCGGTATGACATATTGCATCCTTGGCAAAGGCTGGTGCACAGTACAGTACACACAGCACACAGAGAGCTAACAGTCAGGCTGGGAGATGGCTAACGCTACGCTTCAGTCATTCAACGTCTTTCTGACGGAAAGGTTAACTGCAGCTGCGGTAGACATCTATGGATTCGTGGAGAAGACAATAATAGACTACCAGGAGGAGGTGTACCGAACACAGCTGGAGAACCAGAGGCTGCAGCGGCTGCTGGATTTGGTCTACAAACCAGAGATAAGGCTGCACAGGGCAGGTGTGTTTCTCTGTTTCCACTGCATCTTACCGTCGGTCAGTTAGCTAACATTATAATTAGCCATTAACTAACTAAACCACAATAGTTATGGACTTTGTATTCGCTACATTCAGCTACGTTAGCAAGCCATGTTAGCTAGCCACTGTTTCCTAGCTAATGACAGGAGGCATCTATCGAGAGCTACGTTTCCCCTCAATTTTCAAAATAAAACTTTATTTATTTATTATTATTAGTTTTTTGTAGTGCCATGCCAAATGTTTATGAGGACAATTATAATATTGGTCGTAGCAAGACATTGCAGCAACATGAAAACACATTGTTTTCATGTTAAATTCAGCACATCTAAATGCTAATTCGGGTACTCAACACGTTGGCCAAATTTACTAGAAATGTAGATGTGTCAATTAAGAGTGACTTTATTTGTCGGGATATATGTACTACTTGTAGAACATACATATATATATATATATATATATATATATATATATATATATATATATATATATATATATATATTTGAAGGATACACTGGTAAATTCGACATACATTTGATCCATTTTATTAAATCAACTTTTTGATTTGACACTTCTGTTCTCCCCCCACTTAGTTTGGTGGAAGAAGGCACATGTAGGCGGGTGTGGTTAGTTGGCTCACTGAATATAAATAAGTGCTTTATTTTAGCTATGTTCAAAAATGTATGTCATGTCAGAACCCATGGATTATGCAAATTTGCAAATGATATGCAGTTAGTATGAGAAACACTTCAGGACAGGCCCATTAATATGGTCATCTTAAACTCGAATGACCTTGAGTCACCACTAGCGACACTAAAACTCCCATTTTTCAAGCAGGAACAAAAAACTATTTAAAAAGGGAGATGATGGTCCAGTGTTTTAAACATCCAACTCTAAAACATAAGCTAAATGTTCCTATCCTACCCAACTGGTTTGTCTATTTTCTATTTTATTGAATAAAACACTGCTGACAAGCTTTAATAGTCACCAGTAGCACAACCATTAATGTTAACATAAAATCCAAGGTTGCACGCAAAGCATGTGGAGGAGCTGCTTAAATGCATTTTCATAATAAACTTTAAAATGGTGTGAACATTTGGTTAAAGGTGAGCATGCGTTAATGAATTTGTTCAAACACTATGTTGATGTGATGCCACATACTGTAACTGCATTTTGGATCTCTGCTTGTAATTCTAACCCATGACCTTGTGTCTGTCTGGTGTTATTATAGTACAGCCAGACTGAATGTGGACTTAGGGCCATTAAGTCCTAGTCATTTTCTGTGAGGTTTGGCTCATAAAAAGCCAGTTTGGATTGTGGGAGAAAGTAAAGTCTGAGATCCAATGTGTGTTAAATACACTGTAGCTTAAATTAGCCAACCTGTTTCACTCGTGCACCCAAACTACAAAAAGCATGGAAGCAGCAGTAAACTGCAGCTTGGAATTACAAGATTATGGGTCCACCTACGCGAGGCTACGCCATGTTCATGTCATCAGAGTAATCAGAATTTTGGGTTTCTCTTAATCCTCACACGACTAACTGTGTCATCATACAACCCTCTTGATGACATGAACACTTGCAAGTCTTTAACATGGGAATCTTTCTCATCTCTACCATCTATCCTGTATGACCTGAACGCAGCATGAGTGTGAGCAGCGCTGAATTGTTAATTTCCATACACTGTAACACATTGAAGGAGAGGCAAAATTCAGCCTTAAACCAGTAGGAATAAAGACAGCCAGGAATGTGGCAGCAGTATTGTATACAGACTGGGGTTTAATGCCTTCCAAGTGTGGATGTTGAGTGTTGGCGCTGTGTTGCATTTAGAGCCATTTGCTCAGGTACCTTGCTATGTGATTACTACCTCCTGTGTAGTGACCACTTCGATTCCTTTCATAAAGTAAATTTGAGAAGGTCCTTTTATCACCTTGTGCTCACTATCTGTGAATAATCCAGGTGCTTATTTGAGAACATTTCTCAGTACAGTGCAGCATAGATTGATATGGAAAGTTTCCACCAGTTCACAAGAGCTACAGTCTCACTTGTATTGTTCTGCACACATTTCTGTTTCTTACATCAGTTTTTAAGCCTGATTATGAGATTATGAATAGCTCATATGTGCAATCATGCAAGCTTGTCAATCACACTTGCGTCTCATGCATGTTTTCTAATGTTTGGTGTGCTGCAAGTGCATTTTTATTGAAGTCTCTACTCACGGTTGTCAAACCATAACTTGCGTTTTATTTCTCTGCTGCTGTTAGGACGAGCGTCACCGCTGGGGATCATTTCCCAAGTTTCCCAACATCTAGTTCATGTGTGATCAGAGAAGTGATTTTTCTAGCTGCTACCAAAAACATTTTCCTATCCACTGTTACAGATTCAAGGCAGATCGATTTGCCCACACCGACACAGGACGTTTGTGCTCAGGAGCAGCAGATACAGAAGGAATGTATTCCCAGTGAGGCCAACAAGGAGCCATTCAAAGAGGAACCGACGGAACCCTGGACCAGGTCTGTGGAGACACCTGTACGTCCAGCGTACAGCAGCATTGCAGACCCACTAACTCAGATTGTCACAGTTGGAGAACTTGAAGAAAATGAGATGCCGGACAAACTAACTCAAGTTGGGACAGTTGGAGATCACAGCGAATACGAAGCAGCAGACAGCCTAACTCAAGTCATGACAGTCGGAGGGCACATACAATACGAGATACTATCACAAGATGACCAACCATTACCATCCTTTGGAGTATCTCCAGTATATACAAAGAAGAAAAACATGTTTTTTTGTAATATTTGCTGTCAGCCTTTTCTGAAAAAAGTCGAGTTAAAATTGCACCTTGCATCTCATGCAACACAATGTTTACCAAAGTCTACCAACATAGCGTTCACCTGCTTTGTCTGTGGCAGAATAACAGACACCAGGAGTCAAATGATCTGCCACATGAGAGCGCACACCGGCGAGAAACCGTTTGCCTGTCCCATTTGTGGGAACAAATACAAACTGAAAGGTCACATGAAAGAACATATGAGGACTCACACTGGGGAAAGGCCTTACACCTGCTACATCTGTGGGAAAAGCTTCAACAGATCTTCCACCATGAGTAAACACGCCAGGATCAAGCACAGGGAGAACCTGCCATTCAAGTGCATGCAGTGCAGCCAGCGCTTTCCTCTACTCGTTGTGTTCAAACAGCACATGAAGACGGTCCACGATGTCACCTTCTCTGTATGAGATACTGTTTTTGTAGCAACGCTGATGCTGACTACTGTTGTAAAGGTCAGAAGTTAGTCTGAGTCTGATGACTTCTGATGATGATGGCTACTTTGTAGGTCTATCTTTTATGATTGTGCATTTATTGAAGTTGCAGCTGACATGCTTCACCTAATTAGCACTTATAATCCGCTGCACTAATACAACTTCTCGTACTTTTCAGATGTTCCTGATCAGTTGCTGTAATTGCAATCTGCTTCAAATATAACATGTAATATGCTCAGTAGAAATACACAGAAACACTCAAGGTAACAAGCAAATAGTTAAACAACTGTTGGACTTTGACAAATGTATAAAGCTACACATGCTAATAAAATACATCTCAAGGGCACTTTACCAGTGTACTGTGACTTCATGGTTTGGATTGCACTAACCTGAAAGGTGCTAAACAAATAAAGTTTGATTGATTGATTGAACATACTTTAATATAAAAGACTGACCAGCATTTGCTAACTTATTCTTGTGTTACCTTGACAGCACATTGCTAATATGCCAGTTGTGAAGTACATTTTAGAGGCAGCATGATATGTGACTCCACTATAAATCTATAGTGTGAGCTGTCACACAAACACGGTGTGTACAATGCTAACAGCTAATATCTAAACAATTGGCAGCTTGGCTGTTTGGGAAGAACAAACACAGACTGCAAAAACAACCCAGCAATCAAATTTGCGTCTGCTTAAGCAAATGTCGAGTAGGTGAAAATTTGGCTTCAATCTTAAGAGGTCTAATGCCTCTGAGACTTAGGAAAGACCTGTATACTGTTGCATGTTCGAAGGTGGTTACAAAGCAACACACCTTTATGTATCCAGATTAACAGTACAGGCATCTTTTAAATTCACTTTAAAATGAAATACTAATTGATTGTCATTGTTATGTTTTGGTGTAACACACATACACAAGACAATGCCTCCTAGTTTGAGGCTCTTCTGAATTGCGTAGACCAGTTTTCTACTCTTGACTGGTGTGTCCCTTCATGAAGTTGATGTGGCTCTGAGGCAGCTGATCAAAACTACCTCAAAAAAAGGTAAAATTCCTGATGGGTATGGTTTAATCGGAGCACTATTTTTTGGCGCTGACGACTTCGATGTGTACTGCAAGTGTAATGCATTTCCGTTTCCATCTTTGCAGATGCCAAACAGCCAACTGCACCTACATCCGCAGAGGAGATTCCCCCTAAACAGCCGGAGTGGAGCCTGAGCGTGTGCCAGGACGAGCCAGGACCCTCCCAGATTAAAGAGGAGCAGGAGCAGCAGAAGGAGGAACTGTGGATCAACGGGAACGAGGAGCAACCTTCAGAAGAGGACAGCGATGATGGGGACGCCTTGACAAAAGCACTCATCAAGACAGTGCAGCAGTTAGAGGACTGTAGAGCAGCAGAGGAGAGCAGAGAGACAAAGCAAACCCCTGCGGAGGATCTAAAGCACTCTGAAGAGAAGACAAGTACCACCTTATACCGCTGCCACATATGCAACTACATATTCACCAAAAAAACGGTGCTTACATGGCACCTCAAGACGCACGAAAGCAAGTCACATGACAGCAAGGGAAACTTTGACTGTCACATATGTGGTAAACACATACCCTGTCAGAGCAATCTGCAGAACCACATGAGAGTACACACAGGAGAGAGACCCTACAGCTGCCATTTCTGTGGCAAGTGTTTTAAACTGAAAGGACACATGACAGAACATATAAGGACTCACACGGGAGAGAAACCTTTCAGCTGTCACATCTGTGACAAATCCTTCAATAGAGGTTCAACTCTAAGGAAACACGTTTTGGCCAAACATAAAGAAGAGAGACCGTACAAGTGTGGGGATTGCGACGAGTTATTTACTGAAAGGCTACTGATGAAGAGGCACATGCGAAAAGTTCACGGCGTCAAACTGCTCACGAGTCAGAGCCCTGCCTAGAAGTTCAGATCAGGCGTCATTAATGATGCATGTTGCATGTAGTCTAAAGTTTGAGTCGAGTATATGGCCAGGTGTTTTTTTGACATTTTTCAATACGAGCGTCAGTAGTTTTGGTAGCAATACCAGAATGTTTTTCAAAACGTTGCTTTGAGGATTTTAATTACAGTGCACTACAAAAAAAATAAATTCACATGAAGCCAAACTTCTCAAACATTCAATGTTGTCTAACATAAATACCCATACAAGAACTTTGCTTAAACAAAATACACTGGCAAAATTATGATTTTAAAAGTGAATAGTTTGACATTGTGGGAAATCATCTTGTTTGCTTTCTTGCCTTGAGTTTGATGAGAAGATTGATCTCATGTGCAGAGCTGGAGCCAGGAGGTGATTAGCTTAGCTTAGCATAAAGACTGAGAGCAGGGGGAAGAAGCTGGCCTGTTTCAAAGTTTGAAAATACACCTACAGACCCTTCTAAAGCTCACTAATGAACATGTTTTATCTTGTTTGTTCAATCCGTACACAGATAAATGATAGATATATAGATAATAGTACAATATATTAAATAGTTAGCTTTAGCGGTGCTGACAGGTGAATTATTGAACTTTTATGACTTACCCTTGCTTCCATTCTTTATGCTAAGCTAACCGTTTCCTGGCTCTTGTGCACAGAAATGAGTGATATCAAACTATTCCTTTAAATCTGAAACTATCTGATCTAAGAATAAGAATTATTATATAATGAATCTAATTGATTCCAACTTTCGGTGCTTAACAGCTTTCGATACTCTAGAGACACAGTTTGGTCAGCACCAAAAATGTGTTGAGGTTCAATAACCAGCTGTTGTAGAGACTCTGTAGATTAAAATCAACATGACAGACAATGGAGTACTATGTGTAATCTACAAAGGCAGAGGTCATGTGACTCTCCATACTACAACACTGTAGGAGCAGCGGCATGCTGGGGGATTTTTAGTACCACCTCTCTGAAATTGTAGACCACTTACTGAACTCCAGATGTGCTGGACATTTAGGTTCTATAACTACGATTTCCTCTTTGTTCACTTCTGGCTACATTTTTTATTTATATCATTTATTATGAACCACCAGAATTGTACTGCAGCATTAAAACCACTTATTAAAAAGTTGTTTATGTTCATTCAGGTACTATCAACCCTTTAAATTCTGCTTTATACACATTTTTCTAAATCTTATGTGCAACATAATAACATATATAACTGTGGGACATCGTCTGTGAACTAGTGACACCTATGTTGTACTGTAAAGTTGTTTTTTTATATATGTATTTATTGTACAGATCAGTTTTTTTTTCTTTGGCCAAAGTTCCGTCATATTTTGAACCTGTTGTAAACCAACTTTGTGAATATGAAAATATAAAGCACAAAAGAAACTGTGCGGCAAAAATGCATCACTGTCGTCTTTTGCTTTTCCTATATCACATTTTTATGTAATTGGTTTTGAACTTTTGACTTTACAATTTGGAAAAGAAAAGTGTGTCTCCAGTATAAAAAGTTGGCTTACCGCCTTGCCGTCACTGCCAAACAACACCAGGCCCCCCTTGGTGACAATGCCGGGCCGGCTGGCTCCGGGGATCTCCAGGGGCTGACCGTTAGCTGAGGTGCCGTTGTCCACCAGAGTGGAGCCGTAGAAAGTCACTTTCTACAGGAAGAGAGACACAACACAGCACAACTTTGGTGAAGACAATATCTAGTAGAACTCAACCGTTGTTACTGCTATTGGAAATACTTGCGTGTTTGTTTGACAGCAGCCAAAAATCCTCACTTCAAGCCCCGAAAACAAACGTCAATTATTTAATAGTCATGACAAAATTGTCTCTTTGAGTTTAACACCGAAAAAGTCAGCTACTCTGCTTCACCAGGACTGTGTGGATGTGGTTTGATCACATTTGATTGATTCAATGTTGCTAAATCCTGATTGGTGCACAGAAGTGCGTGAGTCCATCCCACTTCAAACACGTGAGAAGAGCACAAAGAAAAACATGAAATACAGGAATTTGAACGGAATATTTGATGCTAAATAACAAAAACTGTTCTGACTTTAGCAAACATTTGTTTATGTAGGACCCCATCACTCACAGTAAGAGGATTGAGAAAATATGTTTTCAGGGACTTGAAGTTCTTCCCATCAATTTGTAATGATGATAAAAAATTTCACTGCTTTTCAGTGTTCATGAGCTTAATTTCTTGGCCATTGCAAGGATATACATGAGTTAGTCATTTAATAGAAGTGCAGTCCTAACAGAAGAAGACTGTCCAGGAATATGAATCAGTCAGAACAGTTCATGAAAACTATCATTTTCTGAGTCTACAATGTCAATTTTCAATATTTTCAGAGCAGCTATAAAAGTGTGTTACTTAATGATATCACAATAGATACTAGATAATACTGTCATTACTCTAGTATACAATGCATAATTATGAAAAATCTAATATTCATGTTCTTAGGATTTACTTATATCATTGGATATCAATAGAAAGTATGACTTCTGTTATCGAGATGGATGATTGGCTTCTCTCAGCACAGACAGAGGTCCAGTTACCTGTCCATCTACCTCTGCCCAGGCACCGGGCACTTTGTCGTTTCCTCTGATCCAGTTGTGGAGAGCCTCAGCAGACTGGTTCCAGTCAATCTGCCAACAGACAGAGATATCTGTTGACACTATGTCTTCAGATGTGAAATACAAAAATATTTTACTTTGAAAACCATGAATCTGAATTCATTAGTTGTTGTTTTTTGGGGTTTTTTTGCAGGTTCACAAATTCAGACTGAGGATTCAGGTGGGCAGGGTGAAAATACCCGGTCAACTTTGAGCCACTTGAACATCGTTTTTTGAATATTACAATAAAGAGTAATTTTTAACAAAATAAGCTTTTTCTCATTAATATGCAAATGTAAACATCAGATGATCCAAACGATATGGGAAACTGTTAGAAAGGTATTATACAGTCAAATGAAACGTTAAAGTAGCTGTGCACTACTTTCACTTTAAAATCAGTATTTATCTGTTCTGTCTTTGTTGTTCCCTTAAAGTCAACTCAAGTCTACTCAGAAATCATCCACACAAAAAACCTGTATCTTGTATCTATTAGAGATGACTCACTTTGTGGACTAGAGAAGGCCGATCTGTTTGGATGTCCTCATATATTACCTTAGAATTGTCCTTCTTCTGAATGCACTCGTATGTGGCTCCCTCCTGTGGCTGGATGATCCTCGGTGCCTTCCCTTCTGCAATCAGCCTCACTGCTTCCACCTGGAACCAGAACAACGCAGTTCAAGTCACTGAAGCAAAACACATGTGATATCTATGTGGACTTTGCCATCACAGTGTTTGTTATGTTGGGAAACTGGGGAGGGGGGCTGACTGCAGTTCGTTGGGTGGGCAGAAACACAACTGCACATGAACACTAATGTTGCTCCATGTCTGCTGGATGTACAAACAGGCAATAGTTGGCTAACATGTCAGCTATATAGCTATAACTTTGTAAGGCCATAATAATATCAAATGTGTGTGATTTTCTTCTGCAAACAGTGAAAAAATGCAGCTTTAAATGTACATTATGTAAGATGAAGATACTTGCAGATGCTGAATGTAGACTCTTAATAAGACTCTATTGCAATAACACAAGCAGCTGATGCTAAAACGCAAAATTCCAATCTTAAATAATGCACCCTTATACAGACTCAGCACTTGATATAAAAATGTGTTAAACCGCAGTGTGTGCCTGAAAACCTCTGAGGCAAACAAAACCATGTTTAACAATAGCAGGTGAGCGAATGCTTGGAATGCTTTTCCATGAATGTAAATGTGTGTTTTGTGGTTACACCCCACATGTACACTCCTATATTACAATGAGTGCATGGAATGTCTTTATAGTGTATACCATACCTTTTCCACTTTGTTTCAGCAACTAGCTCAGCCTACACCACATCAACACACCTGTGTTTTCTCCACCCACAGTGCCTTCCCCCATCTCTACACTTACTGTGCCTTTGACTCCCTCCGGGAAGAGAAATCTCTTGTAGATTGTGTTGACTGTGTCATTGGGTTCAACATCGCACTCCCTCTGCAGCAGGATTGGTCCGGTGTCCAGTCCATCATCAGCCCAGAACACTGTGAACCCGCCCTTTTTGTCGCCATGGATCAGGGTCCTGGGTGTCAGAGACAGCAGGTAAAAGACTGGGCTTGTCGCCATGCCAACCACCAACCTGTTGAACATGTACATTACTCACCAGTTGATAGCAGAGGCTCCCCTGTGGCGAGGCAGCAGGGAGGGGTGGTAGATGATGGAGCCGTGTTTGGGGTGGTCAATGACCTCCATGGGGATGAACTGGGAGCAGAAGGGCAGGACGTTGAGCTCGGCACCAGTGGCCTTGTACTGAGCCACCACCTCTGGGATGGCCTGGCCCTTCACACGCCAGCGCGGGAACTTGAAGACGGCAACACCATCCTTCTCTGCCTCAGTTGCTGTGTGAAAAAGAGAATGATCAAACTCTGTCATACAAAAATGTTTTTAGTCACCAAGGTACACAAAAAACCTAAAGATATCAGAATAGTGAGAAATGCCCATCAGACCTCGAGGTAACAGATTCAAATAGCTGTTTTGAGTGTCCAACAGTTCAAAACGCCAAAAGGTTTTCAATTTATGAAAATAAAACAGCAATGTTAATGGCATTAAACAGAGAAAATTGTACATGTACAAGTTTGTACAAGTGATGAAACCTACATCTGCAGCTGTTTTAAAGCTTCAAAACACAACTTTTTTAATATTAACAAGGAGAAATAAATGAGAAATAATATAGATTAACAGTCTCTTTGGCTGAATTGACCTTAATTACCTTGATGTTGGAAGGTGTTTAGCTTTGTATATAAGCTGTGGTGTTGGTTAAAAAGATTGTGGCTATCAGAGTGATGCTTGAGGATGTACAGGAGGAATCCAGAGCACCGAGAAACGGTGATGAAGACACTGTTGCCTTGTTGCCATAAGTGGAAATTGTGTTTCCACTTGTGACCGCACCCAACCACATTGTTATTATTGCTGAATTGTGCAATGCTGTGTCACTTGTGGGATGAATATTATCAGTTTCAGATCCACAGAATTTCACCCTCTGCATCCTGAGAGCCTGGAAGTCAGATTCAAAAGCATTTCGTCTACCAAAGGGGAGCACGAAGTTTGGAAACCACTGACCTGAGGCCAGCTGAGAGCTCATTAAGATGAGTGGCAAATGTTGTGGTAGGATTTTTACAAATGAGGGGAGGACAGTGTGCCTTTTATCAACTTGCATCATGTTGTCTTCACACAATCTCTGCCTCCATCAGAAAGCACAAGTAGCTCACACTGACCAATCATAGTTCAGCATTTAGAAATTTAAATGAAGCACACTTTTTAGGTCATGGAGAATTTCTAACTCATAGCCAATCAGAACTGCTGTAAGTGCTGTAAATCTAAATATAGACATTTTACTGCTGATTGTCCTGATATAAAGATGATGATCTGATATTGTCAGATATAAAAGATAGCATACAGGTGATGACACACTGCACTTGGACGCCAATACTAATTACTATGCAACTTTGATAGAGCTATATTGATTTTTTTTTTTTTTTTAGAGGAACAAAGTGATAAAGCGGTGGTGTGAAGAGTCCAAATTTCATTTGGCACCATCCTGAGTCTATTCACGGCAGGCGTGCCCAAAAATATGACGTGTTTTGCTTGGAAACTCACACTCAATAAGGCTTCAGTGACAGAGGAAAGGGAGCATTTGCATTAATATTTCACTCAAACTGGTCCTACAGCCATTATGTACTTATTGCAAAGAAAAGTTTAGAGGTCCCACTCAGTAAAGGTCTCACCCAGTGGGTCAGCCTTGCCATCCTTGTCAGGGATGGTGAAGACTCCTACGATGGTGTGGCCGTCCTTCCTCAGCTCCTTGTAAACCTCCTGGCCGAACAGACTCTGACCAATCACTGCAATCTTCATCTTCACACCTCACTGTGTTCTGGAGAAGCGGCAACACACACACACACACACACACACACACACACACACACAAGGACAACCAGAAAACATGTTTGGAATCAGTACAAGCAATCAAAGTATATGTCATTATGTCACATGAGAGAATAAAATACATTTTATATAGCAAGTGAGGGTTTCTTGGGCTAAGGTTTTCATCTTGCATATACTTTTTCATACTTGCAAGTACTTTGCAGCTATGAACAACGACTACTTCTACCACTGACTTCAAAACACGCTCAGCAAAGTGCAGACAAGACAGAACATGTAGGCTGTGCTTCAGTTAGCGCTGTATGTCTGTGCAGGCTTTTCATGGTAAATCTCTGTGGTTCTAAAAAGACAGGGGTCCCAAGACCCTCACTCACACTTTATGCAAACATGTGAAAGTCTTAACTGTGGGACCAGGTTCCAAAGAGCACACCGAGTGGCTCTGTGGTGGTTTCATAATGGTGTGACTATGAGCATGAAACAGTTCTGAAGAATAAGATGCAGGCAGAAAATATGTGCACATGTAGACGACTAGCATTCAAAAGCTATGTTAAAAAAAAGGTATTTTAGAGGTGGTTGCAGATGCTTCATCAAAAGCACATACAAGATTAAGATTGTGATGTCCCGTATAGTAGTGGAACAGATTTTAACATTTATATCCCTTAGTAAATACTACATGCAAAGTGACATGATTTCTTATGTCTGTTATGTTTATATAACTTCATATAGATAAACACTAGTATGATCATCACCACGCAACCATTATACAGCATATTCTAAATTCATCAGAAAGTGCTCTGTAATCATGACTATGTCTGTCTGTTCGACAGTTTGTTGACCCTGAACAGAGAGGGGCGGGGCCTGCGGTCCTGCAAACCAATCAAATCCCTCAGTGTAGCTCATCCGGTGTTGACCAATCAAAAGTATGGAGAGGTTGAATGGATTTGACAGCCCACTGAAGGCACAACGTTCCCAGACAGTTCAAAGTTTAACCACAAACTAACATTCACAATAATATTCACGCATTATCCCAACCGCACTTTGTGAAGTCACGTGCAGCCATAATATGGAATTAAAGTAATATTAATATCTTCCACAGTTGGCAGCTGCAAACACAAACAGCTTCTGTTATTACAAATACAAACAATGTGAGTTTGTGTGTGTGTGTGTGTGTGTGTGTGTGTGTGTGTGGCGGGAGACCAATCAGCAGTCAGCCCTCTCATTTAAAAGCATTATGCATCGTGCAAAGAATTATGAAACAGAAGGAAGACACAGTACAGTACGTGTCCTTACCCCCGCCTGCAGACCCACCGCTCCTCTGCTCGCCTGGAAAGAGCGATCAGAGCGAGACCGTTGCTTTTAATTTCCTCCCCCTCTCAGCCACACATGCGGGCCACCCAATTGCATAACATGCAAATAAAGCCGAGTGATTGGACAGGACGGGCCATGAGGCTGCAGGGGGGGGGGGGGCGGCCTATCAGCTGCTAATGTCTTTGAGTAAACCCAATCACAATGAAACAATGACAAATCACTGCAACACTACAATGTGGACTGATTACGTGCTTTTCCCCCTGCAATATACTTTTACTTTTTTAGTGAGCAAGTGTTCTCACAGGGCGAAATGTGTAAATGAATCTTGAAATCTCTGAAAGGAGTAACAGGAATGTATGAAATCATCCAAGTGACACTGCTTAAATGCCACATACTGTGACCCATCACACACGTGCAATGGGAAATCTGTTACATGGCTTCACTTACATTACTGCCATGGCCATGCAGGCACACTCCAAGTGAACGCAAAGTAAAGCTAAACAGAAATGATAAAAACTCACTAACTGACGTTGAATCTGATTAGGTTAGAGGGAGGTCAGAGGACAGGAAGGCCAAAGTCTGCGTGACGGCAAAACAAGGTAGCAGACATTGAGTGCAACACAGAAAGTGAGATTGAGCCATTGCATTCAGCTTACCTGCCTGCATGCTGACAGAATGCATTTGTAACAAAGTCGAACCTCTGAAACAAGTCTGCCGTGAGAATTTGACTTTTTCTAAACGTTTCTAAACAAAAATGCTCAAAGTCACATATTTCTTTGACTGACCCATATTAATGTATAATGTATGCATCCCCAGTATGAAACGTCATCTAATTATTAACTTAAACAGGCAAGACAAGACATGACTTTCATTTGCAAAACTATTTGAACTTTAACTGCTGTTTCCTCATTGCTTGTGTCACAATGTGTGTGTGTGTGTGTGTGTGTGCTCGAGAGAGCAAGAGTGGAGGGAGAAAATGAAAGAGTAAAAGTGAAGCAACAATAGGAGAGATGTTGTAAAATTATCCACACTGTCAGAGCAGTTTCCACTTGGCTTTACAGGAATTGTCATCAGTGTAGCAGACTCAGGGAAGCCCCCCTCGCTCTCTATCACAGTGAGTACAGTGAGATTCAGGCTCTCTCTCTCTCTCTCTCTCTCTCTCTCAGCCATGGCAAACTCATTAGATGACAGCAGCTCCTCCAGCAGACCTGAAGAAAAACAGCATTCAGTCAGGATCATCACACAGTCACCTGCATGTGTGTGTGTGTGTGTGTGTGTGTGTGTGTGTGTGTGTGAGCATGCATGAATGGAGCCTGGCTGTCACAGATTGCATAATGCCTCTCTCATAATGTCTCCAGAAAGTGAGTCACGTTTCCAGTGGGGGTAAACGCTGTAAATTCTTTGGTAGGACTGCTGCTTTTGAGCCATTACTCCAAAGTTTGGAAGTTAATAATTAGATGACGTTTTATACTCAGTCAAAAAGCAGATTAGGACCAGAGCTGACTATTCAGAAGGGAAATTCTTTAAATTGCTGCTAAATAGGTACATTAGATACATTATACATTGATATGGGCCAGTCGAAGAAATATGTGACTTTGAGCATTTTTGGATGGTTGAGAAAAAGTCTCATTGCAGACTTGTTTCAGAGGTTCGACCTGTGAGTCAGTGAAAATGAACTTCTGTTCAAAGAAATAGTTTGACTATTATTATTGACTATTTTCCTGCCCGAGAATTAGATAAGAAAACTGAAACGCTCTCATGTGTGCATGCTAAATATGGAGCTAACTTAGCCTCAAGACTGGAAACAGGAGGAAACTGCTAGCATGGCTCTGTCCAAAGTTCAAAACTTGGCCTATTAGCACCTCTAAAGCCACTAATTAACACACTGTATGTCATTTGTTTAATCCCTACACAAGAGGGAATGAAAACACATCAATTTATGGTCTTAGGGGTAGTTATGGAGTGTCACAACCTATTTCTTACTGTGATGACAACAACCCAAGTTGCAGTGATGGTTGTTGTTCGGCAAGAAATAGTTAGCACATAGCACATAACCACAGGCGTAGTTTGCGTTGGTTCAGGGGGCTCACTGAACCCCCTAGTGGCTGTAACCAAACATGCATGTAGGGATTTGAATATTATATTGGGAAGCTAGAAACTGATAAATATAAGGATAGATGGCATTCTAGTTTTTTGTTCGTAATGTAAGATACTGATAGGCTGCCTTGGCTGCATGCAATTGCTTACTTGTTTATTTGTTAAACAAAGTGCACTTTGGAATAATAGCGACCTTGTTGTGTCCTCTAATTGACAGAATAATTGGTCTATTTATTTACTTATAAAAGTCACGTCCTCGTGTTGGGCAGACAGCCCCTGCTTCCCAGAACGTTGTCCCTAATGTACACACAGCATTGATAGGCTAGATTACGCTGCCACCTGTGTTTGAACATATATGCTACGGTTCATATAACTCATATGACTCCACGGGGTCGGTCTATCAACGAGCCTGCATGCCTCATGTCTGGAGAAACGCTAATAGCTGGGATCTGTATCAGGTTTTCTTTTTGTGAAGCCCCAGCCTTAAAGTTCAAACTGCGCCTACGCATTAGGCCTTTCTTAACTTTGGACAGAGCCAGGCTAGCTGTTTCCCCCATGCTAAGCTAAGCTAATCACTTGGCTCCAGTTCTTTACTTGAGAGATGTGAGTGGTTTTGATGTTCTCATCAAAAAGCAAACACAGGTATTTCCCAAACGGTCAAACTCCTCCTTTAAAGCCAAAATTACCCCTTCAATATATTTTTTTCAGTGTACAAACATGATGGAATATACTGTATATTAGACTGCAGTTTATCTAATCCGAAAAAGAAATCTTGGTCAATTTGCTCAAACTCCGGAGCCAAAACGAAAGCATGACATCATTTATTTTAAGCCATGATCAGTGTGCCTGCATTGAAAATAACAGACAAAATCAAAGACCCATATTAATAAAATAACAAATTAACAAATCAGTTGCCTCCAATGACAAAAAGACGACGGCGTCACTCCTCTTTGCCAAGGCCAATCCGCGCCTGTCTCCATGGCAAACTATACCCCCCAGCAAAAACAAAACAAAAAAAACCGAAGAGGACTCGGGCTTTTCCGGTCAGAGTCGGAAACAGAGCCGAGAACCCCGACTGTTAAGCGCGACAGACACATCAATCGGGTCCTGGCTTGCGGTTTGAGATTGTTTACATCCAGTAAAACAAGTAATAAAGAAAGAAAGTAGCCTGCTGCTGAAATGGACGCCGCTGATCAGGTGAGTACATCAACGAATTACAATCATTTACACTCACAAGATGTGTGTGTGTGTGTTTGTGTGATTATCTGCCAAATTGGCCAGTGTGTCGTTAATTGGTGATAGAAATGATCGTGCTCTCATCCTCCCTCTGTGTCCTCTTGCAGCTCGCATCCGTGGGGACGTTTCAAGTGCTAAAATTACCTCTGGGATTTATCCGTGTTTTGGAGTGGGTGAGTTTGAACTTTGATGCTTTTTTTGGTATGCAATAAATTAATTACGCGGGGTAAATACATCAGTGATTTATGTAAGGATTGGTGTGATGTTATTTCTACACGGACGAAACATCTGGGTTTGATCTCTCTGGTGCAACTTCAACTTTATCACATCTGTTGGCTTTTTTTGCTGTTGTTTTGTGTTTTTTTTTTTTTTTGGTGCCTGACTGGTGTGTGTTTGTGCTTCTTCCACACGGCGAAGGGACTTTGCCCACAATCATCTCGGCTATGATCCGTTTCACCGTGACTAAATGGCTCAAGTTTATGTAAGGATTTATAGCTCCGTGAGAACTACATGCCAGGGGAAACCGCTGGGTAGCTTTTCAATTATGCGTATTTTGGATGCGCTGTGCCAACCCTGCGCGTTTTGCGCCAGTCCACAAAAAATGCCCCATTTTACTCCAAGTAAAATGATATAACAGGAATCAACAATAAGAACGGGGTGTTCTAGCTCTGACTGAATCAAAGCTTGACTACCTCTCTCTCTGTCTGGGTGCCGTTTGTAGCCTCTCGTGTTTATTGTACAGTGCAGAGAAGCCTAAAGGCAGAGAGAGATAAGTAATTTTCTTTGATGTGAGTTTAGAGAAATTACTGTTGCCATAAGGGTATTCAGCTTGTGCACAGATAGGATGTACGTGTGTGTGAGCTTGTCTTTCCCACTTTTTATAAATGCCATCAAATGTGCAGAGGATCCTGAAGCAGCAGAGCACTCGCTGCTCCATCAAAATCAAATAAAAACATTTGTCTTGACATGCAAAGGGAGTGAACCTCGCTCACAACTCACTTTCATCAGACACGTGACATTTTACGAGGCAGATGTCTATCAGTGAGGTGAGCTCCCCAGTGCAGCCCTTTCGGCTGTTTGTGTATGTGTGACCAGATCCACTGTGATATTTGTGGGCCAGAGCCAAAGAACAAGCAGATGATCCAAAGCACCATCTGTATGATTAAGATAACACTCTGTAATAGCTCCCTCTGTGTGTCTTACTGTTGCTCTACTTGTGTGTGTGTGTGTGTGTGTGTGTGTGTGTGAGGTGGAAGGCAGCATGTTGTGTGAGCATGATTGCACACTTTCCTGTAACATCCGGTGACGTATTGATCCAAGGATCACCTGGTCGGGTTCACTCGGACACACACACACACACACACACACACACACACACAAACCTGAGGAGGACAAGCTACTGCCACACCTTCATGACACTATAATAAAAATGACCTTTTCCTTGCTGTGCCTTTTTTTCTCTCCCTACAATTAAAAAAAAGGGAAACGTTTCGAACTTCTCTGCTGGCCTGTGGGCGTATAAAAATGCAAACAATTCAAATTATGACCCAGGTATTCTGATTTATTCTGCAGCACCGACAGTGGTGTAGTTGTGGTTCGGCTGTTTCTCTGACTGATCACATGATCTCACTTTTTTTCTGCCTCCAAGTCCAAATGATGTAACTGTACTATTTACTCTCATTTGGCTCCTTGATTAGCCTCTGAATCCCCCGACAAGAACGTAACAGGAAAATACATCATCAATGCAGGATGTGGTGGTTGTTTTGGTGGCAGTTTGCAAGTCGCAAATGACTTTGTCCTGCCAATCTCAACAGTTGGAATAGTCCGTACGTGTAAATTAAACATTTTTGTTTTCTCAGCTAGCCCGTGCGAAACAAATCTGGCCCTTCCAGTGTAAACAGTGTCAGTGACTTCCTTTTTAAATAGGGTCTGTAAAACCAAAAAAAGTCAGCCACTGCATTGTCTGTTCTTATGACAACCATGCTTCATTATCAAAAGCCCTGCAGTAGATTTCTTCCCACATTATGACACCAGTGGAAACACGCGTCTGTCAGTTTGGTTTGTTCACATGCCCCCAGGCTTTAAAGGCTGTGGTTTAGGCAGCGATTGACATTTTACTTGGCTAAGGATAATGAACCCATTACTGTATGGCTGATTGGTCAAGTGGACAAACAGAGGGTTGTGTAACGTTTATGTTAACGTTAGTGAAAATAGTTGCAGCAGACTAGTAGGTTTCTTGCATCTTCACTCAGTACTGGGTCTGCACGAGGATAAGGCAAATTCATAATCAGCCATGTCTGCAGGAGATTCTAGAGGATGGTTTTTGTGGCTCGGCCTGTGTGTGTGTGTGTGTGTGTGTGTGTGTGTGTGTGTGTGTGTGTGTGTGTGCATGCATGCAGGCTCTTGGCCTGTTTGGCACACTGTCAGTGGCTGGCATATTCTGCTCCAAACAGCTGTAAGGTCCCCTCCTCTCCACCATGGACCAACTCATGCAGAAGCTGTCCTTTGAGATGTGCCCAAACTCTTCACTGCATGCACACACACTTACACATGTGTGTCGTCATGCGTGTGTGTGTGTGTGTGTGTGTGTGTGTGAAAGAGAGACAGAGAGATGGAAGGAGAAAGAGAGCAAAATTGTACAGTTGATTGAGCACATGATGCAAATGATATACATGCTTTTTTTATGCGCTGGTGCTTCGTCATGGCCGTTGTATCATCTCACACAGGGCAATTTTAAGTACTGTATCAACCCAGTGGCTTCCTGTACCACAACAAGACGCAGGCCGAGGAACCACAAAGAATGAGTCCATCATGAGTCACATTTATGAGTAACAGTCCTCCTCTCATCCAAAACCCAGGACTGACCCGCTGTCCTGTAATGTCATCTTCAGTACTTTACTGTACGCCAGTGTAGTTTGCCGCAGGGTGGGCAGAGCACAGTGTATGTTTGTCTGTGTACAAGATAAACCTGCATGTGTCCCCTCGCACAAACACACACCATTGAGGCACCAAAAAAAAAAAAAAAGCCAACAGATGTGGTTTGTCAATTACTGCTTGGGCTATTTAATTAAATCTAAAATAAATATATGGAAAATCTAGAAAATGTCCAGGAAGCGTCTCCGAAGTGATCGTTTGCTAAGTTTCGCCCCCTTAGTTACTGTTGCTATGCCTGTCAAGTTTTGTTTTCTTACACAGCACATATGCAGTTTACCAGCAGATTTGCCACTTGATGTTCTCAGTAACTTGTGAAGTAATTTGTCAGACAGAGGTTAGAAAAAGACGGGACAGGCTTCTTGTTTCTAGCGTATGATTGTGGGTTTTGTATCCAAGTGTAAGCTAATGCTAATGAAGTAGAAGAAGAGGTTGAAAGCTGCTGTCTCCAGCTGACTTTAATGTTTCGAGCTGATTTGTTTCCAAACGAAACGCCTGTAAAAGGCTTTTAAACATGCACATGATGGCCACACACATACATGATGTTCTGCTAAAACATACATGTCACAGGCCAAAAGCCAGCATCCTCACCAGCTGATGATCCATAGAAGACATGGAAACATGGGGCAGCATTTTTTTGTGTATTGCAGGGTAGAGCTAGAAAAATGTATTGCTAGAAAAATGTATTGCTTAGATTATTGATTAATTGTTTTTTATCAAGTAAAATGCCAAACGTATGCTAGTTCCAGCTTCTCAGAAGTGAGGATTTGCTGCTTTTCTCAGTTTTGTATCATTGTGAAATGAATATCTTCTGATTTAGAACGGTGTTCCAACAAAACCAGCAATTTTAAGACATCACGTTTGGCCCTCACCATTGTCTGACATTTTATGAATGAAAAGTTTAATGATTGTCCTCTTTACAAAGTTGTACACATCCTCCAGCTGTGTTTCCTGGTATTTTTTTTTTTGTAAATGTAGCCTGAAAATAAAGAAGGAAGGTCAAACTGGTAAACAAGAAAACTACATATGTAGTTGGGCAAAAATGAAATGTTTTATATCATATGGACTTTGATTATACAGCATTTCAGACCTAAAAGGGGGGCGAGTCCCCACAATGTGACTGTGTAAACAGATGTATGTCCCCACAACAAGAATGATACACACACAAACACACACACGCCCACCAAAGGAAAACAAGTGAAAGGAGGGAGATTCAGGGAGATTGGCGACAGCTGCTGACAGATATCACAAGAGACTTGCCATGTCAAAGATCTGTCTTTCAGCACTGAAATCACTCAAATCCTTTTGACAAGCGGACACGTGGCCGGGGAAAAAAATTACACCTCTTTTAAATGCTTCAAGAGATGACGTTAAGCTTGTAGTATCCATTTAAACAAACATCTCAGTGTCATGCCAGTGTCTATATGGGTGAGGCAGGTGAAGTGGAACAAATTTTGCAACAATAAAATTACAAATTGCTCTACAGCTGCTGATATCTGTCTGTCAGTATAATCTCTGATGTTCTCTAATGTCTCATATCATTAAAAGTTTTATGTCTGATGGTCCCTCTTCACCCAGCTCTGAAAAAACTCACTGTAAAATGTGATGCTTTTTTTTGGTTCATATGTGTTGATATTTAGAAGAAGATGAAGATATTCCAACCTGAATTACTTGCATGGTTGACTGTTTAAGTTGCTTTGATACGCTCAAGAGAACATGAGGGTTTTTTACTCTGCACTCAGTCCTGGTCCCTGGGTCCAGGGGCTAACTACACCCCACTGTAAAGCGGAGGATCCTTGACTTTTCAGGGGCTATCCCGAACAACATCAAACAAATCCAGGCTCATGGTGCATGTGTGCATGTTTAAGACAGTGGTTGGTACTGTAGTTGTTATTGTACTGGCCTCTCAATAACGAACCAATAAACACACTGTGATCTAAAATACTGACATGGGCACATGCAGATGCTTCTGGCACTTAAATTAAGGATTTGGTTAGAAAGAAAACAATAACTTCTGTAATGATTTTAGTGAATCCCTGAGTTATCGTTTAGCACCAGCAAAAACAAATGGTCACATATGACTAACAACTAGTCACTAGTCACGAGGTATGTGTAACTGTATCTGAGTAACCTTCCAGTAATGATATGATCTCATAATAAGCCAGGGATGTGGGTTAGGGTAGCTGGTGAGCTTTCCTGGCCTTTCCTGGCACATCAGGTCAGAGCTGGACCTCTGTCTCCCTCTCACCCCTGAGATGACGGTCCGCCATCTGTGACTCAGGCAGGGAAAGGTTAGCCTGTCCTCTCCTGTAGGTGGACATGTCCACTGAAACAAGACATCCCACATACACAATACATGGAGGAGCACAGGTGTGGAGACAGTACGTACACGGACAACAGCATAAAGAAATGAAAATGTCACAAAGACACAATGTATTTATATTACTATGAACCAACAGTATTATAATTAACTGTGATTGAACCAAAGCTAGTGTTCAAAACATTTTCTAAGCTGAAAAAATATAATAAAAGGACAACAAAAAACAAACCAATCTAAACTGTCTTGTCTTGTTGAATTAAAATTTGTTTAAAATGTTATTATTTTATATTTTGTTTATGCACTCTAAAGAGAATAAATTACAGACCCAATTTTGATTAACACACTAAGTTAAATATTAATTTATATTGTTAAACCATAACAATAAAAAATTATATGCACCATCTATTTTGAAACTTTTTTCTACCTCAGTGACCTCCAACAGAAAAGGGTTCTCCTGAGTCCCCCAACTCTTCTGCCTCCACACTCCTGCCCTACCCGGTCCCTAACCACCTGATCCAACTCCAAATAGTGATCAGCTGACAGCTCTGTTCATCTGTTCGCCTGAGTGTCCAAAACATAGAGCTGCACATCTGATGATAAAACTACAAAGTCAGCCATCAGTGTATTGTGGTAATACAGGTACACTTTACATGGTGATGTGGACAAACACTACCATATTAACTCCAAAGCCCTACCACACACTCTCACTAATTTGGCCCCCAATCCAGACCTGGTCCTTAACCTGAACCTCTAATATTCCCTTTTAGAAGTGAGACCCAGGAACTGACATTCGGGGGATTTTTTCCATCTTTAGATTCTTGTGAGGACATTTCCTCGTATATATAAATCCGGCACCATGTACAAACACATACACACACAGTGGGGTGGTATTGGATGCCCCCAGCTTAATAAGTGCAGTGACGCAGGGCACTGGGGCCGGGTTCTAGCTATGGAAGTTCCATGGAAACCCCATGGGGAGAAGAGGAGCACCGAGAAGGGACACTGTTACCAAAATAAATGGAGATGTTCTGCCTGCTTGTGGTCAGTCAAGCTTACAGAGGGAGAGAGCAGAGAGATAGTGGGAAAGATGAATCTGGGCTATATGCAGGGCACAAAGCGCTCCCCGTGCAGGAAGGGATTAGCCGCCGCTAAATGAGCTACTGATTTTGTTCTGTGGTACTGCTGCTGAAGCAAAGATCAGACAGCTTTCACATGAAGGCTTGTCGTCGACGCTTCAGTGAAGTAGTTCTCACTAATGTAGCAGCCAAGATCAACATCATCGGCGCATAACCACATTTTGTCTGATGAGTCCACATTTGTCTTAAGTGTGAAAGTAAGGATGTAACAGTGAATTGACAAGGTGTCCTCTACTCTTAAGCAGAAAGTCAGGTGTCATAAGTGTTCAATGAAAAGTCTAAAAGGAAACTTCTCGTGGGAGTTACATTTTTTCCATTTCTCATCACCAGTATTTCATTCGGGGTGACCTCCCTCATCACTCTTGTGTCAAAGTTCAATTAAAATGTGCGTCTGCCTGCTCGCCCCACTGTGTTCCCATTTCTGATCAGCGTTCGGCGTTTTGTTTTGTACTTAACTAGCTGGCGTAAAATTGCTCATGTTTGCACACTGCCGGTTCGCAGCAGTTAGAGCAAATGAAACTGTGTTTGTGTGTGCGTGTGTGTGTGTGTGTGTGTGTGTGTCTGTGTGTCTTTGCAGACTGTGGCGAATGCTTCTGCCTGAGTGGAAAGAGCGAGATATTTTTACTCTACGTTCACACACATACACATTGCATGCTCACATCTAAGTCCTGAAACACTCAGATAAACACACACATGCACAGAGAGGGTACACACTCTGAGGCACACATGCACACACAGACATGGACGTATAAATGAATGGAAATGCTATATGAATACACATGACAAATGCAAATATGTACATGCACGTCAAGGTTGGTTCCTGGGCATATTAGAAGGACGGCACAAGTGTATTATTACACACAGGCTACGGCATCCACAGTTGGCAGCTAGTTTGATTAGCTAATCCAGGGGGCTCATTTCTGTGTACTTTCAGTCCATTCATGTAAAATTGAAGTTCATTTGCTTTAGGAGGTTTACACTGCTTTCCCCCAATATATGTTGTTTCTGTTTCTGTCTCTAGAAGAGAGCTGCCGAGTGCAAAGTCAGCATGAGCTCGGGTCAGAACAGCTCCTATTATGAGATTCGCTATGATGGCAATGTGGCACTCACTGCAGCTGTATCCCAGAAAAGAAATTAGAGGTACTTCTCAAATATCCCACAACAAAATGATTGCCAATTTCCCTGTTGCACATGCCTGAGAGAAAGGTCTTAATTGAAATTTCAGGTCGCAACTTAATGAGGTCTTACATTAACTTTTCTGGAAGTTTTTTGTCTGCTCCCTATTCAAACCTCACACTCCACACTGTAGTTTGTAGAGTAGTTTGGTTTTAAATTATAGTGGAAGGATAAGCTATTTGAAAGAGATGTGCCTCTCTTTCTCCATCTCTGTCTCACTCATCTCTTTCTTTCTTTCTGTCTTCATAAAGAGTGTCCTAGATTTTTTCCAGTCAGGCAGGGAAGGAGAGGGGCTGAACATCTGAGGCATTTTTCTCCTCCTGAGGCAGCCACTTGACACCTCAACGATTCCTATTGACTTGAATAGAGCAGGTGGACGGCATGTGTGTGTGTGTGTGTGTGTGTGTGTGTGTGTGTGTGTGTGTGTGTGTGTTGCATCTGTGAGGAGGTTTGCGAAAATGTCAAGTGCAGCTCATCAGTGAATGTACCTTTTAGCTCGTCTGCCACTTAACGTGATCCTCACCTCCCCACTTGGTGCTGCCTCCGTCGCTTCCTCTGCCACTCTTATCACGTCCTCTTGTTGGAGCAGTTCCTCCGTTCTTTCTTGTCATCCCTCTTATTTTATTCATTTCACAGTCAAATGTTCCTCGTTTTAGCAAGCCACCACTCCTTAAATACTCTGTATTTTTGCCCGTTTCACTTTCCCAATTGTTTCCCTGCCGGTTCGCCTTTTTACTGCACCCTGTTTGTTTTCCTTTTTCCCAATGGAGGCTGGGTGCATTGGACAGTAGGTCTGATTGCTGGTGGTTAAGCCTGAAGCCTGTGGATCAGTTTCATAATCCTCAGCCAGCCTCCGCTCTTCCTTGCACTCTTTATCCACATCCTCTCGCCTAAATCTGCAGATAATATCACAAGTGGTATGTTTTATCTTTTATGAAAGTGCAAATATACCTTTACTTTGGTTTGAGAGCAAATGATGGTCTTCACATTAGTGCTGTGCTCTTCAACGCCATGTAGGTCAGTGGAGAAGAGGGCAAACAGGGAGATGTTTCAGAGCTTTGTTTGCACTGCAGACGGTTTTCATTCCTGTACCCTGGCTTCTCTTTCTTCCTCTCTTTCTTCCTCTCTTTCCCTCTCTCTCTCTCTCTCTCTCTCTCTCTCTCTCTGTCCCTCTCTATCTCTTGTTCCCTGAGGAGCCCAGCTGGGAGAGGCAGATAAACACACGGGGGCGCGGGGCTTAGCACCCACCCTCCTTCCACAATGCCACGCTCTCCTGTTCAAAGGCCCCAGCCAGAAATGAGAGGGGCTAAACCCGAGCTGAAAATCACAGGGAGAGGAGGCAGCTGCAGGAGATAGAGTATATGGACATACAGAGAGAGCGAGAGAGAGATGTTTATCTGGGGTTGTTTGTGATAATTAGGAGGGAGCATTTATTCTCTCACTCTTTTGGTCACTTTTCTTCTACCATTTGTTTGCTCCAATAAGCACATGCCGCAGTCTGCATGTACAGCATTTATCAGTTTGTTTAGCTGCATATGATTAAGCTGCATATGTGAATTTGTTGAGCGTGTGTTTGTTTGTGGCCTATCTTGCCTCAAAACCAACCAAAGCTAAAGGGAGCGAATCACTTAAAAACACTTCAGTAGAGGGATTCCCTGCAGAGGTTCCAGCTGTGGGCCGTGACAGCCAGGTGAACAGCATTCAGCCTCCACCTGAGGCCTGAAGCTGCAGGAGACAAGTGGAAATGTGAGGCCTCGGTTTATTGTGCAACGCCTGGCTTTGATCTGGGCCGCAGTAACCCAGCCAAACCTAGCTCAGCCCTTTGAGACCCAGATTAGCCTCCCAAAGCATCACCTAGTGTTGTGTTATTGTGCCCTTCTGAGCAGGTTGAAAACAGACAGTTCAAAATGTTCAACAGGAGCCACCTAGCATTAATGTGGAGACAAGCACCAGAGAAAAGACAAAAGATACCAGTCTCTTTTCATATCTGTTGAAACCTCTTTGGTTGTGTGCATGTGGGTCTGTGTATACTGTATGTCGCTGCTACTTTATCTGTGACAATGCTGCGATGTAACAATCAAACTGTCAGTTCTCTCAAACAAATCATTACAAAAATCTTATTTTGGTTCACTGTGCTGAAGTAATCTCAGTCTAAACTGTGAGCACAAGGTGGTAAGAAGCTCTGTCCTGGAGTAAGACTTAATTGCAGAATCAATGTGGTCAGGGCATCTGGCTCGCCTTAACTCACCAAAACTGATATGTTTGGTTTGAAGCACTCTGAGGTATTCATCAGAAACAACAAGCAGTCAATGCACATCCAGGTGCTTTACATGGAGAGGTAGATCCTGAACTTAATGCCGGCATTCAGCCACAAGGTGGCATGAACCACCTGATGATGTGATAGTGTGCACTCAGGCCTCATGAGATGAGTTGTATGGCTAACACATTTCTAACTTCTGATATCATGCTCATGCCGCCATCAGCATGCCACAGAGGAGGACTTGATGAAGCTGTGGTTTCTCTGTGACATTATACCCTTGCTACCAGAAATAGGCACACATATATTTTTCCATTGCGGTTATTCGAAGCCTGGAGCCTGAGGGAGTGAGCGTGTAATTCTTGTGTGGCTGATATAAAACTTTTATTAGCGTGGAATTAAAACCTATGTGCTGTTTAAGTGGGGGCCACGTTTTCACGGCAATGTGGGGATTACACTGACTAATTGGTCTGAATATTCCTGTGATGTTATCTCTTTAAGCTAGAAACTGCTTAAAAATCATGCCAGACAGACATACTGTATATTTAAGAAAAACTGGATGCTGATATTATTTATATAGCACTATACCAGTGATACAAAGTGTATGTTTGAATCAACCACAGTCAGTAATAAAATAACAGAGTTAACAGCAGGGCAAGAGAGATAACAAAAAGGAAAGAAATTAAAGAAAAACAAAGTGAGACCAAGCTAAAAGAAAATAATAAAAATGCTAAAATTTAAAGGATCAGGTAATGTAAACTGCAATGTGATACAGGTGGTAGCACCTTCTGAGAATCAACACCCCAGTCTGTCAACAATGTCAGTAACCAAACTGCAGGCAGCACCTCTGTGAGACATACAGCTGGGTGTCGTCTGCATAGCGGTGGAACTGTACTGTAGTTCCAATAATAACCCAGAGAATGTAACACTGATAACGTGCTCTGTGGGGACTGTTAGTTGTGTGTGTTCATTCAGTTTAGCTCAGCGTATTCTCTGTACACAGCAAGCTAATAAGTGCCTAGAAATATTGCATCCTTATATTTGTGGCACATATTGTAGTGAACGGTGTGCTGTTTTGTGCATATTTACACATCGTGAATGCAAACTCAAGCATGCGCACACTTCATCTCCATGCACTTCAGGAACATGCTCCCAGATGTCGCCAGAGTGAGTGCGCGGGGTGCAATGATCTGATAATGCTGATGCTTATTAAATAGCGCCCTCAAGAGGCAGAGGGGCATTCAAACTAAAGAGATGTCTCCTCTCCAGCTGCTGGCAAGTTGCACGTCCAGCTGCCTGTAATATGGGAGAGGGGAGGCTCATGCTCACCAGGCGTCAGGTCTGATTATGGTGATCATGGCTGTGAGAACTCTTGAGGCTATGGAAGAGAGCACATATTAAGGGCAGAGGGTGTGTGTGTGTGTGTGTGTGTGTGTTAGGAGGTTGGATGTGTGTGTCTGTGATTATGTGTTTGCTGCATGTTAATGTTGATTATAAAACACAGGTGTTTACTGACTACCTGTTAGGAGAACAACTTTGCCCGGTTAATGTTTTAAATCAAGTATTTCCTCAGACTGTGTCCTGCTTTACAGCAACAGAACTACAAACATGGCCCCGTTGTTCTCTTCTTTGTTGCTCGAGCTGTGCACTACGTCCACAAAGTCCCTAAATTCACTTCAGTTAGCTTGTAATGTTTGCATGCATCAGTATAAAGCAATAACATATATCTAATCGCACCATAGGGCAAGCGTGTAGCAGCTAGCATGGAATTGAGCCACTTAATTCATTGCATTTTCATTAAACTAATATATTCCAACTGATGTTGCATAATAATTACATTCGCGCACATTTGCAGCCCTCTAGCCAGCATTCACAATGCATTTACACATTTCTTCTCTGGTGCACTAATGAAACAGTCTGCGCTTGTAACCAGCTGCCTCTGACTTTTAACAAAACACACATTAAGATGGAGAAAGAACACAGACAAAAGACATGAAACCACAGAACACTTTGTGTCATCACTTTCAGGGCAAAGTGGTGAGAGGAGAGCTAATTGTCTCTCTCATGTTTGTCAAATCAGGCAGGCAAAGCAAAACCTCCATAATCATGTCTCTTTGGGCCACAGTGTTGTCGGAGTGGGCAGCAGAGGCAACAACCTAATCTCATCACTGCATGTGTGTGAAGTGAGAAAATGCCCATATACTTGTACTAACTCACTTAATAAAATGCACAGTGAAGAGTGCACTGTTATGACACAGTAACATATATGGGTTACAGGGGATTTTTTATTCTATTTGAAATATAGATATGAGGAGTACATTTACCATTTCGGCGCCAGATGTATGAAAGAGAATAATCACCAAGTTTCAAAACAGCAGTCCATGTGTTACCAGGAGTGGTTTCCGTTGAAGAGTGACAGTAAAGTTTTTTATGAACGAACATTAGCATCACAAACTGTTCCTACAGCTTGTCTTACCCACTGCTTTGCACTCTGACTCATTACATAAAGAGCAAATTGTTGGCTTTGTACACATAAAAGCACTTTGAACATTTGATCTGCTGCTGTTTGTACAATGTGTCCATAATTAATCTACTTACCACTTCCTGTTGTACAATCAAGCATCTTGGCCATGTTTTACTATCAGCTGAGAGGGTGATTAATCATTCATTCAAGTGACAGAATTAGCATTAGTACAGAATTAGCAGGAGGGGAATACTGACAAAGAGATAATACAAATAAACAGCAATGTGTAGTCCAGTATCTCCTTCAGAAATGGCATCTAATGATTGTTATCCTACTGTATGTGGAAACAGTTGCTTCATTAGTCTGCTGTCAGTGATATGTTCTGTAAAATAGTTTGATTTGACTTTGATATTATTATGATTACTTTTAAGGTCCAGAGAAAATGTGATCATCTCTTCAAGTATGATGCACTGTTAAAGATTAAACTACCAAACTGTTTGCAAAGCAGTTCAAATGAGCTTTGCCTCAACCAGATACAACATTAAACAAAAAAATAAAACTTTTCCAAATCTCTCTGTGGCGGGTAGTATGTAAAGCTTGTAAACTGAGCATGAAGTACAAGCTTAAGTGACTGAAGTGAAAAATAGAAGTGGCTTATGCAGCAAACCATAGTCCTACATTTTATTCATTTACATCCAGTGTTACTGTATGCTTCAGCTCCAACAAACGTGTTGAATGCATTTCAATGCTCATATACATTTTAAAGTGTTTAGAGTGCACTCTTCTTCTTCACTGTCTTTGCTGGCGCATTTCAGCATATCTTGGCCTGTACCGCTACGTGTTGGTAGTGTGAAACCATTGGCAGGAGTGTGTATCGCGAGATAAACACAAGGGGGACCACTCATAGAAAAACAGCTCCATAGCGCAACTAGAGGTAAAAAAAACAATAAAATAAAATAAAAACTCCACAGGGAACCTTTAATTCAATAACAGGTATATTCCTACCTCATAACAGTCACAGAAGTGGTGCACAGCAGAGTGGTAGAGGAATGAAGACATTCATTCATAGATGGGTCATGGTAGACATTCATACTCTCTCTCTCACACACACACACACACACACACACACACACACACACACACACACACACACACACACACGGTGCTACCCTCAGGCAGCATCTCCCAACTTCTGTTTCAGTATCAGAATGCTTCTGGGAGCCCTATAGCATAACAAAGCTGGATTAGATCTTCCTGTCTTCAATGTGTATGGTTATATTTGCTCCGGTAAGTTCAAATGTTCTCTTTTTTAGTATGGACAAACACTGTGATTAGTTTTTCTATGTGACTGAAATTATACAGTATATTCATTAGGTTTAAGAATGGATTCTGTCTTTGTTCAATTGCTATCACCTCCACCACATTGCAGTTTTATCTGTCAGATTGCATTTTACATTATACATTTTATTATTTCATCTGGTAAAATCCTCTGTCCTTAGACTCTTTCTTCTTGCTGTCTGTGCTGGAAGTGTTCAGAGCTCAGATTCTTCTTCTTCTTTGTCTTTGTGTTTATAGTCCAAGGAGAATAATATCTTGTAATGTGAGGACAATTTTAAATAAGGTGACTGCTTAAGGAAGATTGTTTTTTTGTGTGGTGGTGAAGTCATCATCAGGTGCCAATGGAGGGAGCACAAACAGTCATGTCTTCCTCCAGACTTGGAGACTCTGTCTGTCCTAATTCGAGCTCAGCCCACACACTCACTGCAGCTATTGTAGTCCATGTGCTGATGTGGCCAAAATGCTATCAGTTGGTGTTAAATTGGCTTCACGGCAGAGAAATTGTTGAGATGTCCGTAAGCAAAATTTTCAAATGGTGAGACTGCTGATACAAAGTATTCGCCCTAACTTGGACTTGTTAATAGAAATTCATTCCAGTCACAGTTTTAATGTTTCCTGTGGCTCAGTTCAGAGGTGCAAAACTCAGAACTACTACACAAAACTACATTCTTAAAGTCATAGTATTTTTCAATTAATGTATTGTTAATGCTGCACTCATCAATTTTCTCATATTAAGAATGGGTCAAATGATTATGTGTAATGTGAGAGATGTTGCAAATCATTGTTTTGTTTTTTCGGCCCACAACTTTACCGTCTTGGTTCACTCCCACCGCTCTCATCAGCGTTGTTTCCAGCAGCCATTTAGCAGCTAAACAGACAGATATTTCCCTCAGGAGTTGGTGGAGACTAAAACAGAGCTGAAACCAGAGTGAATATTGTCAGATGGCCAGAAACATGACTGAATGCATATGTTGCTCTGGTCTGCTGGGTGTGTAGATAGTGTTACTTGCGAACTTTATTTGTTGGCAAGTGATAATACATCCATGTTGTGTTTTTAATGTGTTCTGCTGCCCCGAGTGGCCAATAAAATCAGTCATTACTGCTTTTGTATATTGATCTGTGTGATGGAAAAAACAAACCAGTACATTTACCATGGATTGAGACACCCACTATAATCCAACGTTTATTGACTCATAAGGTCAAACCTGTCCTGGTTGACAATGTCAATAAAGTCTGTTCAAAATGAAGCCAGCACAATGGTCAATGGTGACCAATTTCACACCATGTTTGTATGAATATAGTAGTAATATCACATCATCTGGCACATTATCCATGTTTAGCACAAAGCACCTTCAAAAACCTTCCACAACAAGTCCACCATCTTTGTTGCAGTCAGACATCATTTCATTTACCTGTCACTAGTGCAGAGGGTGATCACTGGTGTAAAGTTACAGATTTAAGCTTTAGATGGGACTTAAAGTCACAAAACAGCATGCAAAATAAAAACAGCAGTGTCAGAGCTAGTACAGTATATCATACAAAAGGTTTACCGTGCCCTCAGAAACATTGAATTTGTTGTTCCTTTTTTTTTTGGCACATTTGATGGGTATTAAATCACACAGGTAGACAAAATTTTCACCAGACACGAGGATTTGATTGTTGCATGTGGAATTTGTTCTGTGAGATATCACAACACCGAACACAATGTGCAAGGCAACATCAAAAGCAGTAATGTTCATCAAGATGCAACACAGAAAAGGCATTACAACATCATTTACATTTATTTTACATTATTTTGTTTCTGCGTGTGACATACTGTATATTGGAGAAATCCATCAACACTGTAGAACACGTGACCATTTCTATAGCAGTACAATACTGTAGGGCATCCAGAAAAAGACTCTTTTTCTTTAACTAAAAACGCTGTTGCTGTTCCTGAAAGAGCTTTCAATCAGGCTTTAATGTAGTAGAGAAGTGATACTGACCTGTTGTTGCAATATAATGTGATATAATTAAGAATACAGAATACAGTCAAACTGGGTGTCTAGTAAGAACCAGTGTAATAAAAACAGTGATAGATTAACATTGTTGTGTATTGTGTGCCGTCTCATCTGGCATTGTCCCCTGACTCATGGTCAAAAAAACAAAAAGAAAATCTCATTCATTAGTTTGTAGGTCTCATCTTGCTGATCGACCGGCTCAATATCTGCTTCACAGGCAAGACGGTAAATCTCCAGGCCAAGAGCTGGCTCAGTTCTCAGGCCTCTCACAATGTGTTTCGTTGGAGCCGAAGGTTCTGCTCTCACAGCGGCCCACTAAACTGTGGGTTTGATAAGTTGTATTGCCACAGTTCACATCAGCTGTAGGGCCCTTTTCATAATAGGCATCTGATTTTTGTGATTCTCTTTGTGCAGCTCTTTGCCATTTTTGCTTTTGCGACATGTGGGGGCTACTCTGGGCAGCTGCGGGTTAGTGTGGACTGCATGGAGAAGGCCAGCAGCAACCTCAGCATTGGCATCGACTTTGCATATCCTTTCAGGTGAGTGGGCTTCATTCATTGTCTCAATGTTGGATGGCAGAAGTGAGGTGCATGATGATGATGCCAGCCAAACTGGGACTTGAATGAATGCTCTCAATGATTTCTGTCAATGTTGAGTGTTTTTTCATCCACTAGAGCTTTTCTAAACGCAAACACATCAGTGCACTCTGGACAGAATAGGCAATGTTTTACACCTCATTACAACTGAAATGATTAAAGTATCATTGGGATCTCTCTGGCTCTGAACTAATTGTTTTATGTGACTTTGACAACAAATATTTATGGGCAATGCAATGTTAATTGGAAGTCTGCATAAAGATGTAAAAATTATGCTTTAGCTAACATGGTAAATGTGGTTACTTTCAGATTGGCAACATAATGTAGCCTGATATCCAGAGGTCTCTGTGACATGTTTTGCAATATCTTACGCTTCAATTTCCCCCCTCCAGTGGTCCATAATGGTCGTCAGGAGGAGAATAAAAAAAATATAAAAATAATATTGTACCAACTGACATTAGTTGTTAGAGGTGTTAGGTCAGCGTTTGTTTAATTTCATGAGATATTTTTTACTTTCAAGTCAGGCAAAAGTTAAAGACTCTGATGAGAATGAATCATTGTGTCATCAGTTACTAGGACCTCCTTGGTTAAAACATTTCCTGTCTATAGACACCATTTTGAGTAGTGAGTAGGATTTGACCCCTGTATCTCCTTCTGTGTGTGTCAGGTTGCACCAGGTGTTCTTTGAAGCGCCGGTGTGTGAGGGCATAAGGAGGGAGCGCGTGTTCCTCATTGGAGACTATTCATCCTCTGCAGAGTTCTTTGTCACCATTGCAGTCTTTGCCTTCCTGTATTCCCTCATGGCCACCATTGTCTACATCTTCTTTCAGAACAAGTACCGTGAAAACAACCGAGGACCGCTCATTGTGAGTACAGCGGATTCTGACCATGGACATTTTTTTTGTTTTTAGGAGGAAGTTATTCATCAGACAATGGCATCGTACACTTAAATTCTCAATTAACTCTATTCTTCTAGTCCTATCATTTGACCACTACTTTCACAAAGTAGTGACAAAGTAATGTTGTGTTTTTCTTGAGCTTAATTTGTCCACCCTCTTTGTCTCTTCTCTCTTACATGCCGTCAGGACTTTGTAGTGACAGTGGTATTCTCCTTCCTGTGGCTGGTCAGTTCCTCTGCTTGGGCCAAGGCTCTGTCTGATGTGAAATTGGCCACTGATCCAGATGAGGTGCAGCTCCTCATCTCTGCCTGCAAAATCCAGACCAACAAGTGTGGTTCTGTGCATGGACCACGCTGGTCTGGACTCAACACCTCAGTGGTAGGTTCACAGGATGTGTGTCACACTGGGAATTAATACATGAATAAGCCAGAAAAAAAGATTTTCTTCAGAAAATGTACATGTGTTTGCTGTTGAACATTTGTAGTTGAAGTGTTAGTCGAAATACAAATACTTGAAATAGCAGTTATAATGGAGGTTTTAAGTGTAAGCACTGAATGAAGTCGAAGTATCAGTTGAAGTACTGAAAGGAGTTGAAGATTCAGCTTCAGTGATAAATTGAGCAGGATGTTTCAGGTGATGTAGAAATCCTGCAAGAAATTTGTGCGAGTTCAAGTGTATGAACTAAAAGAAGATGAAGTTGAAGTATCAGTATCATGAAAGCAGTTGGAGTTTTGTATGAACACTGGAAATTGTGCGGAAGAGGTTTTTTTGTTGTTGTTCAAAGATGAAAGACCTAGGACCTAAAAGGTTTTGAAGTGTTTTTGAGCAGTGAAATTAGTTGAAATGTCAGTTGAACAGAATGAGATGAATGAAGTAAAAATGGCATTTGAAGAGTAAGCAGTGAAAGCAGTTGAACTGTCAGTTAATGTGTAACTACTGACAGCAGCTGAATTGTCAGGTGAAGTTGAGGGAGTATGTAGAGGATGAAGAGGAATTGAAAAGGTGCAAAACATTTTTTGTGAAAAAAAAAGGGTGAAAATTTCAAGAATTATGAATGACATGAGATGACATTTTTGAAGAGGTAAACCATTCCTAAAGAAGCTGAACATTTTGAAGTTTGAACGAAGGTTTTACATGAAAGTCTGTTGAAGTAGATGAAGAATGAAATCTAAATACCCTTTGTCTTGTTCTCTCTCTCCTCAGGTTTTTGGGTTTCTCAACTTTGTTTTATGGGCTGGGAACATCTGGTTTGTCTTTAAGGAGACCGGTTGGCACAAGGGTGCATCAAGGTTTGCAGGCGGGGCCTCAGAGAAACAGGCCGGTACCTTTACCCAGCAGCCCTACAACCAGGGCAGCTTTGACCAGTCAGGGAACTACAACACTCAGGGAAACCTTGGCCAGCCGTCTGAGTACAGCCAGGTGGGGGGACCAACTTCCTACTCCAATCAAATGTAGCCGTGCCTTTCCGTGCACTTCTACATTTTAAACCAGGGCAATCAGGGGGTGATAGGAGAGGAGGGAAGTTAAGGATTAACTCTCATCCTCTGCTCAGTTTGTCATCAATTTGTTTGTGCAAAAAACAAAAAAGATGGTCATAAAAAAGGCATCAAAGGTGTGAAAGTACACCCATTGTAGATACAAGTATTGTTGGGTATTGTACAAAATTACTAGATATAGTCTTTTACTCCTTCTCTGTCAGAGGTGTTTTTGCTGAATGTTGTATTTCTCGTAGTTTTAAACACATAAGTGACAGTTTCTCTCTCTATGTTTAGTAATTGACATTCACTGTTACCACTGGATGTCTTTTTCAAACTGGTTTGCACTGTCGTGGAAGGAAAAAGTGCTCTATGTTTGTATAATTCTCAAGTTTCTAAAAAGGTGACGACGAAGTGCATGATGTCGTATGTGTACTAATATGCTCTCTGTGAAACTTAAAGAAACATGCATTTTATCATTGAAAGTTTACAAAATTCACACTGCCCTGACTCATTACTGGAAGTTTATTTAGCACAGTATGATTACATGTACATTCTTGTTTAATCTAACAGGAACTATATTTTGATAATGGGTATTTCTAATTCAGATACGGATTCAGAATATCATTTAAAGACATTTTTGTGTTACATTTGTTAGTACAAATACATTCCAACTTATGTCTGACAATGATCATGTCAGAAAGTCTAAAAATGTAAAGCAATAAATATACTGCAAAATACACTACACAGGGTTGGCGCAAGAACAAAGCACAGTATGCGAACATTGCAGCATGTTGTTTCTGTCTCCATGGTTTTCACTTCTTAGTTTCATCTGCACAGACGATATAACACTGTCATCTTATTTGAATGGTGTAAAGAGGGAGATTGTCTCCCTCACTGTTTACAAGTGGTCGCTCCTGCTACAAATTACTTTGACTGTTTTGACTGTCTATGCTATCCTCAGACTACTGGGAAATTATGAACATAAGTTATACCTCTCTAAAGCATGTTCAGAGTATCCATCAACATTGCTAAAGCCCAGCAAAAAAGCACATCAGTACCACAGTGATAATAGATGATTAGTGAATAGTGGTCTCATCTGTACATAACAAGTTATTGAGCATTTGTTGACTTTAAAACAAGATTCAGGTATGTACAACTCAAAAAAAATCTGTGCAATTGATGTATAGTGATATTGAAAGGGTAATGCTCAGTTGCTGTTTGTTTACATTAATATGACTTGTGCAAACCCTGTTTCCTGACCTCCTAAGCATGTGGCTTGCATCAGTGTAATAAGGCAGATTGAACACCCATGTATGTATACTAGTCTGACATCCATGACAAATGTGTACAGGGTCCACATGCAATTAGTTCATGAGTGTGGATGTTTTACAGGCATTCATGCTAATAAAGATGCACACATTTGCCCATAAATAACATCTGTTCTCTGTGTGTCTTTGCGTGAAAATGTACCTGTAGCTGTGAGAAAGAAGTCGATTTCTCTTGCATTCGATTGTACACCTGATGTTTTGTAATCACTTTGCCCTGAAAGGATTGGACCTTTGACCTGGTTTCCACAGAAACAGGGATAATCTGTGAGGGATGCTTCTTGGTCCATGAGAGTCTGTCAGGTACATTTAGAAGCCCACAATAACAGGATGTGTCACTTGCTCTTTCTGAAACAGTGATGTGCAGCATTTTCCAGACAAGACAAGCCTTTATTTACACAACCTCATCAGTGTCCAACTCATGCATGCAGTGAAGAGGCTTTATTGTTGCATGTCCTTTCCCTAAAGCCATGGAATGAAAAGTATAATTGTCTCAGTTCTGTCAGATCAGCTTGTCAGTTTAACAAAGGTCAAATGCGCTGAGATTCCAGAGGAAAATTACCCACTGGTGAATCACTTAGTGGTTGTGGGAAAGAACAACATGCATGTGACAATAATCTGGCAATTCCTCCTGAGACTTATTTGTGTGGGAACTGAGCAACTTCCAAATCTATCGAATAATTATGTATGGCATAATGTGCTTGGCAGTCTCATTTCTCCAGTAGACACCAGTACCAGGAGCAGTGTCACCACCACACGTAATAAAACAGCTGTCCAACAAGAGCTGAAACTAAACTGAACTAAACTGTACACTGACAAACATACTGTATCCAGAGACATAAGCCCAAAGATCTAAACATATGAAAGTCATTATTATTTTCATTAGTGGTAGTAGCAATAGTAACAGTGGTATACTGTACAAAGTAACATCCTAGACAAAACAAACAGAATGACTGTAATGAGGCCATCTTGTGGCTGCAGTGCATCTACACCGTCACTGATCATTTCCAGCAGTCTGTAGTGGCTGCTCCTTTTAACCGAGAGGGGGAAGAAGGAGACTCCTTTTACATTTGGAAGTTTGCAAGGATGATTAAGGTATTGAATGGGGTATTATTACAAGGTGGGAACTTCAGCACTTCAGCAACATCTATGATGCTAGAGATGACTGTGGATATTTTCATCTAAAAAGGTGACACTTTTCAAAGGGTTGTTAGTGGAAATGTGACCTCTTCTTTTTTTTTTTTTGCAATTTAATAAAAACTAGATTAACGAAAGACAGTGTGACCAAATTACCTTTTAATAATAATTTATCAATGTAAAGCATTCTTTTTAATATTAACTTGAGCTTGTGTTAGACTAAACGTGATGTTAATGATATGAGAAATAAAAGTTAGAGCTAAAGGTATGTAGCTGCAGTGACTCCATTCACTACCTGAGTGTAGACGACTGAGTACTTGTTGTCACTGTTCACTCATTTATATTCTGTGGAGCACAGGTCACGTGGCCTCTCTGCCATTATCACTTGTGTCTGGCTGAAATACCTGTTGGAGATGTTGCCACTCCTCTGGGGAATTAAAATACATGTCTGTAGTTTCTTATTATTTATACCAAATAAGTCAAATAACCACTATGCTATTTACAATAACAAAAGGCCAAAGGGATACCACAATTTTCTGGCACTGGAGAAACTTTGTCATCCCTGTTTCTTTTGCTGATGCCTGGTTGCTGTAATGTAGTCTTGCAGCATTACATTTCTGATGGGGTATGAAAGGACTCAATAGTCTCAAACGAGCCCAGGCTGCTGGATTGGACCTCCTCCTGGATGTGCACAGCCGTCCTAGCCAGACAAAACACAACACACACAAGACAGCCATCAGTGTGTGACACAAACTGTAAAAACTCCAGAGAACATGTAGGACAGTCTCCAGCTGCAGCAAACTTTTCTCTGACTTGTGTATCTTTGAAGACTGAAAAATGCTGGAAAATCCCACATTCTCTACAAATGCACTGGGTAAAAAAGAAAAATTATCTTTTTTTGTAACACACACCTAAACTGCTGTCAACAAGTCATCCATGTGATAAGTCAAACAATGACTTGGACCTCTAATTTGAAAATGCTCCTTGTCGGTTTTGCAGTCACTCGTTAACGTGGCTACGTGCTCTGAAACGAACAAGTCTTTCCTCGTATCCAACTAACAAGTTCCAGTATTTCCGTCAGCACCTGAATTAATCACAACACGGTGTGCAGCCTCCTGAGTGACCAGCAGGAGGCGACAGCAGTCTGTCCGAGCGCTCCCAGCAAGGAAGTCACGTCCCGGGATGAGTTCGCCTGTCAGAGCAACACCGAGCAGACGTGGCCTCTCTACACGTTGAGAGAGTACCAGGGAGAAATCCACGCAGGAGATAGGTCACCTGCGAACACGGGTGCTCTGGCCTCAAGTCAGATTGCATAGACCAGGTGTGTGGATGAAACACTTTAACCCAGTGATAAAAACTAGATCCATAATTATTTGTTTTGCGTTTTATAAGATGAGGGACTGCAGCTAACACAATGAGGCTGCAGCACCCTTCAGTTTCTGTCATATTGTTTTCAAATTTTGGCTCACTGCAAAATCAGCCTATTTCTCATGAGGATGCTTCATAGATAAATGTAGCGTGGTGCAGATGATGTGACATATATGACCTTTAAAAGTACAAAACAATGTTTTGATTTGACTTAATGTAAGTTTTTGAATCTCCAGTCTCGCCCCTTTATGCACTCTCATGTCACTCAGCAGCTCAGCGGGTGGGCCCTCGTTGCCGTGATAAGGAGGTTTCTCCTGACTGCTGCCATGAGGAGGAGGCCCCAGATGTGAGCCCGTATCAGCCGAGCACCATGCGTATGAAAGAGGAGCATGGCCGGAGGGCTGATGAGCAAGGACCCACCACAGCGTCTTCTCGGGTTGTGAAAGGAGAGGATCACGAGGAGCCGCCCTCACACCTTTACAGGATATTAACCGTTGAGCAGACAGCAGATATCAAAGCTGAGCCTGATGGTGATGAGTTTATAATGTCTCCTTCAACCAGGGAGGCAGAGATCCCCTGTGGAGTAAACCCAGAGTCTTCTGGACTTCAGCGAGAGACCCTGATAGGTGAAGACAGGGAAAGAGCACATCGAGCAGAGGCTAGCAAAATCACAGCTAAAATATATGTTTTTGTTATTATATCCGTTTGTGTGCTGGAGTGTGGTGAAATGCGAAGAATGGTGCATTTGTGGTGGTCCCATCTGCACTTTTGACAATGCAAAACCAGCATCCCATTAAATCCTGTTTTCATGAGATAATATATATTTCTATCCATGTTGGTCAGTTGATGATGTTTTCACTGCACGCCATCAACAACATGGTGAAACAATGTCCCAAATGCAACAATGGATGTTCATCTTTGCTGTAGTTGGAATATGTTGATTGGTAACAGATGTTTTTCCTTCAGAGGGAATAGACATTAAATAAGATGTAAGAACAATAACAAGTAACAAAAGGTTGAAGAGGTCATAGATGTATGCATGTTTGTCCTTTTGCAATATAAACTCATGAAGATATAAATGACAAGATAAAATTGAGCATATTTTCACACCTTTGTCCCTGTAGATCTGCTTGAGATCGCTCATCATGAGCAGGATGGGCCTGATGAGCAGCAGTACACTGAACAAGACTGGAGTCCCTGTCAGGACCACAAGGACCTCGATTCCCCTCAGATCAAAGTGGAAAGGTTTACATCACCTAGTCCGCAGGAAGAGACTGGCCTCGACAACGAACTCCCTCTTCAGTCAGAGAGGAATGTTTATGATGAGCAGACTCCAACCAACAAAACATTTGACACGGCCGAGGAAAAAAGAAGAGATGCTGAAGCAGAATGCTGCCAACAGTCCGGACTGACCAGAGTTTCTCGGCCCCCCCCCCCCCCCCCCCCCCCTAAATCAAAGTGAGTATGGTGTGAATGGAGAATGGATTAAGGCACTCACACCGACAGAAACGAGGCAAATGAAAAGGCCGATCTCGGACTTTTGCTGCGAAGAAAGAGACAGTTTTGGAGTGGAGGAGGACGTGAATGATCTCACCAGGGAGAGAAGACACACTTGTCCCATCCGTGCTAAACGTTTTAAAGAGTCAAGCCACTTGAAGGATCACGTGAGAATCCACACAGGAGAGAAGCCGTACCAGTGCAAGGAGTGTGGCATTAACTTCAGACAGAGTGGAGCTTTGACTTTGCACATGAGAATCCACACGGGGAGAGACCGTACGAGTGCACCGACTGCAGTCGGCGCTTCAATCGAAAACGCGACATGGAAGCTCACAGGGTGACACACACCGGGGAGAGACCCCATCTGTGTATGGTGTGTGGGAAAAGCTTCAAAAGGAAGAGCAACTTAAACACACATCTAAAGATCCACACAGAGGACAAAATGGATTACACTCAACCGTTATGATTGTTTAAATACTTTTCGGATCGTCCAGATAGCAACCCTCTGGAAAACAGGGATCATCAGAGACTATATTAGTGTGTTGTATAATACAGTATATAATACATATAATACATACTCAACTTTTTCAATTTCAAAAATGTACCTTTATATTTTTACATGTTTGTTGTCAGATTATATGTTAAAGCACCTTCAGACCATACCAAATACCAAATACATTGTATGAGACAATGTAAACATTAGTTTTGCAATTAAATTTTCTCACTTGGTCTAGACATGCAAGTTATGGAAGCTAGGCTCTACTCATTAAATTGTGTTTTGGGTGTCCTGACTTAACATTTTTAATCTGTTTCCAGTGAGGATGATGACTCTGTGGCCCTTTATTCACATACTCACATAGCCCCAAACGCCAGCACAACATCTGTTTACATACAAAATGGCACTGCTGTTACCATGGTTACCCCATGCCCTCTTAAAGGGAGTGAGTCAACATTTTGCTGTGAACAGCATGAGGAGAGAATAACACAGGAGTCCCAAACAACTCGTGCTGAACACACACTACAAACAGGTTCCACCCAGTAAGGCAAAAAGCCAGCTCCCACACTGTTCTGTACAGCTTGATGCTGCTCTTCATGATGTTGGTAAATATAATAAAGCAAAGGTTGGTGGTTCACACCCTCGTTGTCTTGACATAGCTACAATGTGTGTCTCTGACGCATGTTTGTCCTCCTGCAGCAGTGCACTGCTCTGTCTTTAGTTCATCAGATAGACTCCTCCAATGGACCGTTTGACCTCTGAACTTCTGGGAATAAGTGCTCCACAGCATCTGGATCAAAATCCAAAAACGTTTAAAGATTTACTAATATTTGCAACTGCAGACTTGATGGCTAGAAAGTGAGACGCTCATTACTTTTTGTTAATGACTTTATTAACAGCCCAACTATTAATGATCAGCCAGAGAGATGTTTTACAACCGGACAACCCAAAAGTTGCTGTAATTATTGGTTTATAACAAATATATACAGCATTAGTAAATTAGATAACATTATTCATTAGTTAACATACAGTAACATATGTTTTTCTCTTTTTTTAAGGAACAGTTACAGTACGTTTGGCTGTCTATTTTACATAAAAATGAGTGTAAGTTGAACTTACAGTACAGTGTATTGACCATTTACAGCATGGGCTGTGGGGAGGCTTGTTCACAAAACCTCTAAACATCGGTCACACGAGGCACTGGTTTATTCACACTTTACCTAAACACAAATGAAAGACAAGGAAACGAAATCTAAATAAGGTTTTGATATCTCACACCCTGTTTTCCTGGTTGCATCGCTGCTGTGCTGGCAGTATTTTTATCATCATCATGTGTCTCACCTGCCTACATTACTGTCAAACACAGACATGGCCAACTGCCACGCCTGCAGACCTGCATGATCTTTCAGATGGTGTCGAGTAACAGGGGAATAAGTGAGAGACACGGAAACGAAACCTAATTTAACTTTCAAGTTCTTCTAACCTGACATTCCCGAGTTTCGGTGTGCAGGACACAGACACTGGATGCGGAGGCGCTGTCGGGGGTGACTCTGCCGAGAGGGAGTGGTAGGTCATTTTAAAAATGCATAAATCCTACATAATTCCTCTACAAATCCCTCAATTATTTCATTGAATCAGAAAACAAAAACGTCACATTTTGTTTTCATTCCTCATTTGAAGAACAAACTAAAGCTCTTTCATTACAGTAATACATATCTATTCAAAGGCCCAACTATTAACCTATTTTATTGACATATCATTTGCAGGTGTATATACAGAGTTAAAGAGATTGACCTATAATGCTGAGATCTCTTGCTGTGTTTCACCATTTCGCCAAGCACACTGGATTTCACTTTTTCTCCCTCTCTCGCCATACACTCTTTCGTGAATCAGGCATTGTGACACGGTGTCCTCTCGAACTGAAGATGAAGAGAAAGAAAGAAGGAGAGGAGTGGCACGGAAAGATAAGCTACCAGAACTATGAGGCAGAGATAACAGACCCTGCAGATGTGGAGAAAATGATTAGAGAAGGAACAGTATTCTTGAATGTCACTAACAAAAGCCAAGTATTGAAGCAGGATAAGTTTTATTTGTTTTTCCGTGATCAGCACTTCTATCCTTCGTTGTCATCATCATGTCCTCTCTCTCCAGCTCAGGATGAAATGGCCGGGGCCGGGTCGGGGATCAGTGAAGACCTCATCAGTCTGGAGATCGCCTCTCCTGATGTTCCAGACCTGACGCTCATCGACCTGCCCGGCATCGCCAGGGTGGCTGTAAAGGGACAGCCAGAGAAATAAAAACTGACCACTGTTCATCCAAAAGCTTCTTCAGACAATATCACAATCATTAGCTGTCTTTATCTTATTAATATTCCTAAATCCGCATCAATAAGAGTTGATTCAAAAGAGTTGGAGGGCCTTTCTTGAGTTTTGAGTTTAACATCAGAAAACATTAAATAGTCAGAACTTCATGAACAAATCTTGTGGTATTAGAGGAAATGGTGTTTACTCATCATTCGACCTCATAAAAGAACTATAATTAAGAAGACAATATTTGAAACAGGGTTGTGTTGTGTGTGTTTTAAACGTGATGAATGAATATGGCCGTTTCTCGTGTTGATGTGTGGATGACTTTGTATAGATGACTACTTTCAAATGTAAAATAAAAAGTGCTTTATTATATTGGGAATTATTGCTGATGCATTGCAGTGGACGCTGCGTTTCAATGTTGCAGCTGGTCAAAGTGAAGCTACATTTCACTACTTCACATACTGTTCAAAGTCACTAAGCATCCGCTCCGTCGGTGTACTTCCCTTTAACAGCAAAAGAAACGAAACCTAACTTAACTCTCAGTTTCTCATGTCTTGCCGGTTTCCGCGCCTCTTCTGACGAAACCTCAGTTTGCGCCTGCTATCACTACAGTGAACAGGACTTTTATCCAGCGGCTTTATCCCTTTTTTAAAAACTCACTGTCTTTACAGGGAGACAAGAAGTCATCATCATGAACTCTCTGAACCAGCAGTATGAGGAGAAGGTGCGTCCCTGCATCGACCTCATTGACTCCATCCGCTCTCTGGGTGTAGAGAAGGACTTGGCGCTGCCTGCTATCGCCGTGATTGGAGACCAAAGCTCGGGGAAGAGCTCCGTGCTGGAGGCGCTGTCAGGGGTGGCTCTGCCGAGAGGGAGTGGTAAGTTAGAGTCAGTGAGATCTATCTATCTATCTATCTATCTATCTATCTATCTATCTGTCAGTCTGTCTGTCTGTCTCGTTGTTAGCTATAACGGTGGGTGTCCAACCAATGGCCACAGCATTAAAAGTTGTGTGTTGTTGGGATAATTAAGTGTCACAAGTGCCAAAGGTAAGGCCATCTCTATCATACAATATTTAAAGCTGTATTCACTGATTTTTTGGCCAAGGAGCAGAAGAAACTTGAAAAGAACCAAAGTCTTCCCCCTCCTGGCTGCATCCCACTGCCTCCCCGATGGCTTTCCAAGAACTCTGTGACTTCAGCTTTTGCATGTCTTTGTAGTCTAGATGCAACAAATCACAGAAATGAGGATAGCTGCTTACATTACAGAAATGTCCCTGTTTACATTTGGACCATGAATTCTGCCTAGAAAATATTGGTGTTAGATTTCTCTTTTGAAGATGTAATATTGATCCCACTTTTATTAAGATGATATCTGAGTTATCTGAGATAGCCTACTTCTTTTCATAATTTCGCCAAGCACACTGGATTTCACTGAATTTTTCCCCTCTCTCATATTTTCTTTCGTGAATCAGGCATTGTGACACGGTGTCCTCTCGAACTGAAGATGAAGAGAAAGAAAGAAGGAGAGGAGTGGTACGGAAAGATAAGCTACCAGAACTGTGAGGAAGAGATAACAGACCCTGCAGATGTGGAGAAAATGATTAGAGAAGGTACAGTATACGGCATTCTCAAATGTCACCATCAAAAGCCAAGTATTGATGGAGATTCTGTGATCAGCACTTCTATCCTTTGTAGTCATCATCATGTCCTCTCTCTCCAGCTCAGGATAAAATAGCCGGGGCCGGGTCGGGGATCAGTGAAGACCTCATCAGTCTGGAGATCGCCTCTCCTGATGTTCCAGACCTGACGCTCATCGACCTGCCCGGCATTGCCAGGGTGGCTGTACAGGGACAGCCAGAGAACATTGGAGACCAGGTATGCTAGTTCAGCACTCAATACTTGGTCAATACTACTGGTCCAGAGTAAAGTATCGTGACAACTATTGGACAGATTGCCATGTAATCTGGCACAAACAGTCATGGTTCTCAAAGTTGCCCTGAGAGCTAATGACTGGTGATCCTCCGTGTTCTGCAGCAGGATGCCTCAGAAACTGATGACTCTTCCCATGAAATTTGCTGTGGGTTTTAATGCAACTCAAATGACGAATCACAGTCATAATGATTTTGGTCAGGCCCTGACCTTTCCTTGAGCACGGATTATTTGAGCACTAGTTCCTGTTTGCGACCTGTTTGCAATGTTCACTAAATTACTTTGACACTGAAGAAAACTTAAAAATGTGATGATTCTCAGGCAAGTTCTGGAGTTATAAGGATCCTCCTGTCTCTCCCTTCGTGCTCCCCCTTCAACTCTTCTGCACCCCCCTTGGGACTTTTATTCTGTTCTCACACAACACATGCAGTTTACAATGAACAGTGGCTGATTTACCATTTTTTGAATAATGGGTCATTATTTCAGACAGGGAGACAAAAGCTTGCTTGTCATTTCTAGCTGACAACCATCGATTTTGCCGGCTGAAATGACAAATGTAGATTTTATCGGCTGTAGTTAGCTAGAAGTTAGCTAATTAAGCTAACAGGTCCATGATTTGGTTGAAAGTTTTTAAAGAAAAAAAAGGCGAACCCTGTAAAAGGGCCTTAAATAAGCACTTTAATGCTACATAAATGATATCATCCGTGATATGAAGACTGACACTAAAGCTGCATCATCCAGGCAAAAAGTCATCATCCTCACCAGTTGATGATCCATGCAGAAGACAAGGGGGAAAAAAAGAAGCAGCATTGTTCTTGGGGAAAAAAGGAAAAATGCAAGAAAACAATCGCAGTTTAATTAATTCCTTATACTTTTGCTCTTGTATTTTTTTAAGGCTAAAAAGTTATCCTTGTTAGTTGCTAAGCTACGACTGTAAAGTTGCTGTTTGGGGGAGGGGTCTGGCGAATGGTCAGTCGTTAACAACATATTTAAACCTGTAATAATATTTTATTTTGGCCACCTCCCTACATTTATTGCACCATTAGTGGTAAGAATCTAGGTTTCCTCTCCATTTTTAATCTGTCCAAAAGTTTTGTTCTCTTGTGTGTAATTCCTATTACAACCTCACAGGGCCATTATTAACAGCCCCAAACACCATGATGATTTGATAGTTGTACAATTACAGTAGTAACTTTATACTTGATGTAATATGAATTCATACTTTCAGATAAAGAGACTGATCGAGAACTTCATCAAAAAACAAGAAACCATCAGCCTAGTGGTTGTTCCATGCAACGTGGACATAGCAACCACAGAGGCTTTGAAGATGGCCCAGCAGGTGGATCCTGATGGAGAGAGGACGTTGGGTAAGTAGCTTTTTTTTTTTCTTTAATTGATGTATGATGAACATGGACAAAGGCTTGCACTGACCCCCCCCCAACACAAACTAAAGTTATACGTTACGTTACACCGCCCCTGTCCCCGCTGCGTTACATTAACGCACCCACCCCCTACTGGACACTTTATTTGGTAACTTTTTACCTTTATATTTTTACATGTTTGTTGTCAGCACCATCAGACCACGGCAAATTCCTTGTAATGTATGTTACTTGGCAATAAACAGTTTCTGATTCTGATTCTGATGTACTGTTGTAGTTCTAATTGCTCTCTCTCTCTCTCTCTCTCTCTCTCTCTCAGGTATCTTGACCAAGCCTGATCTGGTGGACAAAGGCACAGAAGAGACGGTGGTTGAGATTGTCCATAATGAGGTCATCCACCTGAAGAAGGGCTACATGATCGTCAAGTGCAGGGGTCAGCAGGAGATCTCAGAGAAGGTGTCTCTTACTGAAGCAATAAGAAGAGAAAAAGCCTTCTTCAAAGATCATGTGTATTTACAGTGAGTTCATTCTATTTGGGTAAATATGCAAACAATGATTTGCAGTTTGAAAGGTTGTGTAGCATGCGCTCAGTGACTTTTTATCTTTTCTGTAGGATTCTCTATAATGAAGGCTATGCCACCGTTCCTAAACTGGCAGAAAAACTCACCCTTGAGTTGGTGCATCATATTCAGGTGAGTAATTCTTAGTGCTTCACCTTTACGGTTCACAACAGATTACTTTGCCCACTTCAGGTGTCAATGTTTTTTACCCCTGCGTGATTTGTAGCAATCTCTGCCTCGACTGGAAGAGCAGGTGGAAAAGAAACTAATGAAGACTCAGGCAGATCTGGATAGATGTGGCACTGGACCTCCATCTGACACAACTGAGAGACTCGGTTTCCTCATTGATGTGAGTTTACTAGCTGGCACTTTTTTACACTTACATAACACTGCACCTTGTAACCAAGAGGGTAACCAAAGTGATTTGAACTTTTGGAAAAAACTTGTTTGCCCTCTTCTTTTATCTGAACCTGTTATATTTCAGAGGGTGACAGCATTTACACAGGATGCTATCAACCTCACCACAGGGGAGGAGCTCAAGTTTGGAGACAGGCTCAATATCTTTTCCATACTCAGAAAGGAGTTTGCGGTATGGAAAGAGATCATAAACAGCTCTGGAGTAACATGTAAGTGCATTAAAGGTCCCATATTATGCTCATTTCAGCTTTATATTTCTATTGTGGGACACTAGAGTAGCTTTGCATGATTCACAGGTCAAAAAAGTCTTTATTTATCTTATACTGGTCCTTCATGTAGCCCCTCAGTTCACCCTCTGTCTGAAACAAGCCGTTTTAGCTCCTGTCTCTTTAAGGCGCCCCTCCCTAAAAGCCCACTTCCAACTTCTGGAAGCCTACCGAGGGGCAGCACCTGCTTCTGCTTCTGAAACCTAGTTTGGGGGGGGGGGTCATTTCAAGTTACTTACCCAACGTCCTCTCTCCATCAGGATCCACCTGCACAGCCGACACCGCTTCATCCTCTTGCCAGTGTGCCCAAGGGCATATAACAGCTAAAGTAACTTAGCTTAGAAAATAGCGATATGGGGACTGAATTTGATGAACTTACTGTTTGGCAGACCTCAAATGAGACAAGAAGTAGGTTGGAAAAACCAGACGGTTTTCAACATTCACTACCAAATTGACATGGAGGACATGGAAATCTCACTTTCTACAATATGGGACCTTTAACAACTTGATCAACACTTTTGATGTCTTTGCTGTGGCTTCCGTACTACAAAACTGTAACTTAATATGTAAACTATTGAGTAAGAAAGTAAAATGTTGTTGTTTTTTTTTCAAAATACCATTTTCCTTCTCGCTATGACAAAATGCAACCTCAAATATGAATATTTAACTTTTCATATAACTTTTATGGTATACTTTTATAAGTCTAAGTTTTGCTCTAGACTATTAACCAAATGTTGACATACTTCTTTTGTTTTCACAAATTCATCCCCATTGCAGTCAACTGGACTATTGAGAGAGAGGTGGCCCAGTATGAACGAAGGTACCGTGGAAGAGAACTGCCGGGCTTCATCAACTACAAGACCTTCGAGGTCATGGTCAAGGAGCAGATCAAACAGTTGGAAGGGCCTGCTGTCCTGAAACTCAAAGAAGTGTCAGGCATGTCCTATCATGATGCTACAGTGATTGCAGGCACTCCATGTATTATTTGATCCTGTATTTTTCACTCTCTGTCTGATTTGTATTTTTTGTTTTTATTTTAGAAATTGTGAAGAAAGAGCTGTTTAAGTTGGCACAGAACAGCTTAGTTGGATTTCCTAACCTCATCAAAATAGCTCAGGTATCATTTCCATTTTCCATTGCTACTGTACACATGGGAGTAAACATTGTGGAATATTTACTGACTAATGTTTATGTCCTTTAGATGAAGATTGAAGCCATCAGAAAGGAGAGGGAGATTGTAGCAGAGTCCATGCTGAGGACTCAGTTTAAGATGGAGTTGATTGTTTACACTCAGGACAGCACATACAGCAAGAAGTTGGGTAAGCGGAAGAGGGAAGATGAACAGGTTGGCATCAGGAGCAATGTGAGCAATAATGACAGCGGGGCCACCCTGAAAGAGATGATCAAACACCTGAAATCCTACTACCAAGTAAGTGTAATTTACATGCTGTACATTTTATAGTACATCACACACATTTTAGATACAGTATTAACGAGGGAAAGAGAACTACTGTAATTTGATGGCTCAGTCAAAGATAGTCAAATTTTCCAACATGAACTCTTCAAAGGCAAATAGTGAAATCATAATGAAGTCCTAATTATTTAATCTAGTAAGGAGTAGTTTATCTATGGTGTATCAGTGACATCCTGATCTTTTATAGACTAGTGCATCATTGGTATTGAATATGATGAAATCTTTAGGTTTTATGTATAAATCAAGAATACATGAAAGGTTGCCTGTTGTATTATACATGAAAAGAAAAAATGACTGACAAACCTTCCTCCATAGTATTTATTACTGATGGGCAATTAACTCCTATTAGCTCCAGCTGTATTAATTTACCCTGAATTATTTAAGTATATAGTAAAAATGTGTTCAACATTAATATGCAATTTTCAGAAATGCTCTGTAGTTTTATGATGGCTTTTTTTTATGGAAATCAAACATGTTGAGCCTCCTTTTCTGCTTGGATGCATTACCAGCTGATTATCTAAAGTTGCAGCAAATAACGTCCAACAAACCTTTGCTAGTGTTCCATAAAACATTTTGTCGCCATAACTGTGATAATAAAGCATACACTAAGATATAGAAGTAATTATTTTATTGTTCCACAAAAGCGGTGACAATGATCTAGACCAGCGGAAAGTGCCAATGAATTTACTAAGAAGAGTCGTAAAAATGTCTAGAAGCACCATCTTTCTCCTCAGATATGCACAGATAATTCAGATATTAATGTATAATGAAAATGAATGTTTTATTATTAGATTAAGTACAAGGTTAATATATCCTATTAGTTTGTTGGCAGCTAAACTTACACCAATTATTTCTCCTCTACCAACCTCAGATTGCTGGCCAGCGTCTGGCTGACCAGATCCCACTGGTGATCCGCTACCAGATGTTGCAGGAGTCAGCCCTCCAGCTGCAGAGGGAGATGCTGCAGATGCTTCAGGACAAAGAGAAAACCGAGTCCATGCTTCAAGAGGACAAAGGCATAAAACCCCGGAGAAGCCAACTTCAGAATCGCCTCAAGCGCCTGTCAAAGGCACGCATCCTGCTGACTGACTTTAGTATGAACATATACAACTTCACCCCAACACAACTGCTACAACAAGATGGCGCCGTGGATGGCGTGACACCCTCTCACCTGTTCCCACTGACCCCCAACCAGCGCAGAGAGAGAAGATCAGGAAGGCACCAGGCCCAGTAGGCGTGCCACCCTCCTGTCTGAAAGCCTGTGCTGCCCAGCTGGCCCCCATCTTCACACAAATCTTCATCAGATCGCTGGAGCTGTGTTAAGTCCACTCCAAACGCTCCACAATCATCCAGGTCCCCAAGAAACCCTCGCAGTCATGACACAGGATTCAATGACTACAGGCCTGTCGCCCTGACATCTGTGGTCATGAAATCCTTCGAGAGACTGGTGTTGGCCCATCATAGGCTCCCTGCTGGACCCCCTGCAGTTTGCCTACTGGACAAACAGGGCAGTGGATGATGCAGTGAACATGGGGCTGCACTGCATCCTGCAACACCTCGACTCCCCAAGGTCAAATGCAAAGATCCTGTTTGTGGTCCTCAGCTTGGCACACACCATCATCCAAGTCCTCCACTCCAAACTCACGCAGCTCACTCTGCCTTTGCCAATAAAAAAATGGTGTGCACTACAGTGTAAACCAGAAGTTGCTGAATTGTCACATTCTTTTCTTTGTAGATTTTTATGTTTTTGACACAATTAATAATTTGTTTTATTAAAAGTAAAATTAAGACGGAATCCTGTTACATTATCAGATTTATATATCCATGTCTGATTCTTTGAGACTTTTCATTCATTTTGCTCCTGTTTCAAAGGTAATTCCAGACTTTTGTTCCATATTCTCAGTTTTCCATTGAATGTTCTTGTTCTCCCGAATGGCATGCAACATACACAATATAATAGGCCTAAAAAAGGGGGAAAAAAATGGAGTAATATTTGTTAATGTGTGTTTTTCTTTTTTCTTTTACGGTTTTGTTCAGTACTAGAGTAGTAGTTTTGTTTTTAGTTGTGCTGAACAGACAGCCTGCAGGAAACCACAAAGGCTCCCTCTCAATCAATCATGTTTCCTCTGAGCGCATATTTTACAGATCCTTTACATTTTCATTAGTCATAACATGAAAAGTGCAGTTGTAACAAATAACATCAATAATGATGGCTCAGTTCCATTGAAGGTCAAAGGTCATTGAAGACCTGACGCTCATTGACCTGCCCTGCATCACCAGGGTGGCTGTAAACGGACAGCGAGAGAACACTGGTGATCAGGTATACTGGTTCAGGTCCCAGTCCTTTAGTTATTAATCACCTGCTGTAACATATCATTATTGTCATTTTTAGCCTCAGTAACAGTGGGGCTCTGAGGAGGGTAATGGTCTGCCCAACCATCTGCCGGCCTATTGGTCCAACGCAAGATACTTCAAACTGTATGAATACTGAAATCCTATGAAACACTTTAAGAAGATTTTATAGCTGTTGTAGGAAACTGCGTTGATTCAAATGAGGATTAAATTGCCCTTTCCAACCTGGTGTCTTTGATTCTTTTCTGGCATTGTAAAGAAAAACTGACCACTGTTCATCCAAAAGCTTCTTCAGACAATATCACAAACAATCGTTAGCTGTCTTTATCCTATTATTATTCCTAAATCCACATCAATAAGAGTTGATTCAAAAGAGTTGGAGGGCCTTTCTTGAGTTTAACATCGGAAAACATTAAATAGTCAGAACTTCATGAACAAATCTTGTGGTATTAGAGGAAATGGTGTTTACTCATCATTTGACCTCATAAAAGAACTATAATTAAGAAGACAATATTTGAAACAGGGTTGTGTTGTGTGTGTTTTAAACGTGATGAATGAATATGGCCGTCTCTTGTGTTGTGATACCAGTCTGCTCGAATAAAGACAGCACTTCACACACTCTTCATAAAGTTCTGCAACCCAGCACTGACCCACAGGTGCATCAGTCATTACAAGAGTCAGGGTGCTACACGGGATTACCAGTTTCACTGTAACATTCAAAGAGGCCCGAGTATAGAGGCTACAGCAGGGTGGATGACTTTGTATAGATGACTACTTTCAAATGTAAAATAAAAAGTGCTTTATTATATTGGGAATTATTGCTGATGCATTGCAGTGGACGCTGCGTTTCAATGTTGCAGCTGGTCAAAGTGAAGCTACATTTCACTACTTCACATACTGTTCAAAGTCACTAAGCATCCGCTCCGTCGGTGTACTTCCCTTTAACAGCAAAAGAAACGAAACCTAACTTAACTCTCAGTTTCTCATGTCTTGCCGGTTTCCGCGCCTCTTCTGACGAAACCTCAGTTTGCGCCTGCTATCACTACAGTGAACAGGACTTTTATCCAGCGGCTTTATCCCTTTTTTAAAAACTCACTGTCTTTACAGGGAGACAAGAAGTCATCATCATGAACTCTCTGAACCAGCAGTATGAGGAGAAGGTGCGTCCCTGCATCGACCTCATTGACTCTATCCGCTCTCTGGGTGTAGAGAAGGACTTGGCGCTGCCTGCTATCGCCGTGATTGGAGACCAAAGCTCGGGGAAGAGCTCCGTGCTGGAGGCGCTGTCAGGGGTGGCTCTGCCGAGAGGGAGTGGTAAGTTAGAGTCAGTGAGATCTATCTATCTATCTATCTATCTATCTATCTATCTGTCAGTCTGTCTGTCTGTCTCGTTGTTAGCTATAACGGTGGGTGTCCAACCAATGGCCACAGCATTAAAAGTTGTGTGTTGTTGGGATAATTAAGTGTCACAAGTGCCAAAGGTAAGGCCATCTCTATCATACAATATTTAAAGCTGTATTCACTGATTTTTTGGCCAAGGAGCAGAAGAAACTTGAAAAGAACCAAAGTCTTCCCCCTCCTGGCTGCATCCGACTGCCTCCCCGATGGCTTTCCAAGAACTCTGTGACTTCAGCTTTTGCATGTCTTTGTAGTCTAGATGCAACAAATCACAGAAATGAGGATAGCTGCTTACATTACAGAAATGTCCCTGTTTACATTTGGACCATGAATTCTGCCTAGAAAATATTGGTGTTAGATTTCTCTTTTGAAGATGTAATATTGATCCCACTTTTATTAAGATGATATCTGAGTTATCTGAGATAGCCTACTTCTTTTCATAATTTCGCCAAGCACACTGGATTTCACTGAATTTTTCCCCTCTCTCATATTTTCATTCGTGAATCAGGCATTGTGACACGGTGTCCTCTCGAACTGAAGATGAAGAGAAAGAAAGAAGGAGAGGAGTGGTACGGAAAGATAAGCTACCAGAACTGTGAGGAAGAGATAACAGACCCTGCAGATGTGGAGAAAATGATTAGAGAAGGTACAGTATACGGCATTCTCAAATGTCACCATCAAAAGCCAAGTATTGATGGAGATTCCGTGATCAGCACTTCTATCCTCTGTAGTCATCATCATGTCCTCTCTCTCCAGCTCAGGATGAAATGGCCGGGGCCGGGTCGGGGATCAGTGAAGACCTCATCAGTCTGGAGATCGCCTCTCCTGATGTTCCAGACCTGACGCTCATCGACCTGCCCGGCATCGCCAGGGTGGCTGTAAAGGGACAGCCAGAGAACATTGGAGACCAGGTATGCTTGTCCAGGTCCTCCAAACACGCAGCTAAGCGTTTTCATTGGGACAGTTTCTTTGGTAGAAAGTTGTTCCAAGGAATTAGTTGACAATGAGGTCTGTGGATTATCCAGATTAACCAGGACAGAAATCTACAAAAAAACTAAAACCTCTACACAACGACTCATGAATGACTTCCCAGAAGACCCTCAGGCCAAACATCAAATAAGACTACCATCCACATATCTGAACACTTTCATGCTTTTACAGCCTCACGATGGCGCTAACAAGGCCATATACTTTTAGTTGTGTAACATTCATTCATTATGTGAACAGAACAGACTTAAGCACAATAGTGATTTGATAGCTGCACAATATATGACTTGATGTACAATATGAATTAATACTTTCAGACAAAGAGACTGATCCAGATGTTCATCACAAAACAAGAAACCATCAGCCTGGTGGTTGTCCCATGCAACGTGGACATAGCGACCACAGAGGCCTTGAACATGGCCCAGCGGGTGGATCCTGAAGGAGAGAGGACTTTGGGTAAAAGGATTTGATTTGAGAAAAGCACCACTTGGCCGTGTTATCTGACTTCTAGATAGTTCACTGAGCGTTTGTCCCTCTCTCTCTCAGGTATCTTGACCAAGCCTGATCTGGTGGACAAAGGCACAGAAGAGACGGTGGTTGACGTTGTCCATAATGAGATCATCCACCTGAAGAAGGGTTACATGATCGTCAAGTGCAGGGGTCAGCAGGAGATCTCAGAGAAGGTGTCTCTTACTGAAGCAATGGAAAGAGAGAAAGCCTTCTTCAGAGATCATGTGTATTTCCAGTGAGTTCATTCTTTTTGGGTCATTTTAACAAATATTGTCATGGTGAAATATCAATGCTGTGATTTGCATTTTTACATGTGACATAACATGTACTCAGTAGCTTTTTATTCTTGCTGTAGCACTCTCTACGAGGAAGGTCATGCCACTGTTCCTAAACTGGCTGAGAAGCTTACACTTGAGCTGGTGCATCACATTGAGGTGAATTTTTCTTATTGCTTCATCAATTTACTGTATACATCATGATTAGTCACCTCAGGTGTTTTGAATTGAATTGAAGTTTTGAATCCTGTGTGATTTGCAGAGATCCCTGCCTCGACTCGAAGAGCAGATAGAGCAGAAACTAGAAGAGACTCGGACAGAGCTGGACAAATATGGCAATGGACCCCCGTCTGATGCAGCTGAGAGACTCATCTTCCTCATTGATGTGAGTTCCCTCATTCTACAACATTTACCTGGCTACAAAGAGCCAACAATGCTCACCATCAATATGAGTTTGCCTTTAAATATTTGTTAAATAAACATACAACTGTTTCTGCTGTCACATGTGTGCTGCAGAAAGTGACAACATTCACTCAGGATGCCATCAGTCTGAGTACAGGAGAGGAACTCAAGTGTGGAGACAGGTTCAACGTCTTTTCTATGCTCAGAAGAGAGTTTGGGAAGTGGAATGCCCAGCTGGACAAGTCAGGAGAAAGCTGTGAGTTTATCATTTTGATCACCCAACCCAAGCTGCCATTTTAGCCTCTTTTTTTGTTTTGTTTTTTGAAGAAATTAAAATGACCGGTCTCTTGGTAGCCAAATTCCCTTGAGAGCTGAATGAAAGTATGTGTATATATATATATAGATATATATATACTATAAATGTTATTATTAAGATGTTGCAATGGATAGGGGAGCTGTGTCTTATAAGCAGAATAACATTTTGCATTGGGCCCCCAAAAAGCTAGACACGACCCTGTCTACAACTGTCCATCAGCAGGACTCTGAAGTATATGTTTGTGTTGCAGTTAACAAGAAGATTGAGAGAGAGGTGGAGGAATATGAAGAGAGGTACCGTGGAAGAGAACTGCCGGGCTTCATCAACTACAAGACCTTTGAGGTCATGGTCAAGGAGCAGATCAAACAGCTGGAAGAACCAGCTGTCAGGAGACTCAAGGATGTAGCAGGTATATGATTGAATATATGACAGATTTGATGTGTTTTTCTGTCTTGCTGACTTTTTACTATATTATACAACCACCAGTGAAGTACTCAGTGGAAATCAAGCTGCTGTATCTTGTTGCATTTCTGTTTCCTCCAGATGCTGTTAAGAAAGTGTTCATACAGCTGGCCCAAAGTAGTTTCGCTGGATTTCCTAATCTCATGAAAACTGCCAAGGTACCCATCTTCCAAGAGTTTGATTTTGACATTCTTATAATTTGATAGTCATTATTTTGGTTGTCAAAATTTAATTTGCATCATGTTTTATGCAGTGTTCAAACTGACCAGAATCTTATTTTCTAGGCAAAGGTCGAAGCCATCAAGCAAGAAAAAGAGCCCACTGCTGAATCCATGCTGAGAACCCAGTTCAAGATGGAGCAGCTTGTTTACTCTCAGGACAGGACCTATAGCAGCAGTTTGAGTGACACGAGAGAGGAGGATGAGGAGGAAGACAAATGGAATGGCAAAAAAGGTTATAAAGAAAGGGGTATTGTGTACAGAAGGGATAATCATGCAACACTTCAGGAGCTGATGTTGCACCTCGAGTCGTATTATAAAGTAAGTTTTAACTGAGAGGGATGATTCATGAACAAAAACCATGACATGAAGGTTTAGACAGAGGGTATGTTTGTCTGTCTTTGCCAAACTTTTCCTCCTTTGTCCTCCCTCAGATTGCCAGCCAGCGTCTGGCCGACCAGATCCCGCTGGTGATCCGCTACCAGATTTTGCAGGAGTCAGCCGTCCAGCTCCAGAGGGAGATGCTGCAGGTGCTCCAGGACAAGGAGAATTCAGAGTTCTTGCTGAAGGAGGATTCTGACATTGGCAGCAAGAGGGCAGCTTTGCAGAGTCGCCTCAAACGCCTCATGAAGGCCCGCAAATACCTGGTGGCGTTCTAGAGGAGGTCAAGGCCTAACAGCATGAGTCTACTGCACCTCTTTTCATTTGTTCAATACAATTGTGGTTGTAGGATTGTCATACTATTAACTATTTTTAATTAAAAAAAAGTAAGGTTATTTCACTTGGCAAACATGTTTCTAAGATATCCCTAGTTCAAATTCTTGCTGGGGAACATGACATATGGACCCATTTTTATAAACTTTGTACCAATACTTAGATGCGTTGTCATGGTTTCCTGCTAATGGCTGGACCACTTCAAACAAACAGGTCACTAATTTTCCTCAATGTTTTATTACAGACTTAAAAAGTATTCAAATGCATTTTTTTCATATTTGTTCAAATATGTTTAAATTATGAAATGAATTGACTAGAACTGATGGTCTAATTTGGCTTTTCCAACTTACTTTTTCAGGTAAGACTGCTCAATCTAACAGTCTGGTCTCTTAAAATAAATATGACTACACACAAATAATCAGTTTAAAACTATGTACTTTAGCTCCCCCTTGTGGTTTCACAGCAAAACACGAGAGTGTAATACAATCCTTAATAATTATAAAACTTTAATTAAGGATATTCTAACCAAGTACATAAAGATAATTTCCTCCGTGTCATCAATAAGCAAACATGCTCTTCCACCCTCAGCAATGAAGGGTCTTCATCAGTAATGTAAAATACAAAGTTGATTCAATCCTGACTTCCAGGCCAGTAATCCATCAAAGATGGACAGATTTTTTTTTTTAAATAACCATTAATAAATGCCTTTCTCTCCATCAATATCTCTTGCATATGGTGCATTTCCATCATGAAATCCTAGTCATCCTGGAAACCTCAGTTAATTATTCCAAATAAAAAAGACGAAGAACAGAATTTATAGTTATACAGAAAGACATCAGTGGACAAGTCACCTTTATTCAAAAATACTTACAAAAAGTTTACTTCGACAAAAATCAAAATCATTTAAAAGCGGTTCATTTGATTTATTTCAGTAAGATTTATTTCTCTACATGTTCATTCACCATTCTCTGCTGGGCTCTCCTGACTGTTGTCGTCATTGTCTGATTTCTCGTCATCTAGGAAAGATAAAAATGATTAGCAAGGAATGGGTACCTCTATTTTTTCTAAGGTTTATAGATAAAACGGACATTTTGTGTTTTTAGAATAATGTACAGATCAACAGCTACTGAGAATAAAGAATATGACAAAGGAACATCAAAAAGCACAGACATGTGGCACCCAAAATGTCCTTGTTTACTCACTCTCAAGTGTCTGCTGGAGTTCCTGTATGGTACTGAGTAGCACATGGAACTGCTTCTTCCTTAACTCCAACTGTGTGGGACAAAAAAACCCAAACATATTGCTGATGACTGAAGACATTACAGGTTAGAATAGAAGAGATGACAAAGATATTTGGGTTTACCTTTGCATCTACGTTCTCCTTGATGTGAGACAGTTGCTGGAGTTCTTTGTCGAGCGCCTCCAACTGCCTGCATGTGGTGAAACCAAAATTAAGCACATATTCTGATTATCATTAACACCAGAACTGCTGTAACACATAAAGCACAACAACTTAGTATCTGGAAGAAACAAATTTGGGACCAACTTACTTTAGTGTTTCATGTCTGTCTGGATGTTGCTCGATAACCTTAGCTAAGGCATCGTACTCTGGAAGGAAAGAAAAAGAAGTGAAAATGTGTGACACTTGCTCAAACTGCCCCCAAATATTTTTACATTATTTTGACAAACTATATTGGCACCATTTCTTCTAAAATGACTGATGACTTCAGTGTAAAAAAATTGCTTTACATTTTCTTTATCACCTTTTGTAAACACAAAAACCCCTGACCATTTTGCCTTTGATCTTTCTCAGTCTATATTTAAAAAAACAACAACAACAACACACACACAAGTAGTAAATCTAAACCTAAATCAATCTGGACTCTGAAAATATTCTTACCTTGGCGATTTTTTCGTATTCTCTTTGCCCTCTGAATTTCTTTTTTGCATTCTGCTATCTTCTCATGTGCAGACATGATGTTTTGTTCTGCAATGCGGACAAGGTGGTGATAATTTTGGTGTTATTTTGTAACAAAGGCATACATTGTTTTGTGGTGACTGTGGCCCAGTTCTCCTAGTTAACAAATACAAAGTATGAAAGGCAAGAACATCAACATTTCTGTTATAAAAGGACACACAAACCATGGGTTGCCAACAACTTGTGTGCATACTTAAATATAAAGGGGGTCAGGATTTTAGATATTCGTGTCCTACCTATGTTGGTGTAGATTTTCTCATAATTCTCCATTTCCCGAAGATTCATGTCATAAACCATCAACGTCTTCCCCATGGAGAATTCACACTGGGCCAGTGTGCCCAACATCCTCTGCGCGAACCTGAACAGAATTACAAGACGGTGTATGACTTAAAGCAAGTTCTTCATCACACTTTTATAGAAACTCTTGGTGACAAAATCCAAGGCTTGGGGTCTGTAGAGCTCACTCACCCTTCGTCCGGGGTCCCAGGCGAGTTGCACCATTTTGTGAAACTCTTTAGCAGCAAGTTGATTCGGCGGTCATCCCCAGCTCCGTCCCCGTCAATAAGAAGACGTTTCCGGATAACTTCATCTAGAATAGGGGCGCAAACAGCCTTTCAGATACAGCAGGTAAATCCAAGAGCCGCTGAGCTAACTGTTAGCTAGCTAACATGGCTACTGTAGCCTATATTAGCTGTTGTGAAAACGGGCTGCCTACGTGTAAAGTTGCTTCGTTTCTGACAATATGGCTGGGTACATATGGATACTGTAGAGCTTCGGCACACATTTCTACTTGTAGCTTTTATCAGAGAGCTGAATTCAGTACATTAAAACAGCGACTTACCATCAGTAACAGCTCCCATGGTCTGTAGCTAGCTGGATACTGTTTATCGAATGGCAGGAAGTGAGCAAAGCAGTTCGCCCCGCCTCTGAGGACAGACGGCGGTGATTGGCCACAGAAGCAAGCACAGTCTGAGTTTTGAATTTTTTTCAAAAGCTTTATTCAAGAAAAAATATTCTCAGTTAAATTGGACAACACAACAAAAACAACTGAATTAATAACTTAATAGAAGATTCAAAGGAACAAATAACTTTTAACTCAATAGAAACATACGTGAGGATAATTTATTAATTTCACAGAGGGCATAGACATAAATAACATTTAATATAGGCTACTCATCAAAATAATAGCAACTAAGACACGAAGCAATGTAGTCTCTCAGCTTTTTTTGTTTAACACCTTTAAAGGGACTGAAAATACAATTAATTACAATTACAGTTTGCATAAGTTGATATGTATCCAGTAATATTATTAAATGGGCTAAACATTGATGTGTTTATATATGTAATTTATCATCCCATTCAAAAACAGGGTTATAGTCTATTTTAAGACATAACCCAGGGATGCATAACAAAAGATCTGCACTGACAAAATATGGAGGATCAAAGTGAAACCTTTTGTTCAGAAAATCAGCAAAAGGGTATTTCAGAATCAGAATCAGAATCAGAATCAGAAACTGTTTATTGCCAAGTAACATACATTACAAGGAATTTGCTGTGGTCTGAAGGTGCTATTGTTTTGATAACAAATAAGTAGAATATAAAAGCTAAAATAACAATAAGAATAAAAATAAAAATAAGATAAGATAAATAACAACAGTGCAGTGACCAGAATAAAGTAAAGTGTCCAGATAAAGTGTCCAGTAGGGGGTGAGTGCGTTAATGTAACGCAGTGGGGACAGGGGTGATGTACGTTAATATAACGTATAGCTTGTGGTAGTGTTCGGGGGGGTGTCAGTGAGAGTTTGTCAGGTTGACTGCAGAGGGGAAGAAACTGTTTTTGTGGCGGGAGGTTTTGGTCCTGATGGACCGCAGCCTCCTGCCAGAGGGGAGGGGGTCGAACAGATGGTGTCCGGGGTGGGAGGGGTCGGCAGCGATCTTCCCTGCTCTCCTCAGGGTCCTGGAGGAGTACAGGTCCTGAAGAGATGGGAGGTTGCAGCCGATCACCCTCTCTGCAGAGCGGATGATACGCTGCAGTCTGCGTCTGTCCTTGGTGGAGGCAGCAGCGTACCAGACGGTGATGGAGGAGGTGAGGATGGACTCAATGATGGCAGTGTAGAAGTGAACCAGCATTGTTTGTGGCAGGTTAAACTTCCTCAGCTGCCTCAGGAAGTACATCCTCTGTTGGGCTTTCTTGATGAGGGAGCTGATGTTCAGCTCCCACCGGAGGTCCTGGCTGATGATGGAGCCCAGGAAACGGAAGGACTCCACAGTGTCCACTGGAGAGTCACACAGGGTGATGGGGGCGGGTGGGGCTGCGCTCTTCCTAAAGTCAACAACCATCTCCACTGTCTTTGAAGCGTTAAGCTCCAGGTTGTTGCTGTTGCACCAGGTCACCAGGTGGTCAATCTCCCACCTGTAGGCAGACTCATCCTCTCCAGAGATGAGTCCGATGAGGGTGGTGTCGTCCGCGAACTTCAGGAGTTTGACGGACTGGTGACTGGAGGTGCAGTATTTGTGATCATCTCACCTCCAACTTTTCGAATTAGCATTTAACTTGTTGGAAATTCATTTTTTTTGTTTGTTTTCTGAGGTGTTCCTAGAGCTGTTTTACCACTCTCCACAATTCGTTTTTTTTCCAGTTGTGAGCAACTCCTTCCATTCCTTTATTTTTCAGTATACAAAGACTGTAGAGACAAAGAGAAATATCAATTATTCAATAGCTGAAAGAACATAGAAAGTAAAATATGAAGCTGTGACTACATAATAAATTATCTACATTGCCACGGTTATTGCATGACAATCGTTGTCATGATTGTATTTTTACAATTAACAACTGAATTACAAATTACATTATGTTATCTATCATGTTCTCAAAATAAAACAAAACATGTAGAAGGTCCAGCTGTATTGCAGTCCCAACTTGGTGTCCCTGGTTGTCAAAACGTTCCCAAGACACTCAGAAACATAGTGGAATAAATACACTAGAAAAATAAGTAGGAGATGCTTTCCAGATGCTTTCAAGTTAACAAAAAACACACCTGTAAGTACAATAAATTATATGGAATAACTCATATGACACCTCCTTGGCCTTGTTTGCAATACAGTGGTCATCACACATTTTCCAAGTTTTATTTCATTGTATTTCAGTGAAGATAACAGACCACAATTACTTTGATGATGGAGAAGCTGCTTTAACTCATCAGCGTGTGCGTGCGTCCTGGCGCAGTGACGTCTCTGTCCCAGAATGCAGTCTGGTAAACAGACATGGAAGCACCAGGTGAAGACCTCCACAGAGGCTGAGCGCTGCACTCGCTCTTTCCCACCGTCATCTGTCTCTTTCGCCCAGTGCATCCACTTGAACTATATCTGCCTGGTGTCACGTTTACGTCTACAGCATCCAGAGCCTTGGTAAGAGTGAAGTTGTTGTCGGCCTGTGACGACTGCTAATGACTTCTGCTTTGCTGTCAGGCTTCTGCCAGCTTCCTCGCTAACGCTAGTCATGGCTGGCTACAGGCTTCAGCTAACAGGCTAATGTAGCCACCACTTCTCTCTAGTAACGTTTGTACCAGCCACAGACCCACACTGGATGGAGCCTGTTTTCATGACACAACTCCTGATAGACAATATGTCTTTTTTCACATATCTTATTTACGATTTACGTTTACTTTGTATTTTCTATTTTGGGGAAAATATGTCAATGTACGTTAGTGTGGTTAGTGTGTGGAAGAGGTGGGAGCAACGCTAGCCAATAAAACTGCTGGCTCTTGTTGTAGCTAATGTTAGCTCACTAACTGAGTTGACCTGTCAAGTTGTGCACATATGTTTCAATGACAAGTCCTTCGTTTCTAAAGAAATTACATAATGTTATCTTTTGCCAATCATGGCCTTTGACATATTGTTTTTGTAGAGCCCAAAACAAGATTAAATTCAGCCTAACCTTAAGCTACGAGTACTGAAATGTATGTATTGCAAGATTGCAGACTGTTTGGAAGACATTTCTGTGAACAGCAGACCAGAGTTTATTGCACTGAATGTCAGTTGATTATTTGATGTGATTTTTGCACACATTTGCCATATTATGACATATATTAATATTGGAAACATATCCTTAATAGCCCACCCCTTATAATAGGAAAGGAGATGTAGGACACAACTCAGCCATGTCTTCATCTATACGACTACAGAACAGCCACAAATCTAACAACAATCCTAAAAGCCCTCTATGGGTTAGATTTGTGATGTAGGTTTCTGGTCGTAAAATTGTCAAATCTTGATGTTTAGTACTTATTGTCATATAGGCAAAAAGTGCAGTTTGCAGGTATTTGGATGGTGATATATTTTTGTCAACAACAAACCAATGTGGCCAAAATGAAAGAGTGACTGTTAGATTAAAGTTCTGAGTTTCAGCTATAAGGGTGTTTGTTGGTGTCCATATCAGTATTTTGTGAAAGGATAGGGAATTGCAGCCAATTCTTTCCACAAATTGAAGACAGTATTGACTGCAATGTGCACTTGCTAGTAGAGTGTAGCAGTATTAATGTTATTAGTTATGTCTGTTTGCCAAGTCAAAATGTACCCCTTTGGGTACAAAACATAACTTCAGGGTAGCCAGAATGAACTGTGACTGAGCAGGACTTTTGACCGGTGAGAAAGGTAGAGATGGACCTGAAAATAATTTGTGGAAGTGGTTAATTGAGCATTATTACTCTTTAGTGGAAGTACAGGACTTATCAGACCTTTCACCCAGTTAATAACTGAAAGAAAAAGCTCAGAGCTCTAGTTAACTTTTAGGCATGGATTTTGATCCACACTACCTGAATTTCTCTGAGAGCTCCGGCTTACTGGCTGAAGCAAGATATAGTGCTATACAGTTGTAGTTTTTGTATGCCATAAATGTGTCATTTTATGACATTACATTAAATAATACCTCATTCAGGAGCACAGGCCCTCCACAGGTAATGAATGCCATTAGTAATAGCTACATGCAGCTTGGGTTTGTCAGTCCCAGGGCCCTGATGTTGTGCATGCTGGCTCACTGACATGGCTTATCACCACGCCTACATGGAACAGAGCCATCATTAATGTTGTTCGTTACACCTGAGCTTTACCATAACAGTATTTGTCAAGGTTGGTTGAAAAAGTTGTGTTCACAAGTCAACAATATTTCCTAACTTACAGTTAAATGTACACATTGCCGCTGAGTTTGAAGTTTGAAGAATAGGGGACAGTAAAAGATTTTGACAAATAACTTTCGAAATATTATGCAAAGTTTAAAATAAGTTGTTGTAATTCATACACAACAGTTATCCTTGTATGGCTTTGTGTTTTGCTTTATCAAGTAATTTTCTACCTTTATTAATATATTACAATATGTATTGCATCAGTTAAAACAACAAAAACAATGATAACAGGGTATGGTCTCAGTCTTTAAAAGGGATTACTGTGGGGCTGTAGAGGATGGTTAGGGGTGGTGCTTAATGGATTGAATTACTACATAGTGGTGAAGAAGTCCATGACAAGGCGGAGGACAGTGTTACTTTCTAGACAGTCTTATAATTCCATGTTCACTGATTAACTCTAGCAGCAAAACAAAGAACCTGATACTGACTTGTCTTCTCTCGATGCTTTTGTGTGTGTGTGTCTGTCTGTCTGTCTGTCTGTCTGTCTGGGGGGTGTCTCCAGACTCTTCTTTTCAGTGTGTGTGGCAGCCAGCAATCACCCAAACTGATGAGGATCGGCTGATTGAGTTAAAAATAAATTCCTTTTTTCTTATTTTGCCAAGGTAAGATCTAATAGCTACTCATTACTCTGTTCTATTGATAGGTACTGTCTTCTGTAGCTGTACAATAACCAGAGGTAGTTGTATAGTGCTGATAGATGCTTACAATTGTCAGTTACTTAGAGGCATATTGGAGTTCAGTATAACAGTTTTATAGTAATTATTTTTCAGCAAACACACAACCATGTCATTTCCCAAACAGACTCCTATATTGGTTCCCAGGTTTACCTGTGATGTTTTCACTTGACGTACTTTTTTTTTTTGCTTGTTTGTGGATATCAGAAACTACAGGTTAAAAAACACATGACTAGTTGCTCATGTATATTCTACTGATTTAATGTATTCATGATAGAATGAGTGTGCAAGAGGAAAGGTAGCTAATATCTCGCAAAAGTCCTCTCTCTGTTGCTCTTCACATTATTAAACATTAACTCACTTGAAAAATAGATGCAGCACAATCCAGTACAACAGTCCTGCAATGAATACTATTTCTGCTTCAGGGAGGTGTTGCTTGTTGAGGCTACAGCGACAGTGTGTTGCCTCATGAGGCTTTAGTATATACTGGTGCTGTACAACATCTAGAACTACAAGTTTCACAAAGGCAATAGTCTTGTATTGGACTGCCTAATAATCTTTATTTTTCTGGTCATTAAATATACATTATCAGTCTGTAGTGTTCAGTCTCTAGTGATGTCAATGTCACTGCTTTTAATCACGCATGAGGAACGAGTGACTTTTGCAGAGATTACAGAGCATGTCTAAAAGGGGCTATAGATCCTGTGATTTCTGTCTGTTAAAGATTAAGCATTTTCATGCTTTTTAAAAAACTAGTACACTTCTGGCCCCACCCTAGACCAAACATCACTGCTACTCATTGAGATGGACTAGAATTAAGGCATCAGTATGTCATAAGTTAAATGGTTTGCTAGTATAGGCTACTAATGGCCTGGTAATGAAAAAAGCCATGGCTGACCTTCAAAAAACCCACACCAAAAATATGTCCTCCTCTTATAATTTGTGGCAGTGGCTTAAGTAATTTACAAATTACAGTGAAAAAAAGATTTGCTATGCATGCCTCTTAAGAAATTCTGTTAATGTTTTGTGTTATTGTGGGAAATCTCTCTGTGTCGGGCCTATTAGTCAAATAATTGATGTTGCACTCTTGTGGATACCACTGTTTTAATATAGAAGCGCCATTTCAAATCCCTGTAGAGTATTATGTGTTGACCCACTGTTTCCTCAACTTAATGCAAACTTTATTTGAGTAATACTTTTCAAAAAAACAACGAAGCACTAAATGTTAAAATATATATGTATATATATATATAGGTTCACGTGTTGTCAACCTTACCCAGTTGTTGTAGCTATCCTGAACATAATATACTGTGTTGTACTCAGGTTCATCCCTAGTCGCCAACCACAGTAGCCAGTTTTCATTAGAAAGGCTGCATTCTGAAACTTAACATCTTACTAAACTTAATATAGTATAAACCTATGCAGCAAGACTTTCTAAGTCAATAGTGGAGTCTGGAGTTTTCATATCTATAACACTTTGATATAATGGATCAATGTGTTACTGTGTCGTATGCATATGCAGTAAATAAAGACCAAAAGATATAGAATATAACTTTTTTTTCTGTCAGACACTGGCAACATCTACAGGAGAAGCCTCTTAATTTGTATTTCTAAATTAAGTGACAAAGCCAAATTTCTGAACGGTACACTTAAAAGTAACAACAGAGGGCCAAGGTCACTTTTGCTCAAGGCTTCCCAGGATACACGCCAAACCGGAATACATTCAACTTTTCTGCCTTTTATTAGGACTTTTCTTTTCCTCCATTCGATCTCAGGAAAATGGCACAGACAGCTGCTTAAAGTGTCCTTGTTTTTCTGTCAAACTGACAGATGGTTGTGTCTGATGATTTGAGATGGAAAAGAAAAATAGTTACATAAAATCAACCACTACATCATTCATATAAAATAGGGAGGACAGCAACAGATAAAGACTAGAAATGTTTAAGCCAGTTCTGTCAGTGTGTTACTTTGTCTTACAAGAATCAGCAGTCTCTTTACTCAATGTTGTCTGTGGCAAGACAACATAAAGATTATATGCGTTTTCTCTTGTTTCTCAGCTTTTGTCAGTTGAAAATGTGCATCGTTGGGGTAGATCACAAACATTTCATTTTGAAAGTGAAAGTAAAGACAACTTGGCCGTGGATAACTCTTGTCTTTACTGAAAAGTTAAGGAACCATGGGGGAATCTGTTCAAGTCAGTCATAAATCTCATTAAGTGTTACATTATTCTGCCGTAGACATTTTGTTGAATTAACAGTAAAGTGAGCTATGTAATTTCAAAATAACCATCAAAATCATCACCGTCAAAAAAACAGTTACTGATGCATCATCCATGAAGTTCAAATCAACTCATCTGTAAATATGTTTCTCCCATATTCTTGTGTGTTAGGACTCACATCAAACTTGATATCTACTGGCATAGCATAACACACGTAACTGTGTTACACTCCTACCACTCAAGACATGACATGCAGTCATTGCAAAATCATGCAAAAATGTGAAGTTTGAGTTTTGGCGTGCCTGTTGTGCCTTCTCATGGCTGATATGTATAGATGGATAGATATTTGAAATGCTTACTTTTTCTTGGCATGGAAAGAAAGTGAGAAGTTAAATATTTTGCCCCATAAAAGGGTCAAGATCTGTGATATTCATAATTTCCATAAGCATGGTGCAGACACTAGTGTCCACTAGTGTCTAGTAAGCTTACACTGTATATATTGAGGGAACTCTCAAAATCAAGTCCCGATGTAATGACCAGCACATACCGTCAAGTCTGTTATTTAATTTATTTATATATCCGAGTGTCACAGATTTGCCTTATTTGATAGGATGTGGAAACAGACCGTGCGTGGGTACTATTCCTTGTATGTGAAAACTTATTTGGCAGTATATGGTGCTTTACTGTACCATTTTTATTAATGTATTGTGTATTTTTTTAATACAAATTATATAATACCTACACGACTACTACACATTGCTATGTAACCAGAGTGCACCGGAGCTTATGTATTCATATACCTTATTTAATAAGCAAGGTTTAACACTAACCACCAAGCCGGGTAGTTATTGCATGTAAGAGATTAAAGCTAAAGCTAACTATGATCTACAAACCTTGTCCGGATAAACTGCCGGTCAATTCGGTATATGTAATATGTAGTATAAGCTTTGTACTTGTTGCTTGTCAAGAGGCCACACACAGAGGTTTTATTTATTTATTTATTTATGTATTTAAGGGGCGGGTGCGGTGAAACAACACGCGTTTGCTCGTGTCAATCAGTGAAAAAGTCCTCCTATCCCGAGCGCTACCAACGCTGACTCTTGTGTTGTTACATTGTAGCGGAAAGAATGTCGGAAAGGGCCGAGGATGACGTCAGGGGGGAGCAGCGCCGAGCGGCCAGGCAGCAGCTGAAGCAGCAGCAGATCCAGCGGGGAGAAGGCTCCACAGCAATGGCGACTGTTGCGGAGCGGAGATCCTTGCCTAGTCCAGAAATTATGCTGGGACAGCCTTGGAGCAACTGGGTCGACGCCGGCAAACTCCACGGCAACGACGGTGAGTTCCCCAGCGTCGCGAATGTGCGCGAGGAAGCGAGGTAGAGCGAGACAGTTGCCAGTCCTGTCCTTTTTTTGGCCGATTGCATGCAGTTTTTGGTGGAATATGAAGAAACGCTACTGGTAGCAACAGCACGGGCAGGCAAGCAAGTGCAACTATTTATTTGTCTCTGTGTCGGATCGCCTCGTTTTCAGGTGCTGAATCGGAGGAAAGTTTCAAAGACTTCGGGAAAAATCGAGATGCCATGCGTTTGTGCAGAGAAGGTGAGTGTTGTTTTTTTTTTTTTTTTAATCTAGGGCCAAAGGTGTATTTTGGTTCTGGAGGTTTACACACATACACACACATTCAACACGCGTCGTTAGGCCAAAATGTAAACCTACTGTAAATCATGCGCATCATGAATTAACTGGACGACCGGATATAATAAAAAAGTGAAACGTGTCTCTTATTCGTGTGGTAGTTGACATGTGCATCTGTCCCTAAAATAACTTAACGGTTAACAACTTGGACTCGCTGTAGTTTGGTATAGGCCCAAACATTGAAATAACAATGTCATATTCTGTTGGGAGAAGGCATTTAATGGAATTAATTGTTCTGCATTCACATTTCTGCCATTTTACATATGAAACCTTCCACCATATATCATGGCTCCACTTAGCTTAAGACTACAGTAAGGTTTGTTGGCTTAACAATTTTAAGGTAGGAATTTTGAAAGTGAGTCAATAGAAACTTGTTTGATTTGTCAAAACGAGAAAATGGAAATATCACTGTTAAAACAGCAGTTGGGACTTTTTGTGAAAACCCGTCTTAGTCATAGTTCTATTAAAACGATACGATATGCTAAATTTAAAATAACTTTTTATGTCTTTTGAAGTACTTGCCCACCAACCAGCATGTCATGTACATTTCTGATTTATTCAGGCCTGACAAATGCAAACTCTGAAAGTCTGCCATCACCAGGGATTAAAAAAAAATCAGCCAGAATACTCTGATAACAAAGTGACGATTATGTTCCTGCTAGTAACTATGATCTCAGGTTCCTCTCTAAAGCTGAAACATATTGTAGGTTTTGTGCTAATAGTGTTTTTGAAGGCTGATGTTTGTTCTATAATAGGCAGTAACAGGGAAAGGTTCAGTTATGACAGAATAAAGAGAAAGGACATCATCTGGCTTCTGAGCCACAGAGTGATGTTTCAGAGCAGTTTGTGCTGCAATTTTATTTTTGGAAACGCCTCGATTAGCGGTAGCCGTTTCATGCTGCTGGCAGGCCTGGATTCAGAATGAGCCTCACCACAAAGGTAAATTGTTGAAACTATAAAATGGCATCTTGTTTAATTACAAATCAACAATCATGCACTGTTTTCCAGGCTCATCAAGCTCTAAGACCAACATCAGAATGAGGAATTAGACAGGATGAGTTGAAGACGAACCTGTTCGTTTAACTCAGTATTAAATGAATGAATGAATGAAGAATCAGCTTTGTTCCTACAGTGATTGTAGTTTGAAGCCTAGCTCGGTTCATGAAAGGTTAATGCTACGCTAATCTTCTACACTGTCTCAAGTAGTTCATTTTGCAATTTTCGTAAAAACACTCACAAAGATAGTATGTTTATTTTGCACTTTTGCATTTCAGCAACACAAACACAGGCACTTTCAATCACTTTGCAGAAAGGGTTTTTTATCTCTTGCTCAAGGACACATGAGCAGGGCTTGTCAAATGTGACCTCGCTGTTATGGGACGGTCATAGCAGCCACTAGGACACCAAGATTAAGTCCTTCTCTTTGAGCTCTATTTTATAACTAAGTGTAGAGTGAAAATGAATTAAATCTGTTGTTTTCTGTTCTGATATTCTATTTGTGAGTATAATTTGGCAGAGAAAAATGGTACTAATTAAGCAAAAAACATGCGGATCATCTTCAGACACTCATCATTAATTCTACAGCCAACAACAAAGCAATCGCTTTTGTGTGAATAATTGTCACAGAATTTGACAGTTTTCTGACTTAGGTGAGTCCTGATGCAGAACACCTTTGGACACATGTTTGTCAAACATTTTGGAGGCACATGTGTGTTGGAATGACTGTTTCTGTTTCTCATTCATGCTGTCTAATAATATATTTGTAGAACAGGATATATATCAATAAGGAATGACCATCAGGAAAATATGGCATATTTCACTTTGGTCACATGATTTTGGCCCACACTTATGATGTCATCAATGTGTGTCCAGCTTTAGTTTCTTTTCTTCTTTTTTTCCCCTCTCCTCTCCACGTGTTGCTGTAAAGGAAAGGGTTAATTGCAGGCTACTTGACAGGGCACTTATCTAATGTAGCATTTGGTCAACAATGTGTGCGTACCCTAAGACCATTGCACAATGTCAACAGCAAATGTCCTAGAGGCTCCCAATGACAAGTAAAATAGAGCTTTCAAATTTCATACAAAATATTTAAAATGGTGTGATATGCATTACTCTGCATACACTGAGATGGTGGCTGACCTAAAGAGATGATGTCTGCTTTGTGCTGGAGAAGTGCTTTGAGGTCATTTGACATACTACTGGCTTGAAACATGTCTCTATCATGTAGCAGCGTCTGTCAATGACTGTTGTTTGTGTCATGGGGCTGATAAACACATGCTGCTCGTGGCAGAAGTGTGTGTTCACATTATGTTATTCTCTGTTTGTGTGTGTGTGTGTCTAGAAGGGGTATTACAAGTGGATGACTACACCTCTCCGCCATGACTCACCACCAGATTCCTCCTGTGGTGTAACTGCTGTTCTGACACACACAGATGATTAACACATTGTAAAAATGTATGGCAATTAATGACTGATGATTTCACTCATCATCTGTCTCGCTTTTTTATACATTTTACAGTGGCACTGTGACAGTCGGGGAACGCGGGGAAATGTAATGTCAGTGTCAGCCACAGGTCAGATTCAGCCAGCGTGTGTGCTGCTCTCAGGCAGCCAGAGCTGCTACTTTTCCACCTAGATCATTCATCACTGCCATGGATGAGGATGCTGAAATTAACTGGACTCTCATTCTCTTCCTCTGTCTCGTGCTCACAGGCTCTCTCTCTCCTCCTCGAGCGCAGGTCCTCTGCTCACTCTCTCTTTGTCTTGCTGAGGCCTCGGCCTGCTTCTCTGCTCTCTTTCTCTCTGTGTTCTTATGGGGTTTTTTTCTCGCCGTGCTCCTTCCTTGGCTTTGCTCGGTTGTTCTGTCTCTTCTTTCTCCTCCACGGTGACTTCCTTTCTCTCTATCCTTTTCATCTCCTACTTGCACTAGAAGAAAATGGAGATTGAGAGCGGGGCAGACACAGTGGCGTTAGACCACTTTCCAAGTCAGACCGTTTTAACGGTACAGTTCAGTTGGTGCCAGCGGGTTGAATGCAGAGAGGCAAGGCGATCTAGCCGGCCTGCTTTTATAGTTGAGCAACCCGTTTGAGAACGCTCCAAGTGAACAATAGTAGCAGTTTGGGAATGAGTCTGGTTTGACCTTGCTATTGATCCAGCAAGGAAATGTGGTTGGCCTGTTGGACTCTGCAGTTCGTGGACTGTTTCAATCTGAGAGAAGGTGAAGTTTTATTGGAGAATACATGGGAAGTTATTGATTTAGCAAATATGTCTGCGCTCTCATTATAACTTTAATTTGCTAGTGGTACAGGAGAATGGCTCATGGGGGAACTGGATGAAAACAGACATGTAGAACCAAAAAGTTACCCAGAACGTTCAGGCCAGCTTTCAACTCCTGCTTTTAATGGCTTATGCTTCTGCAAGTGGCAACCAGTGAGTACCACCCTCCACATTGCATTTCTGTACTTGTCCTCTTTGTAGAGTGGTCATACCCTTGCTTGTGCACATCAGCAGTGTGCTTCCCTACTCAAGTTCTATATAATTTACATGCTTTTGTCCATTAAGTGAAGACATTTGCCTTTTCTCTGTGGCAAACCCCAGCTGCTGTGAAAATAAGTCTTTTCGCTCCACTGCTGTTGAAGGAGACACTTAAGCAGAGTGGCTTCAGACAATTGACACGCATTAAGTAGCATCAGGCTTGTCAATTCATCCACACAAGACTGCCACTGCCCTCCCTGAGAGGGACCCGCCAGGTAGGCCCTTTTTATATAGTCTTTGCTCAATGGCCCTCATCCCTTCCAGAATTGGCCAGTGATGTTTGAAGAACCCTTGACGGACCTGGCGGAGTACATATTGGATAGGGGCTCCACTTCTCTTCTCTTGTATCCTCATACCTGCAAACCCGTTGCCTTTTGGTGACAATCCCCGTTTTTAGTGTCAACCAGGTCATTCATGTGAATTGTGTAGATCCAGAGAGTTTTTAAAAATTGTGTGTGTGTGTGTGTGTGTGTGTGTGTGTGTGTGAGTGAGGAAACAATGACTGCGATTGCGCATTATCTGCCTTTTGCTATGAGATTGTCCTTCCTGTCATTCAAGGCCAGCATCAACGTTATTGGACTGCCCAATCAATAGTGTAGTATTCCATTTCTGTGGCACTTTTATGGGCCAATCAGAACTTTGATTTTGTCTGCTACGTGACGTCTGCTTGAAGAAAAAGAAAAAAAACAGGTGGGGAAAAATAACGCTAGCGGGAGGAAAACGTACCTGAGGAGTTTGGTATCCTGTCTTCTGCTCGTCTCATCATAACACCCCAGGCAATCTCGTAATTAGCCTCCTTAATTAGGTGGTTTCTGGTTCTCTGCGCCAGGGTAAATTTTGATCACATTGTGGTGAGGAGCGGCACTTTCCTCTGATTTGCCCAAGAGCGGCTCGTGAAGCATGAGGCCTGGTTTCCGATTATTGGGTGGCGAGAGATGCTGGAGCTGCAGACGTGCCATTCGTGTACCTTGGCATTCATGCTCCTTTGCTTTTTTTATGATCATACGCCTTGAAGTTGCAATGCCGTAGTGGCACTACAAGAAAATTCCCATTTTTACATCCCTTAGAAGGAGGTTTCAGATGAGTCCTGACTCATGAGAATGTGAGCAGCATCACGGGATTGGAGTATTTTAATGTTATGGATTTTAAATATGAACTTTTATAACTTGACAGACTGTGATGATTGTAGAGTTGCAACTAATGATTATTTTCATTATCTAGTAATCTGTTTTTTTTCAATTAATCAGTTAATAGTTTGGTCAGTAATGCCCATCACAGTTTCCTAAAGCCCAAGGTGATTCAAAGTTTAGAGAATGTTTGGCATTTCTGCCTTTTAAACATTTTTTATCAATTCACCAATCGTTTAATTGACTAAGTGTTTCATCTTTATTTGATTGTTCTGATTTGTTTTTAATCCTTTGGATACTTGTATTCTGGTGTATATTACATTACATTATATATTGTTCAGACTACCAAATTGTTAGACGTGAATTTTAAATAAGAAAAGATAAGATATTCATTATGAGGTGAAATACAACAAGTAGTTTTGGTTGGTTGTTAGGAGCTCTTCAGCTTTTTTAGTATACTTGATATGGTAAGGTGTTTTCATGTCTGTGTTGCAACACAATGATGACTGAATTTCTCACAGGACATGACCAATTTTCCGTCTTGCTGTTATGCAAAGTAGATTATGCCATCAAACGTGGAATTACTCTGTCTTGTGCTATTACAGTGATGGATGTTTCAATGCAGATTCAAAGCGTGCTGCCAACTGGAGCACCAGGTGAACGCAGGTCCATTTTATTTGCCTCTCCTTGACTTGTGCCCCATGTGTTTCATTCTCCCCCTGTGTACAGACATGCCCATATTTGGCCAGTGTCCCGCACAGGACGACTTCTACCTGGTGATGTGCAGCCACTGCGGTCAGGTAGTCAAGCCCCAAGCCTTCCAAGCACACTACGGTAAGTGTCATGCACATGCACGCACATACATGAACATGCATGCGCATATTCAGAGTCGTCTTTCATGCAAACACCACGCAGAGCTTTTAAGAGTTTCTGAATTTTATAGATAACCCCATACAAGAAGGGGGAGTGAACATGGACAGTAGATCAGTGAAGAAGGAAGTAACAAAGTCGTTTTCATCTGTAGGAACTAGACACCACTTCAAGGCTGGCGGTGATATTTCACACATTAACACACTCTGGTATTACTCCTCCTTCCGCCTTTGTATTCCACCACCACTTTTCCTTCTTCATACAGTAACCTGAGAAGGGACGCCACAGACTTTGTTTTTTTATTTATTTATTTAATTCACTGTCTCACTTGTGTGTGTGTTTACAATTCCCCTGTTAATATTTGATGTGGCTGTCTCTCTCTCTCTTCGCCGTAATGTACTTTTTAACGTGTATAGCTCAGATCAGATTTCTGGTTCTGTTACTACTTTAGGGGTGTGTGTGTTTGTGTGTGTGTGTGTGTGTGTTTCAGTGCATGGATTCCCACTGCTTAGTAGTTAAGCTGGATCTTTGACTAAAGTGCTAAAGTAAATGGATGAATTATAGATCTGTGAATACAGTGTTTGCATCACTGTGGATCTCGTTAAACTTGACAGTGTTCACAGCAAGTTCACAAACGCCTACAGTCGCTGAAAGAAATAAGCTGTCTGTTCACTCCCAAACTCATTTCCTGGAAATGGTAATGGAGGCTGCACGCTAGTGTGACACCTACGATGTCCAGTCATGTAAGGGCTGCTTGTTTAAAGTCAGAATTTATATTCGTCTTTGTAAATCAAGTCAATTTAAGAGGACAGGATTGGTTGAAGTCGGTTCATGTGGCCTTGTTATGACAGAAATCTTATGGCTTCAACTCTTATTAGCATCAGTTTTTGTCCCATCCAGCACTCTCACCCTCTGAATCAGAAATCTCTGATAGTGTTCTCCTCTTTTTGTCCTAAATGTGTATTGAGTTTTAGTCACTGAATTCTTTTTCCCATGAAGTGTGACAGCAATTATAGTTGTCAAGGTCGGCCACAAGAGGGAGGTATAACAGCACATGGCTCCTAGAGGAACTGTCCTCGCTACTGTGTCAACAACACTCAAAGGAAGGACTCCTCCCACACTGCTAAACAATATAGACGTATACAAGCCTGTCTAGACCAGACTATTGCTTATGAGCTGTAGCATCCGTTTGAGTTGTCCTACCTGGCTGGGGATTTTGAATGAGAAGTAGACAAACACTGGAGGGTATTACAGTGCCTATGAAGTGAAACAGTACTGACAACATCCCCGCATGGTACGTCTTTAACAGGGTGGTATTGTGAATGCAGACTGTGCACAATCTGATATATGGAGTATAAGCATCCAAAATGAACAGTGGTTTGTCTGGTTTCAAGCTGTTTATAGCCATTTGTTTCTTCAGCTGTGCACTGGTGATTCACTATGTTAAGTGAGCACACTGTCATGTGTTAATACTTAATAATTATTTGGGATGCACCAATCCAACTTTTTCTTTCCCAATACCAATTTCTATTCCTAAACCCGGCGTATCTACCAATACAGAGTACCAATCTGATATCTTGTGTATAATGAAAAATAAGACACAATTATGGTCCAGAGATTGATGTGGCGCTAAAAATTTAGTCAGCGGCCCACCATGACTGAATGCATATAAATGACAGTGGAAAACACTACATTTAACACTGACATTGATGATTTGATTGAAATTGTGTTGTGGTCGTCTGGTCAATGCCACTCTGCTTGATACGGTCACTATCACCACTGATTCGGTGTCAGTGGATCAGATCGAAGCATAATTATAATTGTTCACTATCACCTGTATGCTGCTGAGTTATTGCATAGAATAAATTATACAGATTGCTGAATGAGCAGCTAATGGTGACTTCCTTTCAAGTGGGAGTTTTGAGCACCGGAATAGGGTTGCAACTAATGTTTATTTTCATTATCGATGATTCTTTTTTTTTTGATGAATTGATTAATCATTTAGTCTATAAAAATGCAGAAAATAGTAGATAATTCCCAGAGCCTAATGTGAGGTCTTCACATGTCTTGTTTTGTCAGTCAAAACCCAAAGACTTTCCCTTTACAAAGATACAAAACAAAGAAAAGCAGCAAATCCTCACATTTGAGAAGCCGGAACCAGAGAATGTTTGCCATGTTTTGCTTCATAAGTGACTTTCAAATTATTAATATATTATTAACATAGTTGCAGATTAATTTTCTGTTGATCATTTCAGCTGCACACCGGAACAGTCTAAATCTAAGTGAAATTCTGTGGCTATGCTACTATACATGAGAGAGTGGGAGTGCTCTTGCTATGATTTTCCTACCGTCTTCCTCCCTCTGATGTCATTATACGAAGACCGCATGTGGCGTTAACACGGGGCGAAGGCATTGATCTCGGCACCATCGAGATGGTCTCAATATGATTTTAGTGGTCTTCTTTGAGCCCATCTGTCTCCCGTTAGGTGTTTGTGCTTCTCGGCTGAGGCTGATCCCAGCAGGGGTGACACTCACCGCAGAACGGGAAGCTGCAAGCTCGGCTGCCTTTTTTCTCCATTCATTTATGAACTTGTCGAACAAAGGCTTTCACATATTGCCTTGGCTGATATTTTGGGATAAATGCACCTTGTGCTTAGATAGTAGTGTATTTATTATTTTTACTAGAAGAACAGGTCTATCATTGTTAGGCAAATAGTGTACAGAAGCCAGGCCATGCTATGGCTTTGACATGGTGCTTCTGGAGATGATAGTAAGGCCATCACACTTGGTTGTTTTTCTCTCACTCCTACAGACAGGGATTCCCCTTAGCACTGAGACAACTGTTTGACAGTGTGAAATAGGATATTAAGACTCCTCCTATTGCTTGTGTCTGTTGTTTTTTCCCTCCACATTTTTCTTGACTTCTCTTTTATTCCTCTTCCACTGCCGCTGGTGTTGGCTCTCTTTTCTCAGTGTTAGTGATGTTAGTGTCATGCTGGGGTTTCCTGGTGTGAGTTTGTGTGCATGGTGTGCTGTTGACTGTGACTGAGACAGGACAACGGACAAGGGAGGGAGGGAAAGAACGGCTGCTAAGAGGAGGGAGGGAAGATATCTGGAGTGTGTTGTGAATGGGTGTGTAGAGAGAGGCCCTTAGGTGGAGGAGGGCACTCTTAAAAGCTTTTTTTCTCCTTGAAAAGGGAAATTGGATGAAGGCCATACAGTGTGATGGTGTGTGTTTTTGTGTGTTAGGGGAGAACGGGAGTGTCAGCTCAGGGCATGTGTTAGTATCTGCCACTGTTTCTGCAGCAACAAGCTAGTTTGCAGGTCACCTACTGAGACTGAGCTTTGGCCTACGGCCCAGTTCCCAGCTGCATTGTGGAGTTAGCCCAGTAAAAGGTTAGCTAACCAGGCCCACACCTCACCACGGTTGCTAGCTGCCGACACAGACGTTTTCTATCAAAACCTGTTGGTGCTCCTGAAGCTGTGTCCTCTTATATTCACTTTATATTGTTGCTAGGAGTTTCCTCCTCATTCTTAGCTGTGTTGCCCAAGTGTTGACAGCAAGAGGGTCACGTTAACCTTCAGTCACCTATTTCTCCTCAGCGGACACCTCTCTCGCTCGCTCGCTCTCTCTCTCTCTCTCTCTCTCTCTCTCTCTCTCTCCTCTCTCTCTCTCTCTCTCTCTCTCTCTCTCTACTTACTGTCAGAGTCTGTGTGACCCCTCGGTGACCTTGGAGGCCCAGTATATCTGTTGGGGAGCTGCTGCCTGGCCAAGATTCCAGACTTTGGTGCAAGTTGCAGTAAACTCTCAATTTAAAAATATGCCCTCGGGAGGTTGCTGTCTTGCTTTTTTGGCTGGACCACAGCAAAACAGGGCCAGCCCTGTGAACACAAAAGTCTGTCCCTGACTTACTGAGTGAATGAGTGTTGGAGTTTCCCCATTGGCCGTCTTTCAAAATGAATATTACGTCCTCAGGAGGCTTTTAAGCTTAGTTTATGCACGTGCGAGAAAGTGTGGTGCCGGCCTCCGCAGTTGCAGGGTCAGGGTCTCAAACATTGGACGTTTGTGACCACGCGCCAGCCACTATTGGTGCATCCTCTCGCTGGGGACACTGTGTCAAGCATAAACAAATCTACAGCGGGGCACACAATGTCCTCAAAATGTCCTCAGGAGCATACACGTTCCAGCCATATACCAGGTCTCCACCTAGTCTTGTTCTTCGATAGTTTCTGCTGTGGCAGCTAATGAACTCTAGACTGTATGCAATGAGTCTGTGTTGTGATGAAATGAGTCTTGTGTTAAAGAACTGTAGTGGAAATGTCAATGAAATTATTTAGAGTGTGCTATTTCATTGTTGTGTGCTGTTTCTAAAAATAGCGAGTGATGAGAGCTTCCTTTGAAAACCCAAAGCCCTCTATGATTATTGTGGGTGCACACGCAAGAGACCAATGTTTGATGATGTTTGGAAACCATAGTGTACTTTCATTTCTTTCAGAGGAAAAGATATTTTGTTTTGGATGCAAGCATTTTGTTCTTTCATCTATTTTTGCCTTTCCATCCACAACTCCGTATCATCCTAACCTTTTCTGCTGTCATACTGCCTTTTATCCGTGTGCACAGTAGCTCAGGCAGGAAATGAAGCTCTTGACCTGTTGGCTGGTTCTATTTCAGGCTGAGTTGGCATGAATCACAAATGCTGCTTATTTGTTGTTGAGGTAACTTGCTCACTACTGTCAGAGGAAGATTTCTATGTTCCCATGTGTCTTGCCTTTTCAGTTGTTTACCCATATAGACTAGTCTGTTGTAGTGTTTGATCGAAGCGTTGTGATGCTTAATTCTGATCATCAAATTTAGTTAATTATTGTGTTTTAATGCCAGCCTGGTTTATTCTGTCACTTCCAGAGAGAAGACACAGTTCGGCCAGCAAGCCAGCCTCCACCTCGCCCTTCCCCGTGCCGGGCAGGAACCGGAGCAGCGGCAGTGGACTTGGGCCTGGGCTGGGCTCGGGGTCTGTAGCTGGAGTTGCAAGTGGAGGCATCCTTGGCCGACCTTCCACCGCTGGATCTGGCTTATCCTCCTCTTCAGCGTCCTCCTCCTCCTCCAAACTCCTCAAACCAGCCAAAGAGAAGCTGCCAGGCATTCAGCGAAGACCCCCCTTTGCACCCTTCAGGATGCTCCAGCCAGACAAGATGTAAGTTTCACTGAGTAACATTTGCAGTTTTGTGAGTTGTGCAATATGCTGATACATACCAAGACTAGGGCTGAATGATGAGTCGTTTTCATATCAAAATAGCGATTCAAAAGAGTGAAATGTTTACAAGTGAATGTTTAAGCTGGCGACTTTATTTCACTGGCTGTAATGACAACTGCTGCCTGTAAATCTACAGAGCCGTAGCTACTTTAGTTAATTTGTTGAGTTGGCCAAGCAACAAAAATGAAATCTTGGCTGTTGCCTGCTTAATATGCTCTCTGGTGTCTGTACATTTACAGCCAAAGATGGTTTTGTGGAGGAAGTAACACCATACTGTATTTGTGAAGTTTTAAAAATGAAGGAGTGGGCTCTGTCTTTACTGTTCATAAAAGACCAAACTGAAGGGCAAGTCTTCAGTACATAAAGGATTTAGGTAGCGACGTCCCCGATTAGCTCATAACGACAGGTATCACTCTGTTGGAGTTTTAGTCCACTTGCATTTGCACAGTGTTGTTAAATGTTGGGCAAGTTACTCATGGAATTAGCAACAGCAGGTACGATCTGCCGTCTGCGATGTTTGTCATTTTTAACTAGTGAAAGCAACGGTCAACTCCGGTTAAAAATGAGAAACTGCTAATGGAATGTTTTTGTACACTGCTCTTTGCTAATGACAAAGAGAGAGGAGAGATAACGGCTTCGTTAGCGTTTAAGTTAAGTGAATCTGTGTGTTTTGCCAACCCGGACCTTAGAAATTGTAGTCACTCACATCGTTGTGCCCAAATGATTTTTCAGGTTCACACTCTCTTATTTTCATTACTATGGACTGTGGATTCTGTCCCCCATCACATGGCATTGAAAGTGCATTAGGAATGATCTTTTAATGGCCAGTATGAACAGAGGGAGTAATTACAGCATGTTTCAATGTCCATATGGGCACCCGTCTATTATTTTAAGACAAACTGGAGAAATTGTGAACCACTCCTTTAATCTCAGCTCAATCAACCTCAGTGTAGAGCGTTAAATAGTATCATCACTATCATTATATTTAATTCACTGGATTAGCCAAAAGCTGACATTCCCATCAGGTTGTTGTATCTTTAAAACGTTTCTCAATTGAATTTCCAGAAAACTTACTGTATCGCAATATATTTAGATATCCTCATTTAAAAAAATGACATCTTCTCTGACAGAACATATCAATGCAAATGCATTGCCACATTTAACTCTCCCAACTCACTTAGAGCTTGTGGTCACATCACCTCTCACAGTTTTATTCTGATTTAGATTCTCTTTTTGATAATCATATTTCCTCAACTCTGGCTAGTCTTTAACAAGTCAACTGGTATTTGTTTTAATTTTCCTACTCATTTAACAGGCTGCAATCTAAATGAAGAGTTGCAAGTGCAATGTTGTGTCATTTAATATCAAAATCTCAGTTTCAACCAGGGTCTGTATTCAGGATCTGTCAGAGAACAGTAAAATATTGGACACCTTGTTTGTTTTTGATAAATGATGGATCATATTAGATTTATGTTTTGTTCTCCCAGCCCCATCCATATGTGCACATCTGTCTCTTATCATGCGTTTCTCACTGGCTCCGTGTTTCTAACTCTCAGCTTCCTCCTTGCTGCCCTCTTCATCTCTGTAACCTTCTCTTCCAGCCTCACCCCGGCTGTCAAGGTGGAGAAGATGCATCTGAGGGTGGACTCGTCAGCTAAGCTGGTGCAGGCCCCATCTGCCCCCGCCACCACCTCATCCTCCTCTACATCCTCCTCTAGCACCACTGTGAGCTCCAACACTACCACCATCACCACCTCCTCTTCCTCATCATCAGCCCTTAAACCAGGCCTTAACTGTCCCTCCATACCAAAGCCTCCATTACTGGCCCCAGGTCAGATCCCCAATGGCAAGGGCCACCTCTCAGTCCTCTCAGACAAGAAGCAGGACAGCAGCAGCAGCAGTGCCAGTAGCAGACGCCACCTTAACAAGAAAGTGACAGGTCAGTTGGAGGGGGGCACAGAGGGAAACCACTGTTACAGTTTGTGCTCTCAGTATTTTGTGATATCGTGTCTGATTTGTGAATTCAGTTTAAATTATGACATACAGTATTTTGATACTGTCTCATGCAACAAATCCTGTTTTTGCCTAAAATGGTTTGTTTTTTCTAATCTTCCTCAGTCCATAATAGGGTAAAGGATTAATTAACTCCCACTCAAAGACTGTACACAATACTTGATCTTGATATGAAATATGAAAACCTTCTTTGATCACAAAAGGACACAACTGACTGAATATAGGGCACATTTGATCCACCTTTGAAAGGTTGACCCACAAAATATTAGTATGTACACCACGGATAATGCAGTTTGTTAGTAAACACCAACAAGTTACCAGCTAGAACAGCTGCCTGTCTTCACATCACATACGCCAGTTTAAAAGGCTAAAGCTCATCTGAGGCTAATGTTTTACATAACGCAACTTACAGTTAAGCAAGTTACCAGAGCAGGCCATTTGTCACAATGTATTTAAGTAACAGTTTTCTTCTCCCTCACTCCTCTCCTTTGCCTTCAGAACGTGAGTTCAATCCAGATATCCACTGTGGTGTGGTGGATATGACAGCTCGGAAAACATGCACAAGATCCCTAACATGCAAGGTAACCAGTCTTTGCTCAGTGGTGTCTGTTTGGGCTGTATAAACTGTATATCATTAAAATCAAAAGGCTGGTTATGTTCTATAATTTTGTTATTGTGAACAAATCCCTTTTAAAGGACCAAATCCTGATGGTCAAACTATTTATTCCTAATTATCCTCACTATTTCTGTAAGGAACTATAAACTATAGTGAGCTATTGTGAATATTTTTCCGTGTTTCAAAAGAGGATAAAACAGTTTTCGGTCATACTTGTGGCAGCAATGTCAAGCTTCCGTTGTATTTCACTCGAAAGCTAGGTTAATCAGCTTCTACTTGGAAAGTGGAAACTAGTTAGCCTAGCCTGCTGATGTTAGCATTGATTTCCACCAGATGTTTCTTTTTTTGATGTTAGAAGTATTTCAACACCTTCTGATTCATCGGCAGCCACTTCACATTGGCAGCTCCTGCGTCTTTCTGCATCATAGAAAGAAGGGGGTCTAGCTAGTGTTGGCCGACTCACAGACTTACAACAAGTAAGTCTGTGAGTCGGTTACTTGTTAGTAGGATCAATTCATTGTTGGTGTTGGGCTTTTTATGGAATTTGTTGACAATAATAAACATGTAGAATATTATCAGACTTCTTCTATTAATTTTTTATAGGATGGTTTGAGATGTGTCTGTCATGTACAAATAAAAAATCAAAGAGGCCATCATTAGACTGGAACCCAAGCAGACCCCCTTCCCAAACAATAATTCTGACCTTTGATCTTTCCAATGGCCCACCAGACACATTCCTTAAGCCAGCGGAGGGCGGTGCCAGGGCGGAGGAAGCGCTTTGACACGTTGCTGGCGGAGCACAAGAACAGAACAAGGGAGCGGGAGAGGGAGAGAGAACTCCACCAACCCCATTCCCAGCAAAACCCCTCTCTCAGGGACCCACACCCCTCCTCCCACCTCGCCGCTGCCCATGACGCCCACCAGGTCGCTCATGGCAACGGCACTGCCCCAGACGCCACTAAGCCTTTGCCTCTCTGCAAGCCCAAATTTCACAGCTCTGGTCTTCCACGGTAAGGTCCTGCTCCAGGTCTGTTCTTGTAATTCATGTTGTGTTTTACATGTTGTGTGTAGTGACATCAGACAAACTAGCCTTCATCACTGAGAGGAAAAACATTTAAAGTGAAAATTATAGGCCACACTATCTGTCCATCAGACTAAACAGTGGTCACGGAGGCGGTACCCCCGGAGACCCTGCAGTAGTCCACGAGTCACCACACCATCCCCAAACTACCCCCGATGGGTTTTCCCGACCCTCCAGTGATGAGGGAGAGAACGAGGAGCGGGAGGACAGCGCTGACAAACTGGACTGTCACTATTCAGGTTATCACCCTCGACCGGCAGCTGTAAGTGCACTCTACCATCACTGGTCTCTGATCAGCCATTTCCTTTTTGTTACAGAAGTTAAACTATGAAGTTTCAGAAGATAATCCGCTAGTTGTTTCCGACTTTTTTTTTTTAGAAATTTTAAGCACTATTTGCTTTTTATGATTTATTAACAATATACTGTATTTCTATATACTGTAAAAAAAAAAAAAAAAGGTCATTGGTGTCCTCTTTTTGTTCCCAGTACTGTACCTTTGGAAGTAGACTTTTTGGGAGAGGCTGTTACTCTTTTGACCGGCGGTGGGACAGAGTGCGATGTGCCCTAACTACGATGATGGACAAGCATGTCAACTCTCAGATGTGGAAGTAAGTCTGTCCAGCTCAGTTTGTCCTATGGCAGAGGGACATAATAATTGGCCTTCTTGTCTCTTATGGTCCACATTCTTGACTCTAACAGTCATAGCTAATGAATGATTATCTTCCTTGTTGCAGGAAAATCCCCTTGGCCTTGGAGAACTCCTCCTCCGTTGCACCTACCCATAGGACAAGCACAAATTCCCACGGTAGCACTCCCTCTTCAGGCTTCCTGGGCCCCCCTGCCACCTTGCCCCAGACTCCTTATAGCCAATCCTACGAGGGCAAGTCCGTGCTCTCCTATGGGACCACCTTAAATGCCCGCAGCTCCCCACAGGGTGGGGCTGAGCACCCGGCCTACGGCATTACGCAGGCCCGACAAGTGTCTTCGTCGCCGCAGATGCCTTCAGCCCACTCGTCCTCATCCTCCTCTTCTTCAGCTCCTTCCCTAGCCTCAGGCCGGGCGCTTAAGTCCCGTTCCTCCAGCAGCAGCACTACCAAGTCCTCATCGTCCTTCAGGCCCAAGGAGATCTCCTCTGGCTCCTCCACACCTGTCATCCCCAACTCCACTAGTGGGGGCAGCAGTGGAGCCAACAGTAACAGTAGCAGCGCTAGCTTCAGCTCGGGGAAGAAGAGGAAGAACAGCTCTATTCTCTCTTCATCCCATGGCCCCTCTGAATCCTCCGCTTCTAATGCCAACTACTCTTCCTCCTCCTCCTCTTTCAAGAAGAACTGTGCAAATGTCGGCAGCTCAGGGAGCACCTACCACCACAGCTCATTAGGTCCCGCATCTTCATCGTCATTATCCTCCTCCCACAGTGGAGTCCACAGCGTGGGGCTCAACTGTGGCCCCACTGTGCGGACCAACTCACTTAGCCTCAAGGCTGAGCCTTCTGGAGGTTCAGCAGGCGGCTCCTCTGGGCCGCCAGCAAGAGGTCCTCCCTCGGGCAGCCCTGCAGAGTCGATCAAGCGTATGAGTGTGGTGATGAACAGCAGTGACTCCACCCTTTCCCTGGGGCCCTTTGTCCACCACCAGTCCTCATCCGACCACCACACCAGCTTCAGCCACCACTCCTCAGACGGGCGCCTGGAGGGCAAGAAGCGCAAAAGCTCTCCTGCCTCCAGCGGCATTAATAGCGGAGGTGGGGGAGGAGGGCTCGGAGGAGGAGGAGGGGGAGGGGGACCTGGACCAGGTAGACCCAAAGTGGCCAAGTCACCTGCCATTAACAACATCCATGGGAAGCATGGGCGGAGCATTCCAGGGACGCCAGGGCTACCAAACAACTCCCATTTACATCAGGTGGGTTTTGTACTGTGCCAATCAGGATGCATTTTAATAACAGTGGAGATAAATTACTGTTTAAATTATTCATCTCCCACATTTAACATTTAAACTGCCCTCAAAGCTATCTGACAGTACGTGACAGTGTTGTTGAATATACACATAATGTAATTTTTGCTGAAACAATTGATCAATTTGTTCAAAAATACTAAACTTTCACTGGATCCGACGTCTCAAGTGTGAGGATTTTCTGCTTTTCTGTTTTATATAATTGTATCTTGGATACATTTGGGTTTTGGGCTGTTGGTCGGGTGACGCAAGCAATTTGAAGATGTCACCTTAGGCTCTGGTAACTTTGGTGTTTTTAACATTAATTTCATAGACTAATTGATGAATCATTAAAATAATCAATAGATTTATTCATAATAAAGATTATTACACCTCAGGTTTTTTCATAGCAGACATTTTGACTTGTCATAATAGGATGAGTTGGTAATAACATATAAGATGGCTCAGTTCCATTCAAGTGTCCCAGAGAGCCCAGCATGCACAACACCAGGTCCCTGAAACCAAAGCAGCTAAATGGAATTCAACAATCATTAATTGTATTATTTATACGTGTGCTTCAGCTAGGGAGTTGACAAAGTCTGCTAATTGGCATGTAATCTTAAAACACAACTTTGCAGCTGTGTTTGCGTCACTGAAGCTTTTTCATTAACTGTTTTTGCTGCCCAGCGTATTTAGCCTTTGCATCCCCACATCATGAATAAAGCGGATATAGAGAGGCGAAGTTATGACGTCACTCCGCTAGTCTCTGTTCCACTAGCTTCTGTAACTCAATGCAATCTCTCATGCAGCATTTCTTTCACCTCTCTGAAAACAATGAAGCAGTTTACTTTAACAACTAAATTGGCATCCAGTACAGCAATTGTTATAAGACATTGAAACCTTTGTGATTTTATCAGTGTTTAATGATTACTTGGTGAGCACAGGAAAAGCTACAGCTCCCCGCCTGCAGATATTACAGACATGTCTGAGCTAGCTGATTCGCCCATGGACTCGCCTTCTCTGTCGAGCTGTGACGTTTAGCCTGCAAATGTCTAGGGCTTATGGGAAATTGTGTTTGTTGAAGGCCGCTTAACAATATAAATATTGAATAAACAAGCCAACAAGGTTTTCTTACTTCTGGATCAGAACCTGGAAGTTGTGGTTTCACTTTGGCTCTCTGTAAGAGGTGTAATTGATGAGGAATTACAGCTTTTACATGGATTCTGCTTGTCAGTTACATTCAGTGAAGGAGCTGATGGACCTAGAGTTTACTCTGGGAGAGCTCCACATGTTTACTTTAAAGCAATCTAGCTGACTAGCAAACAAAGCACATTTTGTGATGTGAAGGTTTTTCTACAAGGGTAACTTGTCAGACAAGTACAAAATGGCACCATTGCAACCCTTTGTACTTACCTAGAATGTGTTACTTTTACTGATTGAGAGCTGGTCATATTTTAGTACTGAACTAGTATGCGGACAGATTACTTAACAAGACTTTTTTTCTCTGTCTTTTGCAGCCAAAGGCTCGTCCCTGACAGCGGTGTCCGGCTTCTGTGTATGGAACCGGCAGGCGGACGGGGAATAGTCCGGAGCAGCCCGCATACTGCTCCGGACTGCACGAGGCCTTCTAAAATCAAACCCACATTACTCTCAGCTTCCCACAATCCTCAGGGTGGAGATGATCTGGACTGCCCAGTGAAGTCAATGTGGTCCTTCCTATTTCTCCCAAAGCCATGTGTGTTGTGTGTGTTGTGTGTGTTGTGTGTGTGTGTGTGTGTGTGTGTGTGTGTGTGTGTGGGGTTGGAGGGTGGTGGCACTGTATGGAGATATAGAGTGGAGCGCCAGGGGACTAATGAGCGAGCCAAGGACCCCCCACGCAAGTGTTGTCCCAGTATTCTGAGAGGTCTTCCTGTGTGGTCGGAAGTAGGAGGAACATTAGAAACAGCCATGGGTCTCTTGAGCTGCAGTTCAAAGCTCATTGGGTTCAGGTTAAGGGCTGTCGCAGCAAGCCGCAGTTACGCTGAGCAACTGGGGAGACGACGAGCCGATCTCTTCCGTGTTTTGTTAGGATGAGTGTGTGAATGTGCGTATAGGAGTATTTTTCTCATGTCAGATTCTGCTGGACTACTGGAATTTCCAACTTAATTACACCCCCAGCGCCTGATCTCAGAAGCCTTGGAAGGAGAGCAGGAGGAGCAGCAAACTGTTAACTTGCAACACCTTAAACAACACACAATCACCTTGTTGTTTCACTTTCCGTTAGTCTCGACTCTCTCTGGCGACACATCGAGTAATGTGGGGTTACGTGCAGTAGCCTGGAGAGGAGCCCGTAGGGACGATCTGGTCAATTCTTTTATTATCCAGAATAATTATGCAAGTGTTACCTTTTTATGATTTCTTATGAGCTTTTTACACTGAACTACAAAAGAGTCTTTGTAGACATGGTGAAGACAAGTTGTGCTTTCAAATGTGAAAAGGATGCCTGATGTGCCCATTCGATTGAATCTTTTGTCAGAGAGATAGCTCGGTCTTGAGGACACCTGTTAATTTTCTGAATCTTTTCATTGTGTAAAATGATCGACACAGTAGACCTACCCCCGACTGTGAACAGCACTAAATAACTACTTTCTCCACAGGCACTGCTTAGTTGTCCAGCCAAAAGCTGCTATCAGCTTTGCCAACTACTTTGGGGTTTTTTTTTAACTAAAAGGTGGGCAGTCTTGCTCATGAAGCGGTGATGGTGCATTGCCTGTGTGGATATGAAGAAAATCTGTGCAAACCGTATTTGTTATTGCCACAACTTACCTACTTTTTACCTGTACAGCGGTGTGAAATCCACAGCTGTTGTGGGCAGATGTGAATTGTAATGTTTATTTTTTTCCTACTTAGGGAATCAGGTATGGTACGTCTTAACTGGAGCAAACGTTATGCACGTCACCTGTCTTCTGTGGGTTTGATTGTCCCTCCTAAGTGTAACCACTACCCAAGCTCTGGATGTTAAGTTTCAACGCATCACTGAAACACTATGCGTGTGTTGAGAGATTTGTCACAGCAAAACGGATAGCCAGGCATTATACTCTATTCCTTTGTCAAAATGGAGTCTTAAATCAGGCAATACTTGCCCATCTCGTTGGGATGTTTGCTTATTTTGAGTGGGTTTTATGGTGCGAGATTCATGGAGATGGCTTCACGGGACACATTCAAACTTTTGGCAACACACGTTGATTTATGGAACCTCCACTGATGTCAGATAAGTGTGGAAAAAGTAGAGGAGACGTTTTTTTTTTTTTTTAAACAGAATCTTGGTTTACCTTTTTTCTTGTAGCCTATGTATCAAACAAGTATTGAAGTATCCCTATTTGAGAATACATATTTTGTTAACAAATTGTACATAGTGAAATATGTATTTTTGCACAGGCATTTTTCGTACACGCTGAATTTTTGGTACAATTTTCCAAAAAAAAACAAAAAACAAAAAAATCATTATTTATTTAGGGGGAAAAAAACGAAAAGTCAGAGTGGTTCACTGCCAAGTCTATATAATGCAATACGCCTATATGTAGAAGCTGAAGCATCTCATGAATCGTGTACTGAAAACCTTTTTTTTAAGGAGCAGACGTGAAGTGTTGCCACTGTAGCATGTGTCTGTATGACAGAGGATACCTTTATTCACTTTTCAAGGTCTCAATCACATGTGCTTTTACAAGACATTTTACGTTGCCTATGAATCAACTCAACAACAAAAAAAGTTACGATATGACCCAATTAGCCTGTGATTTTGAAATGTGCTGCAGGCTTGAAGCTGCGCCCGTTGGCTAACCAGTTTCCATGGACTCTTCCGTCACACACTTTGTAGACCTTAAACGCATTTCATGATTGAAACACTTAACGTTCTATTATAAAGGCTGAAGGGACTTAAGCAATCACTGCAAGGAAGAGGAACACTTCAAACGGTCCAACTGCTTGCATCATCGTTGCCAAACAAGTAATTTGAATCACAGCTTTTAAAAGAAATATCAAATTAAGAAAGTGCCTGAATTTGTTTCACCCTGACTGTTGGAGGACAGTATACTTTGGGTTGTTTTACCTTACTTGAATGTTCGAAAGTGTTTAGGAGTTTGCTTTTAAATCTGCCTATGAACCCTAAATGTGGTAAAACCAGAGCTTGTTAGCTGCCCATTATGAAACACTTTAGTATTGTGTTTTTTTATTTTTTTGTTTTGGGTTTATCCTAGTTTTCCGGACAAGACGTCGAGATTTTCTGTTAGCCTCAGCGCGTGGCTTAAGCCCCCTCTGGTTTACTGGGTTTTGTACGTAAAGAAACCTTCAATCAAGTGTTTTGTTTACCCTCAAACTCAACTGACATCTTCACATCGTTTCCAGTAGATGGAAACACAGTGAGGATGTTTTTTTTATTAGCACCATAGACTTGGAATGTGAACGTGAGAGAGAATACAGCTCGTGTTTGGGAGGAAAAAATAAATCCACCATTCATACTATGTAAAAGTGTGTATAGATTTTTTTTGTATACATTATCAAAATCATTTTCAGCTGGACTTATGTATTGGCTGCTATGTAATTCATGAACAAAACATAGGTTAGAATTAATATTTAAAGAAAAAAAGATTGTATAGTATATTTGTTTTGTAACAAGTTTCTGTAAATAAAATAATTTATACTGCTATTTATATGAAATGATGTCTCTGCCTCTTTCCTACATAAAAAAAAAAAAAACAGCTTAGAAAAACACAATCCCAACAGTTAAACAAATTTTATTATATACACAATATAAGAGTCACTTTGTCAGACAAACTACAGGTTTGAGTATACCAAAAAGAATGATAAGACCCCCGTTGCTGTAATGAGAAAATATGGCCTCTGTGGTTACATGTTGATAACTCTAGACAACTTCTGGACTCTGTTGAGCAACAGGTCGCCCTTCTTGATGGTCTCCTGGTACTGCCAGTTTTTACTATCAGGTCTGGAAAGAAGAACAGGAGGAGATTTAGAGTTCTGCCTTTGGTTACTGAGTTATTTCAGGAAGTATTGAGGTTTGAAGAATAGCAACATTACCTATTGGTTTCCACAATCTCATTCACTTTATCAATTTTACAGTGGAGACGGCCAGCAGCTATGAATCGAGACAGTTCCCTGAGAAGGAGAGGAGATGTAGTTCAGTTAGCAAGAACCAAAAGATTCAGTCATAGCATAACACATCCCTAAAACCTTAACACATGGTATGAAGGGAAAAAAAGAGGAATGCTTCAACACTTTGGGAAATGTGCGTATTGACTTTCTTTCAAAGAGTTAGATGAGAAGATTGATACCACTCATGCCTGTACACTAAATGTGAAGCTACAGGCAGCAGCTGGTTAGCTTAGCATAAACCATACAAACGTGAGAGGTCTTAATCTTCTCATCTAACTCTTAATAGTGTAAAAACACATTTCCCACAAAGTATTCCCATGATGTTCCCAGCAACCATTAATTGGACACTATTTCATGGTGAATCAATGCTAACGCACAAGTAAAGCTTACTGGGAACAGGATTCAGGTCATTGGTTCCTATTTAGCTCTTTACACGTCTTTCCATAGAATTTGGCCAATAAGCACAGCTCAGAGCTTCCACTCTAATGCTTAAAATGCTGATCCATCTCGCATCTAAAAATGTTTCATTTGAGACCATCTGACAAAAGTATGTACATGCACTCTAAAACCCTTAGAGAACTACAGGATTTCTGCAGTGACATTGAGGCTCAACCGTTGTACAAGATGATTTTTTTAAGCATGTCTCCAGAGCATGTGGCATATAAACATGGTGTACAGGCACTCACTGGTCTATGAACTCTGTGCTGACACCAAAGGCCTCAGCCATGTAGCCCAGGGTGAGGGAGCGGTAGGACTCTAGCAGCTGGCTGTAGGCCTGGATCCTCATCTCCCTCACATAGTAGCGGTAGTGTGGCGCAAAAAGCCAGTCCTTCTTCATCTCCTGCTCCACCATGGCTGTGTCACAGAGAGAACAAAGTTTTGCAGCCATTATTGGAGTTGTCACGATGTGGCAGAGCAGGAAAAAATACAGTTGTACGTTAAAAGGTCAATAAAAGGAAAGGCTTCCTCACCCAGAGACTGGAAGAAGACGGAGTAACGGCACTCGTAGAGGGAGAAAAGATACTGGCGAACAGAAGGCAGACTGTGCAGCACCTCCAGGATCTCTGCTCCCTTTATTACCTGAAGAGGAGCACATTTCATTGCAGTCACACTGCCAACTTACACGTGTGTCTGAAGATATGTAATGTGAGCAGCATAACCTGGGTGACAGCGTTTCACAAATCCGGTATACATACTATATAGTGATTAAGCAAATAGACCTATCTCCACCTTTTTCACTGCTTACACGTCCTCAGTAGTCTTTTGTGAGTGCACACGCTCAGTCTCCTACCTTTTCACGGAGGTCAGGCCTTTTGAGGGCAATCATGCAGACGTAGACGGTGTAGGTGACGAAGGTCTTGTAGTCCATGAGCTCATAGGAGGTGAAGGTGGAGACTGTGTCGAGGAAGAGCTCAGCAGCTTGTTTGAAGTCCCTGATGGCCACGCAGTACAGGCCCTGGTAGACCTTCAGGCGATTCCTCCTGTCCCAGTCTCCCCCCTCCTCAATGAGGCTATGGAGACGGACACGCAGGTAGATGAGTACTAGAAAGGATTACTGAAACTGGAAATGTTTCAGAACAGGGATATTAGAGCCTTTACCTCTTTGCTTTCTCCGAGTTGCGTGTGATGAGATCGCTATCCATGTAGAAGAGGCCAATCCTCAGCAGATAGAAGACGATGTCTAGTCTGTGACCCAGAGCCACCGTCTTGTCATAGGTCTTCCTGAAGGCTGTTAGGGCGCCCTCCTGTGGCCATACAAGACAATGTCAATGAATCTGCAACTATTCAAATGCCTGCGCATAAAAAATAGCTGGTCAACTGTAACCAGTTCGTGTAACTACATCTATCTTGCCAAAGATAACAATAACTGTACTTACTGCTATACTATTTTAGAAAGAAACTCGCCATTATAGATCATCTGTCATCCAAACTATGAGAAGCTGATATTCTGTGTAGTGGAGTCGAGGGTGTCACTTGCTTTAATAAAAGTCAACAACAGGCAAAACATGCTGGAAAGGGCTTTAGCAGCACTTAGGATTTTGGCTCTGATACAAAGCTTTTACTGAAAAGGAAAGACATCAATGAGTGATATTTTCCTAGATAAAAATATACTCAGCATGATTAAATGTTTGTGATATTAAAAGGCACAAATATCACCATTAAACAAATGTGCACTCTGGAAAAGTGTATGAATTCATCAACATTTTGAAATGAGCAACTTTCAGATGGTAATATTGTTTTATGTTATGAATTCTGTCCACACAATGTACTCATCTGCAAAATCACAATGCAAAAGGTTGTAATCGACTGCACTGTAATAAACTGTAATGACACTACAAAATTGAAATTTTGAAAGAAAGGGAAGCAGCATAGTCCCTCAGATAAATAACACACTTTTGTCTGACTAAGACTTCTTGGCTACTGACCTACAGAGCACACACATTACATGCACAGCGGATGACCAATCATACTTATTGTTAGTATGGTGCGGACTGACTCCATGATAACAGAAATAAAGAAAAAAATAAATGACACCACCTTTCACAGATTAACAAATGATTCTGTGAAATAGGGTAAATATTGTGTATTACTCCCATCACTACAAATAGTGTGGCAAATCACTAGATATAGGCTACTTATCATCAGCTGTACTAACCCCACTATTTTCCCCAGATATCATAAATATCTTTTTTTTTTTTAAAGTTTTTTTTTAAACAAACACTGTGTTACCAAAAAGAGATGTTGTCTACAGACCAACATTTATTAGTCACTTTCATTACAACACATCAATGTGCAGAACTGACACGCCAATGATATCTGCCAAAGTGTCCAACAGTGACAGCAGATAAACACTCACAGCTGGCCAGTTTTAATTTTCACACTTCACGGGACATTATGCCAAAGAAAGCCTTCTCATGGATGTTTTGAGTACTGACTGAGAAGGACTTACCTTGTCTCCGATTCTGATCAGATATTCGGCTTTGGCCATCATGGCGTCTCGTATCTCGCTCTCTCCCAGGTTCTTCTCTGCATCCTCCAGCACATCATCCAGGCGCTTCAGCTCCTCCTCGTTGGCCTTCTTCATTTTACTCAGCAGGTCACTGTCCACCTGCCACTTCAGGTCCTTACACAGAACCTCGTAATACGGTGCCATATCTGAGGCAGAGAGAAACCAAGATAGTTAAACCTGTGGATCAGCCTATAACAACACTGATAGTAAGAGTAATAATGTTAACATTATGTGCAGCTCACATTTTCGACCCAGAGAGGTTTTAAGATGATCTTTCTACCAGAGAATATAACTAATTTAGCACTAATTCAGCACAGCCTCTTTAATTTCGTTGTTTATTTCAGTGGAAGGCGATATAAATAAAGCAGAACTTGAAAATATGAGTACTAACTTAGTAATATTAAAATGCAAAGTTTAACAAACAACCCTTTGTCAGATTGCTCAGTGACTAACGTTAGATAGCTAGCTGACGTTTGCTAATAACGCTTGCTAATAGCTGGCTAATTTCCCTGTGGTGTTATTTCTGTAAAAGTGGAATCATTTTTTTTTTTGTCAGCATTTATGAGACAATTACGCAGCCAGTACAAGACATACGTGTGTGAATTAATGACAGCACTATGTATATAACGTTAATGATCAGGCTATTAAGGCTACCCTTACAAGCCACATAGTGCAGCAACATGCTAACTCACTGTTAGCTTTGATAGCGTCCATGAGCTCAGTCTTCACTTTAGCATCCTGTCGGTGGCCGTCCATAGTGAGCAGAAACTTCAGCTGTGCTATCCTCAGATCAGGGTTCTTGGGCAGACCCTCTTCCTCTAGGTTCTCTAGCGGCATTTTTAGTCTAAAGTATAGAAACAACGACAGAAACTGGAGGGTTTCTTTGTGCTGACAGAGCTCACTTCTCGCAGCTACCAGCTAGATAACGATGACTACGGAAAACACTGGACTGTGTTGTTTCCGCCGGAGCGTCAGTCAGAGAGCGGAGAAAAGAGCGGAGCACAGCCTGACATTTAATAACCGAGTTATCATTTACTGCCGCCTGCTGGACACGAGTATGAATAACAGATGTACTTCAATTCCATGTATTTTGGCTATACCGCAGTCCATGGGTCATACCAATCTTTGTTATATCGCTTACTGATTTTGCAATTACTACACAAGAAATCAACACACGTGTTCTGAAGGATGTGAATCAAATAACTCTGAAACTTGTAAAATGCCACAGCCAATTAAACTTCACAAAGAGACATATATACATTTTGCAGCTGTGAGCAGCACCTCCATTTTTTTGCGCATTGCATTGTGGGTCAAGAGTGTCCATCAGTCAAGTGTTTTCAGTATGCAAACTGCCTTTTGTTGTTGTTTATCTATATATTTGACTTTGTCCCCTTTTCAGCCTGAATACACTTACACTCTTAAAACCTAATAATAGTATTAGTATGTGTGGCATTGGGAATAGTTACTAGTATGCCATCTTGTCATCATTTATGCTGGGATAGGCTTCTCCATGTGACCCTGAATGGGAATAGACAGAGATCAATGCCCACAGGAAAAACCCTTAAAAACCCTATTGTGTGGTATGTCAGTAGTCAGTCAGCAGTAATGTTATGCACATCATTTGCCATAAATGGTGTGAAATATGCCAAAGTGCTGGTATAACCCTTTGACATTTAAATGCTGATGGTAAAATCTATTACATCCTTCAGCTACGGCATATGATTATGCATGTACCCCATTAAAATTGATGTCAGTCTTTTCTGCAAATTAAAAAGTGTATTTAAATTAGTGTAACATGGTTTGCACTCAAATACACACCTGCATTAACCCCCTGAGATGAGCAGATGAGTGACTCACACTGGGGCAGTCATTGTCAAGTTTGCAGAATGATTGCTGGTTACTTTATTTCTAGTCAGAAAGTCTGAAAAGTTAATGATTCTTAACAGAGTCCATGCAGTCTGGATGTACCATGTACTGTAAGGTCCATGCCAGCAAAGACAGAAAAAATGGAAACTTTGCTGCAACAGCTGGTAGGCTTTTACTGAATTTGTTTAATAGAAGACAGTATAATCTTTATGTATCTTTAAGGAAAATAAAAAAAACACAATAGCATGTTGTTTTGGACAAGAAGGTTGTTTCTGAGTTTGTCCGAGCTCAGTGACTCATCCAAACGACAGTTTTAGCTGAGTCATTGCACTTTGTCATTTTCTGAGTTTTGTTTTTAAACTCGTCATTCAATCCAAAAAATACTGAACACATTCAGAGCTGAGTAATCTTATAGAAGATTTTAAAAAATGATGATTTTTCAGCAAAAATAATGAATGGGAGTAATGTGTGAACGGAGCACCAAGCATTACAGCTTGTTTCGTTCTGATTAGTTTAAGAGTTTATTTATTTAAGAGGGTACTTTTCACTGTAAATATTTGGTTATATGATATCTACCAATTATAATAAAATGACCAAAATCATGGAGTTACACGCTGAGTGGTCTTTATTTTAGAGGAGGCACTCAGTGTATTCTCTGTGCTCTTAAGGTTTCTTCATATAAAACTAAAACAGATACACATAATACCTGAAGATATCCTGAATGATTAGGATAAGAGCATATTTTAGTGTGTCATTTTACACACACGTGTTTGCCTCGTAAATACACCCCTCTTATTTCAGGAAGATGTAAAACTGACTATATACTGTACCTCGCTCCACCATTTTTGTAAAAAAGAAAAAAAAAGAAAAAGGTTTTCTGATCAGGTATACAGCTAATGTTACTCCTGTAGATGAGGATCTGCAGATGGAAGTACACGTCCCCATCATTAAAATACAGGATTGAGGTGTGAGGTTAGCCTTTGCGTATCTCCAAAAGAGTCTAATATCTTGAAATAACACCATTGTTAGTGAGTGAGTCTGCAGACCCTGACAAAAAGAAGCCCACACAGTTATATGAATCAAGGAGGTCAAAATGACTTCTATTCACAATCTATCTGCGTCTAATCACTACTGAGTCCTGTTTCTGTTCTTTACTCGACTTTGTAGACCCACGGCAATGCTCTGATCCTCATCATTATTTTGGGAATTGGAGGAAGCTTTCAGTCTGGCTACCACATTACTGGACTGAGTTCTCCCTCACCGGTGAGACACACCACTCTTCATCCTGTTGTTGTTTTGTTGCTTCTCCTCTCTCTCTCACTACTGGTGGAGGCTGAGAGTGTGTGTGTGGCTCTCTGTCTATCTGTGAAAAGTATAAAGAGCATCATTTCTCATTCTGTTGAAAACTACAAAATAAAACTTTCACTGCAGTACATACAGCGCTTCATCAACAGCAGCTGGTATGACAGATATGAAGAGCCTCCGTCTCCTCAGACCATCACGATGATCTGGTCCCTCATCGTTTCCATGTACGCTGTCGGGGGACTCTTTGGCGCCGTCAGCATCAAATTTGTCTCAGGCAGGCTGGGAAGGTGAGTTTTGTTTTTTGTTTTGCACTTTTTAAATTGTAAATCTTTTACCTTTGCTGTATTTTCATTACGTGTAAAAAAGCACACTGAATTGTCCTGGTGTATGAAATGTGCTATACAAATAAAGTTGCCGTGCCGTGCCTAATGCAGCATTCAGTCCTATAGCCTAAAAAGACTTGACATGTGCTCCTTCATCAGAAAAAAGGCAATCATCGGCAACAGCTTTATTGCCATTGCCGCAGCAGGGATCATGCTGACCAGTAAAAGTGCCAAATCATATGAAATGATTATTGTGGCAAGGATCCTGTATGGCTACTCAGCAGGTAAGCCATATTCTGTGACAAGAGTAATACACTGTACTCACACATTATGTTTTTACCTGAGGGATTAATATCCTGTCATGACCTGCAGGTTTGGGAGTCAGCACCCATTTAATGTACCTCGGAGAGATTTCACCCAGAAAGTTGAGAGGCACAGTGACTCTGACCTCAGTGACCTTTACGTCACTCGGCAAACTGTCTGGACAGTTCTTTGGACTGAGGTACGCACTTGTTGTCAAAATGTGTGAGAAGACAACAGCAGTTTAGATTATTTTAGAGGATAAGAGAGCTCGATGTGCACCGAATGCACAAAATATTTTCATTACTTTCATGAACAAATCTGAATCTGTACAAAAGCCATATTCTTTTCTTCAACTCAATATTAACATGTGTAAATGAAGATGAAATGTTCTACAGTAAAACACATTTAACCTAAGCTGTGACACAAGTCTTCGTTTTGTTTTTTCAGTGAGATCCTCGGTCGTGAGGAGCTGTGGAACGTCGTCCTCTGCGTCCCTACATTTTTCTCAGTGGTTCAGGTTATAGTGTTGCCTTTTCTTCCTGATGCTCCCAGATACTTGTTCATAGAGAAGGGAGATGAGAAGGCTTGCAAAAAAGGTTGGTATGCTAATTTCCCCTGACCAAACAGCCTTTTACAGTTTGAGTATTAAACACATAAAAAATGAAAAATCACCAAGCAATATTTGAGGATAGGCTAATGGTCCTTTAGGTGCTAAAGAGCTTGGTTATGTTTGCAGTAAATGCTGTGTCGCTGCTCTTTGTCATCCCAGCTCTCCAGAGTCTCTGGGGCCAAGGCGACTACAAACAGGAGATGGACGAGATGTTGGCTGAGCAGGCGGCCATTGAGGCGGCCCCGCCAAAAAGCCCCCTGCAGCTCCTGAGCGACAGGACTGTCCGATGGCAGCTTATCACCATGTCCGTCATCTACTGCTGCAACCAGCTGTCAGGCATGTCTGCGGTGAGGATGGAAATATCTTATTTCATGCTCATTTTAGCACCCAAACAATGAAAGATTATAGCCTCTCAAAATGTAATGCTTCTCTCCTTCCCAGATCAGCATCTTCTCTTTCGACATCTTCCTGAAGGCAGGTATACCGAGAGACAAGATCCGCTATGTCACTCTTGGTCTTGGAGTATCTGAAATCATCACCTCCATCTCCTGTGTGAGTGACTTGAGCTGCACACCTTCACGCCACTCATGGCAAATCTTTCCTTTTCATGTTTTCTTAATTTGGCACAGAAATGTTGTTTTTTTCTACTTTAATTCCTGGGCTGTTCATTGAGAAATTGTTCCGTTCAGCCATTAATCTTCTAGCACTGGCTGCCACTACTACCAGTTTCCCACCAGAAACACACTGTGGTATGGCAAAAAATATAAAAATATTAGTCATGACCATTTGGCAAGTGCAGAATAGCCTACAAGCTAAATTAGGCAGTGAACTGCAACACTGCAACATACTGTATATCCAACCTATGGTGGTTTACTTAAGCTGTCACTTGCTGCTACTGCTGCTGTTTATATAGCGTTTCAAAAGCCCAACCTCCATCCCAGCATCCACCTGTAGGCTCAGTCTACAGTGCATTCACCTCGGAGGAAGGTTGTTATCTCCCTGCTGTGAGTGAAGAAGTCAGAGCCTAGATGGCAAACATCAACCCCGCGCATATTCGACATTCACATAATCATCCATCACATGCGAGTTGGCTGACTGAGCTGTATTTAGATTATTGAAATACAGGATGTATATAAGTAGATGTAAGACATGATTGTTTGGATTAGGAGCAAAGTGTTAACAGACAAAACCAATGAGTTGACATTTGGCTCAGCACATTTTAAGGTCATACTGTATGTTAAATTGTATCTAGTAGCATGCAGTTCTAATTCATATCATAGCCATACAGTATATGAAGACCTAAGCACCTGTAATAGCTCTGTTGGGGAGTGTTCACATGGAGCAGCAGAGCAAATGATCTCAAAGCAATCTATCGTACAAACCCCCCCATATATAGTTGTTGTATATATCTTGTCAGAGAGGGGCATTTTGCCCAAGATAACAATTATTGGCATATTTCTAGTATGATTTTTACCTTTCTCTCTTTCAGGGACTGCTGATTGAGCACACAGGGAGGAGGCCGTTGTTTTGGGGGGGTTATGGTGTCATGGCTGCCAGCTGGGTATTGGTTACTGTGACGCTTAACCTGAAGGTAAACTTGTTACCTTTGAACACTGACACATTTGTGAGGTTGGAAGATATGTACTTTTAAATGGCCAGGTCAGGGTCACCCAAATGACAAAAATCGTTTTGTACCTCTAGTAGTGTCAAGCCATGCAGACACTTTTAGTTTTATTTGAACAGGTTTTAGAAATCCATCTCTAAGATTTCTGAACGGAAATTTTGTGGCGCTCACAGCATTGAAAAAAAACACATTAAATAAACTTAACAGCAAAATTTCTTCCCAGAAACAATGTCCTGGTTACTCTTGATAATCCAAAGATTTCACTATGAACAGTTTTCAAGCAATAGTCCCCATGAACACCGCAAATAAAATTACATTGACTTCCATCGTATTGGGGTGATGTTCGAAACCTCAGAAAACAGATATCTCTAAATTAAGTCCAAAACTATCTGCATTGATACACACCACTAATTTGGGTGAATGAACCTTTTAATGCCTTTAAAGTAATTATGAAAATATTCTACCAACAAAACTTACAAACATACAGTACAGGCAAAATGTGTATTAGCAGCAGTTAAATACTTGCTTTAAAAAATGTCAATACAGCAGAATATTTTGATATTCAGATGTACAAAATTGTCTTCATGCAGGACTCCAGCTATTGGGTTCCATACATTACCGTCAGTTTGATCATCCTCTTCATCATCTTCTTCTGCGGAGGACCTGGTGTGTGCGGAGGAAATCCAGTACATTACACACTGTGTTATGGCTCACATAGAGAAAATATTTGTATGCTAAGATAACTAACTGAATCACCTGTGTTGTCTCTCTGGCTCACCCAGCGGGTGCTGCAGCTACTCTCAACACTGAGATCTTCATCCAGTCCAATCGACTGGCAGCGTTTGTCCTCATAGGGATCCAACGCTGGTTGTTTTTCTCTATACTGGGCCTAGTCTTTCCATTCCTTGTTGTGAGTACAACAAACATGAGAAGGCAACACACCGTAGTTTACAATGTAAAAGCAACTGCAAATCTTCTTGTGAAGAAAAATGGGGTTTTCATTCAACAATATGGATGATTTGTTGTGATATATTTTGACATTTAGTTGTGCGGCAGCAATTTTCATTGATTACAATTAAGGTGAATGACAAAATTATTATCTTTTAGCGTTTAGCAGGTATTTGAATATTATTAGAAACATTATATGTTATATATTGTACTGCACATTCATGATACATGAAGCTCATTCTGATGCTTTACACTGTGTTTCCTCTATCCCCAGAATGCCCTGAACTCGTACTGCTTTGTGCTGTTCGCCTGTATGTGCCTGCTGGCTTGTCTCTATACCTTCTTCTTCCTGCCTGAGACTAAAGGGAAGACCCTGCTGGAGATCTCCGAGGACTTTAAAGCCATCACCGTCTGTGGGAAATCCTTATTAGAGGAAAAGAGAGTGGAGACCAAGTTATGAGGCCGTGCACATACGGACTGATGTTCCAAACTAACAGAGGAATAATGGATGATTCTGTGTGACCAAAAGGACAATATTTATGCTTTGTGAAGTATTTCAATTAATCGCAAAAGCACCAGTCAATAAACACTGTATATTATACAGGGGAAAAACACAGTTTAATGAAAGTGCTTGTCAACTTGAGTTAAATTACAGACAATCCTGTGAACAATGATGAACTATGGTGTTTTATTCTTTTTCCATTGTTCATTCATAAACAGGTGTCACTTCTAATGCCAACGTATATTATCTCAGTCCATCATTGTTCCACAACAGAGTCGTATTTTCAGGGAGGATTTTTTATGGGATTTTTTCAAGAGACATCCCACACTTAACGAACTTAAAGAATTTAAAAATCATTACAAGATGTTTTATATCCATTTATTTCCAGCTTAGTATTCAGTATGACTATTCTTTTGTGAAAAAGAAAATGCTCATGTTTTCAATGCAATATTGAATGTAGAGATAAAAGAATAAAGCATCCCTTTCATGGACTAGAAGGAAGCCAGATTTACTTGGAAATGTCAGATTTAAATTGTTTGGTTAACCTATTGTATGAATTGTATCCTAATGACCTTGACTGTTCATGTTTTTAATATCCGAAAGACTTCATTACTGTAACATGCCAGTTTAATGAAACAAGCTCCTGGAACTCATCTCAGATGTCCATTCTTGTCTATTCTTCATCCTACTTTGTACTCCTGTATGATCTAAGTCACAGAGAGAACACAGTTAACAGGCTCATGATACACTTTTAAAGATCAGATAAGTTTAATGTAATTCATATTAAAACTTGCACAAAGAGAGCACCTGATAAAACTGCACTTGCAGCTGCAATGTGTTTGTCACCAAGAGGTCAGTAGTTTCCTTTCTTCAGCTCTCCGACAATAAATCATCCACTGCTCCTTTTGGTCCCTTTGGACTGTCTGTTCTTTGAGGGAATGAAATTAATTGAGACTGTCCCACAAAGTACCACAACATCGTTTCTTTGTCTTGCTCAGGTGCCAGTTGATTGAACTCAAAGAGAAGTGTTGGCGACCTTGGTGTTAATCGTCATACTCACACTGAAGTTCAACTGGTGTCTTTTACTCTTACCATATCCATAAAGTGAGACTATGCAACTTTTGCTGCAGCGACTACTGTGGCTACAGGTGACTGTTATAGGATAATGCTAAATGCTAAACTACTACTATTCAATTCAATTCAATTTTATTTATATAGCGCCAAATCACAACAAAAAGTCATCTCATGACACTTTACAAATACGTTAGTGTAGGAAGAGTGTGTGACTTATTCTCTGAAGGGTTATAGTCATGCTTTAGAGTAGACAGTGTCTGTGTGTATATCGTGCTACTTCCTAACTGTTAAATTGACTAATCTGACTCAGACTGAAGGATTTTGCATGTTGTTGCCCTTTTTCCTCTTCTCAGGACATCAGGTGTTCAACGTATAGTCTTGCTTGCTTATACAGTATGTACGTGTTGTGCTAATGCACCACATTGTGTCAGCGTTTTCTAAACTCCTACAACAAGAACACTGGAATCAGAACAGCTGACTAGACTGTTTCTACCCCGGGACATTTTTCTCCACTATCCCCGAGCCTTCCTCATTAGTGTGAAATCTGCAAACCACATTAAGTCCTGGCCTGCGAGTCCTCCTCACCCCCAGTTGGCTCTTTGAGGAGCTCACTGGCTATAATGATATATATTTGAGTCTTTGAAGGTCTCCCCTTCCTTATCACAAGCCAGCAGCTGTGAGCAGCTACAGGGTCTTCATTAGCTGCTAAGCACGCTCCGTCCACGGCCGAGCACTTCGGGGATGCAAGCTGTGATTGGCAGTGTCTTGGCTAGGCTGATCATCCTGTACCAATGTCCTGCTGTGCCGTGTTAACACTGGAGGAGGATTAACTGGAGGATTAATTGGAGAAACCATCGTGAACGGTTTACTCTTGCAGACCTGGCTAGTCCCTGTATCCAATTTGTGTTTTTAAAGGTGCCAGAAAAGCAAAAATAATGGCACTGATGATGAGCAGAAATAGACAAAGAAATGGATTGATTTTGGTCCAATTTAAAGCATGTCCGAGACAATCACGTGGATCTGTAATTAACATTCTTGAGAAACACTCTGAATACGGATCCAGTCTGGTCCTCAGTGGCTTCAGTCAGCAGCTGTAATGGCTCCATTACATCAATAGGTGGTGATGTTCATCCTCTGCTGAGGATGCTGTGGTTTCATCTCATTTTATTCTGATATAAAGGTGGTGAAAGACGCTGATATAACGTCCAAATGTATGATTGCATTTATTGTGAGTACTATAATTAATTTTTGTAGCCTAGAGCATTGTGTCAGAGTCTGTGCAGTGATTTTGAATTTTATACCCCCTTCAATGTGTTTTTTCTTTTCTATTATTAAAACAATCTGTTTCAATCTGCCATTACATTCTGATTCAGCAGAGTTCAAAAGGTAACTCAACATTTTTACCTCTACTTAAGTACCTCTACCTGAGAATATGTTACTACTTTACACATTTGTAAGAAACACTCAATACTACCTCTAAACATTGAGCAGCAGTCTTGAAATATATATCTTTCAAGATATATATATATATATATATATATATATATATATATATAAACACAAACATCAGACTCTTCTCTGGGTCACACTTTAAAAGCAGCATTTTTACAGTGCCTAATGGTCTTTTTAAGCCTTTTATATCTTCCACTGAGACTCCAGCAGAAAGTAAAATCCTCCTCCAGTGGTGAAGCCATGCACAGCAAAGAAAAGGTGAAGTGAGGGCCGTTATTCTTCTGTCTTTCCGCCTGGCAACACTGAGCTCACTAGCAGCGCTGCAAATCAGAGAAGAGTGAACACAGTTGGATGTATTACAGATTAAGTGAGTCACTGTTTCATGAGTCTCAAGTTGTACATTGGTCTGCTTGGATGATTTCTGGACTTGTAATAACTGTGCTGATTTCTCCAGTGAACGGGGGCTACACAAGCTGCTCTGTGTAAGCCATGTGAACATGATTACTAAATGAAACAATGTCAGTTAGTGCGCAGGACGCACAGAAATTCCACCTGATTAGATTGTCCATTGTCTCTGAAGATTATCTACTTTGTCTAAGTGGTGGAGGATGAGTAGCAGATGCCAGGGGAGTTAGCAGGTCACACTGACACTAGTCAGAGGCCTCAGAGGACAATTTAAATTTGTGTCTGTGCCAATGAAAGCTTTCTTGGAGTTATATGTAAAAAGCATTTCATGGAGCTGCAAACGTATTTGTTGATTTTACTCTATGTGGGGATCCTCATTATAAACCATTAACAATAAACAATACCCATAGTTCACACATGAGGTAGCTTGATATTCAGCCTAAAAGGCCATTTTGTTACCACTATATTTGAATCACTTGACAAGATTTGAGATGTGGGCAACCATTCAGAGGTCTGCCACCAGGCTCCACATAAGGAGGGTCATTTAAAAAGGGAAATACTTTGTAGCGAGCCTCTGTGGACAGGCCTCCTCACCATGGTCCCACCCTGCAGAGTCCGGAGGGCGGAGTTGGGTCGTCAGGTAGTTCGGCTCACCTGGTCTGATGTCTTGTTACATCTGACGCTGAGGGATCAATAAAGGATTATCTTATCTTATGTCTGAAAGGAGCTTTTCTTCCACTTTTTGTTGGGGTTTGGCTCCATTTGGGTTTTGTTCACGATACCCTATTGTTCAGTTTGGTTTAATGAAGGTACTTACTTTTCTCTTTTAGTAAGTCAAAAATAGCTTCAACTCATGTGTGGTCTCCCCTTCTTGTTCCTCAAATAGCTGGGTTGTGACAAATATCCACTCATAATCTAATAAAAGGTGACCCCTACTCTGGCAAAGTGGGTGCTGGCATGGGAATGAGACTCATTGCTAAATCTAACAGGAGGTAGCTAAGTTATAATACTTTCAGTGTCTGTTTCATACACAGGAATGATACAGAATACAGGTTCCAAAAATCTGTTCAAAATGACACATGTATCTGTTAATAGTGCAGCCAGAGAAACCATAGGCTGAGAGGATTCATCGTCACATGGTTTAAATAAAATAGACTAAAACAGTCTACAATGTTGTCCGACACAGTGATACTCAACTTATATTTGAATATGGTCTTCTGCATTATGTGACATGTATGACGTGCATCTGCTTTTGTCTTTGGTTTCTTGTGAACCACTTGTGCGTTGGTATGCAAATTGAATTCTGCACGGGAAAGGCAGACTCCGCCACAAACAGTGAAAACTACAATATAGTGAGGCCATTACAGGACACAAATACCTTTAATGGCTATTAGTGAGAAAAATAGAGCCACAAAATGCATCAAAACAGTTTGACATAATGAACGTCTTAAAGTTTAACTTAACTGTAGATGATATGATTACCTTAAAATATTGAATAAACTTTTGCTGAAGAAGAATTAAACCTTCTCAAATCATCATCAATCATTTTTATACATTTCATCCATAACAACTTTCCTCAAAGACTTGTAATCTATCACAGCTACGACTGCAAATGTTGCTTTTATACAAATCATCATTACATCATCATCAGTGTAATGATAATTTGTAGGTCTTGGAAAGTCTGCATCGCTGTAAAGTCAACATCACAGATCTTTGCCTCATTTATAGCTGGAGGTCTAATCGGCCCATCCATCATCTCTGCAAAACAGACAGACAGAGAGAGGTGGGGGCTGAGAAAAAGAGAGACGAAAAGGCAGGAAATAAGTGAATAGACACAAGAGTCACTTAAGTGATATGCATGAGGGAAACATTGAAACAAATGTGAATGGTGTCCTGCATTAAACGTTGCTATCGGTGGTGATTTTGTACAGGTGGCACACAGATGGGACCCCTCCTGGGACCTGAGCTTGTTAATGAGTCACAGAGAGGAGGGGTGGAGCGGGCTGATATCATGAACCAGACGGAGCCCTCTGGCAGTGCAACATCGAGGTGCCCAGCACGCCATTCTCCATTATGGCGAGGTGCCCCTCGGGTCGTTGGAGCTGCGGATTAAACCCAAACCTGGCAGCATTTCATCGTGCCACGTGTCAGACTGAGCAAACACTGGGAATAAATTATTATTTTCTGTGGCTGAAAGACAACAATCAGGCTAATGAGGGCCCCCATAGAGACTTATTATATGCTCTAATTAATGGTGCAGTGAGTGTTTGTCAGGATTATTTACAGCATTTGATTGCTTTTAACAAACTTTGCAAAAACTTGAAGTCTATTGAAACAGGGGTTAGTTTGAGTAATGAAGCTGAGTCGCATCCAAAGTGTTGACCGGTCACAGTTGAGGCCAGTGGAGGGGCAAAGGTCATGCTTAAGTGGGTGAGAATGCATTTTGAGATTAGTGGGTTTAGTCAAGGTCTACAAGTCTAATACTGTGCTTGACGACTTCATTCACTATCCTTTTTTTTTCTTTTTGCAGAAAATGGGAGCTGCTTGAATGTAAACTGTAATGTAATGTAATGTGAACTTGTTGGACATAATTACATTTTGGCGGCTGGTATGCAGGTTTGCAGTAAGAAAGTAGGAAGTTAAGACAGCAGGGATGATTGAAAAGAGAAGAGAAGAGAAGTGAAGTAGCAGATGGACAGCAGGGTTACTGTCACACAAAATTAACACATCCACCTCAGGAGAGGAGTGAGCCTCTCAGACAGGACCGTGGGACTAAATTACTAAACAGAGGGGATACTGTGAGTAAGCGATCAGGGAGGGAAATCCCCTGCTGCCATATAGGGCGAATATATCCCAGAGATTTTCGTATATAGTGTCAGATAAAGGCTCCCAAACAGTGATAATGAATTTGAAAAACTGCGACATGTAACCTTGACTGGCTCGTGTATCTAAATGTCAGTAAACTGTGATAGCTGTATTTGTGCATCTGTTGACATTGTTTTGGTGCAGTCTTGCCATTGTAATTGAACACACATGATGAAGCTGAAGGAGGGGAGGCTGCTGGTAAGGTCAGTCCTGTCATGCGTCTTCTATTCACCAGCCCAGTGAGTGAGTGTTTGTGTGTGTGTGTGGTGAGAGAGTCTACTTGCGTGCCCATGAGAGCAAGCAGGTTGTGTGTGTGTGTGATAACACACAATTGGCATTCTTCATTTGTAAATAATTGAATCAGGCTATTTTAGTTTGCTCTGAGCGCAGCTGTAATTTGCAGCCGTTCTGCTCTTAAGGACCGGTAATTATGGCTTTTAGAGTCTCCCAAAACAACTGCAACGGTTTCAACTCATGACAGCTGTGCATCTGGGCCTTAGCTCACACACATACATGCACATACAACTTATGTGTGCCTGCGTTTTCCAACACACGTGCAGCCCACTTGGTAAGTTAATGAATGAATGCAGGTCTATCTATTTTTTAACTATTATTAATAAAGATTTTTTAACTATTATACCTTAACACACAATGGGTATGAAATAAGCCACACACCTTCACAAAATAGTAAAGATATCATTATTATTTCAATTATATCAAATGTCTTTGTCTGATTTTACAAAATGAACACAAGCTGAACAGCTTTTGTTATGGCTAACTCACTCACACTCTTCTTGAACAAAATGGTGATTTCACCTCATCTATATTTATGAGAGATTAAAGAGGGAGCTTGGTATGATGGTATGATGACAGATAGGTAGATCATGATTTTTTTGCCCGTGTTCTAATTACCGTTAACATTTTCTGTATGCATTTCAGGCCATTGTAGCACCAGTAAACTGGGTTTGTCCGAATCTTAAAGAGGACCTCTGTCTATTTCCTCTTTGTCACCTGATTTGGCCGTCTGTTCTCCAGACACTGTCCACTCTGTCAGGCCCTAATAAACCAGAGTGCAGTAAATGTGATTCAATGGATGATAATTGTGGGAGTTAAAAAACTAGACAAAAACAAAATTAGCTAAGATTCCTATATATCCAGTACAGTGCGGCCACGTGACAACGTTGTTATGGTATTAGTCATGTGACTGCAGCCACTTGACACCTTAAAAACGAATGAGAATCATCCTAGTTTTACTTTCCTGGAGCCTGAACTAATCCTGAAAAACGCTTTGCCATAAGTCTACAGACAGCTGCTTTTCTGGCTTAAAATAAAAATTTGAGAACTTAATTCAAATTAACCTGCTGTCAATAACACCGAACTTTTATGAAACAAAGTTTCCATGCAACATTTGTTTTATTCTCATCAGAACGCTGCATTAATTCTCTAATTAGGCAGTAATTCTGCTGTTTAGCTTAAATAGAATTCTCAGTAGTTATTTTAGGTGTAATTAACGCCTGTGATTCAAATCCATGCGTTTAGATTCAGACAGATTTATGTATTATAAAAATAAACAATTTTACAAGTTTTATACCTACCTTTTATTACGCAAGTGTAAATGAAGCACACTGTAAATATACCTTTTGACTGGCAAAGTATTAAAGAAGAATAAAGAGTATAGAAGGCAAAGGCAGGGATTTAGATTCAAACTCATTCCAAAATATGTAGTCCAAGACTAAAATTACGAACATGATTATTGTACTTGATAAGTCCTAAAACAAGATGTGCAAGTGAATATGAATGCTTTCCTCCCGAAGGCCACATGCTCTGGAAAATGAAATGTTCAAGTAGAAGGAAGAAACATGCCACTTATTTGGGACTTTGGGATTGGACATAAAGCAGCTTTGTATCACTGATGGCCACATGGTTAGAAAACAATAAAACCTCTTCTTCCTGACAATAAATTAGACAGTGTCACCAGACTGTCAACTCTGTGCAGTGAATTCATGCTGAAGCTACCGAACCACTCGTGGATCCGATTTATTGAAGCCATGGCTTGGCTGACAACACGACTGTCACAACTGGAAGCATCCACGCAACTTGGGGATTATCTCCCCACCATCCGCTACCTTGAATATGGCATGGCTCGTGAAGCATATGGCTGCAATCTGTGGCACCCCCTCCCTGTACGGCCTCCATTTGCTTTTAATTAAACACATGGAGACACCCCATGCTTGGGTGAAGGCCTGGCAAGGGACTAATAAAGAAACAAACTAATAGGCTGAGTTAATGATGATGTAAGGGAAGCTCAGGTGTCAAGGACAATAATATCCACATTACTGAAGACAGGAGTTTGTGTGTGTTTTATTGTGTGTCTCAGAACACCTGGAGACAATGATTGTAGAGATAGTCATCCAAACTCGCAGCTGATGTGACTAACAGTCTGCAGCCGTAGTTTAAAGACTTGCTTAAAGCAGGGGAGAGCCCACATTTATGGACCAGGCCATCAGCAGTCTGACATAATGTATCTCACATGTTTATGCAGCTGGTTTCGTCCTATCACGGCTGACTAAATGTGGACTCTTTTCCTCCCCGTCTGGGAGTTATCCGAGTGTCCCAGAGTAAACATGAAAACTGGAAAGCTGAGGTTAGGGGAAGAAAACGTACTAATGTGCCAATCATGTCAACGGCATTAATGCTTCAACGCCTCTAATCAAGAGATTGGCGTTCACACACCATGTTCCAAACGTGTGTGTGTGTGGATTATGGGGGCTAGCAGGAGTAATCCTCGGACCACATGGACATCAGAGGCAATCCAATTTACAGTATGACACTGCTTAACACTTAGAGATATACAACCTGTTAAACTGTACATGCCAATATTTAAACAGGAGAGGTCGACTTGTTTATGATTTGACTTGTTTCTTACAAGAAGAGGCTAGCCATGTTAGCAGCTAACTGAGGCTGTAATTGGGAATGTTAATGTCAGCATGGCATGCTCACAACGGCAACGCTAACATGCTGATGATTAGCAGGTATAATGTTTACCATGTTCAACTTCTGATTTTAGCGTGTTAGCATGCTGTGCCAATCTAGCAGATGTTGAGATATTTCACTGGATAAGAGAAAAGTTGACACACTGCCCTCCTGAGAGGCAGAAATGGCTAAAACAAATACTTACAGAAAGCATCACCAGATTTCAATAACTAAATCCCTAGACCTTTGTCAGCATTTTCCAACGAGTTTAGGCTGATGCAATAAACCAGAACTTCAGTGGCATCTGTTTCAAGGACAATGGAGCTCTGTGTGTGTGATGGCACCCGTTACCGTCTAAGTACAATCCAGTGGAGGGTGACTCTCATCAACCTCTACATCACATTGTCATTCATTTATGCATTTAACAGATGGAGGAGGTGACTGGCAGGCAAGAAGTCACTGTTACGCACACATGTTGCCATTCTCTGGAGAGAAAGCACCAGCTGTCAATCAAAACACTCACTGAAATACTCCTTTATTCCAAATGCAGGACCAGGTCAGCCAAATAAAACATGCATACGTTGTTTTTGTCATATTCTATCTCTACATTATAGATATTTAATACATAAATGATTCTATCCATACAAAATATAAAAATATGTGAGGCCTCATTTACAACCATATTTACACAGACTTCCTTAACTTAAGTGAAATTATTAATTCATTTACCTATGTACATACTATGAACTGAATACCAACCTATATCTAGATCACATTCGATGAAAAAGCTAAACTGTACCAAACCGACTACCTTGCACACTTGTTTGCTGCGTGGAAATGAGTTATGATTAAAATTATAAAAAATTGCACATCAGCTTTTGCGCATGTAACCGTTAGCCTTAATACTCAGGAGATATTCCGAAACATTAAAATGAACAAACATGCAAACACTGTTGCTTTTTCACTGTTTACCGACTGTAATTCATCACTGACGTTCAATTACATGATATTCAACACTCAACAATACTTAATAAATGGACTGTGTTTATTTAATTTTTTTGTTCCAGATGGAGGATGTTAGTGTACACAAGCTGAGCAGTCATTTACTGTGCCTAACGTCAGGATGTTAGGAGATAATGCAGTTCTTGCTTTTTCTGCGTTTGCGTGTGTGTAACTGCCCACTGCGGTTGGGTCCTCCCATCCCTGTGTTGTTGTACTTATGGACGAGCTCCTGGTTGCTGAGGTAGCGCAGCTGGATGGGTCTGGGGATCGGCTCACCCAGAAAGTAACCTTCATCCTCTGATTCGGAGGATGACGAGCAGGTGGAGCACCAGTCATCGTCATCATAATCATCCCAGGAGTATTGGTTCAAGCCAGTGCGTCGGCTGGCCCCGGGGTTCTGGAGAGTCAGGTCTGAAGTGGTTCTGGGGCACTGCCTGAAGGGTTGGGGCTGGTATCTTCCTCCTCCTCCAACTACTCCAAACTGGTCCCTGGCACTCCTTGGTGGCGGGAAACGGTCGTAATCCTCACGGACGCGCAGCTGTGGTCTTTCTTGAGGTCTCGTCCTCCGCTCGGCCACCAAGTGAAGAGCATTTTCTGAACGAGACCGACGGGACCTCCGGGAGCGGTGGTGGTGGTGCCGGCGCCTCTGAGGAGTCTCCTCTGGGGCATCTATTCGAATACTTGCTCCCCTTCCACCTCCACCACCCACCCTGCGCTCACTAATGGGTGGCAGGCGGGCTGCGTTGGCGCTGCTCACCAAACTCACCCTATCCTCCTCCTGGAAGGTGAAGCCAGGAGGTAAATGAGTCATGCCCATACCCACACCCATGCCAGAGGGGTTGCAGTACTGCACCTGGTACTGGGAGGACCTGGGAGGATCCATTTCCATGTAGGGCTGACTGGCGTTGAGGCTGTGAATGGACTCAGAGCTACGAAACTGCACTGAGGAGTTTAGGGTTCCCATGTTACTTTTCTCAGACACGTTCATTCCAGAGTCCTTGCTCAGGTCCGGCATGGAGAAACGAGAAAGGTGCTCCTGGCGCTTTCCTCCTCCATCTGCTGAGTTGCCTGTAGGGAAATAGAGTTGAATTCAGTGTCAGCTTTGCCTTTTATCCATTGTTATCCCATTTAATTTTTTTTAAAGTTGCAAAGTAAGCACAAGTTGTGATGTACACTACCAACAATACTAGCACTATTGTAGTAAAAACATATAACTTCCCATGGTCATGCAACCATGGTGCCAAACCGGCAACAAGGCCAAGCAGAGGTCTAACGACTACTACATTACCCACCTGTAGCATTGGACAAGGCCAGGGACTCCATGGACCCTCTTGGGGTCTGCTCTAGAGGGGTCAGTTGCTCAGTGAAGTTAAGTGCATTAATGGGGTTCCTGCTTCTTGCCACCTGGGTTGCTGCTGGAGGCCCTGCATCTCTGTCCCTGTCCCTCTGAAAGCCGTGCAAGCTGATTGAGCGTTTGTCAGAGGAGAAGCCGTTGTGGTGCTGAGAACAATGGGAGACCTCAGTGAAGCTCTTTTGGGTCCTCAGTTTGGGTGGATAGTACTCCTCCGGAGCTGGCTGTTGGAACCACGTCTCATTGAGTGAGTGGCCCTTCATGGCGGAGATGGGTGGTCTCTTTAAAGCTCCATTCTCCTTGATCCTGTGATCCTGCTGTTGATTGTTCTGTCCAGAGCAGGTGGGGTTATAGGCAGTCCTGACATTGCACTGGCTGAGGAGCTGGAGAGGGGTGGGGCTGGCAATTGGGTCGGATTGGGATTCATAAGTATAGCCGTCACCTGCTTGCTCTTGGCTCTGCCAGGCAGGTGGCTCGCGGGTCAAACTGGGTGTTTGGCTGGAGAGACTCAGAAGATCCATTTGTAAAGACAGTGGGTCCACCTCCCCTGAAAATCTCTCAGTCTGCACTCCACCCCCTCCTCCGACACTCTTACCCGTCTTGGAGCTGCGTCTGGACTCTCTGGTGGAGCGAGCGCTTTGGAAGGCCGAATCAGAGGAGTCCGAGCCATTAGGCTCTTCCCCCAGACTGCAGGAGCGTGAGCAGAAGATTTGGCCCTGTTTGGGTAGGAAAGGCCGACCCAGCAGAGAGCGTTTACAGCGGGCGCAGCAAAAACAGCCCTCTGTGGCGTGCCAGTGCTGCCCATCATACGTCATCTGGCCTTGGTCAATGCCTGCAGGAAATATAAAGAACACATGAATCCAAAGGGTTTATGTAAAATAACAGATTTTGGGACTCTGTACAATTGCACAATAAAAATACAAAGCACCATGTCTTAATCAAAGAGCTTGAAATTAAAAAGCGTCATGTCTTTATTAAAAATGCAGAAAATAGTAGCACATTACAAGTTGCTTGTTGAGTGAGAAAATAGAGTTGGAGGCTGTAACTTAACTGCGCATGGGGGAAAACTCATTATGTAGCTTGCCCAGCGTTGTATAAACACATTGCATTTTCAGTATGCTTGCAGTTGTTGCAGAAGGGAAAGAAAACCAGCTATTTGCTAATGGGTGCCATCTGGTTCAAGCATGTTTTGTGATGGTTTCAATTTATAATCAGTTGTGTTTTTTAGCCAAATACTTTTCTGTATCCTGTCTGACAAATAATTACAGAGCAAAATTGTCGAGAGGTATGTGCCAAAATCACACCTGGGCATCCTGTCGGGGGATACGCACACACTCTCACACACACACACACACACACACACACACACACAGTTTTTAACAGGAGCTGGCATAAGGCCAAGAGGTGCTAATATGAGGGTTTTCCCGCTGAAAAATACCCCACTTTCTTCTCTCAGTTGGTTTGCCTCGAACACTACAGGTTGTGAGATGTTTAAATTTGTATTGAACTGACACTTGGTGTACGTGTCTGTGATAAAAACAGATCCTGGGGTTGAAATGCCACTCGATACAGTCATGCCTTTGCCCCAGGTTGAGTTCACGCTGCTTGATATATACTGTATATATTTCTGTGCTCTGTAGACTGAGGCCTCTGTGGCCCTCTGCTATGTGCCCTTGCCTAAAATGCGTGACCATGTATGACATCATTCAGTGATAAACTGCTAAAAACCAGGCCACATACTTTCCCCTGTAGCTCTTTCCCCCTGTTACTCGCTATGAAAAAATGAGGTCACTCTTTCACCCTCAGTGAAAAAAGCATAACTTTCCTCCATGTATCCATGTATTTAGCATTATTATATTTTTTTCTGTAAGGGCTTCTTTGCATGACCTACTGGTGATTAATGCAGTTTGTATTAACAGTGAAAGATGCCCAGAGGTGGTGCAGCATACCAATATGTTCCCCGCAGGAGTCGCAGTACTCGGCGTAGAGGGACTCGAAGCAGGAGCAGCAGTAGGGCCGTCCCTCCTTCATGATGTAGCGCTGGCCCCCCAACACAGTCTCGCACTCAAAACAGCAGAAGTGCTTCATGTGCCAGTGACGCCCTTCTGCCTCGGTGCACTCATCTGCAAGTATGATCTAAGAAAGGAGCAATAAGAAAGAGTATCGTTTATCACAGGTCCTCGGAGGTAAAACCTCAGTTGGGTTATTACTGAGTGCTGAATGACAGGACAAAGGCTCGGCTCCCCATCCCTCCCCCTCCATACGCACCAATTTCTCCTCTGCTGCTTAATACTCTTAGATCATCCTCTTTGTCACTGACTTGTGTAGGAGGCTAATGTGTGTGGGGACTTGTTGAAATCTAGATGGTGTCTTTACTTTTAATTACGCTGCTGTTAAAACACCGGGGTGCTTTTTAAGTACTAACAGCGTCCTTGTCCCCATTTGCAGAGAGAGCAAGTCAGTGCTAATGGTTGGGAGATCAGGATATCGAGAGCTGACCCCATTAGACTGAAAAAAACGTGTAAAACTGTGACAGTGTGTGTTGGGAAGCCTATGAACATCATATGACGGCAGTTTGGTGCATATGTTGGCTTGCATATGTGCAAAATTTGTGCGTGTGAATACTTAATAAAAAGTGCTACTGACACCGTCCCACATTACAGGCACATATGTGTGTCCGTTAACACATGATCATCCATGTGCAGGCATGTGTGTGCTTGGCGTCTACCTCATCGCAGGCGGTGCAGCGCGGCTTCAGCCTCTCTGCGTGGTGCCGTCCGCAGTAGATCTTCCCGTCCTGGTAGAAGTAGATGAGGTCGACCAGGAGCTCGTTGCACATGCTGCACACGAAGCAGGCTGGATGCCAACACACGGCGTGACCTGCCCGTGATGCAAATACAGCAATGTCGCCGCCATTTATCTGGCCTCCGCACTAAAAAAAAGGAGGGGAAGAGGAGAATTTTTGAGAAAACAGATGCAGCTTCTATCAGTACTTGTCCTTATTTTGATCCCACTCTTTCTCTCCCAATGAAGAGCACTATCAATAAACTATTTTCTTCCCCGTCACGTGAGCGAGAGGCCAGCATGAAATCAGCCGGACTCTAACACACTATGCTATGGCCTCGAAATTGTGAAAGTCTGAGGAACGTTTTGAAAAACATTTTGGTATGCACGGCGCTCTGTGAGGAACGGTCATTGGTATGAACAGAGGGTGTGCCATCTTGGAACACAGTATGGCAGCATTACGTCCTTGTCGAGGAAGGAAACTTGTGTCATCAAAACATGAACCACAATGAATTCTCAATGAATTCATTCACATTTATGGCAACAACCAATACAGTTTTACAGACATGAATCAATTCCTGTTAAAACAGGTTGTTGGTGTGGGACACAAGACAGTGAGGGATTAAAACAGGGGGCCACCAGCTATGGAGACAGGCAGAGTGATTTATTAGAAAGGGCAGAATCGTGGGATTGTGGGAAAAAAATGTGATGACTTGTTTGGTTGGACCTGTTAGTCACACCTAACAGTTCTTGATTACTTGACTGATCATTTGGTCTATAAAATGTCAGGTCATGTCTTTAAATTGCTTGTTTTGACAACAAACAGTCCAAAACCCAACAATATTCAGTTTACTATCACATACAAGAAAAAAGAAAAGCAGCACATCCTTACAAATGAGAAGCTGGAACTAATTGATTATACCACAGATTTCCAAGAAGTTCACATGCCCATTTCATGGGATCTTTAATAAGGTCCATATCAGTGCTGATACTGATCCAGTGTATCGGATCAGTGCATGAAAACTGGACTAAACAGAGAGTGCGAGGGTGTGTTGATGTGTGTGGCCGGGGGAGGGTGAGCACAGACACAGAGAAAGTTGAATGGCAGCTGGAGGACGTTGGTGGGGCAAAGGGGAGGAATAAAAATTGAATGATGTATGGGAGGATAAAAAAGGAGAGCGAGATCGGCGTGGAGGTGCAAAGGTAGAGAAGCCGGAAAGATATGTGTGAGTGCTAAGGAGACAGGGGGAAAGGTCAGATAGGGCAAGTAGATTTAGAGGGGTGGGAAGATGGAGACGAGTTACAATCAGGTTATCTAACTGGCAAAAAGCCGACTGCTGCAAGGAGGCCAATGCGGGGGGGGGGGGGATTCAATCAATACACACTCTCCCAACAATCTGCTCCCTCTCGTATGTGTGTTTGTGTCTGCAGAGCGAATGAGAAATGCGAGCTGTAAAGCAGCTATACACCCGGGGCACCGGCACAACAGAGAGTAGCTCCTTTTTGCCTGAGTTGTACACACACAGTAACAAATGGCTAGCGGATGCTGAAGTGCGCTAGTTTGTCTTTAAAAGAACACTCTCCATTGCACTCTGCAGTCCCATAAGGCCACTACAAGAATAAATATAGACAATACATTAAATATTTGATGGGACACTGGGTACGACTATGAAATATTTTTAATATTTTAATTGTAACTTAGTTCTCTGAGATATTATGTAAGGCTATGTTTTAAGACAAATACTGTGATGCTATGGCAGAGGGAAAATGAGACACAACATTCACACATATCTACACCAGCTCAAGATCTTCTTAAGAACAACACTTTGAGTCGACTGTAGCGTCTCTGCCCTTTATATGTCAACGTAAAGCACCACTCATACATCATAACAAAGACCTGAAATGCCAGCAGGCTCTTCAGTCTGTCTGCCGCACGATTCATTGATTTCATCCCACTGGCCACATGACGCACCTTTGATCTTGTCTCACTTAATCCACTCACGGAATGCGGCACAGAAATGACATTTCGAAGTGAAATGATGGGCCGCTTTCGGATCATCTTTGATCTCGTCATATCTCTTGACTGCCGGGGAAGCGATACAAAAACGTATGCTTTTTCCTGACATTTCTGACAGCTACCTGTTCGCAGATTGCCCCCGTCATCGTCACCGGGAACGGCCGTACATTGCCGCGGCCCAGGTTCTCCCGCTTCCGCTGGTTACTGAAGAGCTTCAGTTCTCGCTTCTCCTCGTTATCAAGGCTGTTGCAGTAGCGTACCTAGACACACACAAACCTCACATCAACATACATTTGTAGTTTGATCTCTTATGCAGATACACAGAGTCTGGTATTGTTGCCATAATGAAAGGCAGCGTTTATCTCAAATCAATCTGTGTTAGCATTTTCATTAAATTCTCTTTGTGCTGTCTGTCACAAACAGAAATATGTTATTTTATCCAAGAGTATTCCCAATTTGCTTTACAGAGGAGGATGAACATGCCTTATGCATAGCTATCCATGAAAAATAACTGCAGAAAAATATTGGCAAGTGTGGGTGAGATCGACACAGCTGTACGAGTCGTAGTAAGTCGACTCGCTTCTCAATTTGCAGATTTCTATGGTTGTTGTGGAAAACGTTAAATGTTTTTAAAGATTATTTTATTATTTTATTGACAATAAAGGCAGACAGGAAACAAGGGGAGAGAGGGGGGGGGTGACATGCAACAAAGATCTGAGTCAAACTGTCCACCATAACTATTCTGCCCCAAAAAAATTCCCTACAAAGCAAAATAAGCCCCCTCTCAAACAGAAACTGGCTTACATGAACATGATGTTACACTGAATAATGAAGTGAAACAAGATGGCCCTCTAGTGTGTCATGCTTCTTAGTCAGTTACCACTTGTTTATGCCAATCATACTAATACCTGAAGATGAATTGTGGTAATGATTTATTGATGTAAAAAACTTAAATAGGTAGCTACACACAAACACCTTACTACCTCATTCCCGCCCATTAAGAAGACAGACTCCATTTTTCCTGTGTCTGGCCCCTCCCCTCTCTCCTTTTATCTCTATTGCCCTGAAGGAGGGGAGGGAGGAAGGCATAGATGGATGGATGGAAGAAGGTGGTGGGGGAGGGGTCAGTTTGGACTCTCACCTCATTGTCGTGGGGCGGGAGCTGATGGAGCAGCTGTTTGATGCGGTATTTCTCTCCTGGGCTGTTCACATAGGGCACCTTGTCCTCGGGCAGGGAGCTGTAGTACTGATGAACCTGAGACAGGGAGAGGATGAGCGTGACGAAGAACAACAACATACCTGCAACATGTTAACCTGATGACAAACCCAAAAAAGACTTAACAAACCAGTGACTATTTCCATCATCAATAAAGCTCTTGATTGCTATTTTTGATAAATGAATGTATTGTTTGGTCTATGAAATGTCACAAAGTAAGGTAAAATGTCAAGAGCTCTCTAATTGTTTTTTTATTAGATAGAGAAAAGCTACAAATCCTCATTTAGAGAAGCTGGAATCTACAAATGTTTAGCATTTTTTTGGCATTTTTATTTGATAAATTACTCAAAATGATTAAATTATTATTCAAATGTTGTCGATGAATCATTTCAGAACTAAAAAAGATACAAATGTGCAAAGAAAAAATTAACAGGGTCTACAACCCGGAGTGACCAACAAACAAACACACACACACACACACACACACAAAAATCACTTTTGTGATTTATGGCTCACCAGCAGAGACTTAATGGAACCTCACCTCTCCATCTTTGCACATTGACATGGGAATGTATTACTGACCTGTCAAATGTGCGCACACACACACACACGCGCATGTAGCAATGTGTGTGCATATGAATGTGTGCGACAGCAGTATTAATGCTAATCTGGCCATTTCAAATTACTTGGACATTCTTTACATTACGGCGTCAGACAATGAGCGTCATCTCCAGGTTATTTATTGCAGTCTTTTTTATTACACTGTAACGGGACCGGGGTATAACAGAGGTCAGGCAGTCATATATGAATGTGATGGGAAGGGGTGGAAACCACCAAAGGCACAGGGTTTTAAATGGAGATTTGAGGACAGAGGTTAAAGAAAGAGAGGAGACGGAAATAAAGACAGAATGAAAATGTTGGATGGATGAAGGAAGAGTAAAAGTAGAAGAAGAAACAAGACAATCTTTGATCAAATGGAAGAAACAAAAACACAGCAGAACACACAACAAAGACAAAGAATGTAAAGAGACACAATATGATCGATACCTGCTGAGTTGGTCAGGTCAGTAGGTCGCGCCAGTCTTAATGTCCTATCTGTTTGCTGAATGGATCTACTGACTAGAAGCCATCAGTGTTGTCCTTGGCAATAACACAATAACAGATTAACTTGAATAACGCAGGTACGCGTCGGTGCGAAGAGACCACAACTAAAACCTATTAGTATTGCTTTTAAAAATTCCCATATCTTAAAGTTTAATTGTCCTTTCTGTATCGATTTCCTTAAAGTCGTATACAATGATGTTTGTTGTTGGGATGAATTTACAGCAGGAGCCTCATGTTGTAAGCACAACCTAATTCCTTCTGCTCTGCTGTTTTTGGCAAGGGACGCAAGATCTGTGTCCAGCAGCACGGCTCAGGACGCCGGGGGGGGGATCTCAGGATAGTCCATGAAAGACTGACTGTGGTCAAGCACTGATAAATCACACAGTGCCTATACACACACACACACACACGCTTCCAGATGCACACACACATACTGCTAATGATAAATCACGAAACATGCTTCCAACAACAACAGGGTTACAATCTGGAGGTGAAAGGCACATTGCCTCGAGGAAAGATCTAAAGACAGATACACACACGCAAATGCACACACACACACACACACACACACACACACACACACACACACACACACACACACACACACACACACACACACACACACATGGACACAGTTGTAGCGAGAGCCAGGAGAAGCAGCTTGTGATAATAACTGTAATCGAAAGCAGACGAAACTAAAGACAAACTTCGAACTGTACTGAAAGGAGTGTTTTTAAAAGCTAAAGCAAATGGTAGGACTTCGCAACTGAGTGACAAGAGTGATCGCTTCACACAGCTGGTTCTTATTGCTGCTAATGGCTAGACAGACAGAGGGAAAGACACCACCAGGCACCGCTCCTGACATTCTCTCAACAAGCCACTTTACAGTGGTTAGTGGACATAGATATTATATATTGTTGAGAAAACACTGGTGGTTACAGACAAACATTGGTGGGAAAGATGGTGTTTTCACAGCGAAGGGCGCAGATTTAATGGCTGTGTTTTCACTCTCTGTCCTTTTCTTCTCACGTCTTTGCTGAGATGTGCAAGTGGCCACGGCTCGACTCAGCACAGTTGTGGGAGCAAACGTGAAATGTGTTCAAAAGTTAAAAAGGCCAGAGATGGGTTAACTAAGCACCAAATATAAGCCATACTTAATGTATTAAAAATGCAGTTGCCATTTTAACAAGATTAAGAGTCTACAGCCAAGCTAGCAGCTCTGTGAGGTTGTACATGCTAACATTAGCAGTGCTGATGTTTAGCGGATTGTTTACCACCAAAGTCAGTAGGATTCATCCTCTGGGGCCCAAACATTCATGTCAATCCATCCAACAGTTGTTGAGATATTTTAGTCTGGAACAAAATAACGTACTGACCGACATTTCCATCTCTTGGCTAAAAATTTGTTTTACTGACTTCCAACTGATCGGACATTAACATTTAGTGTGTGTAACTGTGTGTAAAGTGCTTGGTGCATCTCACAATCTCTTTTTTATAGCTGTATCATTCATATACAGCTGCTGGCTGTAATCAGATCAGGGGCTGACAATCCTTGGACTCGGATGGGAATGGGTCAAATTGTCCACAAGTCCATTTTGGAACAGGGCAGACCAGCCTCAGGTCCCTTTCAGACCGTCTCTTTGTTGTTTGAAAGTTAATTTACCCAGCTGTGGGTCCCTTTTAGAACCTGGAAGGACCTCTAGTTAGTTATGAATAACCTTGAAGTGAATTTCTATTCAAATATCCCACATGTGAGCGGTCTGAAAAGGCATATTTCATGTTCGCCTGCAAATTAAAATCAGATCCTGGTAGATGCTGAGCGCAGTCTGCACGTTAGACTACAGCTCTTGCTACGTGATGGTAAAAAAAAGAAAACGCCAGTTATAGGCCACTGCTGAGTAACATACTTGGCCTTGACGAGCTGTAACTTGGCAACATCCAAGAATTTGAAAGGGATGGAGAGAAGAGAGCAAGAGGAGACAGAGGGAGAGAGAGTATTGGCCGGCCCTCCTACACACTGCAGCTCAATAACATGTCAGTAATGGCTGCGCTTGGTGATAAAGATTCATATTCTTTTATTGAGTCCGTATTTCAGCCATTGTTGACAGAAATACAAACACACACTGGAGAGTTGAACAGGCCCAACTTAGTGCGGAGTTATCCTTCATCATCCTCAGATATGTCTGATTGAATACCGCAGTCTGAAATCTCTCGTTATAGAGCGGTGACTTTACACCACTGCTGGCTGAGCAGCAGACTCATACACAGCACCGGCTCCCTGCGGGGAAACCTAAACCCACCGTTTAGATCCTGGAGATTAGCTTTGTGTTTACCATCTCCCTCTATTCTCACTCTCAGTCTTTACCTCGTGCAGAGGAAGGCCGGGTGTTGAAAGCTCCCACATCAGGCGTACTTCCGCCCCTCTGTGAGAGGTCACACAACATGTTTCCACAGCTTGAATGACTTGGATGTCAGGTTGGGAAACTAGAAATCGCTATAGCTGTGGACACTTTTCATCTAGGCTGTTAGAAATGCTCTTAGTTGTTTTTTTACCCGGGCTTGTTTAGTAGTGCGCTCGTGCGATACTGCACAGTTTCCATTATGCCCCGACCGTTCCTGAGTTCATATCACCTCGAGACGAGAACCTAATTGACTTCAGGGTTAGACGTGTGACCCTGGAGGGGGATGAAAAATAGCTGCGCTCAGACCTTAGAGGTGAAAACAGGGGGCTGTTCCAACATTGTATTGACCAGTTCATTGCTCTCAGCTCATCAACAAAATGAAACCAGCTTCCATAAATGCTTCTATTGTCCTATAAAACTGGAAACCCTCCCACTTGTGCACACCTACGGTTCAATAGAGTATTGTAAAAGAGGCTTTTCTTCAACATGCATGGGACCATTTAATGTGTTTGTGTATAACACAGGATTAGTGTAGCTGTCGTGAGGGTGGTGAAACCTTCTGTAAACGTGTTTGCAGGCGGAATAAATTGGAGATTAATTTGACTGCAGGAGCCACACAATTCTCATTATCCATTCGCCTGCAGAAGCAGTCAGCATAACTGGTGAGCTATCATATGGTGAAATGTAACAGAACAGTTACGAATATAGGCATGAGGTGTAACACTATACGCAGTGTAGTGCTTGGAATTTTTTATCAGGTTTAGACCATGCTGGAATATATGTAAATGCATAAAATTGTCTAACTGAAATCTGTCACTGGAATCCTTTTCCCCTCTGTTTTGGCCTTCCATCCACACTGTAGTGTGAGCTTTTTGAGGAGTAGGGTTGTGTAATGTGATCCCAGGACTCTCATTGTCATTTGATCCAATGCACTGTGTTGTTAACAACTGCTTTTGGATACCAAACAACACTTAGAAAATAGAGGATTTTTTTTTTTACTGTTGGTTCATTTCACTGTTGACACTCATGGTTTCTGGTATGGATGCAAACTTTTGGTGCACAGACTGCATCTTCTGATTTATTCACACCACACTTGGGTCACTGTGTGGTATCTATAACTGGGGGTGATTGACAACAGCTGACAAAACTGCACTATTTTACAGATCTTTGACATAGACCTCAGTGGTGCCATCCAATGTGAATGTGATGTGGCCCAGATGAGTGTAAGATGCTCATACCTGTTCAGGTTTGAGTCCGGGTGGTACCCAGGCGTACTCCTCCAGGGCACAGCCAGAATCGTCGTCTGAGGTCGAGTTCCTCTGGAAGTCGTACATCAGCTTGGTGACCGTCTTCTCCATCTCTACAGGCATGGCTGTCACTGCATGCTCCTCACGACGACACTTACAGTGCACACAGATCTTCCTACCATGGACAAACACAGACAAAGAACATGTCTAGACAATGTCGTACGTAAACTACAGTTCTGCGTTGAAAGGTTTAATGGAATAAGAGCCTCAGATTAGAATTGAAAGCAGTAGATATTTGACCTTCTAAATGATGCTGCTGAAAAGTGTGATTTGTGGTTTGAAAATAACTTCTGTACACTTTAACTCACAATAATTTAAAATACACCACCATTAGGGTGAAACCAAATACTCAGTTTAATAAATCACAATGTAAATAACTACATTTGGGGTGATAGGGTTTCAGCAGAAACAAGACGTCATACTGCGGTTGCCGTTTGGGCCTCTGAAGCCTGCCATTAATCACAGAAAATAAAAATAACCAAAATAGTTTTTTTAAAAAGGTAACCTCAGACAACTTGTAAAAAAAAGGGAAATCTGTCACCCAACCTACTTGGTTGTAGGCATAGTAAAGCCCCCCCTCAAAAAAAAAACATTCTGTGACCCTTTTGACTTTTGCTGAAAACCGCATGGAGCCTGTGCATGTTTGCAGACCCTCTGCCCATAAAGGATGTGAACTTCACACAGTTCAAAGGTCAAGGCTTCCCACTGCAGCTAAAATGTGGGTACCACAAATACAATGCTCAACAATCCTCTGGGGTACCAAGAACAAGGATATAATCACAAACAGCCTATGGAAATTAGCAGAATATAGCCAATGACAGTGATGGAAAGCAGTACTGTACAAACACATTAACACGCACACACACTACGTACAAGGTTAGCGAGAAACACTAGCAGATGCTTAGCCTGGACAGTGCTCCACTCATTAGTCAAGCGGACCCACCCAGCTATTAAATGGAAAGTATCCATGTGTGAGTTTCCACAAAAAAGATGGTTGGGAGTGTTTGACACCGACATTTCACTTTCATCACTGCTCTTTCATCTCCCGTAGTGTCCAGAGAATAATAAAGAGAGATGTTATATTTCGTAGACTCAAACAACTATTCTGGAGTGTTGTTTTACAAAATACTGGAATTACCAGGAATTACTCTTCCGAGAATGACACAGAGCTTGTGAGACATCTCACAAAATGCAGAACAGGACGTGGGTTAAAGAACTGAGTAGATGAATTCATATTAAAATATAGGCCACTGTCACCAGGTCTGTACTTTGATTCAAAGAGAGAAGACACTGCATACATACATATTCCCGTGTCCTTGACAGATCTAAGTCTCGGCATGAAGAGGAAACTCTGGGTGGCCAGAAGGTTGCATCCCACTAACCTTTGCTGCCCCTCAGGCAGCCAAACCAGGGACACAATCCCATTACCTTCCCAGACGGACGCCTGCCTGTCTGACAGACAACCCTACGGAGGAGCTTAAGGGCTCTCAGGACACTGTTTGACAGACTGACAGCTTGGCTGGCTGAGGATCTGTTAGTGTAAAGTGCTTGGAGCGTAGACAACACCGTGTGGAGAGCTGGCCAAGTCTCACCTTGTTTCTTGTTCAAAAGGAGCACTTCTTGTCCAAGGGGTTGGGTCTTGGTTAACAAAGCACTTCAGTCTACTTGATGGATTTGGATGATAGAACAGACACTAATACTTTGAAACCACCTGTAGCTCTCTAAGTAAAATATCCCGCTGACATGCCACAACTGGTTATGTGGCATGTAATCCTACATACAAATATATAGGTCTAAAGTTGGACGAATTCTCCATCACCACTTGAGATTTCTCAGCCTATTACTGTCAGCTCCAGCTTTCAACACCGCCCTGAGAAGAAAGGCAAACCTCTACAAATTCTGCTGTCATGCCACAGGCTTTACAAACTGACTCCATAAATATTAACAAAGCACATGAAGTGGTCAGATACCATTGTCATGAATATTGATGGGTATGATAAACAGAGCAGCGCAGGCAGACAAAGTCATCAAGTAGCTGTCGAGCAGGCCAACTGGTAGAAGGTTGTTTTTGCACATCCCTGTCCCAGCGGCATGATGCTATAGCCAGGGGCGACGCAGCTTGCCTCATTACAGCACAGCACCTTCACCATCATTACTAATTCAAGGCTGATTAACTGGTTGACAATCTACAAGAATACACACTCGCATTGAGGATGATGACTGAAAGTGAAAAGGCACCAACGGTGAAAACAAGAAAGGATTCAGCACGTATGGACACCTCTTTCATTCTTGCCCCCTGCCTTGGGGTGAGGAGGGACTCTTGGAGATAAGACTATACAAATAGCCAGAGCAGAAGGAAAGCATTTCACACCACATTCCTTCTGAGAGGACACATCACAACGTCCCTGCCCCACACTCTACCTGTACAGTCTCTGTGGAGTTCAATTCCAAGGCCGAGAAGCTTGTGACTTTTGGAGAAATGCACCTCTCTGACCCACTCTCTCAATCCAGATGTGTGATGATGACCTTCCTCCAGGGGTTCACCTCGCAAACATCCTCACATCAGAGCTGGCAGAGATACTGTGGGCCTACAGGGGCCTGTTGCTCCTCCCCTCCCCTTCTATCCTCATGATTTACAACACGCTTCATGCACATGCCTGGGATTTCCCCTCCACTGAAACTTAATCCCTGAGCTTCCCCTTGTAATCTACATGATTTCAATTAGGAGAGATTTGGGAACTCTGGTAATACAAGTCAAGTGCATCACTGACGCCTCATAAATGTCTCAGAGGGAAGGGGGTAGGAAGTTAAAGGGCTTGTTCTTTATTCAAATGCGACTGGCCTTTCATCTCCTTGGAGATGTAAACGCTGCTCTATCATTGGGCAGTTGGAGGGTGAGGTTTGTTCAAGACCTGGGGGGTATGTTGTTGGATAGTGACCATGATGTCAGTGGACAATGATTCACCGCTTTGGGTTAATCATCATCATTCACACCGGTAACGGTGGGTTTTAATAAGTAACTCGGGTCTGAATCGAGTCTATGTAACTGTCCGAGGGGCCTATGAATCGCTTTAGGTCACTGCTGCAAGATCTTCAGCAGGCATGGTCTTAAGTTTGGCCACACAAGCAGTCCTAAAACTCGGATCAAATTTACCATCTTAGTAAATGTGCTTGAAAGCAAAGCAAAAGTTGACTAATAGAAATTATCTTTGTGAGGCAAAAAAATAGAGCTATGTTTGTAACCCTGACTCCAGGGTTAGGGTTAAGGTCAGCAGACTCTATTCCACCCAAGCTTTACAAAAAAAACACAAAAAACATCTGATTCAACTGTATCCAAGAGCCATTTGAGGAAGTATAGCCTTGGAGAGTCTCAGTCCACTCTCATTTCTGAGCAGCTCCCAAAACCGCTGCAGCTTTTCCATGGCATCACTCTAGATGGTCAGATTAAAATCCCATCTTTAAATGGCAGCTCTGCACAAAAGCGGAGGTTGGATGACAAGAGAGGATAGAACAGCTGGGCGCACACTGCAGCCAAGTCTTGTCTTCTTTTTTTCCCCTGCCTCTGCTTTTGTTTTCTCTGGAAGAGGTGGGGGAAGAGGGGGGACAGACTCCTTTCTTTTTAACCGCCTTTTGTTTGGTGAATACAACATTTCCGTTCAGCGTTTTGAAGCTGTTGCTGGAACTTTCGGGGGCTTCAACGATTAGCCCCGCTTTCACAAATGACCAATATACAAGCAAACAAACTCTTTGTACCTACACTGGGCTCCACGTTGACTTCAGAGCCATTAGGAGTTAATCACAGTTAAACATGACTGGAGGTGTTCCCGACAAGAATCAGGCTCGACAAAGACGTTTTCCATTAGCGGCCAATTAGTAAGAACCAGATGCAGAGTGTTCCTGAGGACAGAGATTAGGCACGCATCCACCTGTCATAACAAATTATAGAGAGGCAAAGTCCTGCCCTCTTTTCAACTAGCCTCTGGTCCTCTAGGCTCGACCTTGACAACGGGGGATGCTATTGAGTTGTATTATGGGAAATGTAGGACCCAACGTTCTTGGAGCTTCACCCTTATCAGAGACTAAAAGTTTGGGATATCTCTGTCTCTGCTGCTTCAATTTTATTAATTATTTTTTAACCTTTCTCGTGAGCCCCCCAACTTTATGGAAGTACAATACAAAATTGCTGGAGTACCCCTTTTAAAAGTGCACCTAAGACTCATGGGAGATGTAGTTGTTAAATGCTAATCACTGTCTTATCTCGGCTAAAATTATTTTTGTTGTTCAGTACAGTAAATAGCTACTTAATTTTCAGAAAGGGTTATGAAGAAATGTTTCTATGCAGAAATCATTGAGAGCCAGAAGCTAGTGAAACACAAGCTAACCAAGTATTGGGATGGGACTTTCAACTGTATAATCCAACCTATAGTAACTGGTGACTGCAAATAGATTACACACACACATGCACATGCACCATGAGTACAAACATGTCATGGCACAGTGGTCACCATATTTTTTTTTACTTGTGGATTTGTGAGAGAGTGGACTTTTTTCTTCATGCTCCAGTAAGGTAATTGAAAAAAGCCATGAGTGTCATAATTTCCCCTACTCTCTCTCTCTCTCTCTCTAAGAATTGAATGGCACATGATTTGTGTGGGAAGTGGAGAGCAAAAAGGAGAGAGATATTTTTGTAACATCTGACCGAGACGCTTTTCAGCTGCAGCCACGCTATACTTGAGACTGTATTGCATTACTTATTCATTCAGTGTTGACTTGTTCCATAAAGTGACACTACTTTGGATGGGAAGCGGGGGGAGGGGGGGGGGGGGTCATGGAAGGGACAGGCTTCCAAGACAACCTCAGACAGACTTCAGACCTTACTCAGATCATTAGCGAATCTGTTAACCAACAACATATATTAAAAGGCTTTGGTCTGCTGGCTTATGACACATTTTAGAAGATATCTCAGCAAATGTGTCAGTCCTTCTAGGAATTTTATTGGAATATTATGTTGACTTTTGTGTCAGTGGGAAGAAGCAGCAACCGATGCGGGACAGACTTTTTTCCAGGGGCAGTTGTGGATGTCAGAAATAATGTTGATCTGGCGTTTAGGCTCCTGTCAGTTCAGTTAATGTTTGGACTGCTCTCAGACCTCAGGAGCCCAATGATACTGCAGCCAGCTGCTGAAGCCACATTATTCATCACTCCCCCGTCAGTCCATTCATGTGCTAATCCAGTGACCCTTTACACTGCTAAAAAGTAGCCGACTAAATGGGTCAATTAGCCTGCATTGAGTCTTGTAATGTTCTCCTTAAAATAACTGCCATGGAGCTGCGATTATGCCACTTGTTTCCAATGCAGTTTCCCGCAAACTCCAGGAAATTGCTGAGAATTAAAGCCTTTTTAAACAAGGACGACTGAACTAATGACAACATAATAACACTTGACTGGAGAAACATCATGAAAACAAGTTGATTTGGAGGGAACACACTGAAATATTTTACAGATATGTGTTCATCCTCTTATTTACTAAGCAATCTACAGACCATATGGCACAGAGGCTGCTCAACAAAGACGTTCTGGCTGGAAAGCTCACAGTAGCTTGACCACTGCGCTACAGGGGGTGGGGTGGGGGACATAAACCGGTGAGAACACGTCTACAGATGGAGCGCTACAACTCTGCATTTGTTATTTTCATCCAAATAACACCCCGTTTTATCAAGAATAAGTAAAAGTGACGATGTGCGCCTACTTGGAGAATCTCGAAGAAGGCCAAAACTTAGTTGAAACGTCAACTGACTTTCATTGCGCAGAGGGCTTTAATGTTTAGTCCTGCGACGACTTTACGCACTCATTTCGAAGAGAAAGTAAAGAGCTAGAAACGAGCCCGACTTCATAAATAAATACACGTGGAACTCAAATCCCCATTACGCATTTAAAGTCCCGATATGGATCGTCGGTGGCGCAACAAAACGGCTCCAAATACAACATAAACACGACCAATAAGCAGCTGCTTACCTTCTTACAAACTGCGGCGGAGGGAAGCCATAGCCCGGACCTGGGCGCTGCTTGTGGTGGTGCGGGTTTTAAAACACGTCTTCCTCATTGCAAAAATTGGTCACACAACTCCAGCGCCACGGCTTTGCCACGAAAACACCACACTCTCACCCGCTGCGTGGTGTCTGCACCCCTCTGCTCCGTTTAAACGCCTTTTGTCAACCCCCCTGCTCTCCGCAAACACGCTCTGGAGTTCAGCAAATGAGGAGAAGGCGACTTAAGAGTGCGTAAAATCAGATCCCCTTATACAGATCCAAACAAGAGCGCGGACTCCGCCGAAATCCAAACGAATAAAGCAGAAGTCTCCCCTGGAAGCAGAGTTACTGCAGCCGAGTCTGAGTGAAGATCCGTGCGGACTTTCGGTGCGTAAAAGCCCGGAGCGATGGAGCTGCTCCGCTCGCTGCTGACCGACCCCTCTGACTAGCAGTGCTTTAATGCTTAACCGGCGTCAAGTGCGTATAAATATCACGGTCACTTCCGGCTGCACTTTCAAAATAAAAGCATCACTGTCAAGCGTTTTGGGATATATTATTTTGGTCTATAATTTAATCTATTATATATGTATCCATTGCCATTTTATTTTCGACCTAAATCAACAAATGTATTTATGATATGTAACTTCAATCAAAAAAAACACTAATTTGTTTAAAACTCTAAAACACAGATTTGTTTTTACTAAATTAAAAGACAGGGTTTGTTGCAAAGGGAAATAGCTTAACAACAAGTAAGCACAATCAGTCTGCTGAGGAAGACCATGAGATGCGATGGGAAGCTCTTATTTTGAGTTATGATTTTCTTTATTTATTGTTTAATTAAAAGTACTGTGTCTGAGGTCAATAATGAACTTTCACATTTAACTACAGGGAAAGCAACATTCTTTATAAGGCCAGGCTACATGAAGATGTGATTTTCTGACCTTCCAGACAGACATTTCTGTATAGAGGGATAATCAAAACAGCTCTTCAAGGTGAAGTCACTAACTTCCTGTCTTATGGTTGATTTTATACACACACACACACACACACACACACACACACACACACACACACACACACACACACACACTTCTCCTCTGTCCTCCCTGCAAGCTAATGTCCCGGTGTGATGTCAGCAAGTCAGCGTCCCAACATTGGTGTAATTAGCAGCGTGAATGACTGGTGTGCTGGCAGGATTTGCATGTGAATGAAAGCACTTCCCTGAATCAACTGGCCCGAACAAGAAGAGAGAGGGAGAGAGGGAGGGGAGAGAGGAGCTGCAGGGCGCTGACCTGCATGGGGAAATGGGGAGGTGAGCCCCTGGAAACAAAACAGCGCCGTTTAACATAAGAAGCGGACATTAGCTAAAGAAAGGACAAAAGGCCGACAGACCAATGAAAATCCACTGAATCAAAAACAAATGTAAAGACAGTTTAGTGGGATCTTAAAACTCCAGTAGCCTATTTTTCAGAAGTGCACCTATTAGGGTCCATTACTATTTTAGACTGACTTGTTATTTTCTAAAGATTCATTAACATATCCCACATTGATATGATTATGAAAATACAACAGACCAAAAACCATGAGGAAATGAAAGCAGAGGACTGATTTATATGCACACATGCAATCAGTTAAATCAGCTATTAGCAACAACATAAACGGCACAATTGTTCCCCAACGGACAACGTCTCAGCTATTTCAGTTCCTTCTTAATCTCTCAAACACTCGCATGGAAATAGACTCTGTAATGCTATCTCCCTTCTCTTTTTCCTACAATGACTGGTACGAGTGTTAACCAGCGTCCCACTGCGGCTCCTCATTTGCTTATTTGTGTAACGCAAAATGTGTCAGGAAAAAAGAAAAAAACGCCCAAAAGTTTTCTGGCAATCAAAGCTTAACAGATTTGTGGAAGATTTCAAAAAGGCAACTTGGAGGATGGAAGTGGGTTAGAGAGTAATTAAATCAAGATTTGTGTATATTTTTTTCCCCAAAGTGCCCTGCTGCTGCCTGTTGGCCAAACACAAGTGAAAAAAAAAAATGTAGAAAGGAAAATAAAAAGCTTGCTTTGAAATAGGAAGAATTTTGCCGGCTGAAATCAGCTCTGAACGACCTCCTCAGTACAGTGCTGCAGTCTCTTTTCTCCTTTCAGGAAGTGTTCCTCTGGAGTCAGACTAATGCTCTGCTTTTCTGGTTAGTGAAAGCCGTCTTTCTGCCCTGGACTCTCCTGTCACACGTGGCGGGGCGACTCTCACTACATCTTGCTCTCATACATTACAACATATAATCGCAGCCCCTTTACAAACACCAGTATATCAATTACAGCACAGGCTGCACTTACGGCCTATCCACAAGATTTTACAAGGAGCCCTAAGTGACAGTGTCCTCTGCTCGGAGCAACCACAGAATGGGTCAGCTGGTTTGGGGCCAGCCATTTCCCCCAATAAGTCATTCCCTTTCCCCCAATAAACTGTTCCTCGACCTGCAGTGAGCTGTTTTAAAGACCATGAGAGGACTGAATAAAAGCATAGAGGCCAGCTTGGGGACATACCACAGATAGCATTGCCTTCATGGACTCTTGGCATGCACAGAGATGGTAATTTTAGACAGGGAGCCAAACAGGTTTACTCCCTTCCTAAGCATGCATAAGCATATTGAGGCTTTTGTCTCTATCAAAGCACAGGATGAGCGATATTGTAAATACATGTTCCCCTGGGGCGGCAAGCCCTATCTGCAAGAAAGTATCCAAGAAAGTTGTACTGCCTCAAAGGATCTTATTCTACAAGAACATTATTCATGTCTTACCGGGGAAGGAACTGATTTACATGGTCAGAAAAACACCCCTGATAAATCAATGGCTTCATCTCGATTTGAAATGTAGCCAACATCCCAACATGGCCTCCTCATCTTTATTTCTCATCTGCTTTTTTAGGCCCACCAGTCTCCTCTCCTTTCATGTGGCAAATGCTGATGGCTATCACACTAGAGTCAACACACGAGGCAGCTGGGACTCACCCCAACAGCTGACAGCTCCGACATGTTGGGAGGGAGGGAACCAGCTTCCTCTCCCATATAGCTTTTCTTCCCACTGCTGCAGAAGGTTTTCTAACTACTCTAAGTATTTACACTGCCCAGAATCTGATCCCCCAACTGGTTACTTAACGGTGTTGCAGCCCCTTAAACCAACTGGTCTAGAACTGAGGCAGCCATGATGTTGAGGACAGGGTAATATTATCACACCATATCGTTACTGAGCAACCACACCCTTCCTTGGCAACAAGAAGGGTAGTGCAGAGGGTATTTTTGAGGTTCTACTGGAGAAAAACAATCCAAATGAATTGTAAAACTGCAATTAGTTCTGGGATCTCAAAGAAATCAAACTTGTGGTGGATGTGTCCACCAGTTTCTGTAACTTTCTGAAACCAAATATCCGAAAAACACGCCCACTTCACCCTGAAGGTGTGCAGAGGTGAGAAAGAAAGCTTTGATTTGAACTTCACTCACAGGCCCTTTCTTCCAAAGCTATTAACACTTTTACCTTCAGATGTGGTCTGACAAACACTTTGTTCAAGTAAGTTTGTTTCAAGCATAACCAGCCTGAAAGAAAACCTGGAGCAGAATGGAGTTAATTTTTAATTGCTGGATTCTGTGCTAGGACACGGACCAACAAATCAAGCAACCGGGGCGTTGAACTCAGTGAACGGCACATTGGAGATGATGTGGAAGTTGTCCTGGTAAGTTTGTTTGCTTACCTGCTGTTGGATAACTGTCCTTCCGCTACATTAAAGGTGTAATGATTCATGTGACCACTCGCATCCAGTTACAAAGAAGAGGAAATGGCTGCCAGTCAGCATAAAGGTTCACTGCTTTTCCCAACCCAGCTCTGGTCACTGTGTTGCAGAAGAAGCCTGACATTCAGTGAGAGCGGCGTCATTCTGAAGACACACTGACCTCCCCTCTGCCATGAACTAGCAGTACTTTGGCCCAACTACTCTGCCCAGAAAGCAGATTTAGTTTGACAGAAGACCGGGGGCTCACCATGGGTCCTCCACTCAAGAGCCCCTCTGTACCCATGTTCCCAGCAGATAAGTGGCCATTATTCATCCCGTGTTGAACATTAACTGGATTAATTCTGCATGGGTTGAAGGGTGAAATTGTATTTGTCCAACAGGAGGGAAATGGCAAGGAAATGAGGAGAGTAGCCAGCTTGGCTCAAATTCTAATTAGCTTGGGGGTTCGTTAGCACACAAACTCAACTCTTGCCGCAGAAACCTTGCCGATACAGAGGCCTGGGTAAGCCATTAAGCCACGGAGGGGAAAATAGAGGGAGACAGCGAGAAAGAAAGAGAGAGAACAGGGGAAGAAAGAAAGAGTATGGACACTTATTCACGCATAAAGGCCCAGGGCAATGAGGTGACCTTGTGGAGTGACTCCTCAAGGGGACTGGAGCTATTTTTTGCCCCTCCTGGCCCACTTACACAAGGGCTCTTCAGCACAGAGGAAAAACACACTCCAAGCCCTCCACCTTCGTCTATCCATTAGACCATCCATCTCCACTGTAGACAGCGCTCTCCAGGGCGACGCAGCTCAATTTCCAGCGTGCTGTGCCCAACAACGGTGGTTTGTCAATGAGCTTTTCTCAGACGTACTGTACATGTGGATTCTGATTCAAAACATAACTAGGTCATGCTCTGGGTTGAAAAAGAAAAAAAAGGAAGAGGGAGGGACAGTCGAAGGAAGTAAAGAAATACTGAAGAGGACGCAGTGGGATATGAGGAATGGCAAACAAGAGACAATGAAAAATGAGTTTTGACATGATTATTATTCCTCTGTCCGTGCCATAGAAATATAGAGACATTTGGGAGAGGAGATCTCGCTTTCTGAGTGCTCAACCTTCCCATCTGCTGCTGAAAAGTAATCTCCTTTAAAAAACGTTGTTAAGTAATACACAAAAAAACACTCTCTCAGCAACACATACAGCCACAGCTCCGATGCCGAATGATCTCGTGGCTCCATGAATGAACCACCCACCTCCGAACCTCCCACATTCAGCACCCTGCAGCCATTTCTCTGACTCAACTCTCTCATTCAGCCTCCACTGATGTTCCTCTTCCTCACCTTGTCATCATGACCCAGATGAGTGGTGTGGGTGTCAATACTGATTTGCTGACTCTCTCCATCTCTCCCAGTGTAGGCTTTTGTTTCATTCACTACATCGCTCCATCAACTAAACCTCCTCTGACTTTTATTTCTGGTGCTCTCTCTGTAACAAATCACCTGCAGCCCTCGCCCCCGTGGCCACAATCACATGCCGACTGACCAGATGTTCCATCATTAATAATGAATATTAGCATACTCACTAGCAGGACCACAATTGCGGTCTTGATATATGATCCTCACCACTTAATTTCAGAAGGCTGCATAAAGCCATGCCAACACAAAAGCCTTTAGAGTATGTGGAGTTGGAGGGTTTGTACGCTCTGTTTCTTTATGAGGAAGCCAGGTAAAACCCATATATCCAGTTGAGGTGGGAACGTGCTGCAAAAGAAACAAATGCTGAATGTGTATCTGGCTGGTAAGCCTCTGGATGCTCAGTAAGTTTTCGGTATTTCTCTGAATTTTAAATCTAGAGATAACATGCGATAAAAGTAGAAGGGAAGGAAACAGAAGTCCTGTCAGGTACGAGCAGAAACACATGGGATTGAAGAGTGAAACAAAAAGGGAGGAACGCAAAAGGTCTTTGCCCTAGCAACCCATACATAGTCTGTATTTGCAAAAATAAAAAAATTCCATGCCAAGGGGGTGGGTTTCTTTCTCCAAAGCTCTCCCATAATGGTTTCAGCTCAAACCTTTAGTTAAATAAACCCCAACACTCAGCTATGCCACGTTTAAATATTTAGCTTTAGAGGACTTGTGGGTAGAGCCGCGACAGACAGGATCGGTCCATCAAACAGAGTTTGGCCTCAGGGCGCTCGATCCACTCTGGAGCAAACAAAAAAAAAAGTACATGAACAGGCCGCTGTGTTTATGTAAAACCATACCATGAGTTTGTTTTGCAATTTCTTATCAACATAATTCAACTGGATGGAAGAAAAAAAAGAAGAGAGATTCTTTCAACACACTAACTGGATGTCTGAGTTCCCCCTTCACGAGACCAGTCTGTGTTTATGTGTGAGGCTTTGGGTAAAATAATGAATGGCAACAAAAATACTTGAACATGACTCATAAAAGTCAATTATGAATATACCTTCAGGTTCAATTTGCCCTATTTACACTGTACCTACAGACTGACTACAAGTGGCAACATGCTTGTGTTGGGAGGAGCAGCGCCGGCATTGTTCGAAGTATTTTATCGTTTCCGTGAAGAGCATTTAATTAGCTACTGAAACTTGAAGGATGATTTTGCTTCACACACACACACACACACACTGTCACACACACATACAGACTGATCTATGACCACAGGAATACCCATACAGTACACTCAGACACACAGAGTCTGTTAAATGAATCAGTACTAGCAATGGGGAGGTTGTGGATACAGGGCCTGGAAAGACATTGGGAAAGAAATGGAAATATAATGTGTGCATTTTGTTTAAACACCTTGAATGTTCGTATGGTTCAAAAGAAATCTGATCACACTTGAAGTCATTGAAAGCTTGGTTTCATTTATTATTTATTTATTTATTTCCCTACAACATTAAATAGGCAACAGTTAAAGTTTGAAAAAGTGAGTATTATTTATTAAGAGTTATTAACACTCAGCTAATTCACTTCATCAGGACTGTTCGATTACGGTTGGATCAGATTTGATTAACAGAGCAAATAACATGACTTTATCAGATTTTGAAAAGACTGACGTGTTTCTAAATCCTGACTGGTGCATTAAAGTACGTGACATCACGTTTTCCCAACTGAGCCCGGCCCACTTCAAATCAGCGATAAGAGTACAGAGAAAAACTCAGAAATCTCTCACGTGAAACGAACAACAGTGTAGGCTGAAACATTTTGTGTTCATGTAGGACAACATGTCTTATAGGAATAAGCTGGCTGAGAAAGTAGGTTTCATTAAAATGCCTCACAGGTGGCCTCATAGTGGAAAGAGTCACACACATCGACAGAAATACCCAAACATACTCAATGCTGTGTGGAACTTGGAAGGCAGGAGGTGGGGGGGCAGCCTTCCCTCCCTCTCGTTCATTGCCCCATCTCACCCCAGTAATCCAGCTCAGTGCATTACAACAGATATACATCTCAGGGGGCGATTGTGTTTATATACAGCAGCAGATTAGAAAAAGGAAGTAAATGAAAGAGATAATCTCTGGATGTGGTCATGTGGTAGTCTAAATAATGAGTCACTTAAGATAATAGACTAGTAAAACCACAGAGAACATATTCTGAGAGATTCTTCAAGGGTCGCTTTTGATCAAACAGCAGTGTTTCATCTTGAAATGATACCTCTCAGTCAGGTTTAGGAAATTTAATTCCCCCCCACTTCATCTTGTTAAACTGTTTACCCTAACAAAGGGGGATGGATGATGAGCAGATCTCACACACACGCACACACACACACACAACACACCATGTCCATGTCAATAAGGCCACCACAGTCCTATCCCCACAGGATCTCGAAGGCCTGTGGAGGTTATGGATTGGAGTAGAAATTGCCATTTCCAGGATGTGACAGACTCGTGATGCGTTTCATCACGGGCCGATAGAGACGGTGAGCCCGGGGCTTTATTGACTGATCGCTGCCGAAAGCTCAGACTGCAGGCTGCAAACACACACAAGGACAGACAAGGCTGTGGAGAAGGCACAGGAGGGGGAATGAGTCACATTGAGCGATCCACAAACACAGACAAATCCCAAACAACTTTTATCAAACCGAGGTCAAACTTTCAGAGTGAACACATCTGCGAGCAAAGGCAGACCTTCAATCACTTCTCACGCCTTTTAAAAAATGCTGTAGGTCGGTAGTCACATCGAAGTCTCCATCCATCTGTAGCTTTTTCTTCACCCACTTCTTTCCCCACTTACTGCTGCTCCCCTATGTTCTCCATTTAAAAGCATGGCCCATTAGGAAGCAGTGAGAGAGAGTATTGCCCTGAGAGAAACTAAATAACCTCGGCCTGATGGCTTACACCAGACCCGGCCCGCTGCTTGAGCCGTTGTTTATTTGAACTGTGAACCTCCGTGTGAGGTGTGTGTGAAAGGAAAACTGTAAGCTTGTGTGTGTGTGTGTGTGTGTGAGAGTGAGAGAGAGAGAAAGAGAGAGCATGTGTACTGTGGAGGCGAGGGGGAGGGAACGGTTCCACACAAAACCCAGTGTCTCGCCCTCCGATTTCTTTCACACCTCTCTTAACACGCTTTTCACAGCGTATTTATTCGCCCCGCGGGCTCCTGGCGCTCCTCGGGTTCTCCAGGCCACAGACGGGCCTCTGTGCTGCGCCACTCGGGCACAAGGAGGCTGAAAACAGACCTCTTACACCCCCCCCGTGGAGCTCCAGACACAATAATGTCCCTCTGCTGACCCACAGATGACATCACAGCCTGTTTTCTCACACATATGTTCAAACACACAGAAAACATGCAGACACTTCTGGTACGTAGCATGCACACACCTGTGAGCAAGAATGCATGCATGCAACTGTAATGCTTATTTTGTATGTATGAAACTCTAAGGTCACACACACAGACTGAGGAACAGTAAGGTTAGTGTGGGATCGGTTAAAACTGTCCAAGGCAAGAGCAAAGGATAAGATGACCTGAGCATCAATGAAGCCACTGTTTAAAAAGGCACAGACTGACTGGAAGAGCGGCGAGGAATAATATGAAAGGCTGCCAAGTATTCAGACATGAGAACAAGGACACATACTGAGGAGACCCACATATACACATGAAATGAGAACGCATAATATATACATACCGACACATGTGCACAGAGAGCTGGGCTTATCTAAGTGCAGGTTGAATGCACTGAAAAGATTGTTTTCAGGCTGTTTTTTCTTTCAAAGAGACAAGCTGTTGCTCTTTCAGCTCCATTTATGCGTGGGTGGCTCTGAATTAGCAGCACAGGCGTCACTGGCCATAAACACGCCATTCATTCTTATGATCAAACTGACAATAAAAGATGATATACCATCACTTTTTTTTTCCTCCGTCAGATTCCAACGTGGGTGAGGCACGAACATGTAGAAGACCACAGAAGAAGAGAGGAAAAGTAGCAGCCAAAGCCTGGTTCAAGTTAAAAGCATGACAAATAAGTGATCAGCAGCATCGGGTCCCTTAAGAATATCCACACATGCTCAAGAATGACCAATCCAAACGATCCTGTAAATCACTGACTTGAAGCTATTTCATGGACAAAAAAAGAAACTTGAGGCTGCTTCCTGAGTGTGGAACAGCTAATCACTGTGTATCATTCTTCTCGCCTCTGTTGCTGGGATCCACACGTCTCCACATAAACGCATGTTTTGGCCAGACAGAAACATATAGAGAGATAGTGCAAACACAAGATGCTGTACAGTCACGCAGTGGGCATGTGTGCATGTACGACACATTCCCTCACACACACGACCAAACCAAGCAAACAATCATATCAGTGTCTTTACAAGCTGCTGTTTTCTCTGAAATTCATGCAAACCCATCAGCTATGGGTAGCACAACAGAGAGTGACAAGCTAATCTGTGAAAAGGCACTGTCGATATCCTCCATGTCTAATCACATCACAGCACTGCAGCTCAAGTGCCTGTTCTGGCTCCTCTCTGGTATCTGGGGCAGCGTACCAGCCAGCAAAGTAAACTCTGGACAGGAAAGGCTGCTCTGTATGTGTGTGTGTGTGTGTGTGTATGTCAGCGTGTGTGTGTGTGTGTGTGTGTGTCTGCATGCCAAGACTGTGCCAGCCACAAGACTGATGCTGGCGTCAGGATGAATCACAGCCAGTCTGCTATTCCTTCCCTGCAGCACGCCAAGAGGTTAGTGGAGAGAGAAAGACAGAGAGATCATAAAAGCAGATCATAAAAGCAACATCAATGGGTGATAGACCGAGCGAAGAGAGGGAAACATAAAAGGGAGTGTGAAAAGCAGGAGGGCTTGAGAGACAAAGCTTGAGAGGGAAACACAATGAGGAAGAAAAAAAAAAACACACATGACATGGAGGGAGAGCACATGGTATCACCAATCCATCCATCTGCAGCCAAGCTACAAGCCAATACATTCATGCTTTCTCTGGATTTGACCTATGGATTTGTTCACTCACCCATTGTATGTAAACCTTCCAGTGGGATATGAGGAGGATGCTGTTTAGACAGATTTCCCTCCTGGTCCGAACCATCATACACTCTGACACAAGATAGTATCAACCGATATATGGGCAGAATTTCAAGGCAGGTACAGTAGTCCTATTAGTTGCCTGTGGCCATCAGTTAAGGCTCTGTCACACCAGCAATTAAAAACATCTAAATGTCGTGGAAAAATCAGTTCATTTCAATGAAATGCTGAAATCAGGAGATTCACTTGTGTGGGTGATGTAAATTTTTAGCAAATCTTTCACGTTGAGTTTAACTTTGGTGAACCTTCGTACCGTTGACCAATGACAAACCATCTTGATAGTGCTTAACTTTGAGGTAACGGAGAGCCAGAGACTCTGAAACAGAAAAAGCTATCATAGCTATATTAGCTGTGTTGCACCATCCACTTTTATTGAGTTTCTAGAAACGGACCTTCACTCTGCCACTTTCTGGTGTGACCAGGCCTTAAAAACCCTGAGTCCTCAGTCAATATACTAGCCAATACAGGAACCTGGAGTAAACCTGGCACTGATCTCCATTGATCAGGAGCTATTCTGCATTTAGCAGCTGTGGCTGACCCTGCTTGTTCATCTGATCCTCCAAAGGCCCCAACAGATCAGAGCGCTGCTTCACCATGCATCGTGAACTCTATTGATTACACATAAAAATCAAGATTCAACTGAGTATTTCAACGGATCCTTTTGGGACAGACTTTCTTTTTCTCAAACAATATCTGATCAATACACTGGAGGAGTCAGCAGGTTTAAGCCAGAATAATCACAAGCTTCCCCGCATCTTAATTGGAAAATGAATAGATGGATGTGTAGACATAAACGATAGGTTATAAAAATGTCTCCCATGTTGGGAAACGGATATGAGAGAGCACAATTTTTGATGACATAGGACCGATCTCGGGGTGCAGACAGCACAGCCTGAACACATGAACCCCTCGCATCTGGGACACATTTAGTACCCATATGCAATGTATTACATATTTCTGGAAATGAAGCCACGCTCGAGTCTGTAATCTGTTGATGGGAGTTTATTCCCGTTGTTCATGGTTTGGTCTGTTGTGACTTCAGCATGGTAAGCAAAGTTTTTCTGAGAGGAGCTGACAAAGGATGACTGAGGGATGAAGGAGGAGGGGAGAAGCTGGAAAAGAAAACAGAGGTTAAAGAGTCGAGAAAGAGTGATATCAATCCTCTCGAGAAAGTGAGAAAGTGGAGAGAATTGAATGACTACAAAACTACTAAGCAAAAAACAATCCAACAAAGTCAATGCAGCTCTTCATACTCCCAGAATTCTCAGCTGCAAATGACTGTTTTAGAACAGAGGGGTGAAATTCGTCACCCTCATGGTCGACAGGCTGGGTAAACTTTTAAGATCCTGTGTCGGCCTGCAAACTCTCAACTTGAGGAGTCCAGGCTAAGATGGCGGAGATGTGGCTGCGACCTGCAGCACTGTATTGACCTTCAACAGGAGGAGGACAATGGGAATTGAGGGCTCTGAAAGATGGTTAATAACTAGTGTTGGGCTCTTACAGGAATAGTCTGACATTGTGGGAAATACGCCTTTTCACTATTTGACAAAAGCAGGACGAGAGGATTGATACCACTCTGTTGTCAGTACAGTAAATATGAAGCTACCGCCAGGAGACGGTTAATTAGCTTAGTTCAAAGACTGGAAGCAGGGGGAAACAGTTAGCCTAGCTCTGTCAAAAGGTAATAAAATCCACCTAGCAGCACCTCTAAAGCTCACTAATTAGCATGTTGTATCTTGTTTGTTTAATCTGTAGGGGGGTTGCATCCTGGACTATTTTTCGTCTGAGAGCAGTGACTTCGTAGAGTCTTTAACTCAAAAAACGATTATACTGCACATTATTTATTACGTATTTAAAAAATAGCATTCCTTTACTTCCACTACTTTACTTTTACACCACCAAAATTGGAACCTGTATCCACTCTATAAACTTTAGAATAACTTTTGTTGTGCTGCTGCATCAGTAATCACAGAGACCATACAAAATTGATGTTCAGTTTTTCTTGGTGAATAAATGCCAAGTAGTGGGAATGCTTCTAATGAGATTATATTTGTTGTTGTTTTTCATCTAAAAGTAAGAAAAACAATGAGCTCTTTGGACAAAAAGGGGTGGTAGTGTTGTAAGATTTTAATCCCAGAATTCAGTGAGACATTTCGCACCAAAACTGCATCAGTAATTCATTACTTCAACCAACTCTGCTGGAGAAAAAGTTATAATTTCCTTGCAAAACATTACTGAGCACATTATAATTTAATTCTGTTAATAATGAGCAAAAACAGTATGAATCCAAGACTGCCAGATTCTACCGCTGACCCAAAGCCACATTAAATCCTAATGGGCCCCACACACACCAACAAAGACATAAGGACATGGCTTTAATAAACCTAGTTAACATGAAGCTTTAAGATGGCCCGCCCAGCCCCCGTCCAAACCTCAGAGCAAACCTCAGTCGGCCTGTGTTTAGAGTCAGCTCCCTACTGGTGGCTCGCTACCGTGTCTACTGGCTTTCTAGGCAGAATGCTACGCAGCCGAGCGGCGGTGAGGCTACCGGCCAAGCAGCCACTTGTTAGGTCTGTGGGGTGAGGCGGCCACATCTGGTCTGCCTGCACCCACTTAGAGCTCCACCATGGTCTACTGTTCAGCCAACAGCCAAACCTCAGAGGTCAGGGACGCAACCAGGGGCCGGGTCTGTGTATTTCAGAGTGCATATGTATGCGTTTGTGTGTGTACACCCCTAACCCGCCCATATATCCTACAGAAATAGGAACTGGATGTAAATTTGAAGCAGTTGTGCTCTGCCCGAAATAAATATAAGCTTGTCGTTTAAATGCCACATTAAAGATTGCCAAACGTAACAAGGAGCAGGTGCTCATCAAGGTGAGATATTACAGGTTCTGTCCTTGAGCTCTTTCACCTTGAATCACTTTGTCACAACGTAAACGCCAGCACCTGACGTCATACATCTGCCGTAATGAAAGACGCCAGCAAGCTTCATATGACACACTCAAATGGGAACATTATGATAAAGAGACCATCATACCTGCAATAAAAACCTGCTGCTTAAATCTGATGGGGGCTCTGGTCATTGCTGATGGTAATTGGTGTGTGTGGTTGTGTCTGCGTGTTCAAGTGATTCACACATTATGTGGTCCTGTATGACACAAGCAGAGCTACAGTAAGAGCGCAAAAGATTACATCATGATGGTGATCAGGACTTGTCACTGTGTTTCCGTTAACCATCAGACAATAAGCCTCTGTTCTTATTGTCTTATATCCGGATACAAACAGACTCATTCTGTCAACACGTAAGATTGACAGAATTTAAAACATTACATGACCGTTTACAATTGTGTATAGGCATTGTGACTTGGCTTTATTTGCATTTGTACATTATACATGTGAGACATGTGGGAAAAAACATATATGGTAACCCAACAAAATGACCAGGGCTGCTTCCTAAGCATCGATTCTGATGCTCAACTGTACACCATTGTACACAGAGGAACACAGGAAAACAGCATGGCAAGCTATTCACTTTCACACAGTCTTGTCTCAAAATGATCTCACTGCAAACCTATCTGTAAATGAAATAGAGAAGAGGACAAGGAGGACAGAGCAGCATGACTCAAAGCAACGCCGATGTCACAGCAGTGTGATGTGTCTGCTAGCTGCTCCAATACTCTCAATACTATTGAAACGGCTAAACCACTTGTGAGCCAGACGCGGGCACCAATTCTTCAACTGCTGCCCAGTGTGAATGCCATTTTGGCTGAAATCAGCCATACAGGATTTTATAACTGAACTATTACGCAGTTGTCATGTCTTTGACTTTTGCATCACAAATGATGATGATCAAACGTACTGAAACATGAGTCTTGCAGGTAAAATGTGACACTTGGAATATTTGCCATAGATGTAGCCTGTGATGGCCGCTCTAGTTGCGCTGGACTGGAGTGTAACCGGGCAGAGGCCATAACTAATATGGTATTAAGAGGTGTTTATTTGAGAAAGTCACATCAGGTCCCATATGTGAGCATGTCCCTTAAAAGTGGAACTTTATTTATATAGCACTTTTCTTTGAACCCAGATTTAAACATTTCAGGACTGAAGCAAATACAATGGCTACCAATCAGCAGGTATAGTATCTGAACTGCATTGTACAGGATATTTTTAGAATGACAGAGATGCAGCGACCAGAATTGGACTCTGTCATTGCACAGATTGTGAACAATTAAGCTGGGAAGCAGGTGGTCGCTGATGTGTCATATCTAGGCAGACATAAAATCTGGCATCACAAGATACATAAGCAAAGTATGGCATGTGCTGAATTCAACCAACCAGCTAATAGCTAGGATGCAAAATGGTGGCAGTGAAGGACAACGCTTCAACAAGCAGCAGTGAAGAATGTGTTTGTCACAGCGGGGTATCAGCTGGCAATAACATCGGTTCTGCTTTTTGTTTTTGAAGTGTGAGGCAGTGTGATCTAAAGAAGCTCCAGGTGGTGGCATCTTTGTTTAGTGCGGAATGTGACAGATTTGGGTTAAATAAGTTTGGAGGGGAGATATGTATGACAGAGGAGTGCATGTTTGTGCCTGCAGGTGCACGTGAGAGAAATGGCCTTAGTGTGATTGTGCGTGGCTTTGTGATAATTACGAGGGGATAGAGAGATGGAGAGCGCGTGTCTCTGTCTCAATGCCTTTCATTACACAAGAGCACCCGCCTGTGTACACGCAGCAGCGCACACGCACAGATAAACACATCTATAGACACAAGTAGAGATTGAGAAAGAGGGAGGCAGAGAACATCATCGCTGACAAATGGAGGAGGCTTTTCTGTCACAAAAACACTCCAACGGCTCCAACGAGAGAAGCGACAAGTGGACTTCCAATATATCGGCTCGTAGCCAAACATGAGAGCTGCGCTCTGTGGGAGACTGGGAAGTGTGGGGTTTCAACCAGTGTGTCGTGTTTGTTCGTTACAACATTGATTTTCTCTGCTGGAACCATGCGGCCCACTGCAATATCCCTCCAACAACTTAGAGACAGATAACTGGCAGATTCAATGAGGAACAGGGGAACTCTGAGTACATATGATTGTATTTGTGTGTGTCTGTGTGTGTGGCACATACCAGAGCATCTAACTGTATTATACAGATTAATCAATAGCCTGAATCTGTTCCTTATTATCTCTGTATGCTTGTAGATGGGGGTCTTCAGCCACATGCAGCACTGTGTGGGGGGTGCGGTCTGGTCTGATTACATCAGAGAGATCATTTTAATGACTCAAAAAAAGTAAATATCCAACAAATATCTCCATGGTGCCCCCATCGCCTGCAGCAACAACTTCTTGCAGCTCAGCAAAAATAAAAATACGTTAAACACTCGGAAAAACACACAAAGGCTATTTCTCATAACCACACACATGCATGCAACACACAAAGTGCATCGAGGAAGTGTCTCCTTCTCGGGTGTTTTGTGGGAGTGGGATGTAGTGGAAGTGTATGTGTGTGTATGAATATAGAGGAAGGGGGGGGTTGTCAGAAAGCAACAAGTTGGAGGTCATTGTCCAACTTCAAAGGAAGCACCCATCCCCCACCAAACCCCTCTGACTTTATGTGCTGTTTTACGATGCAGAGGCAGACAGACACCGTTGAGTTTCTGGCAGCGTGTATGTTTCATGGCTGTGGTCTCCTCTTGGTCGGTAGTGGGCACCGGCTTGGATGGCGAGATTGGATGAATGGGGGATGGGCGGCGGAGGAGGGGAAAACCAACTTTCTCCACTAACCAACATTGACCTGAAGCAAACAGTGGGGCCCTTTTTGACTTCTGGGTGGGGGCTGGGGGGTTAAAGGCAGTGACCGCTTTTACACCTCGATGTCACCAGCATTCATGCGTGTGTGTTTGTGTGTGAGGGGCAGAGGTACGACTATAAAAGAACTCTGCTACCGTGAGAAAATGCAGACAGAAGGAGAAGGAAGAGGAAAGGGACAGAGCTGATAGAGAGGCAACATTATGACTTTTATTTTTAAAAACAAATCGGACAGTTTTTGTCACAAAGCAGTGGGCGTATCAAGATAAGAGCCTTCCAAAGCAAGGACTGGGGCTATCTTATCTGCGGTGTGGGCTTTGTTAGAGACTGTGGGAACATTCAGGGGTGGTCTGAACATCAGTGTTTTTCCAAAGGGTGAAATCTGCTGTTTGAGATGTAATAATGGGGGTCACAGTGCAATGCAGAGGGCTACAGGTCACTAACAGGCTGCAGGGAGCAAATTCAAATAACATTTCTAACCTGCATGCATGGAAGACATTCATCAATTGGTTCATTAAGGCCATTTCTCTCACTCATTCATATATGTAAACACACACACACTTATTTGGTTTGAAAGTCATCCAAATATTACCCTCTATGTATGATTTCAGTAAGGTTTGTGTGCATCTTTGTGTCTTTATAAGCATTCACATGTCCATTGTCTGCTTGTGTGTGTGTGTGTGTGTGTGTGTGTGTGTGTGTGTGCAACTTTGCTGGGCGTGCAGTATCGCTGCAAGGTCTGCGCTAAGCATTTATGAGCTAATTAAGGTCTGGCCAGGACTGGAAAGCTGGTGATAAGGCCTGTCTCCGGCCCTCTCATTAATGTTACACGCTCCGCTGGGGTTACACACACACACACACACACACACGCACACGCACACGCACACACATACACATACACATACACATACAGGAAAAGTCTGTCCTCCAAAACAACAGTAGCAGCACTATTCACTCATTATTAAGCAGGCTTCCAGACTGATTTCTCAGATTTTGCCATTTGGAAGCCAGACTGGGAATTCTTAATAAGAGACAGAAACTGCATAAGGAAATGGAAAGGAAGCGATAGTGTTGCTTTTGTGTGTCACGGATTTAATAACACTAGACTGGTGGCCAAATCCTGTAATGAGAAATAAATGTGAAGTGTGGTTTAACCTATGTCTCTCTATATGGAGAAGTGGAAATGTGGAAATCAGGGCTGCACAATAATTTTATTAAAAATGCAATTTTGAATCATGACTGTAATCTCACAGGAAGTTACAGAGGCAATATTACCATAAAAGGTTTTACACACAAACACACACATCTTTCTACAGCTACACCCACAAGCTTCTCCATCTCTCTCTCTCCTCATCTTCCTTCCACTTAACTCATCTCTCACACAACACAACATGCAAACTTCCCTTGTAAAAGAGACACAAGAAAACCTCAACAATTCACTGTGACAACAGCACATGCTGTGTGTGTGTGTGTGTGTGAGTGTGTTTGCTCTGCGGCATTCCTTTCTGTATAGATTCGACAAAACACAGCAGGAGGAGACACGGATCACAGACTGCCGGGAATTAATCTCTAAACCATTAGTGGCCAAATTACAGAGAGACAGAAACAAAGACGGCGAGACAGCAAGAAAGAAAGAAAGAAAGAAAGAAAGAAAGAAAGAAAGAAGTTAAGGCGTTCCGAAGATGAGGCTATGTGGCAGGGAACAGAACAGCTTGCAGCAGTGGAGGAGAAACAAGTTACAGAGAGCAGTATGTAGGCTGGTTTGCTGGAGAGATGACTTGTTTGGAAACAGACCAATCTACAGGCTGTCTGTCTGTATGAAGCTGAGCCAAAGTACACACACACACACACACACACACACACACACAGAGACACACACACACAAACACACCGCCATTACTCCAGTGACCTACACCACCCTGAACATGATAAGCCGGCCTGCCCAGCACCAGACAGCAGCTAGCTAACTCGCTAGAGGAGCATTTAGCAGCCAGATATTTCCCTCAGGAGGTGGTGGAGAGCAAAACAGAGCTAAAAAGGAGAGTAAATGTTGGACTTACATTCATGGGACGACCAGAAACACGCCTCCAAATGAACTCTTTATCTGCTGAATGTGTAAATGGACAACTGTTTGCTAACATGTTTACTATATTAACTTATCAGAAATACAAACTCTCAGCATGTTCGAGTCACGAGGGTGAGGGAAAGATCCCGGTTTGGGTTAAAATAACTAGCTGGTTAAGGATGGGGAATGATTGTAGTCTTAGTTAAAAGAAATCAAGGTTGACTATCAGTAGGAAAAAGAGAAATGAACAGTGATCCCCTGCATCACAGTCCCGACAGACACCAGTCTCTTAAGGCTGCTAGAGGTCTTTGTTACTCCAATGAAAGCATATGTTGTTATTGGGCATTTGCTGAAACAACTAATCAATAACAACAACATCGGTTTCATCCACCAGAAATCTAGGGAGGGGGAGGGACTACTGTGTCACATCTAGGACACATTAGGAGGGTTGTCATTCTAAGACGGGACATGTAGCATCAGACACACCTGACAGTCAGGTATTCACACTGTCGAGGCCTTTAATTCCAACATGGATATGTTTGGTGACAGAACTACGTTTCAGATACAGTAAGGAATCACATGCTTGCATACAAAAGACACATGCATATGGATAGACACACTGGAGATGACCGTGTGGCTTAAAACATGAGCACAAACACAGAGAGATGCTGTGGATAGTCATACAGAGAAGAGAGGAGAGTAAGAGACAGATCCATCGTCCCTGTCCTACTTTCCACACAGTTCTCCTTCTCTCTCCTAGCTCCAGTCTTTTGGGAGGGATCAGTGAAAAACAGCCTGTCAGCAAAGTTCAGGCTACACTGTACATCCAGTGCTATTTCCTCCTAATTCAAAGCTTCCCCTCTGCAACACTGTCAACGGAGGGGAGCAGAAATCCACTTTTTACTGCAGATACCAATCCACAGGACTCTGAATCCATTTAACATTTACATGCATATATATGTACATATCAGTGCATACATCCACCACAAAAGGTTACATAAACTGATCATCTTCAGAAAGTCACAGATGAAGAACACCTGATTGCAACAGTTCAGTTCGACAGAAGTTACTTTTCTCCAGAAAGGTGTGCGTCATTATGGTAATATTTTAGGGGTGAATGAGAGGTTTCAACTGACTGCATCGAGATGCAGGCGTTGCACAATCAAGGATGCAGGCAGCCACATGCAGAGACACAGGTAGATAAGGACACTTTCAGATTTCTCTGAAGTTCACTACTCTCCACTCTACGTTTACATAAACCTACGTGCAGATATTTGTGGCTGAAATGCACCGCAAACCGCAGGTCAAAGCTCTCTGCAATTCACTTCGCTTGGATTGGTCGCACCACTGCAATGCAACACTGAAGAAACGAAGGATGTAATCTAAGACGGCAGGAGCTCTTAATTGTTTTACAATGTACGTACAGAAAAACACACACACACACACACACACACACACTCAGGTCATACAGACATTCCTCGCTCTCATCCGATGGACCCTGACTGACACTAGTGTTTGGATTTTTCAGTTGGACTCTATCGCTGTGGTTTGGCCTCGTCACTGTCAGCTGACATCTCGGCCAGCGAGACGTCTTCAGAGAGTGAGTCAAGATTTGCTTTGGATCCTGCTAGCTAGACTGTCACGGTCCATATACTATATACACACACTATATATACACATATATACACCAAAGTTTGAATCTGGCTATTTGAGTTAACTTCCTCTTGCTGAAGCTTCTGATCTGCTGATCTGTTTGGTGTTGAACACATTGAGCATGTAGATACACGTATGGATATATGCGCGGGGGCACATTTACTGTTAGCCATTGTTTTCTCCACACACTGAAGATGTACTGTTTGTGTGCCAGTCACACACTGGCAGGCTGACATTTCGTTGTACTGGTAACAGGAGCAGAAACCGCAGGACAGCACGACTTGTTTACTGCAGAGGAGGAATTTACCATTTGTCTTGACTTCCATCACTCGCTGTGTGTGTGTGTGCGCACGCGTGTGTGTGTGCGTGTGTAGAACCACAGTGTCTTGTGCATTACCAGCCTGTCATACTGAACAATAGTTTGTTTTACAAAACCCACACTCCACACTCCCGCCATTCCTGGTCAGGGTGGAGAGACAGAAACAGGCAGAAGGTAAAAATGTGTGTCAGTGTGTGTGTGTGTGTGTGTGTGTGTGTGTGTGTGTGTGTGTGTGTGTGAGATGGGGATATGGTGGGTGGTAGGAAGAGACAGATCATCTGTCATAAGTTCCTGTGTTTAAAAATGTGCGTGTTCTTTGCTATGCAGGAGCTTGTCACAAACTCCTTTGTGTTTATGTGGATCATTCAAGCTTTACCGTGTGTGTGTGTGTGTGTGTGTGTGTGTGTGTGTGCGAGTGTGTGCGAGTGTTTGTGTTCTCCTTGGCATGATTGAGCGGGTCTCGCGGCCGTGCCAGGGCTGCGGTTATTCTCCAGCCAGAGGCAGTGGCAGAGGAGCACAGATACTTCATTATGGCCTCATTCATCACCCCTGGGACAGCTTGGCACCGCTCTCAATCCCCCTCCTCCCTCTAACCTCATCCCTCGCTCCTCTCTACTTACAGCTGAACGGGTCCCTCACTCAGCGTCTCCTCTACCTCTTTCACCTCCTCTCCCTCCCTCAGTGCACTATTCCTCTGTGCTTATTACTCGTCTTTCCTCTGGTCAGGTACTTCCCTCTTGTCCTGCTGCTTGCTTGCTTTGCTCCAGTGTTTCCCCACTCTCACTTTACTTACTTTTTCGAAGCTGTAATCTATACCCTCTCTCTTTTTTTAATTAACTCTCTTTAATTCCCCGTGTCCCTCCGTCTTGACCCATCCTCCCAGGCTTTCATTAACGCTCTCACTCCCCTTCCTCTCCTTTTTTCCATAATCTCGGCTCATTTTTCATTCCTGTTCCTCCTCCTGCTCCTCCTCCAATAACTGATCTGCAGCCGGGTCTGTTGCATTAGCTAAGTATGCAACAGACCCGGTAAGCTAAGTATAATAATAACAATAAACAATGTTTTTAATACTAATTATTTAAACTTGCTATATTAATTGTTTGTTTAAGCCACGGCCTGCTCTCTTTGGCCAAAATGACAATTTGTGGGCACAATGACTATGCTGATGGATAAACTGTAAACAACAAATTACTTTTTTTACATTTCTGTTTGGATACGGATTAAACAAACAAGATACGTGTTAACTGGTGAGCTTAAGAATTGTTGGTAGGCAGAAGGGAAGTGCCAGGTGAGCCGTTTCCCTCTGCTTCCAGTCTTTATGCTAAGCTAAGCTAATCAGCTCCTGACTGTAGCTTCATCTAACTCTTGGAAAGAAAGTAAATAAGCGTATTTCCCAAATGTCGAAGTATTCCTCTAAGACGTAGTCGCTTGCCTTTCATATATTATCAACACCTGGGGAGACTTCAATCGTTTTTTTTAATGGCATAAAAAGCACAACGCCCAGAATCTGGTGCTTTGTCCTTTACAGTACTTTTCCTAACCCTCTGAATCTGTACTGTGCATGTGTGTGTTTGGACCACACGAGTGGGGAGCCTACCTGCTGTCCCATATGGTTGGCATTCGTCCTAATTAAAGCTTTTGTTGCCCCACAAACTGGGTGTATTACCATAAGTGCTCCCTGCAGTCCTGTATTTATGGCAACTTGGCATTATAAACAAGGATAAAAGGAGAGCAGAGACAAGTCTGATTTCTCTGCATGTCGCCATAGAGACAGAGGAAAAGTTCCCAGGCAACACAGCAGCTCACCAGCAACACCAGCTTACATGCCCACGTTATGACTGCACATTTAGTGCCACTGTCATGTGAACTGCTTGGATTTGACCTTTCAAACATCTTTTAGGTGACCTCTGGCCATGTGGAATATGAAATTATTTAATTTAAATTAGTTCATATCACATAAAAATCTAAACATTAGAATCAAAAGACAGCAAAGGGAAGATGAACTGATGTGTCTATCTCGCTCTCACCATCTATGACACTGATCAAGTTGACAGTTATATAGTCCACAAAGCACTCCTCTCCAGCCTTTCCCACTCTCTACATAGCAGTCGTACCTCTGGGACTAGCTCAGGGTGACCCAAGCAGAGGACATATGACACTGAAACATTAACACATGACCCTGAGCTCACTGGCTGAGGTCGGTGCGGAGAAGCTGCCCTCACACAGCCTGAATAATGATCGTGCTTTACCAGGTGAGAACCACGTACAGCGAATAGAAGATTGAAACCTCTTGAAACCATCTTAGCTAAGAGCATGAAAAAGCATTGCTCCTGCTGTAATTCAGTTCATAATTATCCTCCATCAGGACTTTAATGAACTGTGTGAGAGCTGGCACTTCCTCTGCTCGCTGTGAAACCAAAAATAGCTCTGTTTTGTGTGGCGCATGCAGCAGATGGATCAAAAACAAAGAATTTCCACTGCCAAATTTTCCACCGTGAAACTTTTTCCACAGACAGAGGTGGTGTGTTGGGGGTCTCTGTGTTCTTGACCAAACACGACGGAAAAAACAAGGGGAGGTGTGGAACAAAATCAAATTAGCTCTCTGCTAATGCTGCAGCTCAGCTGTGTGTCTCATTTCCTTATTAACCCGGGAGATGTAAGGCCGCACAGCATCCCATGAAACTCCAATCCATCTCTCCATGTGTAACGTGACAGGACAGGAGGCAGCCCTCAGCTAAATGAATGCTACTCGGAGCCACTTTCACAACAATGTCAAGAGATGGTGAAAGGAGATAGGTGAAGAACAACATCTGGGGCCTCTTTGATCGCTGATGACTCTACGTGGGAGAGAAAAGCAATGAGGAAAAAAGATGGAGCAAGTCTCGACATATTTCTCTCTTTGGATATGTGTTATCAAGGACACAAATGACTCAGAGTGACACAGTCATCCGCTGTTGAAAATACGACATGGGCAAAAGCTCATTTCCTCCCTCGTCAGCAGAAAAGTTCAGACAGAAAAAAGTTCAACTAAAGGATACCGAGGGCTTTTAACTTTTTACCCAGTCACCTCACAACGACACATCCGGCCTACATCCCTTAAAAACTGCTGCTATAAGGCCTTTTTTCCCTTACATTTTGAATCAGAGTTGTGTTTACCAAAAATGTCTTCCACTATTAACCTCAAACAAAGCACTATTGTTGCATTCTTGCCTCGGCATGACAATGACTCGATTTCCATGAGATTTTTATGGTAATTGACTTAATCCCTGTAACCTAATCAAGGTTTTAGGCAGTAAACAGCAAGAAAATGAGAACAGCGAGTGAAGTTGTGGTTGAAATGGGAGGAAATGGAGAACGCTGTTCTGCAGGCTTAACTGACATCGCTTTGACATGCTGCTACAGTAAGGGGTGTTGTTAGAGATGGGTGGTTTGGCTGCCACACGGCAAAGAGGGTCACATTCTTTGTCTGCGCCCCTCCTCTTCTTCTTCTACAGTTTCATTTTCACTTCCTCCTCATTTTACCAATCTGTTATGGTTTCATGGATTCCGTCCTGGTCCATTTTTCTCTCTCTGACCCTCTTCCACTCCCTTTCTCTTTATTCATCAGCCTCAATCCTCTTATTCCCAGGCCACTCTATATCTGTCTCCCGGCCTCTCCATCTTCCTCTCTCACATTCCTCCCCCCTAATCACTCGCATCACTCTCGTGTGAAGAGGGGAGGGGGGTAAGAAGGCTCTTGTGTTTGACGGACAGGTCCTGAGTGCAGACATCTCCCCGTGGTCGACCTTATCACTGGCCAAGCTTGGCAGAGCTGAGTGGCAGCCTGCTTTTTCTGGCTGCACTTTTCGCCTCTGGTAGTCTCCAGAGCTCTGTGTGTGTGTGTGTGTGTGTGTGTGTGTGTGTGTGTGTGTGTGTGTGTGTGTGTGTGTGTTTTCCAACACGTCTGAGAACAGGCCAGTCTGATAAAGAATGTCTTAAGTACACAAAAGACTATAATTGCAATCTGTTGTTTAAGTCAAATTAGGCCCGTGCTGATATCATTTTTTCATTTGAAATGACCTTCAGATGTCATTCAGTGACTTCAGTGGGGCTGAAAGAGCTTTTGTTTCAGTTGAAGCTCCCCCACAGAGTCCATCACAACTGTGACACAACCCAGTTACCCAGTTTCTCTGTTATTTCATTCATCCTGTCTGCTTGCTCAAACAGACAGAATGAGAGCTTAATTCTGGCTAAATGTCCCCAGACTGATGTTGTCTGGCACTGGATGGAGATGAAGTACAGATACTGTCCCACGATCCATAGATAGGAAACAGGAAGAAAGAAGGTAAGGTGAGGAAAAGACACACATGAGGGGAGGTTTTCTGTCTCTTCTCTTTGAAGTTGTTTTCCAAATTTCTGTGTAATCTCACAATAAATACAATCTTGTCTGTTGTCACATTACAGGCAAAATGTTTGAGGAACAAAAGCTTGACGATTGAAATCCAATTTCCTCACCATGCTAGCGGCGTGGCTCTAGGAGGGCAATGTCGGTCAGTCGTTAGGCCCAGTCAGTCTACCACTTTGGTCCAGATTGAAATATCTCAACAACTATTGGATAGATTGCCATGAAATTTTGTACAGACAATCACCATCCATAGAGGACGAATCCTGCTGAACAAAACTAATGACATTCCCATCAGCCTCAGCGGTATTTTGTGTTTATGGCTAATTAGCAATGTTAGCATAACAAAACTAAGATGGTGAACATAGTAAACAAACCTGCGTAACATCAGCAGTTTAGCATGCTGACTGTGAGCATGTTAGCATGCTGACAGCATTTAGCTCAAAGCTCTGCTAATACAGCTTCACAGAGCTGCTAGCGTGGCTGTGGACTCTTCAGTCTTGTTATTTAAACTGGTTCCTGCATGCAGGCTGGAACTACGCTACTCCGCCAGGAGATGACGTTTCATTCTGAATATGTGAAGAATATTGTGGGAGGTGAAACTTCACAGCTAGAGCTTGAAGTGTTATAAAGTTAGTTCACAATAACAGATCCTGGACTCTGTCACTTAACACATTTGATACTAATCAAAAAAGAGGAGGTATGATTAAAGAAATAATGGCAAAAAAAGAGATAAATAAATGGTTCAATGGCAGTGACAGTGGAGCTACAGCAAACAGAATGTGAATGAGGCACAGTTACAGACGTTTTTAGAGATTCAGATGATGAAAAATAATTATGATTAAAATCAATCGAACTGATCAGTGCAGCTCTAAGTTAATACACCGCTGTGAGCCAGCTCCTCAACATCGATTGGTTCACAGCACACGAATGCAGGCGGTAGGTCTGGAAGGATAGGGGGAGGGGTTGGGTGAGGCGACCACTCGCTTACCAAATCAATTGCCACTCTCACCGCCTGAGGAGCAACTAAAGATCCACTTGCAGAGACTAATTCATTCTGCCTTCCACCGCCCTCCTCCCTGACTCCAAACGTTCATCTTCCTTTTGCTTCAGTGAGCTCAGCAGATTTTAAGTCTTTCTTTACTCCGGAGAAACTTTGAAGTGAGGGATGTTTGTCTTGAGGTCTGGCAGGAAGTGGTAATAGGATGGGAGAACAAGGTCTTTCCACAACTGTCAACAAATCCATTTTATCTTGTAATTCCACTGATTTTCCTACACACACAAAAATACTCAACATGCTCCCTGGCAACACGTTTAAATCAGTCAACACAGAGGCCATTTTTTTGTAGGTGCAGTCGTTGTGGGTGGGTGCTCGCAGCCCAGGTACAGAGACACAGCAGGCAGAGCAGGAAGCTGCAGGACTCGCTGTGCTCTAAATCCAAGCCCCCCTCCCCTTGTTAGTCTTTTACCAGCCTCTCACACAAGGGTGCCATCAACAGAGCTGGCAGCATGTCTGTGTGGAATGCACTCTGGCAATTTACGGACACACTCACACGGTCAATAAAGACTGTTGAGTCAGCGCTGGATCTCGCACATGTAAACTGTTCTTAAACTTGTCACATCGGACATGATTTGAGGCAGAACACACACCGGAGGCTTTACGGAAAGGAGCCCTCGCTTTGTCTGGCAGTGAAGCTCGTGGCACTGACATATATAGGCATGTGCTGATACAGTCACACAAAATACACAGAGCTGAGCACGCCCCCCCCCCACTTGGCACGTGCAGACCCAAACACATGGAACCACACATACAGAGTTTGGGAGACAATAGTCTGGGCGCTGCCTGGACCTAGCAGCCTAATATTAGTGTCCGGGTTAAAAATAAAAAGGGGAAGGTATGTCGCACAGCTGTGAGATGCTGGGAGATTTGTGTGCTGTCAGCCCACTTAAATCACAACAGCTGAGATGACAAGGCACTGCCTTCTCAACTGCCTTTTCCTCTTCCCCCTTCTGTCGTTCACTTGCTTTTTATTCCATCATTTCTCTTCCCCCTTCTTTCTCCCCTGACGCACGTTTTCTCACTTCTATCCCCCCCCTTGTCTAAAGATAATGCCACCCACTCCTGACAACTGCACTGGCAGCCCAACAAAGCAGCACCCCGAGGGAACGGAAAGACAAGATTCAAGTGACGCTTTTGCTCTGATTTTTTACAGTGAATTACGACTGACTGATGACAACAAAGAGACGGATTTGCAGGCACAGTCGCCTAAAATTACACTTACACTCGTGAAAGCGCCAATACAGCCGCACATGAAAAACACACGCACCATAGATTGGCCACATTGGCCAAAATTAAAACATTACATAATGTCTAAATCGCCAAGATAAGTCAACAGTGTCCTTAAGAAAACTAACCAATCACTGAGGGGATTAGCTATCCAGAACGAAGATGTCAAAATGTTGAATTTACACCACCCAGGGGAAAAGTCTTGACTCCCTGCCAAAGACAACTCCACCAATCAGCGCCTCAGAAGCCGGCACGAACAAATCAGCAGCTGAATGAAAAAAAAGGATGAAAATGTTTAAAAGTTACTCACAGCTTCCCGCTTCCCCCCTGGCTGTGCTGGGAATGAGGCGGAGGGGGGAAGAAACGCACTGAACGACAGGAGGATCTCAGAGGGGGCAGAGGTAGCAGCAGCAGTGCGGCAGCCTGAAGCAAACACTTTCAACGGCTCCCCTCTAATTGAAAAAATCTGGTTTCATCTCTCTCAGATCAGCAAGCAAGAGAGAGGAGAGGGAAAAGAAACTGTTGCCTTGAGCCAAGGTGATGAGGAGGAGTAGAGCGGTCCTACTCGCAGATGGTCAGCAGGGTGAGAGCGGCGTGAGAGAGTAAAAGACCAAAAGGAAGTGAGAGAACCACAGAGTTTTCCAACTGACGATTGCAATCAGGGGTGACCACCAACCTGGCTGCTGAGAGGGCAAACAGCTCCACAACATTAACCCCTCCCACTGCCTGCCAACAGCAGTCAGCATTTTTCCTAAGTCCCTACCCCACATGCACTTAACCCATAAATGTTCTGGCAGTTTTCCGCGCTGACATCATGTGGGAACAGGAAGCAGAGCAGAGTTGACTCTCTGCGTAAGAAGCTTTACGGAAACTTGCAGAATCAGGACCAAAAAAAACTAGAGCGCATATTCTTGGTAAAACACACAGTTAGTTAATAAATTCTTACATATCACGAGAGCAAGAAATCACAAGAGATGCAGAAGATTCAGATCAAGACGCTCTGAGACTCGAGAGTTCTGTCTTATGACAGCAAGACAAAATATAGAAGGAGCGGTACAGTATTTCTACAGAAGTATTGACCCTTTCATTTGACAACTCAATGTCCTCTAACTAGCTTTTTCTGGAGCTTTCAACACGAGCCTCATCATCTGAGTTTACTAGTTGTCATTGAGATTAATCTGCGGACATGCAAGTCATCCAGAACACTTTTATGACTTGTGGTCTGTGTTGGCTGAAAAGTTAAAGCATTAAAGTTCATTCTTCAGACCTCAGAAATAGTAGTTTGACAAAGCAGTACCAACTCAGCAACTTCACACCCAGTATCTCAGCCATTGCTAACAAGTGGTTAAAAGCTCTAGTAAAAACTACTAAATGGACCTCAAGTTGGTCGAGATGTGATAGTAAACTGATCTGTGGCTTTAAGACTGCTTACTGGGCAAAACAAAGAAATTGATGACCTCAATTTTGGCTTTAGGAAATTGTGATGGTAATCTTTTTCTACTTTTTGACATTTTACAGACCAACCAATTAATTGGTAGAATAATTGATGATGGAAATAATCATTATCTGCAGCCTCAAATGTGATTTAATACCTTGATTTGTCAGGTAATAGCCACATGGGCATTCCTGTTTTTTGGCTGTTTTAAAATCTATATACAGTTTCTCAATTGAATTTCCAGAACTGGATTCTCAACTTAAATGTGGGAAAACAAATCCAGAAGACAAATAATAACAATTAATGTAAATACTGTATCTTCTTGCATTAGCAGGCTACAGAAATTACTCTGGCTAGCCTCCTCATGTTTCTAATGTATGTGGTAGCACATAAATGTATGTAGTAGTATTGTGCAAAACAGTGATTGATGCTGTGTCCTGTCTTTTCCACACAGCAGCTAAGTATTTGAGCCTGAAGGCGTGGATATGATACTTTAAATATGCTGCGTGTATTCACTGGATTTGTTTTTAATGCAAATTAGGTGTCTTCAGCTGTACAATGACTGATCTTTAAGTTTATAGAGAGTACTAGTATAGTATTCCCTCTTCAGCAGTCAATCAGTCTACTCTCCCTCCTCTAAATCCACAGGGGCAGCAGTCTATGGAAACATCTGCAGGAACACTTTCCAAAAGCTTTCCTCTGTAAAAGCTGGACTAATGTACATTCAGTGAGCAGCGGATAACTTAAATCAGCCCAAGTTGACTGCGACCTTGTAATGGGTCTCTGGATGCCAGATCCTAAACTAACCATAGCCCAAAATGGCCGACTCTGAAGGGAGGTTTCCCCCCATCCCTCCCTGCCAGTCATATGTCAAATAAATACAGGAAGAGAAACGGTGAGGGAGACAGTGAACACAGGAAAGAGCGATCTATCTCCGCGCAGTCCGAGCTTGAGGTTTCTGGCACCGTCAGCAACTGTGATGTGGGTAGAATGTCATCGCTTCTTCTGTGGTGCTCACACTGTGCACCTACTGTTCTCCGGTGTGTGGGATAGCCAGACTCACAGCTGTAAATCTTGAGGGATTTCTGGAGAACAAGCAGGGCTGCAGCCTGCAGAGGGGAGGCTCCTGTCCACACCTGACAACAAAGACTTGTGTTGTTTCTGCTGAGGATATGCACAGGTATTCACTTACATTCACAAGCACCGACATGAGCACACACAAATAAATCAAGACAAACAAAAAGGCAAGGAAAATTATGCTTACACAATGCCAGTCACCAGCCTTAATGATACACATATCTTGCAACTTTTATGTAGATTAAATCAGTTACAGGCAATAAGCCACAACATCTCATGTTTCTTTTCCTGCTACTATGGAAACTGAACTGCTGCAGTCCAGATCACTCAAATCTGGTACAAAAGCTTAGCATCATGCCCAAAATATGCTGAGAATCACCCTGCTCTGCCAGGCACAATTGGTCCCACTTGTAAAGAAAATGGCTGAAATGGCCAGGAAAAGGCGCACCACCTGACTGCACGCAAGAGCTCTCCTGTGACAAAAAACCCTCGCTTTTCTAATGACCGAACTAATGCTTTTCAAAAAATGAGATCGTTTGTCATTGTTAAAAACAAGACGTGCGTGAAGATGGCCTGAGGTGTGTCCAGGAGGAGGGAAGGAACATTAAAAAAAACCTTCGCCCCTCTATCCCCACACAGAGAGGAGAAGTCATGTACTCATCCCCCTCTTCCCTTCACCAACAAATTAAGTTATCAATCAATCCCACAGTCCCACGGTGAGAGGGAAGAGAGGGCCAGAGGCACACAGAGAGCAAAGCCGAGGCAGCCAAAAACACTCCAAGAATACAAGCCGATTGTTCGAAGAAAGAGCCCTGAAGCACAGAAGCAGACAGCTGATTCTGCATACACGTAGTTTACTTATCAATTCTATGTTTGCATACATTTGTATGCAAGTGCAAATAACACAATGACACATTGCTATGACATTTAGAACAAGAGGGGTTATGAAAACAGTTAAAGCCAATTAGGTATGTATGTGGCATGCTAGAGCCAAGTATATCCCTCAGGAGTTGGTGGAGACCAAAAACAGAGTCACTGTGGCCGAACCACTGTGGTTCAGACCAATCAGCAGCTTCGGGTATGGTTTAGGTGTGACGACCGCGAGAAGCGACTTTTCATTCGAAAACAACAATGGCGGCTCCTAAAGAGGTTAGCGTTGATGCTACTATAGCATCAGCTATACCAGAACTGGAGAGTATTTCTTCATTGAAAGAAGAGCACTGAGCACAAAGGACAGCACTGAAGGCTTTTCTTGACGGAAAAGATGTTTTCGCTCTTCTCCCGACTGGCTGGCCTGACTCATTGATCTGATTGGTTGAAGTTGACCCGTGATGGATAGATGGTTCATCCAATCACCTGCCAAGTATTTTTTGAAAATGCCTGCCCTTTTCCAAACAGCTTCCAAGGTCCAACATTGGGTTAGTTGACCCCAAGTGGCCAAAAAACCCCACTGAATTCACGTTTAAAGAACTTATAGTAGTCTCAAGAAAAGGTGTTTTCCCTCCTTAATATGCAAATATTTATAGCAAGTTGTTCCAAAATCTGATGAGATCTAAAATGGCATTTTCTACTGTTGTTGAATGTCAGGGTTTGTCTAGAATCAGACACCACAATGAAGACATAATGTGCTGCATACCCTTAAGAGACATAAAAGATGACACAACTGTGAAAAGAGAAAAGTGAACCATTACTATGTCTACATTCAATAAAAACGAATTTCTCCTTAACAGCCAGATGCTGTGCAGAACATACATTTGATGGAATCTATGCAAATGTAGAGAAAATAGTAAAAGAGGTACAAAAATCATCAGTTGCCATGCCTACCTGTGTGAATCCATTTCTTTCTGGAAGTCTTACAGAAACACAAAGAACACGCAGCCTACAGAAAGTAGCTTTCACATAGTGAGTGCCGCAGCTATTTCAGTCAATTGTGAAGTCATTGTGTCAAGGCTGAAAATGGGCTTTGGCTAATTACAGACAGAATAGAGAATGATCAGCATCTATGTTGTAAGAGAAACACTCCCTTCTCTAAAATCAGATGGAAATGGATTCTCTTGGATGAAAAGATAAAGACAACCTTGCAATAAGAACATTTTAAACCAAGGCTTTCTTCTGAAATCTCCGCTTCATGAAATCAGTGTGTGTGTGTGTGTGTGTGCGCCGTCTAGACTCTCTCCAAGGCCGCACTTATCATGTGTAGCCACAAAAAGGCCTGGAATTTGTCTTGTGACCCGGGACATCTACACAGCTCACCAGTGAACTCATCATCTCATGCTTCCTGGCTGTGAGTTCCTCAGCTTATTAGCTCGCATTTCTCTCTCAGACAGTGTGATGGGTGATGAGAGGTGCGGCGAGGCCGAAGACCACGAGCTGAGCTTTTAGCCAAGAACGATATGGAAAGGGAGAGAAAGATGGAGGGGAGTAAAAAAAGGGAAGATAAGAAGAATAAGAGTGAGACAGATTGAAATATTTGTGCTTTTGTTTTAAAGGAGAATAAAAACAAAAGAGGGATGTGGAGAATAAATGGAGTGTGTGGTCGGGAGTGAATTCAAGAGACTGAAATAGAGAGGGATGAGAAGAGGGAGTTTGCACCCGTTCTTCTCTTCCCTCTGGCCTGGCAGGCAGCCTTTTGGCAGAACCTGTGGTATCCATTGCATATGGGTAACCCTACAGACACACAAAAGGAGCAAAGTTAAAGCAACACTGCAAACTTTGAGGGGATTTTCGAGGCAGGGTGCTTTTTTGAATGAAAAACAAAGTCTGAGGCATCGCACTGCAACCGAGTGAGGAGCCAAGATTGGCCCTTATTAGCCAGAATAATTTTCACAGCTGTTTCCTATCTGTGCTCACATGGGCCGAGGAGAGGGATGGAGGGGAGAGGAACAGGAAAGTGAGGAAACAAGAAGAGATGCTGTCTGCCACTTTGACAATAACTCCACTCACCATTTAACTCCACACACACACACACACACACACACACACACACACACAGTCCTACAGGAGTTAACAACGTCAGTTCAGTGAGCTCTTGAGGGCCAATCCTTCTACTTAGAGGACGGCTTGGATTTCACAACACCCAGCTGTTTCACTTGCACAAGCAAAGCCCATGAAAATTCCTGCTTACAGTGAGGAGGCATCGCTGCACACACACACACACACACACACACACACACACACACACACACACACACACACACACACACACACACACACACACACACACACACACACACACACACAGAGTATACAGGGGAGTGAGCTCAGGGCAGTAGAAGATCAAGTCATTAAGTTCATAAGGGGTCTTGTTTCCTCTGTATCTTTTAATCCCTTCTCTCTTTCCTTCTCATCTTTCAATCTGCTCCCCTCTCACTCCCTCAATAGATCCTAATCTGGGGAAGAGTGGACACACACACACACACACTTTCATAGTCTCCCCAGTTAGCCTCTCTGTCATCATTAACTGTCCCATCCACCTCCAGCAGAGTACACACCAGTTAATAGCCTGTGCACAGTGGCTGTCAAAGCTGTCAGTCAAACCAAACAGGAAGACAGCACATTGAAATAAAGCAAACACCACTTGCTGCAATAAGTTTATTATAAACACTACATCTTTTTTAATGAGAATGAGGGATGAAGGGTGCAAGAGGTGAATGTAAAGAGCTTCTCTGCAGATGCTTTAATGAGGACACAGTGAAAATAGATTTTAGGTTGACGTCGTATTTCAAGCAGCATTTTCCAGGAGCAGGAGGGGGACGCAACAAGAAATACATTTTCCCCATTTACACCATTTAAAAGAAAGGGAAGTGGAGGGGAAAAAATGAGAAAATATGTATTTTCAATAAAGTTACTGCTTCTCTTGGTCACTCCTCACACAAGGATACTGGGCCAGGATACTGGACTCACAAAAGCACCATAGCAAAAATCACCTAAGATGATATTTGGGACCTAGTGAGTCACCACTGTAAGATCTGTATCTCTGAAACCACATTATGCTGCTGGTCAATAATCAAAGCCGAGCAGAAGCTTCTCTCCTGTTTCTACCACTACTGGGTTCTGTCCTTGTTGTGTTATTAACAACACAGAGAACGGATGCTGGTTTGCCAGTCTCACAAAGCACTAGTACAATGTGGTGTGCCCCGGGGGTCCACTCTTGGGCCACTATTATTCCTTTTTCATATAAATGATTTACCAAATGTGTCTGACATAGTTTCTTCCTTAATATTTGCTGATGACACAACACTAGTTCTTTCACGCTCAGCTTTTAACTCATTGATTAAAGACACTAAATCTGGTTTATCTACTTATGCAGTCAAAAAAAATGATATCAAAAACATCAAAACAAAAAAAAATTTTCAGTGATGAAAAGGAAGAGATTATGTAAAGATTCATGATGAATGGATTTGAGTTGAGAGAACACATTGGTTAAAACAGTTCAGTAAAACAGTTATCAAATCTATTGGTATAATTAGGAAAGTAAATTATTTTGTAGACAAACAACGTGTTCCCTTTCCAAAAAAAGTTCTGTTTGAACTGCAACCCTCTCAAAACTTTCCTCCCCATCAGATCCATTATTTCTGGTAACTCAACTTCTTACAATCTATTATAATAATATTTTCCAAATATGCACTTTCATACACAAGACACAGTTCAGTTTTAAACTAATTTACAGGTTTACTCCTACTCAACCAGACAGTCATCTAATCTTCATCTTTCCAAACATCTGACAGGCAGAGGACACAGGGGTCCTAACTCATGGGACTCTTTCCCCCCCATTTGGTTTATATTACATCCTTTTTATAGTCATGTAGAGCATATTTAAAAAAAAATACTTTAATCTCTGTTTTATGATCTTGTTTTTTTATGTCGCATAAATTTTTGATAGTGTGAATTTATGACAGCCGAAAGGGCCGTAAAAGGTCCTCGAGCTATAAAGTTCAGAGAGCTCATTTCTGCTTTGAGAAGTCTATTGAATGTCTGGTGTCATTGTCTGCTGAATCAGATCCCAGTCAGAGTCATCACATCACCAACCATCGAGGAGGACTCCTCAGTGGGAGTCCTAAAGACACATGCACACAGTTTCCCACACACACACACACACACACACACACACACACACACACACATTTAGCTGAGTAATCATCCACTGGCTGTGATTGCAGACAGTCCATCTGCAGTAGGTTTTCATGTCGGGAATTAAACACCATCTCATCACAGACAAAGAAGGTATCATGAAATCAGACACACACACACACACACTAACCCAGCCATGTCTGATTAGGCCATGACCTGGGTGAACCCTGACCTGTTTGGATTATCTGTGTGTGGGGTCATATTTGTGTGTGTGCGTCATGGTGATGCACACACAGTTACCACTTTCTGAATAATGCCTGACGTAGGAATCTCTCACACAAGCTGTAATTTATAACCTAACCACAAATTCATAAACAGATTTTTTTTCCAAATTTCTTCATAAAAGGGTTGTGCTTGTGTCATCTGTGTCAGGTTGTGTGTGTGTGTGTGTGTGTGTGTGTACAGCTGTGGGTCTGCGTGGGCGAGATGCTGCCTTTGTTTATCACCGCCGCCACATTGATGAACTGTGGCTGAAAGCTTCATGCCATGCAAATCCTAACAACGAGTCCTCTCCCTCCCTCAAAACTCGGGGGGGGGCTGGTGCAAACCTCCCTCAAGAACCGGTTCCAAACGTAACACCCCAAAGCTAAACCTCTCATCATACACACAACACATGCTTTGCTCTCCAGTCTCATTAAAAAGCCATCGCCTTGCTCTCTCGTGCGCCCAAACACATACAATCGTAAATTGAGAACAGGGTGGAGGAGCAAAGAAATTCCCACAAAATGGAGGCGCTCCCTTTGTGGTGACTGTGGCTTCACAATATGGGATTGCTGGAGTGTTTCCAAAACAGGCGCGTGGCCCCCTGTTCTGACAACAGCTGAGGCCCTGAGGCCCCCCACCCCATCCCACTCCTCCACACACACACACACACACACACACACACACACACACACACACACACACACACACACAGGGTCTCCTGGGATCAGCTCTGTGTGACACAGTGACACAATCAATCAGTGGATATTGACAGTGCCCAGAAGAGTCTCCTTCTGTTTGATGATCTGCTGCCCTTGTTTCTCTCTTTCTTCTCACTTCACTTCGTCCTTCTTTCAAAACGCACACCGACCTTTGAGTCCATATCCATTTTCTTTCCACTCTTTCATCCTGCACTTCTCTCTGTCACCACCATCCACTCTGCAAATCTTTCTTTTTTCATTTCCGTTGCCATTTGATGAAAATGCCACATACAACCACCCACACGGGCACACACACACTCCAGAACTATTCATTGATCCTAACACAATCAGACAACACAAAACGATTCCTTCCTTTGGGGGGAGGGAATGAGGAGACAGGGAGGAGAGTCAAAGCACAAGGGCTCATGCATATTTCATATCGACTATGATACACTTTCTGGTCCATGCATAATGCAGACACTGTTTAAGGATGAGCACTGGGGTTCGGGGGGGGGGGGGGGGGGGGGGGTTTAAGCTGGGGAAATTAAATGGAAAATGAGATAGCACCGGCTAATGGCTCATCACCCCATAATTTGAGCACAGCATGTCTGCACACAAAAACCCGCCGTCCAGACTCAAAGTTTGCCTCTGAGCCATTCCTCAGAACAAATAAGTGGCTGACTAATTTGAGACGATCCTTTCATTTTAATCCAGAGGAGACTTCACATGTGGTGTACAAGATGTGTTAAATGGACCATCATGTATATCCCTCTTCAGTGGAAATATGAGAGGGTCAGTGATTGCTGCTCCACAACAGCTAAATCTGCAGCTTTTGTGTAGATGTTTGGTCAGTGTTTCGTCCAGACTGAAATCTCTCAACAACTATTGGTTGGTTTATAACTAAATACCTTGAAAACTAATGACAATTCTATGTGTTTAAAGCTAAACTAAGATCAGAGTCAGTTTAGAAAGGAGACGGCTCAACTCAGAATAATTTCCTGTATCTGTGTCACGTCCCGCCCCTTTAGGAGACTAGTGAAAATAAGACCCAAGCTGTAATAAAATGGAACTATCCTTCAGTAGGGGGAGCAATGCACATTACTACACAGAAAAAAACAGAGAAAATGCCAAATTCCCCTAGCAGTAGCTAATGTTCTTCTTCCTTGAATTCCCCTTGTGTGCACGATCCAGTTCCAGTTAACCAGATGTCACATATCAGCCTCTCTGTGAGGAAGCCAAGCCACTTGTCCCATCACCAGTAAGGCTTTCGAGGCATATGGTCTGAACATCCTCTGTATTCTGACTTAACATTCAACAGAAGACCGCGAGTAAAAAGGGGCTCAATAACTTCACCATGACAAAGGAAATCCCTTCTCTTTAGTGGCTTTAACAGAAAGCTGCTAAAGTGCCTAATTCCTCTACTTTATCAGTGGATGTACATTTAGACAGGAAACAGAGTCAAAGGGGATACTGGAGGAAGACAAGAGTTTAAGACGGTCTATCACTCAGATGGAAACAAGGCAACAAGCTTTCTGGCAGCAGCCTGTCAGTTTAACGAGGCTTGATGTTGGCCTTCCTCTCACTTTATAGCCTCGCTTTCCCTCCATTTCTCAATGAGTGATTCTCTCGCACTTTCCATAGTTCTCTGGTTTCCTCCTTCTCCCCGTTCTCTTCTTCTGTCTCTGTCTGGGATTTCTAATAGTTCAGGGAGCCATTTCACTGGTGAATGAGTGAGTCCTCTTTCATGAGCGATTTTTAGTTATTTCTTTTTCAATCCAAACCTCCTCACTCCTCCCTCAATCCAGATGCACAACGCGAGGAGAAAATACCAGAGATGCATTTCCATGTGCCACTAGGGATGTCCACAATCCAATTCCACTCAAACAGATGTCATATATCAACCTCTCTCTGAGGAAGCCACGCTACGAGAGAGAAAGGGAGGGAGAGGGGAAGAGGGGAGGAACAAAGGAATGATCGGGGAGGCTTTTGAAAAGGCAGCAGGCTCAAAGTCAGACCCCACATGCTACAATACAAGCTCACACACATACACACACAGTAGGATTGTAACAATGGTGAGGATGTGGTTACCACATCATTATGCAATCTCCCTGCTACCTGTATATCATCTTCTTACCCCCGACTATGCACATCACTACCCTACCCCATCCCTCCCACTCTCTTCAGACGCTCTGAGGTAAACAATAAAGAAAGTAATTTGCGGTGAATTTACTCACTTTTCCATTTCCATTGTGCTTTTGCTTTCAGGCTAAAAGGCACCATAAAGGTTGTCAGATGGGCTCATTATGATTTGTTGGAGCTGAGCAGAAGTCATCAGTCACAATGGAGGGAGGGGGGTTGGCTGGCTGTGTGGCTAGATGGTGGTTAGATAGATAGCTAGCTAGATTAATGGACAGATAAATGACCCCTACACATCTGGTGTTAACATGCATTCTGGGTAATTAGATTCTAATTAGACAGACTCTTCCACAGAGTGGAAAATGCTTGAAATCCAGCAGTAAATGCACCCCAGGAGCTCTGAAGATCAGATTATTCAAGCAGGCTTGAGAAGTAGTCAGAGGTATGTTGGGCAATATTAGTGATGAAGTTCATATTCACAGTGTATGTGCTAAATATACCGTATATAGGAGTTATAAACAGAAAGAAAATACATTGAAATAAAAGTAAGAGTCTACAGCCACCCTAGCAGCTCCATGAGGCTGTACTAAGGCCCAGCAGTCCTTTATGATAAATGCTAACTTTACATGCTCACAATTACAATGCTAACATGCTGATGTTAAGCAGGCATAACGTTTACCATGTTCACGATCTTAGTTTTGCAGATATTTGGTCATAACCAAAGTATTGGACAAATTGAACATTTGACCTGGTGATAAAACAGAAGACTGGGGATCACCAAAGTCAAAGTCAAATCCATCTAATAGTTAGTAAATAAAATGTAGAAGTATAGATATTTCAGTCTGGACCACAGTGGTGGACTGCAGACCGACCAACATTGCCATCCCTAGAACCACGCCTCTAGCATGGCTAAAAAGGTCACTCCCACCAGCCACAATAAGATAGAATGAAATAGAATAACATAAAATAACTCAAAGATGTGGAGCAAGTAAGACAACCAATCGTCCACTTTGGCAACATAAGGTTGAATCAAATTTCAGTGTGTATACCAGCACCCCCTATCTGGATGGGTTTCCTCAGTCAGCAAGTTCAGTGAATAGGATCTACTCTAAATTTCCTGTGTGAATATGTTTGTCTGCCTCTGTACCTAATGCATGCTGTGATTGGCTCCAGCCCTCCATTAGGGAGATAAAGCACGGTTGGATGGCTGTAAATATGGTCCAAGCACATAAGCTCTAGACTGAATATGGACATGATGGATGAATAATGGATGGGTGGATGGATGGAGCGTGACATGTGTTATAAATCAAAGATTTTGCTCTAAATGAATTCAGATGAATTCTGAACATCACCTTGACAACCCGTGGGGCTGAAATGTACTGTACATGACATACGGAGATAATTGCAAAGTGCTGAAATAAAAGACATCAATTATGTATGCACCCAACGACAAACTTCCATATATTGGAATATCATGAAAAATTGATTGTGTCACTCAGTGTGACATCTCACACATCATGAACAGCCAAGTGTAGCTTAGACTGACCTGTCAGCGACCAGCACAAACTGTTCATGTTGATGTTCATATCTGAAATGAATATCAGGACTTTACCTGAGAACTCATTAGGCCGAGAGGAGAGGAGTTAGGCATCTGTCAGTGTATGACAATGACTATAATTTCTCCCTCCTTCTTTCATCCTCCCCTCCTTCTCTCTCTTCCTCCCTCCCTCCCTCCCTGCCTGTCTCTGTGCTGGTGTCCTATCTGTGTCCGGGTCTTTTCTGTTCATGGTTCAGGGCTTCTATCTGCCTAAGATGATTCTCTTGTGGCGCCATGAAGCGAGACAGAGAGGGGAGAGAAAAAAAAATCTCATTAAAGAAGGGATCATCTGCTGTCAGCTACCGGCCCGGCCCCAGCCGAGCTCGGACGCAGGGAAAATACAAATGGCCAGAAAGACCCACCAGTAAATTGGAGGTCTGCCATGCTGCACACTGCTTTGTGTCAGCTGTATATTGGACAGTGTAGTTTATTAGACAAGACAGACTGGGAAACCTCAAAACAATGGAACATATGAAAATCTGCTGATGGACATGACTGCCATCAATGCTTTCTTTTTTTTGATTCTTCAGTCTGAAACACTACAAACCAAAAGAAGAAAACTTTACTTTGCTGAGGCAAAAAATTAAAAAGCTTAAAAATCTATTAAAAATGTCAGGAGAGCAAACAAATATTCTTATTTGAGAAGCTGAAACCAGAAAACGTTTGATGTCAGCCTTTTTCGCAGCATTTTGACATGTTGTCGCCGATTCTACACATGAAGTTCAGTTAACTCGTCCTGAGGAGTACTGCTCAACCTGTGAAAACAGATGCTCTGGAGGAGCTTTGAAAAATGAACTCTGATGATGTCATCAATGCAATATTTCACAATTAATAGATGCGAAAATGGCCGCTGTGTGACTATACCTGTCAGTTATGACGCAAAATGATGATGAGAATCTAATCCAATCGGATTGAATCTAATCCAATCTAGTTCCTTACAGTTGTATGTATTGATGATCATTTTATTTCACATTCACTGACACAGATTGGTCACCTGTCAACAGATCCCTAAACACATATTAAGCACATTGATTCAGAAACATGATGTCATCCATATTAACGGGGTAAATGGAATACAGCAATTAAAGTTATTAACTACAACTGCATTATTCTGTGATGAATAACTTTCAGTCAATCAGTTATTTGTCTCAGTAAAAATTAAAGTGACTTTACACTTAGAGTAAATATAATAGATCAATCGATTCATTTGTCTTTATGAGGTTTACGGTCGACTTTCGTCTTACTCTTGTGTAGTTTAAGTACAGCTCATACCTCTTCTCAAAAAACAAAATGAAAAAAGTGAAGGCCTACAGGAAAGTCCTTTGATCATTTACTCATTGTAAAGTCAGACTACGATAACTTTCTAATTGGTATCATTTTTGCCAAGTCTTACATTTCTTTCTGTGTGCTGTTATCGTAGAAGAAAGAGCTCCTTCAAACCAAAAATACTCTTCTGCATGTGCACTCGCTGCCCTATTTTTTCCAAATGATACTATCCACACCACTTGCATTGCAAATTTTCACCTGAAAAAGGGTTGCCTCATCCCAAAAAGTATCCCTCTCTAAAAACCCAGCACTCATTAGCTGAAATTAAAGAGAGGTTTCCTTTTGCACTACAAAGGTTGGAAACATGAAGATGTAAATCAATGCGAAAGTGAAAACGGGAGATCAAGAGAGAAAAAGAGAGATGAAGACAGAGAAAGAGGAACTTCAAAGTGTTGCTGTGTGGAAAAATAATCATTCCTCCTGGTGGTGGTGGTGGTGGTGCAGCAACAGGTCACATCTTTGTATACAAAGATGGTGTCAGCAGCCAATTTACACCACCTAGAAACCCAGCAGATACTCTCACACACAGACACACTTTTTCTCACCACCTCATTCCTTTCTTCTCCTTTCTTGTGGAAACTCTCAAGAGTTTAGCGTGCTGAGGCGCCCTGCCTCTGCTCAAACTCTTCCAGTGATGATGTGACCTCTCCTCCCTGGTGTCTCCCAGTCAAGCTTCATTTCCTCTACATCAAAAGCCCCACCCCTGTGAGGTGCTCATGGTCAGACAAACCAGCGCTCCTCTGAGGTGGTTTAATCAGAGGTGACGCTCTAATAAAGCCAACACACTGTATGGTTTTGGCAGGGAGCAGGCATCCACAGAAACCCTGTTTTGTTTCCCCTCCCTACACCTCGAGCCCTCCCAGTTTCCTACTTTAACCAGGAAAGTGGACGCTGTGCAGAGCTACAGACAGGCCCAAATGGCAAATGAATCCCATTTGACTCGTTAAATCCAATCTAGCAGATTAATGCTAGTTGATGGGGACAGCCAAACCTGTCCTCAGAAACTGCACTCTAACAGGCAGATGTGGAGCGCATGTGGCCCAGTTTATATTTGCAGAAGAGAGATGGAATAAAGGTCGGGAGGGTTTAGCTGGGTGTAGGAGTGTGTGTATGAAGTATTGGCAATATGTATGCGTCTGTGCATGTGTGTGTGTGTGTGTGTGTATGCACCATATGGAGAACAAATTAGACACCACACAAATCGCTGAGAAGTCAGGCGTGTTGAGCAGGGCTGGCCTTGGATGCTTCTCCAGCTGTGGGATTTGAACAATGCAGAGACGAACTGTCCATACCCGCCAGGACTAAAGTGCTATTGTGTCAGGGCCGGATGTTCTGTGTAGTGTTTGGAAAATGGAAAGGAATACTTCTTCACTTTCACCTCTGTCTTTGAAACTGAAGTCAAATATATTCATAACAAAGCCTGAAAAAGTTGTTTAGCTATCTTTTTCTACAGGTATTTCACGAGTTTTATAGCAGCCGTGTCCTCTCATTGACAAAGTATTTCTTCAGAGGACATAAAGACAAGAACTTGTGAAAGAGAAGCTGTCAACAGCGAACAGTACACATCCCACACAGCAGCTCAGGACAGGACCTCATATTATGCCTGCCTCCACACTGCTAAAACTCAGCTTCAACCTTTTTCCATTAAGGAGCTAAAAAAACGTCTCCCAAAAGGGATAAATTGATGCTGCCGCAATTCAAACCTATTTCAGGACTAAATTGCAGTGAAATAGGATGACTCATGCCACAACGACCGTCAGAAATATCACTGAGAACAGTTGAAGAACGAGCTGCCGTGACGCAAGAGTGGAAAAAGAGACAATAAGAGTGGGTGTAAAAATACACCGGCTTGAACTGAAGAAATCAGCATGACGAGAGAACAAACATGTCTCATTGACCTAAATCTATATAAAAGTTAAGCACCTTAAGACTCTGATTGAACTTGGCAAATACTTTTTGGATGAGTGGCTCTGATTATCCATTGGCTGGACCAAGGGGCTGATTGCTCTTAATAAGCGCACTAATCATGGGACAATATAAAAATGTTACAAACTCTGGACCCTAACAGTCAGACTAGCTGCTTGCTGTGATTAATCACTCCATACAGGATCTGGGCAAACTGCTTAAAGTCAAGCACCATAGGAACAAGTGCTTTCAAAAGTTTCAAGTTGCCCACTGGCTACTGGCTGACATTTGGGTTATTTGTTGTGGCCTAAGATCACATCCCACCAGAACTTTCTTTCTATCTAAATAAACTAAACGCCAAATAAACTGCTGTGTCTTTCCTGTTATCCAAATAAAGAACAAAACTATTGAATGTGAATGAACTGTCAGTCTTCTTTTCATGACCCCGTGTGCCCTCTATGGAAGCATCTGCATTTGCTATGTTTCTCCACTCATTTAATCAAGTTTTTCCTTTTAAAAAGGAGCAGTTCAAAGTTCGGGGAAATACGCTTATCTTGCTGAGAGGTAGATGGTAGTAGAACAGCTTCAGCAGTCAGTTGGGTTGCCACAGGGTTTTTCAAAGTCTGACACTGTGGGCAGATTTTGAAACCCCCCATTTAATGGATTTCGTCACTCCTATTATTAATCTTTGTCTTACTTTGATTTGGGGGATAACCATGCTCTGGACCTACGGTTCCCATAATGCTTTGAGAGATGTAAACAGGAAGTACAGGAAGAGCTATGACTCAGAGGAGTATGAATCTTGACACAAATTGCAGCGCAATCAGGCGCTAAGGGGTTTTCAAGTACCTTAATTGCCTTTCACCTCACCTCCCTTTCAGCGCCTCCCACATGGGGCACGCCTCCCAATTTGATCGATCGATCTTCTCATCTAACTCTCGGCAAAAAGGCACATTTCCCAAAATGTTGAACTATTGCAGTTTCCTGCAGTAAACCGTACAATCCTTCTTTGGCTTGTATGTTATCAAAAGACATAAAGCACTATATACAGTACAATTACAGAGCAGCAAATGGTATGAGACTGCCAGAATTATAGACTCCTGTTGGTCAAGATAGTTTCTATTCTCCAAATGCTCCAAAGTTTACCAAGCTCTCCCACCCTTCTCTTGTTTAAATGGAAGTCAACGGAACACAAAGGTGTTATGAGGCTCAATCAACATATGACCAAACGGCAAACAAAGCCAACAATCTTTATGTAGTAGGAGTTGGTTGCATTTCAATTAAATAAACTTGGGTGAAACCCTGAGGAGCAATTCATCTCTCAATGCCAATTGTTCATTATTCCTTCATACTGGTTTTTCAGATTCATGGGCTGAATTTTAATCAGCTTCCTGAATTGTGATGACTTCGATATGAGGCCTGAATCAATGAATGAAAGCTTTCTGAAATATGATCATGACGGATGCCCACTTAGCAAGTGAACCCCAAAACTAGCCACCCCCCTCTGCCAGGCTAACCTCTGGACTAAAATAAGTCCCACATGTGCACATTTGGCAGGAGCACGACCCTATTAACCCTAAACCTGGCCGATGCTGGGCCTTGCTAATGACAACCCCCCACCCTACCTCGTCTGGTCCATGATGGCTGACTGACATGGTCTGCACACACAAACAAACACACCACATTATTGAGCATGGACACACACACACACACACACACACACACACACACACACACACACACACACACACACACACACACACACACACACACACACACACACACACACACACACACACACACACACACACACACACACAGGACCTGTGGAGGCTGGTTGTGTGTCGATAAGGGGGAGGTCAAACAACAGATGGCAGCCAGACATTAGTCCAACTCAGTCAACTTCTAGTTAAACACACACGTACACTGTTGTATTACAGTGATTACTTTTCCTGAATTATACTTGCTAATATTGTTGAGTTTCATCAACAACCCCCATGCATGACGTCATATATCTCACTAAAAAGACTTTACCTGCAGTAGCTGATTTAGCTATGCTTCACACTCATACATGATGTCAGTTCCTTCCAGTTCCCTCAGCGGTTCACAACCTGGTTCAAAAGATAAATCTGAGGAGTCACAAGTTGAGAATATTTATCTTTTCTAATGTCTAATAAAAATAATATCGACCACTAGCATGGCTAACATGGTGAAACACATTTCTTTATACACATGTAGGTTCTACTTCCCCTTCTTATTCTACATACTATATTACATTCCTAAACCAGAAAGCAAAAATGAACATGAATGAAAACATCAGACAGTGTGGACAGAGGAAACAAATTCAAAATGTTATTCGTATAAATGTCATATTAAGCTGCAGTGAAATGACATCACATATTCAAAGTTACATAAGAATAATGGAGGGATTAATGATGGACATTGCCTGCATGTCTTACTGACCTGTGGTTGCACACAGACACACAAATAAACAGAGTCTCAAAGCCTTGTGGGAAAGGGAGCTGGTCTGACAGACGTTCTACTAAAATGCTCCATAGGAAACTATAAAGCTGAGCACTATAAAAGTAAGCCAGCGTGGCAATGCTATGGCAGTTACAATAAAAACACCATTTCACCAGTTGTGAAACACGGCTACGACACTTGCAAGCAACAGCGGGGTCAGAGGCTCCTTACAACACAAGGGAAGCTCGACATGAGTGTGTGGAGGCATTGATGGCTCTTCTCCGTTGTGCAACCACGACTGTAAACTTCTTAGGCCAAGCATGCTCACGCTCCGGCAGCTCTGCCAAATCAACCGAGTGCTCTGTGGACGCTTCGCAGCTGTCAGGCAGTTATCATCACAGTCGCTTCTACAGAGACTCCCGAAGCTCGATGTCAACCGACATTATGACTCTGTCCCCTCTGGGGTGAATTTCCAGTCCAGTACAGACAGACTTCTCAGGATTAGATGTCTACATGTGCAGCCATATGCATGGATAAGACTCTCTCCTCGTCTCTAGGTCTCTCAGGCAGTTGGCAGAACACTGATTCACACACACACACACATTTTATATTTTTTATTTTATCACTCTCTCATTATAACCTGCTGGAAGCACACAGGTGTCGACTAACCAAAATCCAATTGTAACAGGCAGGCAGCGAGGCAAGAGCAAATGACTGAGTGTGTGTATACATGTGTGTGTGTCTCAGCAACAGTCCAGTGTTTGGGAAGCAGACCTGTCCACTCTCCCTTCTGTTGTCCCACATCATTAATCAGACCAGACAGAATATTGTCTCTGTGCTAACAATATGCACCACTAGCTCTGACCCTAACCCAATGAGGACGATGACGATGTCCTACTCAGTTGACACGTAGAGGAACTCAAATAACTTTCTTATTGTCAACAGATCCCATTAAAAAGACCAAAATCAACAATGAGTTAGTGTGTCTCTTACTACTGTCCGACTTTCCCACCCTTTCTGTGACACTTAGCCCAAAGCCTGTTTATTCATAATAAACATAAAACTTTAAAAAAGGCTCACAGATCTATACTTTCACTTTCAAAAAAGGCAACATCATTTCCAAACAAACTGTAGTTTTTAGTAAATGTCACTCAAACTGGGGTAAATAGTGAATTTCCTGGGGACTACTTTGTGTTGCGGACCACCACCTCTTTCAAGTCTTTGTGCTAAGGTAACTGACCTGCTGGTTGCTTCATATTTATCATACAAATATGAGAGTGGTATCAATTTTTTCAGCTAAAACTCCGCGAGAAAGCGACTGAACGTATTTCCCAAAATGCTGAATTGCTTCTTTAACAACAATGAATGTCTATGACACAGAGGAATAATCGATAGTGTGTCAGAGGTTGACTACACAGGCAGTACTTGTTAGTTGGATCAATTCTTTGATGGCTTTAGTCTTCTCGTGGGATTTGTTGACAATAACAACAAATATTCAATATCCTTTTAGAGTAGCATGTTTTAATTGTTTCCTTAATCACTACCTTTGTACAGAACGAATGATGAATAAATTGCAAATTGCAAATCAAATCTCTCTAATCGTTGATATAAATCGACTGTCACACACTCAAGAGTTTGGACAGAAACATCAGCAGTGAGCCCCCAGCATCAGCCACAGCAACAAAGTAACAAACACAACAGCATACTACATCATACATCAACACACACACGCAAAGAAACAAGCAGAAATCCACAAACAGCAGATATAGACACACACACACACACACACACACACACACTCCCATCAACCATTCTCCTTGTGCTAGAGATTCATTATTCAGGGACTTGGAGCACAGCTTGTCTGAGTTAGAGCATCTGCAATTCAAACAGGCCAGAGGTGGAGCTGGGACTCGGCAAGCAGCCTCCTTCTGCTCGTCTAACGTACCTTCAGCAGCACCTTCACACACACACACACACACACTAAGACGTGACCGGCTTACCTAGTGTGAAAGAGAGAAACAGAGAGAGAGGTAAAAAATAGTGAAGCAGTTCAATTACAATTTAATCCACTTGGCATCTGTGTGTGTGTGTGTGTGTGTTTGTGCATTTTCTGAATAAATGTGCAGGCTTGTCTGCATGTCCACATACAAATATCAACACACACACACACACACACACACTCAACACACAAAGGGGAGGAGAGGAGCCTCGAGCAGTGACTGATGGAGAGGATTCTTTTCCAGACTTGATAATAAAAGGTCACAATGTGGGGAACAACAAGGTCAGTGTGTCATGTCAGGATAAACAAAAGGCCATTTAAACAACACACACACACACACACACACACACACACACACACACACACACACACACACACACACACACACACACACACACACACACACACACACACACACACACACACACACACACACACACACACACACACACACACACACACAGGCCTGTAGTCAGATTGGAACATGAGATGGGTTATTTGGGCTGAACACCATCTGACAATGAGGCATAAACTGAGGCACGCTTTCTGGCTAAGGTGTCAAGCTATTAAATATTACAGGTTTGAAACTCTGCTGAGGTCGTTCGTCGTATGCTGCCGAGCACGGGCAAGCACGTGTGGCAGCGTACACAAACACACACAAACACACACACACAGGTGTACACACGGTCTTGCGTGGGCTACACCTGCCTCAGGACATCCCTTAATTAAACAAAGCATTTAGCACCTGCTGTCACACACGCTGGCCCATACCTGTCACCTCTCACATGTCTTTCACACACACACACACACACACACACACACACACACACACACACTCCGTATACCACCTGTGTACGGACGCCAATATCAATTTAGAAAGCAGAAGCAGGAGAGTGAGGCCAAACATTTCCTCTAAATCCCCCGTGAGCACACACACATTATGTCAACAATCCCTTTCTGACCCATTGTCATTACAAGATATTTACTCTCATGTGTCAGTTGGAGACAAGAGGCTCAACCTGACTGGCTGGAAACCAGATCAGGAACCAACTGGAGCGTCATTACGCACGGCCCTGACAGATGCTGATCAAACGCCGGCTTATAAAAAGGCTACGAAGAACGGCCTTAAAACACATTAGCAGATAAACAAACAAACAAAGCCAAGAGTCTCATAAGCCAACCAGATGGGAGTTAAAATGTGCCATAAAAAAATAAATAAAACAGGCCCAAGCTCTGGTGGTGAGCTCCGCGTTCCCACGTGACAGGAGACAGGACTTTCCATACACCGCGGGTTATCCAATCTGTCTCCCTTCCAGAGCTGCAGGCAAACAATTTACATTTCACTCCGAATGCGCTCGCACAGCGTTCATTATATGTCAATTAGTTTCTGCTCGGCGAGGACATTAAAGCGGCTGTAATGAGGAAGAAGAGGTTTGGTTTAAGCAGATAAATAAATAAACACATTGATAAATAAAAAGGGGAAGACGGGGAATAGTCTCGTCAGAATCAAACGAGAGACAAATTACACACCAAGACCACTTCTAAATATTGGAGCCTATGATCTCCACACCAAATGAGCGATTCGGTCTGTGGGGGAAATGATGAGCGAGTGTGTGTGATGTGGACTGTGTATGCCGCAGGGCACATTATTTTACAGGGGGGGGGGTTGAATTGAAGCAAAGCTAAGCTCACTGTTAAAGAATGCAGAGGTACATAGTGCAGATCACAAGCCTCCCTGACTAAGCAAGTCCAGTCAGCTTGACTGGCCTGAACTGCTGACTCTCCGTTGGACTAAATGTGGACTCATGACTCCACCAGTAGAGAGACCCTCCACATACCACTAGACCTCTGTATATTGTGTATGTACGTTGTACAAGTTAATTTCAAGTCCAGGGAACACAGCAGACTAGACATGGAAACTTCAGTATTTGCCCTGAGAAAACCACCAGTACTCAGGCTGGAATACTACCTGGTTTTCTGTGCGTCAATTAGTTTGAGGCAATTTGATTAAACTCAACTATGCCCAGTTGGAAATCCAGCATTGTGTAACATAATCCATGTTTTTAGCTACACAAAATGTTTGTGCATGTTTAAACATATGCTGCATTCACACAATCTCGGCAGAAGAAGAACTGGAAAACATCTCGTTATTCCGGCCCTGAATTGTTCACACATTGTTTCACCATGGTTACCCTGACTGCTAGCCTCGTAATCATACCAGAAAAATTGCTTAAATCATACTTTGTGTTGTGAATTTACAGCGTTTATTAACAAGTGAAACCAGATATGAACAAACATATATATATATATATATATATATATATATATATTTATATATTGCTTAAATTATACTGGTTTTGTCATACCTTTTTATTTAAATATCAAAGTGTAATCAGACCCCAATGGAAATTACTCTCTAAAATGAATGTGGCGTATTTATTACAATATCAATCCTTTGACATAATTAAACCTTGGATTTGCTGTAACACTTGCTTGAATACGAGTTGGAGCCACAGTTCTGCTATACCTGCAGGCTAAAAGATCTTTGTTGGAAATACGACTACTTGTATATCTTGTCTGAGGTTTGTGGAAGCTGTTGGGAGCCACCACGCCTCTCTGTCTGCGCTCTGGTTGGTCCGAGATGAGTCCTGTGGTGTGGGAAAACCCCAGGGCGGAGGATTAGACGGGAGAAGAGGGGATTTGCCGGTTAAAGGCTGACCTCTAACATGCACACAACAGCCTTTTGATTCAACAGATCAGCTCATTCTGCTTTCCGCCTCTGGACTTTGCAGTCACGCTGTCACTTAACTAAAGTCACATTCACTGTCATGGCAAAACAGAATAACATGGGCTTATATGCCGGTCTGTAATATGACAGAGGACCGATTGGACAGTCGATGCGACAGCCTGGGACGCTGCCAGGAGCACAGAAAGTGTGATCGCACATTACTGGCATCAGCCCCTGAGGCTATATGTGTGATCCAGTCACACTGTTCATGTGAATCATCCTCTGATCCACTGGACCCAGTCAAAGGTGAGGCTGCAGGCTCTCATTCCGATTACATTTCCAGGTGCACAATTGTTATTTTTCCCCAACTCTTACTTACCAGACCATACATGTTTCCAGTGTTGGGTATCATAATCATAGTCAAAGCTAATTTGAGCTCCTGCAACATCAAATTCAACAATTGCTACAGTCCGTCTGCTAGCCAAAACTACAAGAGTATCAGGTTGAGAAATAAATCACAGAGGGGGTTTAAAATGAAAGCTGGTGAGTTACTCTGCTCTCTGGTTTCACAAGACTTTCAAACTTTATAAATGGAAGGCATACCTCCACAAGCTCAAGCAGGGCCGCGCTACTCAGTGAAGAACGAATCAGGGACATTTCTTTACATATATATTGAAGTACTTCACTCCACAAAAGTCTGGTTTTGATTCTTTTGATGCGTGTCTGTTTTGTGTTTCACAGGGGGAAGTCCATCAAACGTCACATACCAAAACAGCATTTTTGCCAAACTATTTGGTGTCCAGCAAAGCACTGGACTCTCCTGCTGATTAGAGCATCTATTTGAGTAAAAACAAAAATAAATGAACCTGTAACGGAAACAACGGAGCACTGAGTTTGGAGCTGATAATTAAATACAGTATCAAATCTGGGTTATGGAGGGCAGCAACTGAAGACTATACTCAACGATACTCAACATAATTAAATTTGACACTTTTCATCAGAAGAAAACAAAAGCATGCATTGTTTCCCACAGGACTGTATTCTTAGCAGGGGTCAAAAAGCTTTTGAGACAACTTTCATATCACGGAACACAAACATTTCATTGAACCACGGCCTCAAAAACAAGTTGAATTCTCTTTGGGTATCAACTCTGACTATACAGCCCTAAGCTACCCTGTGTAACTGACCACAGAGAGAGAAAAAACTCTCAGACATGAAGTCTGACGTCAAGTGAGCTACAGAAACCTCTTTCTTTCTTAGTTCACTCTTTCTCCCTGTGCACGCTCACTCTGTCTATCCTTATTTGTTCTGCTCCCATTGTCATACTGATAATGCAGCACTTGTCTGGCCTGTTGTCAAGGCAGCAGCAAACTTACAGCACACTCATCGCCTTGGCAACCGGTCAACCTGCACAAATAAACTTGGCCAGATGAGTGATAAAGAAAGATAGAGAGAGAGAATAGGCAGAGCTCTAAGTAGTTTTAAGCTGAAGCAACAGAGACACTGTTTTGTGCAATAAGGGTGATGATGGCTTCAAACTGAGGTAACTTTGTCATTACTGGCTCCCACTTCCATACATGTTAATCCAAATGTCTGTGCCCATGCTGTCTCTTTGCAACACACAGGCTTTAAAAGTACATGTCGAGGTACTTCCATCCTCCTGTCTGAACTGGCTGCAGCATGCACCGTGAAATGTGCTGTGTGTGTGTTTGAATTCAGCCTTTGTCACAGTATCTCATCCATCTCTCTTCTTTCTGAACTGTATAGTAGTACAGAAATGCCACCTTACTTCACTTACTTAAAAACTTTTAAAATGCAGAAGCTAGTGCAGGACTGATAGATCAACCAAGCTGACATATCGGCGGATATTAGCTTAGCGTTGTGACAGTGTCGCCCCTACATAGTAGCATTGAGAAGTTTATATTTCAGCTGTAAAATGCCCTGCTCGACACACATATCTTGGTCATGTTCACCATCTATGTTTAGCGTGTTACCATGCTAACATTTGCTAATTAGCACCAAACACAAATGCTGGTATAATGGGATTTTGTCATAACTAAATAAGATTTTGACTTGATGATGGCACTAAAAGTTATTACAATTCATCCTCTGAGGAACATGAATGTCTGTTCCAAATTGTGTGCCAATCCATCTCATAGATATTGAGATATTTCCCTGGATAAGTGAAAACTTTGAAATGAGGGTGGCACTACAGCAGAAGTCAGGGGATCACTAAATTCGGATTCATCTTCTGGGCAGAATGGATACCTGTACAATATTTCACGGCAATCCATCCAATAGTTGTCGAAAAATTTCACCTGACTGACCGACTGCCATTGCCACCCCTAGAGCTACGCCACAAGTACAAATGTGTCAATATCAGATTTTTTAAACTCTCAAATACTGATATTGGTCTTGGCCTCAAAAATCTAGTACATGTTGGGCTATAGCTAAAGCCACAAAGGAGCACAACTGTAGCCTCTTTCATCTATATTTAAAAGTGTTTCAGATGGACACTTCAACATCACCCAGCAGCACAACCACAATCATTACAGTAGGCTCCCTGTTTTGTGCCTGGTTTGTGTGTGTGCTGACCTGATGTCTCGGTGAAGCAGAGTGTTACTTCTCTCAGGTCTCTATCAGAGGAAGCTGGCCATGCTTCAGAGGCCGTTTTCATCTCCTGCTTCCTGCCTCCCCCCCTCCATTCTCCCTGCACCAAGATCAGTTGATAGATACCTGTACAGCTTGGCACTGAGGGCCAGCCTACTCTCTCATCCATGAAATACAGTCTTCACTTAAGAGCCTCTCTGCTATTAATACTCACACAGACACACACACGTGTATACACAGACACATGGACTGAAGAAAAACACCAAATACACAACAGAGGAAAGAGTGTCAGTGAACCAGCTGAACAGAAGCAGGAACAGCATCACAGCTCATCCAGCCTATTAGATTCAGCCTTGACTCATGCAGAACTGTGAGCAGAACTAAGACGACACCTCGCCCACTCCTCAGATGACGACAAATCACACACAGACAGAGACAGACAGGGGGAGGAAGAGAGAGATGGGGGATGAGAGGAATACACAGGGGTCAAGGCTGTGACGATGGATCAAAGAGTTTAACTGGGTAAAAAAGACAAGCACGTGCAGTTTAGCTCACACAAACCAAATTCAATACTCACACACACTTCATTTGTTTTCCAGCTAACATTTGGTCTTTTCAAAATGAGGAATCAAAATGCTCCATCAATACAGCAAATAAGCCTTTCAGTGCTGTTTGATGGAGAGGCTGTCTGGGCCTTTTCTTCAATATTAGACAGCAACAGTCAATTCTCTCAGCTCAATACGCTACTTAAGCCAACCAATAATCAGTGGACTCGCTGAATCAATAAGCCAATCAAATAATTTAACACTGCACAGTCATCAAGCTCCTCTTTGGCAGTTTGAATGAATGAGGCTTTGGAGGTTCCACTGGGAGTTTGGGTCCGTAATGAAAATAGAAAAAGTCATTAAAGTAATGGGAAAGTCAAAGAGAAACCGTCAGCATCTCCCAAACCTATGAGGTTAACCCTAATGAACACAGCACTGATCTCTGTCCAGCGTCGCACAGTAGCTATGAGCATTTGTTATCGTTCATATATTAAGTCCTGGTCATTTTGATACTCCAGCTTATGCGTCAGCCCATGATACAAGGATGACAACCAGGATAACACACTACTTTGCTGCTGTACAATGCTGACCTCTATTGGCTGCTATGATCTTAAAACAGGGCACTCTTTCCCAAATCACCACCGCTGAGAGAGCCTTCCAAACACATGAAATCCATCTAGGATTGTGTGTTCAAACCACGCTGTTGGTACAGCTCTGATCAAGGGTTTTCTCTTCCACGCACACCCGCCGGATGGGAACAGGTGGCTGGACAGAGAGAACGGGGGGTATAAACAAGAGAAGGAGAGAATCAAAGAGGTCTTTGAAGTGGTGCACTGCTTTAACCTCGCTGCACTGGGCTGGCAGTCTTTAAACTGATAGATGAGGAGATGCATGGATGGATGGATGCTGGGAGGAAGAGAGAGGGGGAGCCGCAGGGATGAAGGGTTAGTGAGCTGAGGTGGATGCAGTGATACAGAGGATACGCCAGACTCTGAATGAATAAAGGAAAGAGTAGATGGAAATTGAAAAAAGACCAAAGTGGCACTTGAGTTAAAAACTGTAGGCAAGATAAAGCACGTAATAACAAGAAATATTTACTTTATCCATCAGTCACTCGTTTATTTTTCAATCCCGTCTTCCCTACATACACCCATTTATTGACTCGTCAGTTAGTTCAGTTAGATGGCTGTTTAGTCGACAGCCAGACAATTAATCAATAAACAATTTTGATAACTAATCAGTTGTTTAAGTTAAATCCAAACACTTGCTCCTGACTGAAGTATCTTGACATCTATTGGATGGATTGCCATGAAATTTGGTGCCGACATTCATGAATCCTAATAATTTTGGTGCTTCGGACTTTTCCTTCTTACCACGAGGTTGGATTGATGGATTGAAATGGAATTCGCTAAAGACATTCAAGGTTCCCCGAGGATAAATTCTAACTTTCTCTTTGGTTTCTTTTTCTCAAGCTCCAATAATATCTCAGCATCTACTTGATGGACTGACACCAAATTTTGTACAGATGTCCATAACCTTGGCGATCCACCTGACTTTTCCTCTAGCCCCACCAGCAGGTTGACTTTTTTGTTTACTATTGAAATATCTCGACAATTATAGGATGGCTTGCCACGACATTTGGTACAGACATTCATGGTCCCCAGAGGAGGATTTAAAATATTGTATAAGTGCTTTGATACCATGACCTTTCATCTAGCGCCATCATCAGGTCAAAGTTTCTGTTTACCCAATACTTTGGTTTGTGACCAAATACCTTCTAAGCTAATGACATTCCTGCCAACCTCATGTAATCAGCAAATGTTGGTATGTTAACACGCTAAACTGTGATGGTATTATCATTATATCTGCTAAACATCAACATGCTAGCATGTTAGTGTGCTCAATATAGACTCTTAGTATTGTTTGTCATAGTGAATAACATCAAAATTGAATCTCCTTGGGGTTTGGACAGTTTGTTGTTCAAAATAAGCAAACTAAAGATGTGACCTTGAGCTCTGTGATATTGCGGCTTTTTTTAAACTACATTTTTAAGCAGCAATGAAAATAAGAGATAGTTGCAGCCTAACATCCTTCTCCTCGAACTCTACACCATTGCTACTACCAGCGGACAAGCATGCGATGTCTCCAGAGCCAGGACAAATCCATGTGTTCATAGAGCCTATAAAAGGAAATCAGAGTTTTTTGTGAGAAAAGCTTTAATGAGTTTTCAAGCTACCTGAGAGTTTGAGAGAGTGTGTAGCCGTTAAGACTGCTCAGAGCTTGCACACCTCGTGGGTGACCATGGAGCTTACACAACAAGATGTGAACACAAACTCTCTGAATGACAATTAAGGTGAGCAAGTGTGTGTGTCTAACATAAATATAAAACTGCTTTGGACCAGTGATAGTGTGTTTCACACCTTTCTTAGTCACTGTGTGTGTATGTGGGTGACAGCTGGTAGAGTGACAGTGTGTATTTCCATTGCTTGCACTAAATTATTTAAGTAACATGTAAATGAATGTCTGAACTATACAATTAATGGAAGATGTGCTTTTGTTCAAATCAAAAGAGCAAAAATCATTTGCAGCAATGATATCAGCGAGCTGAAGTCAAAAGCTGAACTTTAAACCAGCCAAAGTGCATGACGTGACTAACAGGAGAAATGTTCAGGATGATATGAATTAACTCTCTACCGGGGTGGGTGGGTTGGAATTGTAGGCCTGAGCATGGTAAATGCTAACTTGCCATGCATATGACAGCAGTGAGCCTGCCTCCCTTTATTTCCAGTGACAGTTCAAAGGCAGCTTAGCACGCTAAGCCTTCATTAAGGCATGGATCAGCACCAGGGCAAAAATCGGGGTGAATTAGCATCGCTAGCGCACAGGTCAGGGAGAATTACAGAGGTTTGCTGATGTGAGAAGGGTGAAAACTGGCTACAAGTGGCACAAGGCTACAACCACGTTGTGATCATTTAGAGCAGCAGTTCACACAATTCAGACAGAGCATGTTTTTACATCTAATTTCAGTTATATGTTCCTTTGATGCATTCGTGACTTCAGTGTCTATTTTCCATCTCTGATCGAACTTCCAAAGGTAGTAACTCACTCCACCATCACTGATACCTCTCATCCCTGCAAAATGACTGACATCAGCTAGTTAAGCATGAAAGAAAACATCACATTAAAAGATGATATTGACCTGCATACCCTTTTATTTGCAAGAGTTTATTTTCAAATACAAGTTTGGATGGTTTTAAATAAGCGAGATATAACAGACTGATTTCATAGATAGTCGGTAAAAGAGAGAGATTAAATAACACTCACTGTTTCTCCATGCACGAGCCTATATGTAAGAGCATATTGTGCTTAAAACACACACACACACGCATACCACTGTGAGGGACTGAAAGGACTTTTCTGATGCCTATCAGTCTTAATCCAAATGCATGAGCACCTGTTAGAGATGACCTTGATAATGGAAGCAGGGAAAACACTAGGGATGTGGATCAGAGTAAAGCTGCTGGCTTTATTGCAGAAGCTGCCAGAAAACATTTCACAGACTTACACAGCTGTCCTATACAATAAAGCCCTACAATATTAAGACTATATGAAAGAGAATATGTTGGGTTTCATTAGATAACACGGTAAATTATTCAATGTTGCTGAAGCACAGTGATGCACTTTGTGCAGACTAAGGAAATGTTGTATTTTATTCTGATTATGGATCATAATGTGGATGCTTATTTTTGTGATTTGGCTGCTTCATAGCTTAAGAGGAGTCATATGATGTGGTGGCTCATGGTTTTATTCCTACACTGGAAAAAGCTTAAATGTCTTCAAAGATGTCTTTCTGATGACAAATGTGTCAGTAGCCTTGTTGCCATCACATGAAAGGGCCAGTTCACTATGCCAATGTAGTCATTAATGTATTTACTTACTTATGTGACATATCTCTTTTTTCCCAACCTCGTTTTGATTGTTTAGCCGTGACCACCCGAGACTCAGATTGAATTTCTGGTCTCTTGTGTAACAGTTTTCATCTTGGACCTGGAACAGACAAACAGTGACTATTGGAGTTCAGTGTGTGTAAGTTGGACATGTTTGCCTCCTGCTGGTCAGTTTAGTGAGCTTCACCACCAGAGAGGACAACAGCTGAGAGCTGAACAAAAGAGATGCCTTGAAACAGCTCCGGAGAGCAATATACGTACTTAATCTGACTCTTTTAAAAACACACTTGAAATATCAAATCCCCTCTTTTCAACACTGTTTATAAATCGTATATCTACAAACAAGACATCTACATGTCTACTGATTAGATGCGACACAAAATATGATACAACATGTTTGGGAGACAACAGGCAATACAGCTAAAAGATACATAACAGCCACAGTCTAAATAACATGAATTACTATAAGGCAGAGCTGACACACTGACCTTTGAATAGCTCAGCTTGAATAGCACTAAAGAACAGGAGTCACAGTGGTGAGGGTGCAGTCAACATGTCTGTCACAGAGGTGAGAAAATAGTCCTGCATGTCTTTTACCCAACGTGGTGCTGTTTTTCAGGGACAATACAAGCATTGCACTCTTGTTACCGTTATGTTTAGTTTCACATGCAGCTTCAATGACACATGAAAATACAGATGGTTTTAGTCAATAAATCTACATCATTCTCTGGTCTGGAGTGCATAGGCTGTCACACATGCCATGCAATACTAATAATACAGGAGCTACAGAAAGTTACAAAAGCAATTACAAGCACAAAAGCAACCCAACACCTTGCAGGATCTCCTGTTGCACGTCCAGAACCCACCTGGTGGATGAGATGACACTAACTGCTGTCATGCCTTATAGCTCACTGCACACACATCCATCTTTCTTTTAGACATGAAGTTGACAACCACACACACTCGTACAAGCTCACCTAAACTCATGCAAACACACACGCAAAAAGAAACAGTCACACACACATACGCTCTCTTTGTCTCTAGCTCCAGATATGTGCGTAATTGTAGGCTGTATCTAAACCAGATGAGAGGGATAATTTCCTCTCTCCTGATAGGGTCTACAAATACACAGCCAGCCAATAAAAGAGCCAACACAATGCCGCTCTGTCGCAACAAATCACAACAGAAGAGGTGTAAAATACTCGGCCTGAAAAAGCAATAAATTGGGTTATCCCTGCTTGAGCATTCAGAATGTGTAATAAAACGATATCAAGGAATCACAGTGTACATTTTTGCCAAGGTCAGTGAAACACTGTGTGCATTCAAAATGACAAATGAGACAATATGTCAGGATTGTGTGCTGGCTTACAACAAATGTTTCTTTACCTTTGCTCATTATTAAAACCCCAGCCAATCTTAACCACGGGGAGAGAGGAAATGAGGAATACTGGCTGCGGTGCTTTTCTCTAGCCGTGACCTCTGTGTGTGTGTGTGTGTGTGTGTGTGTGTTCTCGCCGCGTCAGTCAGGCTCTTGAATTTTGATGCTGGGATTTCATTGGAATTCAGCAGTTGACCGACAGGCCCCTCAGGATCTCAGCCGGCTGCATGCGAGGACCATCTTTGTCTCTGTGACCGCCATGCATAATCTTCACAGGGACTGTACCCATCACAGTCAAATCAAATGCTGTGTTTTGTGTATTTACCTCAGTGTAGTAGGGGGGTGATTCAGATAGAATGAGATGAGGGGAAGAACAAGGTGAAACAGGAAGAAGGGGGAGAGGCAAAAAGCTGAAGAGAAGAAGAGAGAAAACAGCAGGAGAAAAAGAAGCCCAAGAGACTGAAAGGAGAGGAATGGGATGCGACAAGTTCAGGCCAACGCTGCCTGAGAACCCAAAGGTCAGACTATGATTTATATCAGGGCTTCACGGCTCTCCAGGTTTTGCATTATCTGTGAATATCATGTCATACATCACATGACCCCCACAGACCTGTCAAAATATAACCCCTTCAAAATAAATCTCCCCTTGATGACAAAGACGAAACACACCATTTGCACAATAAAAAGCCCAACTTAACAAGTAATTTGCCTCCTGACCCATGCAAGTGCTATCACAGATGTTGCTGCGGCTGCTTGGGGAGGGAGAGAGGACAGCAGGGCAGGGAGTGTTTCCAACCCTGGAAACTGTCAGGCGGAGGAGGATTACCATCTCCATACCAATACACGGACACGGCTTTAGTGATAAATCTGCTAAGATTCTATTGTGTGGCACCGGCCACCAATGCCCCCCCCCACCTCATACTGAGTCTTCTTCTTCTCTGCCGAAATAGCCAGAGCCCATTCATATGCCCGGGCAACCTGACAGTTTTATTTGCCAGGCCGTCTTGTTAACACAGTGAATAGCGGGGCCGGGCCTGTGTTATGCAGATCAGACTGGGTTACCGAGGGGACAGACGTCAGCAAGCCATTCAGGGTCGGGTTAAAACTCAACCCTAATCCCTCTTGTTCTACTGCAACCATCCTCTTTTTCTCCTCCTCCTCTTCTACCCCCTTTCGCTCGCTGCGTTAGCCAGCTAAAGTTTCAGCTATGGCCCTGTTGCATACAAGGACAGGCTTTGTCCAGCGCCAGTCGGCTCTGGCAACCTGAACTAAGCCCGCTGCTTTAAATGAAGTTTTATGTTGTGCCGCTGGCCAGAGGAAATGAAGGAATAGCAAATGGCAAGATCTCATGGCATAAATCCTCCTTTGTAGTCTGATTCATGTCTGGACTGAGCTAATCTTCCCACCAGGTCAAGTGTAACCTTTTAAGCGCACCTTAGACGCGGCTCTAAAACACACCGACATTGCGCAGAAGAGGGTCATGTGATCGGGCCGATCATGTAGCACATTCACACTCAGGGCACATGTTAATAAGCCTGGTAATGAGTCTCATTAGCACAAGGAAAACCAATCAAGCCAAAGGCAAGCATAAATAATTCAGGAAGAGCATGTTGTGCAAGGGGAATCCACTCCTATTCCTAACCTGCAGAGAGCGGCCCACTCAGCTTACTGGGTTACACAGGCACACTGACACACAAGCAGCCACGTAACAGAAGCTCTTCGTCCTTTTTTCTTTTTTTTTTACCCACATCAGGGTGAGCAGAGCAGCCCAGATGTCCATTTTTCCACAGCAACTTCCGCCACCATGCTGAGAGAAGAAACGGTGTCCTGAATCCTCTACCAGGGCCTTTAAAACATGCCGGCCCATGCTTGGTGCACCTCCAGACGTTGTTAGCCAACGGGTATCAATCCAGATTCCTGAACCATGAACTTGCTTCCGTCACTGTAAAAAAGCGGCAGCTCTACAGCAAAGACTGAACACCACACAATCCTAATTTCAACCACTTGGGTCTGCAATCACACTAGGAACAAACTTTGTTGTGCTTTACAGTTTGCAGACACAGGCTATTGGGTTTAACACTCACATTTGAGTCAAATTACATCTACAGCAAATTCTTGAGGGTAATGTTTTGGTAGGCCTGGGCGATTTCAAATACCCAAAGCTCCTCTCTTGACTTTGAATGGGACACACTCAGTCAACTTACTATAAAAGACCAGTCTGAAACACCCCCTGGAGCTTAGCTTAACATCTTATATAGAGGCAGTACGGGAAAGGAGAGGAAGAGGAAAGAAAAGGGAGAAAAACAGGGCCTGTACTGTATATGCATCTCTTGAATATTTAGAGAATTCATCAATATTTCAGTGAATTTGGAGACAAACACATGTTAAAAGTGTGGAGAATGGTAGGGGGGCTGTGTAGCGTAGCCTAGCACCATTCACTGTAACTTATTCATTCTCTAAGAGCTCAATGTTCCTGGATATGCCTCCACAAACAAAGCATGTCTACCAACATGTTAGAGAAAAACTTGTAGTAGTGCTCTGAAATGTTCAGAAGTCAAGCAAGGCCAAAACAAAGCCTGCTTTACAGGAAAACTGGTCTGAAAATGCATACTTGCAAGAGCTTGATGCAGACTTGATTATGTACCACAAAATTTCCCAACCTAAGGGTCGGGACACTCCAAGGGGTCCCAAGATTCATCTAGGGGGTCCCATATCTGATTTTCTTTAAGTTTTGCATTTTCCTTGTGAAATACTTTTACCTCATAAGGTCTCTAAAAACCCTTCAAATTGAATACATTTGAATCAAGAAATAAATATGTAACAGCTAACGGCTCATGCCCACACTATGGCCACGACCTGTGATAAGGTGACAAAAGTAAACTGAATTGTTGTGGGTCACATTGGGAACCACTGCTTTACCCTCAAGTATGTCAGCATCTGGTGTTCTTTAAATTTACATTTTAACATTATTCTTACTAGCTTTAACTTGAATGTGGGCAAATGGTGATGTAGATTGTTAAAAGTCAAGTTTCAACCCAAATTTTATGCCAATCCATCCAAGAATTGTTGAGATGGACATGTCATCCCTACTACACTGAACCATACCGCTAACGCAGCTAAGAATTCTGCTGTTGATTTCATGCCCGGTACATGTACGTTTGAGAAAGCAACAATTCAAGCACCATAATAACTCTTTATATCTACATTAGAAAACCAAATCTATTTGAAGCTGTTGATTCGCCTCAACTGAGTCCACTGAGCAACAGACAAACATCTGGTATGTGGTCAGAGGAGACAGTATGTGCACACCTGGCCCCTCCACCTCCCTGTCTCTGACCTCAGGGTCACTTGAAGTCAGCCACTTTCCAAAACACACCATTACTACCATACCTTGCTAAATTAGCGTGAAAGCACATTTATTTTTGCCTGAGAAAAAGACGCAAGTTCTCTCCACAGGAACAAAGACTCGTTGGAGCTGTAAAACAGCCGTTTGCCTCCGCACACAAAGTCGGGCTCCTCAAGTCTGTGTCCACTGGCAACGTTTTATTCCAGTTTGTCGGAGGGGAAGAAGTTGACTCTTTATTGTGAGACTGCAAAGACAAGCAATTAAAAGGCTGCATTCCTGTGCCCGCTGTTGCCCCTGTAATAGTTTACTTTACAGCAAAGGAGCCTGGGTGCTCTTTATGGTTCAGACCCTCCCCTTCTATTGTGGATTTGAAATGACTTTGAATACGCTGGCTCCAACCTGGTTCACTTGTCTTTTGCCAAAATACTGCAGTTTTATGCGATTTATTCTGTGTTTATGAGGAAAACCTCTGGTGCGCTACAGAGTGAAGTCGTGCAGGTGTAAATAAAATGAATTATATTTTCTTCACACTGCTCTGTTTTGTTTGTTTGCTTATCATTTTTGGGCCTCTCTTTGGGTCCTAGTAATCCTCAGTGGACCAAGTCAAGCGGCTTATTGTATTCCACGATAACAATGTAGGATTTGTAATCAGCACATAATGTGCCTTTGTTGTATCAGCTTCAGCATGAACTAAACAGCAGAGAGACACTGGTAAAGCGCGCAACATCTCTATGCAGTCAGCTAATTGAGTGACTTTGTTACCGAGTGATTGGTGGTTATGAGAATCAGCTGATACTGATCAGCTAACAGTGTTCAGCGCAGAGACATATGTGATGCTATTTGTACTGCATTCCTACAACAGAGTCGCACACATTAGTCACACTCTCCCACACGCTAACCCAAACCACCTGTACCTTGCTTCTTTTCACAACATACAGTTTGTTTCACAGCAGAAGTACATTTACGTCCTCCCAGTTGTGACAGAGTGACTGCAGAAGCAGCGGGCTTGAAGCCTCCCTGCTGCATGAATGGTCTCTACAGTAAAAACTATTATCTTAGAGCACACAGGGGCTGAACAATGGTTTCTTCACGGTAGTATGGATGGCTGATTCTATTCAAAGTACCAGAGATCTGACAGGGTTCCTCCAGAATGCAACTCTACCTGAAGAAAGTTGGTTTTTTGGTACTTTTCTCAACGCAGAAAAGGTTCTTTGCCAAATTGCTTGTGGCTTAATCAGCTGCTTACATGTCACTATTACTGGGCAGCAAATAATTCACAGTTTTAACCCTCGTCGTCTTGTATTAATTCATTGGCTGATGCCTCAGCTGACTGCAAATTCACATCAGACCGCAAGAGTGGTGTAATATCAAATGCACTCCTATCTTTGGAAGCCGACTGTGTGGGCATCAGCGGGATTGTGGTGCGTGGACTGAAGCGATGCTGTTACCTCCATTTGTGCAGGGCGAAGCCAGGACACTGCTCTCCACAGGCGACACAGGGCTGTCCTCTCTGTGGCTCCCCCGCAGGCTTCAGCTTGGGACAAACAGGAGATGGTGGCTCATAGTTTGCACCAGCTTTGTACCATTTCTACAACACTGCCTCTGGCTCTAAATGTCAGAATGTCATTGGCTAACAGGAGACTTCTTCTAGGAGAGACGTCCCCCACTGTATCCCTACAAAACCTGTGACTAAATCGTTTTCAACATACACTAGTAGTGTGCTAATTTGGCACATATTTTAAATAGAGTTCTTCAGGTCACGTGCATTAATTACAGCTCAAATAAACACCTAAAAGCAATAAAACACTTTGGCTCTTCATCTGGTAAAAATATTCATTACATGTCCTTTCTTCAACAACAGAAGCCACTGGCTGCAGCAGAGAAAACATGTCTTTCATCATCTTTCGTGCTGTGTTGTTAATGAGGCTTGTGCCAGCGTTATGTTAACAGAGCAGATGTAACTTTACGCCCTTAGCAACAGGAGGAAAAACTTCACATCAAACAAGAACAAGTCGCATGCGTCTTTCTGTTCAATTAGAGTGCAGAAGCGAGTGGAGACACGCGCTGTGTGGAAGCCTCTAACTTTGTCCTGCCTACTTACCGATCTGCTGGAATCTCTCCTCTTGTAGCCGCGACTGAACATGACAGGCTGATCCCAGGACAGTGTGGGCACAGTCGGCTACCACCGAGACCAATGGCGCGCAGTGGAAACCGGAGATGAGCGCGCGCTCGTTAAAAAAAAAGTCCTCGCGACTTTTTTTCCAAACGCACCACGGAGCCCCGGCAGCGGTCCTGTCCCATTAGCCTCCGTCATTAATGGATGGAGGAGCCGCGGTGTTCCGGGTAGCAGCTCCACCCTGATTCCTCTCAGCCAATGGGATACTTACATTCCAAGAGGAATACTTACAAACTATAATGTACAGTGATGCAGTAAATGACGGTGTGCATGAGTCCTGACGTCCAGTCTGAGAATATCTCAAGGCAAACAACAGAGCCTGTAATCACTGAGGAAATAAATGTTTTATGCTTGACTCTCCTGCAAACACCCTTTCTCCATCGAGCCACTGTCCTATTATTCACTATGAACTGCAAGGCAATGATACCAAAAGATTCACAACAGTTTGAAGAGGTGACTAAATTCCAAAAATACTTTCACATTTTGATGTTGAGTCATAATGTAACCTTGAGTCAGGGACAACTCCTGTTCCCACTCACAACTTACAGACATTCAACACTCTGTTGATACTCTGATGTATCTGCTCTCTCTCTCTCTCTCTTTGACAATCTCCTGATTCACATTTGTTCAGAAAAGATTAATTCTTAACCTCTATTCATCTCACAAGAAAACGTCTGCCATGTCCCCCACAGGGCCGCTTTTCTTCCCGGTGGTCTGACGGTGTTGACTCTCTCCAGCAAGTGCCTACTATTTATCAGAGGAGAAAAGGCTTTTGAGCATCAGCCGCACAGCCTCAGTGTGAGAGTGCTCTGACTCAGAGGCACTATATTATTATTTCTAGAAGCACATTTTGCTCAAGGCTCCACTCTATACCCATTATGCAGCTCTGTCAGCCTCTCTAAAGTTCAGGCGTGCACAGTCCTGTGGGGTACTGTATGGTTGCCATGCACAGTTGAGGAGGATTTCTTTCTATTGGACACACACAACCTTTTTTTTTCTTTTTCTTTTTAGATGGAGTGGCACTTAGATGGCACCAATGTTAACACCTCTGAGACACTTTCCTGCTTTAATGTGGGTGGGTCCTAAAAATAATTCTGGTTATACACTAGCTTCCGCCTATTCGGCAAAGACAATGCTGTACATTTCAGTGTGTTTTAAGTCAATAAATGATGAAATAAAAGAAATTATTTCAACATAATGATTGTAAACTCTGGAGTAGTTTTTCTCCAGACAGACAGACAGACAGACAGACAGACAGGTGGCAATGCGAAGGTATGTGTGTGAATGGTTTTCATTACGCAATGACCAATTAAATAGTTAAATAGCACTATCTCACCACAAGGTCCATTCAGTTACCATCTTATAAGTTGGCGAGCTTCTCAGAAAACAGTTGCCTGTTTACACATCCAGGAGAATGAGCAACGTAAGCATTAATTCAGAGTCATGTTTGTGCTCCTGCAAGTCGAATAATCTCTCTCTTTTTATCTTTACTTTTGGTCTGCACCAACTCCTGAGGGGAATATCTGGGTCTGCTGTATGTTACATTTTTGGCTGAAAACAACTGCCTGCAGTTGAAAATGGCGCTACGTGAGCGGCGAGAGTGAACCAAAAACAAACCAAAACAATGAGCTGACAGAGGCTGAAAGATTCAGCTCTACCAGCGGCCGCTTTCACATGCAAGTAGTCATGTGATCCATTGTTAAAGTGAAAATATTGATTATAATCTGTTGTTGTATAATTTCCCCATGGGGATCAATAAAGTATTTCTGAATTTGATTCTGAGTCCTTAAAGTGCTCAGAGAAACTTTCACACCTTCAATTCCATAACTCCATCTGCTGAGGAAGATCACGTGATGATGGACTGTGAGAATTCACCTACTGTTTCCAAGGTCAAGAATGAACTTTCAGTCTCAATTAATTAAACAGTTCAGAGTGATAAACAATGGTAGTTACAATAATATGTCGGGGCACCTGTATATGAGAATTCTTGAAAGTGAAATTATTCTATGTTGATGTGATTCTATTGAGGTCTATGTAGGGATGGAGGAAGTATTCAGATCCTTTATTTAATAAAAGTACTAATACTAAGTACTGGCACTAAAATACTCTGTTACAAGTGAAAGTAATGTCAGTATAATCAGGAAAATGTACTAAAAGTATTTAAAGTAAAATAACTCAATGTGTAAAAATGGCCACTGTGACTGATATACTATTATATTACATAATTAAATCATAAATATTCATGCATTATTGTAAAATAATTTTTATTTTTTAACCATTCTATACAGTAATGATTATTTCCATTATGAATTAATATGCTGAAACTTTCACGATGAATAGATTGATTGTTTGGTTTGTAAAAAATCAGAAAATAGTGATAAATGTCGCCACAACTACGCAAAGACATGCAAGTGACATGCTTATTTTGTCCAACCAATAGTACAATTTTCAGAAATATCAAAAATACATTTAAATAATAAAACTAGGAAAAGCAGTTAATCCTTTGAAAGAAAAGAAAAGCATGCACAACATTTTGCTTTGCTCATTCATTTTCTTTCACTTGTGTTTGGAGCGAGGGTTACTGTGTCAAGAAATGACCTCTGCTTTGTCTCATGAACAAAAAGAAAAAAACATCCCCATTACACATCAGCAGTCTGGAGTCAAATGATGGCAGTGAGACAGGAAGGAGCAGAAGACAAGTGCACACAAAACAGACATGTGGTCAAACGCAAATGCAGTCATCGCACACTCAGATAAACACATACTGTATCTGGGCATCCAAATTATTTGTGTGTGCATGAGGGCCTGAGGCTTACCGCTAAGTCTCAGTTCAAAGTCATCCTAGATTACCTTGAGGAATGATGATGATAATGATGGTAGTGGGAGCTGACCCCGGGGACTCACCGCTTTAAAACTCCCCTCATTAAGTCTTAAGTTAAGAGTCTAAACACTGTACGCAGAATGGAAAACAGCTTGCATGCTATTTCTAGGAGCAATGCAGAAACTAGCTGGAGGTCGGGAAAAGCTCCTTTTTTGGTTGCTCAGTCAACAGGGTGTTACTGTACTGAGCAGATGTTGGACTTTTCCGCTGCTGTCACTGTGGAAAAAAACTTCATAAAAGCTTGATCCAGGATTTCTAATGCTGTGCATTTTGACTCGCATTATCTCAAATATCTCGCCAGTGAACTTAAGACCTGCAGTCGGGCCTAATTTGACTTCAATGAGCGGTTGCTTGCAAGGTGGTGGACATGACGTTGAGAAGTGTTGGGAATGTCGAGGACAGCCCGAAGCCTACAGCTGCGGAGGTCACCGGTCTAATCCTTGTGGGAAGGTCTGTGAGACTATCACAGGAAACTGCATACTGTACTCACCAGAATATACACAAGGAAATACACAAGGAAGTAGAGTATGTGCATGTGTGCGTTTCTGGTTTTCATCTCGTATATTCATATTCGTCACCTTTTCACAAGGAAAAATCTTATATCCTGTCTGTTGTTTAGAACACACACACACACACACACACACACACACACAGACACACACACACACACACACACACACACACACACACACACACACAGACACACTATCTTTTTCACAGATATGCACCTATACACACGTTTCCTCACAACCAACAACATTTAGAGATGACAGCAACCTCTTAACTTAACATTAAAAAGCAGTCAGCAAACCCAGTTTCAGTGACCTTTCCCTGCTGCATCATTCACAGTATGTTTTCTACCATGGACACTGTGAAAGCTGCAGCTCACTGTGAAAGACCCAGAAGACCAGAGGACAAACTACAGGCCAGTGACGAACGCTGCTTTGATTGCACTGCAGCAGCCTGATGCACTCTAAATAAGTGCCTGTGTACGGACGCTAATACAGGCTATAAAGATTTGAGTCTTAGTGAAATGTTCTGTATCTCATAATCATGATTTACTATCTCATAATTAGGAGACAACTATCTCGAAGTAATGAGACCCCGATATTTTAATCATGAGATCTTTTTTTCTTTTTTTTTTTTTTACAATTGTGAGATAGTAAATCATGATTACGCAGAAGTCATAATTACAAAAAAAGGTCTCCATTTTCTTTTTTTTGGTGAGATTGAATTTAAAAATTCAATTCAACTGAGTTTATAGCACTGAAATATTCTACTTTGAAAACCATCTATTTGGCTTCATGTGGTTTGACATTTTCAAAAGTCAGTTTCAAGTTTCTCAATTTCAGTACAACTTTATTTCCAGTATATTGTCACAGTTTGTCTTTCTGTCCTCCCTCTCCAGTCACATTCCCTATTCCCCCTGCTCCCTTCGATGCCATTTTCCACCTGATGCTCTCTGACTTTTCCTCCTTTCCCCATCACCCAACTGCCCCACCTAATACACACCTGTTCCTACCTCCTCATCTGCATCTCGATACCTCATCTGCCTCCCAGTTCATATACTGGCATGCAGATCATTTGAAAATCTTGAGTATTATATGTTTCTACTTTGGGCCACCTGCCCACCCTGCGTGCATGTGCTGATGGCTGCTGTCAAACAGAACACGCCCCTGTGAGGTCTCCATGGAGATGGAAACCCTCAACAATCCACACACGCTTACATAACCACGCATGTACACACACATTATATGGATGTCAAATACACATTTAAAGGCAACTCTAATGCCATCTGACACATTCCCTCAACCAAAACAAACCGCGTCCTTTTCTGCTCGACCATCACTGATTGTAAGTTGTTTCTAATTCAAATCATAGTAGATTCAGTGCACTCACTCACCCTCTGAGTCAATATCTGCGCAATAAATCAGATGTGTCAGATTACTTCTTTACCAGTGACTGTCAGATTATCTCCTGTAATGGAAAACGTGAAATTACTGGAATATTTATCCTCCAAACCGTGGTTCTGTTTTTCTGTTTTGATGGAGCTGATGCAAACCTGGAGTGAGGGCTTGATACAGTCTCACTTGTCTTTGTAATGTTAAACCCCCCTTCAGCATGCTTGGAAGAATTCATCATAACTATTTATGAGCTGCGATTCAACTCCACCTGCGTAGGAGAGCAGATTTCCCTGTAAGTCTGTCATTTCTTTTTCTTTTTCAGGAACATCTGATGTAATACAAACTTGATGCCATCTGTCGACTCTATAGAGGAGCTGTCTCACAGTTTCCGTGTGTGAGCGAGAAAGAGAAACGCAGAGGGTTTTTCTACAAACTGACCCCTGGGATGTTTGCAAATCTACTTCTGAATTATGTTCTTAAGTTTAGACAAGCCCTCTGGAGCTGTTGAAAGCTCCTGCCTCCCCAGCCCTCCTCCCCTCTCTTTCCTTTTCACACTTGTACTTATCGCCTGTATAACAGTCACTCTCAGACTGCAGCTTACTCACACTGTTGACAGACGTCAGTACCCAAATGATACACCTGAGATTACCAAAACAACCTGAAATATAGATCATGTAAGCTTGTGTAGAGTCAGAGCTACTTAAATACTTTTTCATTCAGCCGCACTGTCAATTGTAGCATCTTATACCTTACTCCACTCCACAAAATTATTATTAAGTTATATACAGGACAGTCAGAGTCAGCAGCATACACTAAAGCCAATGACATTTTAAAGCCAATCATGGACCAGTATGCAACTTACACAAGTGTGATGAGGAAACCTGAAACCTGGTGAAGTGGGAGACATCTTTTGTCCAGCAGTTAAACTTTAGGGGAGAAGGAGTAATGTCATTTTAAGAATTGAACTTTTTGGTTGAAAATCATATCAGACACATATTATTAGAATACATTTTAAATGTCTTAAAATCTGTCTTTAAACTACAGTATCAAAGTTTTGGATCTGCCTCTGATAAAGATCATTCCCTGTTTGCTTTTTGGTATTCTGAAATCTGCTCAGCAGTGAATTATATTTATTTAGGCAGACTGGTGCCGACACCTGGTTGATGGCCTGATAATTCACTATTGTGAGTACAGATAGACGAGATTAGAGCCATAACACACGTTTGTCAGGTCACAAGCCAGACTGTTTTGATGGTAGAAGGTGCGTAATCATAATTAAGCAGAAGCATTATGGAGCGAGAATTAGCGAGAGTATTGAGTATTAACCTGACGTGATCGTGTGTTCAGGATCTTTACAGCCAGTGTTGTAGATGATACATCACGGACAAACTGGAGAAAAAAAACGGTATATTAGTGCGAGGAGCAGACAGGCATGTGTGGCATGTGTCAGGCATTTTATTTCCTTCTGATCATTGTCTTATCTGATCTCATACATAAATCATGCTTTTCATATGGCAGCACCAAACGCGGCTCATACAATTTATGCAGATATGACATAAATATAAATAAATGTATTCACAAAACAGGAGCTGTTTTGCCAGACGGTTCATTTTATGGCAATACTGCATGGTAATTCATAGTCATTTATGGCCAAAAGCCTATGTACATTCACATAGAGAAAAGGTGAAATAAATATTTGCATATAAAATAAAGCATATATAATGACACTTTATGTTGTTAAACTTCAATAATACATTTTCAGTAACCTGATAAACATGCGGCAAAATGTGTAAAGTAAGATAAATACACTTAAATATCATAAGAATCCCTTCATTTATGACACCTGAGAACTCTATTGACTGAACTATGATTCTGACATTCATACTTGTATAGTAGCAGATTAAGAAATTCCCTTTGGCTGATGTGTGCACATTATCACACAAGGCACTGAAATAGCACCATATATATAAAAGCAAATATGGCTTCTCAATCAGTTGTGCGAGTATGTATCCTACACACAGTTAAGGCTTAAAGCATGTCTTTTTGTATTTTCATCTGCTCATAAAACTGCATAAAACTGGCTGAAGAGATACAAAAACATACATATATACACAAAAAGTACCCTGATATTGTCACAAAAACAAGTCAGAACGCTCTAAACAGGAGCATATTAGTATGTTACAGTTTGGACAGGCTCTTAAAAACAAAGATGGAGAAAAGAACGTGAGGTACAGAAGGCAACGGTTTGCAGGCAGCATCTGGACAGGAACCACGCTGCGGGGCCTGTGAACTCAGCAGTGTGAGAGGTGTCTCCGGGGCCCGACCAGTGCATTATATCTCAGGAGTGTCTACTGGAATTTTATTGGCCTGAGGTGAAGTCTTTCTTTCCTGAATTCTTTCAAGTTGCTCCAGATAAGATAACCTGTCTGTTCTGTGAAAGCTAAAGGCTAATGGCTCTCTGTGGTCACTGCACACTACCTGAAAGATACGCAAGAACACAAAGGGATTTGGTTCTCTCTGATGTCTGGCAGCATAATCTCCACGGTCCTTGTAACCTACAACCTCCTCCTTAGGATGCAGTAATGTGTTCCACTGTGTTTATGTGTGTGTGCTTGTGTGTTATACTACAGCGTGTTTGTGTATGGGTAAACGTCTCACTTCCTCCCCACGCCTGGCCTGTAAATACATTATTATTATACCCTTCAACTGCCTCACACCTGCCATCCTCCTGCTGCAAAAGCGTTGCAGCTGTGATCTTTTACTTTCAACTCAGTGAATAGCAGGAATGGATCTTCTTCAAAATCTAAACATATTTACAATGATACTGAAAAATTACAGTACATGCTATGCTATTCATTAGCAGTTTCACCTTATATTTTGTACTAATTCAAATGAGAGAGAATTGACTGTTCTTTCCAAATGCAGGTGTGGTTGTCATGGCAGCAACACCTGGCTTCTTCCTGCAGTGCGTCATTGTTTATTGCACTTTCCTCTCTCCTGTCCTGCTGGACGAAGACTTAAAGCCACAGTTAACAGCTGGAGAGATGCAGTTGGTTTATAGTACCCGCTTTTGGATTTGATTGGCTACAAACACAACGCCTCAAAAAGTAAACCGAGATGAGAAGTGTGCTGCCACAGAGTGCAGCAGCCCTGTCAGTGGAAGCTGCTGGTCAAGAGTTGCCCACAACTTAGAACTGGATGGATCGCTGGAGTTAACATCTGACTGGGAAATACATTCAAAATAAGAAACTGACCACTTCACTAAACCAACAAAGTCGTCTAAAGGAGCTGCTCAATGGCACAAAGTATAAAACAGGACTATCTCTGCATGAGTCCCCAAATCTTGCCTGAAGTGATAAAGGTTTAAAAAAAATGGACCCACTGATTGGAGAGACCTCACTGCATATGAATATGACCATCACAACAATAACATTACTGGAATGAACACAACTTACTGAATTGGTCTCAGAAGGAACATATGGCTGTAACACAGGCAGTGAGGAGTAATGACAGCACTAAAAAGTCCAAATGGCAAATATCCACATTGGAAGGCACATTCTGGCAATAATCTGATAAATGGCAACTGTGCGGTGTTTGCTATTGACAACAAAACAGTTCAATTATATTACAATACAAAAATAAAAGGAGAGTACAATAAATAAGACACATATCCTGCTATCTACAGTACTTACACCAGATTCATTTACACTATACACATATGGGAGTAAAAGAGGTCATGTGGAGGATGGGTTTGAGCTCTGAATTGGCTGTAGCACCAAAGAGGAGTCTTGACACAATGAGCACCTGAAGAGGACGGCCAAGATGAATGGAAATAGATGCTAAAACAAAGACATGCAAACAACATTAACAGTCAAACTCATAAACCTGCACATTAGTACAAAGACTGGACAAAGGAAAGATATTCAATCAACAGAAATGCAGATTGTAGTTCCATATTTTTGTAATATGAAATACTTGATATTCAGTTGACCGCTGTCTCTGGGTGAGAAATGACCATTTTTTTGACTGAAGTCTGAAAATATGAGCCTGAGATATTCCTCTGTTTACAAGCTTTAATGGTAGAGACCATCCTTTGTGGGCATAAAAACAATTAATAACATAAATACTAACTTAGATGTAGTTGTTGAGTTCTGCACATCTAATAAAGGCCTCATCAATTAGGGAGTTCAGCAGGTTCCAGTCACGTGTTTTGAATTATGGTGGTTTAGACTGTGACTGTGCCTTTTATAATTGAAACTGCTGTCATATTTAAAATGCATCCCGCACCTGTTTGACGGTGTCAGATCTATTCCACTGTTACAGGCAGACTGGAGCCAGAGGATGGGGTACATTTACCACAGTAGCCTCCGCACATTCCTGACACTCTGCTGCCATCCTGTGGACACAAGAGGAAAAACATCAGTTATTGGGTGCAGCTGTTATAGAACATCAGTAAGTTTTGTTATATAGTTGTACAGATGCTGAATATGAGAGAACATGTTGTCAAGATCACAGCTTGCTTGAATTTCTTTGCCCTGTGCTGAAGAAACTCTGAAGAAGCATTTTCCCCTCACACTGATCTGTACTGTCAGTGTTAAACAGATGTTAGTTTGAAGGGCCTGTTCAGAAAAAAGCCTCGACAGTGAAGGAACCGGTTGTGCCGCTTCCAAGTAGCTTGAGAATGTCGTCAATTTGAAAGGTATTAGTGGTAGAGTTGTTTTGGCTCTGAAAGTAGCTTTTCCTTTTCAAAAGACTGAGGCCCACCAGGCAGGTTGTCACCAGGTAGGAATTGGGTGATCACACTCAGCAACAAGCAGAAAAATAGAAGCTAATTATTCACCAGCACTTCACTAGCATCATTTACATGCAGCATAATGGGCGGCTTCATCCAAACAAAAAGGAAATTGCATCAGACGAGGACACCAAAAACACTATCCCACGACATGAAAGCCACAGCGTGCCACGAGTGGTTTGTCTGATCTCCTCTGGAGTGCTCGCTCTGTCCCACTGTCCTAACCTGGCTTCATTTAAACTGCCTGGAGTGCCTAGAGCGGGCCGGCTGGCGATGAATATCAGACTGTGAACACTTTTTGGCATCACAACTGCCTCCTGTTTTCACCTTGCCAAAAAGCACTCTCCAGCTTGATCTCCATTTCAAAAGCGGAGGGTAGGGGGGGCACTTGAGAGAGCAGCTGCCCAATAAGGGCCCTTTCTCAGCGAGATTATGTGGAGAAGTGGAGCTGGGAATACAGAACCCACTTGGGACTATGCCCACTTAGAACTCTGAAGCCAAGAGGACATGCAGAGAGGTTACAGATAGGCAGGAAATGTTTGTTTAAATGTTTGTTGATCTGCCAAAGGCCATTAAATAATAATGACTGATACAATTTTAAATTCATTTCTATTTTATGTACCCCAGGACCTCACCAAGTATATACAGGTATGTCATCATGAATGAATGAGGGATTATAATGAGTGATTTTTCATTTAATCTATTAGACTATTCAGGATAGAGACATGTACATATGGGACATATTTCCAGTACCTGTGATTTTTGTACATCAGCCACTGCATAGTTGCCCTGAGAGATCCATGAGGTGTCTTCAGCCACCTTAAAACCTGTTCCTGAGAGGTTGATCCTGAACCGCCCCTGAAAGAAGAGACAGAGACGGAGAGAATATCAGTAGGATATCACATAGAAATGTATTTAAGGATGCATGTAGGAGCCATAATATAACTGATGGAATAATTAGATTAATCTCAGGTCTCATTGGCTTAATTAGAGCTCAGATCTATAAATAGGAACCAATGTTTGTCTAGTCAGGTGTTCTGCCCAAAAGGTGAAGGTCATTAGTGAGGATGCTCTTTTGGATTGGTTGATTTTATTTGATGATTCAAAGTACAGGGTAAGGCTTATTTCCATTGTGGTCCTTCAACATACACCAAACGGCATAAAAAGCTAAACAAAAAACACCAGTCGAGACGAGTGGCACAGCCTACACGTTCCAAGCTCTCTTCATAAAAGGGTGTTTATATAGATTAATACAGAATGTATAGAGTCAAACATCAGCTTTGTTATTTTAAGTAAATTTCATAGACAATGGTAACTTCATAGTTTACTAGGACACAAAGAACTAAGCCATCATTAATGTTATTAGCTAGACTCAACAGTCTGTTGCGAAAAAGGGCAGTTTCCCCTACGGTCATATGACTAACAACTGTTGTTGTTCTCACCTGTGGACACTGTGCGGCGCTGTAGCAGTCTCCAGCTGTAGCAAATGGAACACTCTTTCCTTCTCGGGTGAAAGCAAACTGCCAATCTGTAGCTGAAGATAAACCAACACGCTAATCAAGTACAATGTGACAAACTTAGAAATTTGTATCTTGAAATTTGTTGCTACAGGACCTCAGGTGAACTTTTGTAATGATAGCTTACATCTGCCATAATGGCCGAGCCTTGTGTTATTTAACTGGTCTAAATCTAGCCTCAGTTTTGGGGTCAGACTAATATCAGTATAATTTCATCTCCTTAGAGCAGTTTCATTTAATCCCCTCAAGGCTTGTAATTGTGTGTTGCTTAAATGAACCTTGAAGACATCTTGAGTCCATTAACCCTTGTGAGCACGGACATAATTAAATAGCAAAGGAAGTTCTTATTTGAGAGTAATGTAGAGTTAAAACTGGCACAGGATGCTGTGTGTGTGTGTGTGTGTGTGTGTGTGTGTGTGCCACTCACTGATGATGTTCATCTTGCTGAGGTCCAGGCGGACTTTGGAGAAGGTGGTGACGCCGGCGGCAGTGTAGTCTCTCCGACAGTCACAATCCTCTTTTCTGGAGCCATTGGCTGGACACTGGGTGGGGTCATTGAGCCTGAGAAACACACACACACACACACACACACACACACGAATACCTTAGCTCAACTTTACACTTCCATGGAATTTCTTCATTTACAGACAAAAAACACTGCCAAGAGTGGATTTTGTAATGAAACCGGCTGTTCTCATTGTTGTCCTGTCAGCTGTTTACCTGAAGCCAAAGATCTCCGAAAAATTCTCCCCTTCTCCCGTCGTCAAGGTGATGTACTCCTGTGGAGTCTCTGTCTGCATTCCTGCACAGTAGACCTGAGGAGAAAAAGGCGGAGGAGGAGGGAAAGGAGAGGTGGTAACCAGAGGGAGGAGGAGAAGGAAAGGGATGGAGGAACCAGCCATAAGACGGTGGAGGAAAAATAGGAAAAGTGGAGATTAGGAAAGAAGAACAATAATGGTGGTGAGAAAAAGGAGTAGAATAGAAGATGTTACGATGGCAATGACAAACACAGACGCTAGTGTAATTTTGAAGGCAGTCAAAGAACTTCCTCTGACTTTGTGTTATGAAATATGCTGCATCTATCTTCAACCTTGTACAGCGAGCTGCGGCGCCAAGTACGCCTAAAGACAAGCTAGTAGAGATGAATTTTAAGCACTTTGTATTGTAATGCAGGCACAAACACTGCAGCAGAAATGTTCTGTCAGTGTCACCTGAAGTGTGAGAGAACGTGTGAAGACCTATTTTTCAAATGCCCCTCTCCCCTCATAAATAAAACCTGTTATGGCTTCATAAATGGTGCATTTGTGAGCTAATTCATTACCTTGAGTGCTTTTCCTTGAATATTGAGGAAGTGTTCGCTGTCTGGGAGGGGGCGGTTCATGCTCTGGACGTCTTGACAGCTAGAGGGCAAATGGCCTTGAAGACACAAAAGAAGTAGAAATAAGGAGGTATACAGTAGTGTATTATGCAAAGATTTAACACAGGACGGGCACACACCGGCTGTATACACACACATGTGCACGCATGCACACACACATTTCAGGAGTTAAGTCAAGTGTGGCAAATCGCTGCATCGAATCAAAGAAAACGGAAAGCCACTCACTCTTTGATGTCCCATCCTACCGTAGGGAAGTAAATACACCGGACAGTGAATCTTTGATGTTCGCCTGGGATCATAAATATTTCACTAAAGGCCAAATCTCTGAGATGACCGGATCAAATCAAGCCATACCTAATACTGGAATTTGGGATGCATTGAGTTGGCCTGTATCTAACCCTGGTAGCCTTGACCTTTGTTACAAGAGAAGCAGTTTTCTTGCAGTACTCACAGGCCGGATTTCTGCAGACTTTTCTGGCCTCTGGCATGGCGTCTAGAGAACATTTATTGCTTTGCTGGCCATCTGCTGACACACACTGCACCGTCCTCTCCATCACGCCATCACCACAGCTCGCTGAACACTGGAGGGGAGGAAGGGAACCAGGGCAGCATGAAAATAAAACTTTTGGATGACGGCCTGTCAGCAGTTTTTTTGTTTATGTCCATGTACGTTTTTGTCATTTCAGTACTGATCATTTACCATTTGGCTTTGACACAGTTGAATGTTCTTAATGTCAGGCCTCATTTATGTTGAAGAAAACCATGAAACCTCATGTATAAATAATGATTGTGCATAAATGTCCGCTTCATGAGATTAAAGATAGTAGTCATGTTTCCATGTAGATTAAGTAAAAATTTTAACTGAATTTCAGACTGTGAACACGTGGGCAAAAGAAAATGTGAATGAATGCGCGTTTCCTTTTCTACCTCAGCCGAATGCAAAATACTTTTTTGCCATATTTCAAATTTCTGGTTTCTTTGATAAATCATAACTTGAGCTCTTTTTTAAAGTCACATTTTTTTCACAAGGTCTCATGATTATAATTTAGGAATCTAAGACTAAAAACATGCATGGTCCATCTTCACAAAATATTGGTAAATGACCAGACAACATTTAGAACGATGGACTCGCTCACCAGTCCCCAGACTCCAACCTTCCACTTCTGTGGCGGCAGGCACGGGTCCAAATTACAAGGCATATAGCTCTCAGGGGGGGTCCCGGGGCAGTTGGACAAAGACTGATGGCCGTACTCATAGTTGTCATTCTCGACATGCACCTCGCTGCAGGAGATCAGACGCTGGCGGTAGCCCTGTCCACAGCTGGCTGAGCACTGGAGGAGAGAATAAATCACTGGCATGAAATAACAACGGTATTCCACACAGGAAACATGGGTGATTTCTGTCATTTCCGCATCCCTGGATTTGAAGATGGTGATTTACAGGAATGGTCTTTTTGAAGAGTAAAGTATTGCCTATTCAGAGCAAACTGACTTTTATACAATTCAGATCTCAAAGCCTTTAGTGGGACTACATCATTTAAATGGCACACAGCATCTTTGGCTCTCACCTCAGTCCATTCCCCTGTGATCCAGATTAACTCACAGGCCTGGGTGTTACAGCTCTCTATGTCTGGAGGTCTTATCTGGTTCACACAGTACATCTCATGGACCTCCTGCTGGTTGTGGTCCACACACTGCAGGGCTCGTCGTCGGTGGCCCGCCCCACACGACTTATTGCACTGTAGGGGAGACAAGACAGACACCAGCCTTTTACAAAGACAGCAAATCATGTATAAGTGGAAACATTCCTTTATCATGGGAAAAAAAGATGTTTTTCTTTTGATTAAAGTGGACCTTAGTATGTATGCACATCTGTCCAGCTGCAAACAGCTGCATGTACAACTACGAGGTTTTAAAGTAGAGATTCTCAATAATCATCAACGCTAAGGAAGATTGGGACTGCAGCGTAAAGATGTCAAAACAGTAGATAAGTGCTGGGAGGAAAGCATTGTGTTGTTGAGCACAAGAACCTGAGCGGAGGACACGACCATGTCCTGAGAAGAGATTACACAACTTCTAACTCCTGAAACCGTTTACAGCCCATGCCAACAATGTGCCTGATGAAAGGTCAGAGTCGAGATTCACTAGCAGTAAGCGACCGCCTTAAGTCTTAGCATCCAGGCTGCCCCCAAAAAAGGACAAGAATATCACAATACAGTCAATGCTTTTAACAAATGAATGAGCTGTTTTCGTAGTGGCAGACACCCATCATCTCGATGTTTTATAGATAAAACTTGTGCAGTACACCTGTGTTTGACCCATTCATACCAGTCTATCAACAGCTAAACCACAAATTAGACCGGACCCAATATAAATACTGTATATTTTCTAAACAGAGCTGCTTGTGGAAAGATATACAAAAACATAAGCCCTAGAATAATATCTCTGTGAGTAACAAGAGCAGAATACATGGTTGAGAAGGCTGGAAGTAGACACCAGTATCCACTGGTAATCCAATAGTAATTGTAACAGAATCGTGTGTTCACCCTTTCATACCAACATTCATCCATGTCAGATACCAAGTTTTATTTGGTGTCACCTTTTCTTGCCACAGCACATTAAGAAATTAAGAAGAGTAATACCATGAGAGTATTGACCCCTTGTTTCTCGATCAGGAGAGGAGGGTTACAGTGTTCTTGGGAGCCAACCAGAGGATACGGAAAGGATGCATTTAAAGGTTAAGTTCAACCTTTTGGGAAATACGCATTTTTTCTTTGTTGTCCATTAAGTATAAAACTATAGCAAGGATACAATTAGCTTAGCTTAGCACAGAGACTGAAAGAAGAGTAAAACAGCTAGCCTGTGACAGGAAGGGACTGCGCCTGGCCAAGAAATAGTTACAGCAGGTAACATACATTTCTGTATGTCTACGGATCAAACAAAACAAAATACAACGTGCAAACTATTTAGGCTTACATACTTTGGACAAGGCAAAGCTAGCTGTTTGCACCTTCTTACAGTGTTTGTGCTAAGCTAAGCTAAGCGTCTCCTGGCTGAAGTAGGCATATTTCCTAAAATGTCGACTATTCCTTTAAAAGGTTTGGAATAAATATTCAAAGTGGCCCAGAAACTTGACTTTGCCTGGCCTGTATTTTTTTAATGTTAAGTGTTGCTATGAATGTGCTGTCTTTCGATGTTTACCTGACTGCAAGTTCAAAGCCATTGAACCACGTGGACCTGGATGTCTTACTGCAGCCTTGTAGTAAATATTACGACATTCAAGCTAGCAAGAGTCGTAATTAAAGCACTCAACTTTAGCAAGAGCTCAGAGAGGCTTCCACTTGCGTCAGAAACACTCTGTGATGTTACGGATGCAGCCGACTCCAGCTGGTCTTCATCACTCTCAATGTGTTGAACACTGTCAAACAACTGAAATACCTGGAACCGCTATTGTGAGCTGTGCTGCTGTACTGTGCAGGACTGAAACTAACCCTACATGACGGGTACCTGAGTTTCAGTATGTTTTGGTAACACTGACGGTAGACAAAGCTATAGTAATATAATATTTCATTCTAACAGGTAGGTTAGGCCTAAAGAAAGAAGCTACGTGTGCAAAGAAGTAAAATGTTGGTGTAAGACATCGTCTTTGATTTGTGGAGTCAATGTAAGTGTATAAAACACATAGGCATGTAAACCCCTGCCAGGTGAACTGTTGTAATTACCTCCAGCTGTTAATTGGGACACCCAGACAGGGAGCTCCAAACACTTCTCCAGACTAATTAGACTCTTTTCTCTTCTCCTTTCAGAGAAGACTTTTCATGCTGCTCAGTGACCCAGATTCGACATTACTTGAACATAGTGAAGACGAATCTCCTGCTGCAACTGCATGTTCTAATAATCCCATCTCTCAACAAGGATATGTAGCCTCTAGCCTATAGACAACTGCTGAATGTTACTCAGCAGGAATGTACCCATTAAATATAGCCCAGGCGTTACTGCAACCTTATGTTAAGCAACAAGTCTCATTAACTTTGAGTGTTCTCAGAATCAGAGCAGATAATGGATAGAAACACAGTATTACCAGTTTAACTAACATTCAATTGTGATTAAAAATAAATGAAAATACTACAAAACTGAACACATTTCTCAATAACATTAAATATTCTTGACTAAATAAGCAAACATTAAACATTTAAATTAGTTAGTAAATAAAAATTGGTTTAAAGTCGAAAACTCAGCTAATCTGCTTCATCAGGGTTGTTTGAGTGCAGTTTGATCAGATTGTATTGACAGTGGCCTGGAAACATGAGCTAACAACCCCCAAAACTGCCATCACATTTTGATTCAAATATTGGAAAATCTTGATTGGTGCACAGCTGTATGTGACATCATCTATTTTCAAATGAGACCCGCCCACTTTAAACCAGTGAAAAGAGCACAGATTTTTGTTTTTAAAAAAACTAAGGAGCACGGCAAGAATATTTTTGAGGAAGACCTTTGCTTTACCTCGCAATATGTTTTGCATTCTCTCACAATAAGTTTTGCATTACCTCCCATTAAGTTTTGCGTTCCCCCTGATAACAGAAACAGCTAGTGTGTTTAGGGTAACACTCTGCAGATACTACAGAGAGGGGGGATGATGTGACATTTTGCATGTATTGCTCATTACTCCTTTCTAAAAGCCAAGCTCTGACAGCCGCCGGCTGTGAGCACAGCTGAAGCTGCTCTCCCTGGCTGTGGTGGTTGAAGCTGTGGCTGTAGATATGGTTATTGTTCGGACTACGGCTGCATTTATGTTAAATCTATTATGATCTGGATTTGGCTATGGTTACTGTACTATAACGAGTCTTTACTGCCATTACCATTAGCCAAGAAAGTTAGTTAGTGTTACACCCAAATAAACTAATGTGTCACAGCCATAATCATAACAACCAAAGCTCAACAACAAACCACAGCGACAGCAGTAAAGCAGTAAAGCAAAATATTACGAGGGAACGCAAAAGAACTTTAGAAAAAGAAATTCCCACCATGACCTTCCGGGGCCTCCGAACAAAACTGCTCTAACTTTGGCAGAAAATAGTGTGTTGATGTAGGACCACGTCACTCAGAATAACCGTAGGGCCTTTAACCTCGCTTTTAAGTAGCAACATGTAGTAGGCTCGCTCATGTTTAGATAATATGAACGGTCATGCCTATAGGTAGGCATTTAAAGCGCATTAGCCAATCTCAGCATTGAGACCGGAATTGTCCTTTTCAGAGGCCAAGCTTTGAAAAGGAGCCCAAGCTTTGAAAAAAAGAAAAGAAAAAAAGGCTGATCATCTGATTTTCATCAGGGGCACGCAGCAGCGCGCCTCCTCTCCTCCCCGCTGGCCTCCGACGGAAGCAGCGACTCGTACTTCACCAGATATGACAGCAAACTCATCCTGAGACGGAGTCTCTGCACTCAGGCTCCAGTGCTTTCTGTACAGGCATTCCGTGCTTCCTCAGCTTACCGTCTGCCAGTCTCCTTCTCTCCACCGGTACCGGGAGGGGCACTCCGAGACCCGGCAGCTCTGGCTGGACGCCGGTCTGGAGCGCTGGGAGCAGCCGCTCTCCAGCGGGCTCCGTCGGTCTCCAACCTGGCAGAACACCTCCCGTCGCTGGACGCCGTCGCCACACGATGCTGAACACTGGAAGCAGGACAGGCAAGAGCTTTGAACACGTTTCTTCAACCGTTATTTCTCCGTTTCCATTGTTTTACTGCATATGTAACCACCGTACATTCCTGCAACATAGTGAGTTTAATGGCGTTTCTACTTTGTTTGCTTGCTGTGGTATTTTATTTGTATGTGGCATGAAGATTGACGATAGAAGTTATTTAAGGGACCACACTTGATTAAATCCAACACATATTTTATCAGCTGTATTTTTATTGTGGTGGTTATTGATTTGATTTGTGTTGTTGTTTCTGTTTCTGATTTTCCTCAAGTAAATATGCTCACATTGTGTCTAAATGTGGCCAGTATTGAATTAAATGTTTATAGGTGTACATCCATATTTTAATTTTCTTTACTAACCCAAGTATGAGGCATTGACATTTCAACTGTTATTTTAACGGTATACATGCATTCCACACAGGGCTTGGTGTATTATTGAGAACTGTACAGGAAATATGCAATGTTTAAAAAAACAATAATACTGATGTGAGAAGAAATTCAAGTTGGAGCCTGGAAAGTGGGCGGCTTTGTGAAACTGAGTGTGTGTTTTTAATCAAAGGGTGTCTTTTTTTTTGTTCCAGTAATACAGAACACATTTCTACAACACAAAAGAATGAAGGATGAAAAATCTCCCGTTCCATCGTTTTGTTAACCCAGACGACTGAAACAATCACGATATAAGCAAACGATACGGGTTTTTTTAGCTTGGAGGTAATATTTAACACTAACTATCTTGTGTCTTTTCTCTTTTCAGGCAGATGTTGATGATTCTGAACAACCTGCACTGCACTGCTGTTAATGTAATGCTAATGAATTACACATTACATACATAATACTTTATGTTGCTTTGAGGAGAAGGGGTTTCTGGGATACACTATGAGAGAGTAAGACTCTAAGTCTGTGTTTGTATGTTTGTATATGTGTATATGTGTATATGAGCGAGACCGCCATCATAACTGCTCATATTTTTGCAGGTTAAGGGAGCAGGAAGTGATAAACATATCCAGATGATCAAGCTGAGGTGACATCACTGGACAACTGGATGGGTTCCAGACATACAGCAGCTTAAATTCTGCATGAATGTTTACAAATACGCCCGTGTGTTAAAGACATATTTACATGTCCATTCATATGTGACCCAACTTTACATATTTCACTGTGTATTATCTGCCATGCCTTCTCAGCAGTTGAACCACTGGGCAGCCTGCTGCACCATGGGTAATCACGCTGTACTTGACTAAGAGCCTCGTGTGGAGTTATCATTTTCTCCTGGCGTGTGTCCTGCTCCACAGATGTTTAGAGCACACGCACATCCTCTCTGATGTATGGAGCGCAGCTGTCGCTCTGTGCTCGGACTCTTGGCCAGTGAGGTGAATTCAGAGAAAGAGAGAGAGAGACTTAGAGAGTGAAGGGATGGAGAGAAAGAAAAGCGTCAGGCAGCCCAGGTGCACGTTGTGAGTGTGTCTGGCATGCTGACGTTAGTGGATTGCCTCTTTAGTAGGGCATTCAACGGAAAGACTTAACATGTGGTTCCCATTGGGGAGGCAGAAGATAGCGGGGGAAGCAGTGAAAGAGCGAAAGAAGGCTTGAAAGAAAAAGTGATCAGTGGGGGAAACAGCAGTGAGAGGGAGGATAAAAGTGACGGTGAGGAGAGAGAAGCAAGAAAATATAGAGATGAGGGGGGTAGATTTACACTGGCTGGACTTAACATCAGTGAAGCTTAGATCAAAGAGACGGGTGCACATCCCTCCTGCTATCATACTTGCTGCACTGGGAAGTCGCATCCCCTGCATACACTACTTCCACACCCCTGTTAGCAGCCGCCCCAGGCCTGTGCTGCAACCCGGCAAACCACCATGTGACGTGCAACAGCACCCTGCCTTAGTTAGCGGCCTGGCATGGTGCATAAATACAGTCAGGTTCAGCTACAGATGTTTTCACACATGTGCACATACTTGTCCAGAAAGGTGGTAAGCATTAAAGTGGAGAGGGGGGGGGGCATGTCTGGCAGCGTGAGAACAAGAGTGGCGGAGTACTTTAGACTTTATTTATCCCACAGCGGGGAAATTTACAAGTCACAGCAGCAAAGACAGAAATTTAAAGCAAAGAGTCCTACCTCTCCCCAGCCGCCAGTCTTCCACTTGGGACATCGTCCTCCTCGGCAGCGCCTCTGCTTGCTGGGTTTGGGGGACAGAGGCTGGCAGTTTTCCTCCGGGACGGGGCGGCCTGACCCGGTCACACAGCTCACCTTACGGGACTTGAACCCTCTCCCGCAGGAGGCCGAGCACTGCAAGATGTCAAAGGAAAGAAGGTGTTAAATTGAAATCAAAAGGTATGTTTGGTGTTAAAATGAAGTGTAAAAAAGTCCACGCTCCAAACAAATGAAATTCAGATGTGTTTTTTTTTGGTTAGCGTTATTCAAGTCTAACAGCATGATTTGGATTCACACAATTTGTTTAATGTCATTTGAATCTGAATCTGCATGATACAAAATAGGTGACAGCACAGCACGGATCTTTTTTGACTCCAAAAAAAAAGGAAAAAAAAAGAAAGTGATATGAGACACAGCTCCACGTGGGTAGCTGGTCCAATGGCAAAGCGTGCCCTACACCCCGGCAGCAGTTTGTTTCACCTCCGGGTTCACCGAGTTACTGGAAGTCTAACTCGGTGTGACAGGCATACACACACACACACACACACACAGCAGTTACAAGAGGGAGTGGAGAAGGGCTGGACTGTGCTCGGATAATCAAAGGGGGGCGTTGCATGTGGGGATGGATGGGAAGCGACAGGCTCAGAGTTGAACGGGTACAGGGCCCAGCGTGTGGTGCTGTCATGACCAGCAAGGGACTGTACAAGACAGGAACATGCCGTGACCCCTCACCTCATTCGGGGGGGGGGGGGGGGGGGGGTGCTTATTCCTCCTTTTAAATCCGGGCAACCCTCACATCCCAATGTGATTTCTAATGCGCTAAATTTATTGGAGTTATCCATTCATCATTCATCAGTCAATAAAGACAAAAAAATTGATGTTTCCGTTTCGTTTTTTGCCAAGAAATATATCAACATTGTGTGATTCTTGTGCGGATATTGCTGTTATTACATTTGAATAAAAATGACACCATCTGTGCTGCTTATGTGTCTTTGGGACAGCACCTCCCATGATGAATCGCAGCACAAAGGAGTAGAGGACTGACTTTATGGTCGATGTCACAGACAGTTTTCCTAATATCAAATACCACCACTGACTAACAACAGAGATTGTATTTTTAATGTTATTGCCTGACATGAACACAATACACAGTAACACATTTGTTTCAGATGGACTGTGGAGAGTAAGTGGGTCATCACAGGGGAAACTGGGCTTTCCAGTAAAGTCATTAAAAGGAAAGCATTTACAATCCAAGGCAGTCTTCTAGACTGTTGTTCAGGTCATTCCTCAAAAGTTTTATATACTTTTTTACAACCGCTTTCCTGCTGTTGTACTGTGCCCTCAGAATACCTTGAGAATCAGTACAAATGGGATGCATTAAAACGCCATGTGTTTTATCAGTACACGAACCCCCCTGTGCAGGGTTCATTATCTTTACCCGCAAGTTCTCTGGGGTTCCGTAATTATCCAGAGCAGTTCACTAATACAAACATCACTGCTGCTCACACATACTTGAACTTAACATTTCCCACTTCATCAGATAATAAATACACTATATAAACAATTTTATTTGCATCAGTTTTATTGCAGGAGGTAGAGCGGGCCGTCTACTAATCACAGGATTGGCAGTTCGATCCCCGGCTCCTCCTGTTCGTGGGCCAGCCATCGGTGTGTGTGTGTGTGTGTGTGTGTGTGTGTGTGTGTGTGTGTGTGTGTGTGTGTGTGTGTGTGTGTGTGAATGAGAAGCAAATTGTAAAGTGCTTTGTTCGTTAAAACAGAAAAGCGCTATATAAGTGCAGTTCATGTACTGTAACGCTATGTAGAGTTTAAGTAGTGTCAAACACCAGCCTGATCAGTTGGACAGACTGGCAGAGCCCTTGTGAAATGAAACCCTCTTAAATACACCACTTTTCAATGTCAGCATAGTGTTTGGGGACCCCCCCCCCCCCCAATTTCCCAGAAGTCTGTGTTGATGGGATGAACCGGGAAGGGGCCCCTCCCCAGATCAAACGTGACCTTTGACCCACCAATACACCACTGCATTGTCTTGCTAACACCCCGACCCTCATTCGAGTCGCTGGCCCCCACATTGGTACACTGTCATCAAACCGCATTAGACCAGAGTAAAGGGGCCTGACAGAAAGGGGCAAAGGGCGCTGGCAATTTCATAGCGGAGCACGCGTCACCAGGCGTCCCAGAAAAAGCCGGATAGGCATTAAGAGTGAATGAAATGGGAGGTGTACTGAGGCATTGTCACGCAGGACAAAGATTTACCTCGATGGAAAGAGCTTTGAGCTCCTGACACAGACGGTAAAAGCACGATCGCTCAAAGAGGTCAGCAGAGGCCCTGACCACATAAAATAACAAGGATATTGCTCAGTGATTTGTGCGTTTTCATTCAGGAAAAACACCCTGTTGAATAGACTGGCGGGGAGGACTGCTTTATAAGCTATTTGCCAGGCCTCTCTTTTTAAATCTTTTAGCTGAAGCCAAAAGGTAAAACACCAAATAATATAGGACACTTCCTTATCCACAAACACACTGTAATTACCATAAAGCTTGAGTCGGTAATCTTGAGTTAAACATTCCAATATAGGGCTTAGCAGCAGGACTGCAATGTTGCAAGCAGCGGGGCTGTTAGCGTAATGAATGTTGTTAGAGGTTGGTACTTGCATCAGTCATCTCTGTTTCTGACATTATTGGTCAAGTCAGTGTGAGTTGCCAGCAAGTTGAAAATTGTTAGTTTGAAGTGACCTTGGCTTGGTAACGCTTTAGATTACGGCCACCAACATACAGCATAATTCTTCCCAATTTATAATGCAATGTTTTTGTACTAACTGTGTACCAGTAGACTATTTACCAATACATACATGTAGGTACAAGTGAACAAGAATTGCAGTTAGGGAATAAGGAGGTAAACATCTGGGAACAGGATTTATACTGTGTGTGTTTTTTAACCTATTCTAATATTACTGTATGACCTAATCAGCAACAATCTGGCGTTATATTACAGGGTACATGAGCGTGACCATCCATGAGAGCCACACACAGGTAATAAATGAGCACACACCATCAGCGTTTGCTGGTCAAGTGATTGGCAGGTGAGACTTTCTTCTGTTGAGCTTTTGTTGAAAGAAGCTATGTTTTGCATAACTATTGCCTGTGGTTTTGGCATTAGGTCTGCTGGATCTGCTGGAAGTGTAAATTGTATGAAGTTAGTTTAGAAGTGCTGACTTTGAAAGTTATGACATGACCCAACTATGTAGTTATAGTAGTAGTATATGGTCATTTTGAAATAAATTACAGCAGATTTATAAAGTGCTACAGAACTCATTACTCCATCTTCCCCCAAACTTCCTGCTTACTGTATCCCATAATATTAGAATACACAGTATACATTTTAAAATTCCCAGATTGTTACCCTCTTATTCCCTAATTGCACATCTTGTTCTCTTATACATACACGTGTGTATCGGTACGTACTCCACTGGTACACCCACCATACAAAGAATTACACTGTAAATTGGGAAGAACTACGCTGTATGTCGCGGGCTTTAATCTAAAGCGCTACCAGAATGTTTTGTTTAAATAAAAATGAAAAAAGCCTTTGACAGTACCTCTACTTCACTTTAATCGTAACCTTTTCTGGAAATGAACAGAAATCCAACAAATCCATAAAAAATTAAATATTGACATAACATTATAATGAAGTAACAATAAATACAAGTAATTACATAAATGTACAGAAATCTTCTTGAAACACAGACTAATACTGCCATTTGTGAATAGGAGACATACAATATACTTATTTCAAGAGCCTGTTGATATGGTGTTTGATCTGTACTGCTGTTTGAACCAAGATGTTGACCACAAGGAGTCAAACTGCTAAGACTGAAGTATGAAACTAAACAGGAATAATAGATGTGCTGCTTTAATACTGTGTTCTACTTTCACTGATTCAACCTAGATTTGAGTCTTACAATCACACATGTGGGAGCCATTACAAGCGATAGTTCTCATTAGTAAATGATGTGTGGTAAAAGAAATGCACTCACTGCTGTGTTAACAGGCCCTTAAAATAAGGTGTGATGTCAATACAGACATTTATGACCAGGAGGAGTCAACTGGGTGGGCTGCAGACAAAAGTTGCCCCTAACCACAGATTCTGGATCAGCTTTCACTGTCCTAAGCAGGATGGTAGGCATTACAAGGTGGGAGATGGCACACACCCTGGATCTGTGTTTAGGGCCATCAACTGCAATCGGTAGCCTCAACAACTCATGCTTAATCTTAGCCAGCCAAAACCCCTCCAGTGCAAGGGAGAGAAAGATACGGCAGGGGGGCAATCAAAACAGAGACTGAGGTAGACACATTAGGTTGGCTCAGAGTAAGAGCTCTGGATACAAAACACTATTAACTTCCCCTGTGGTCACAGGTATCACGTGTTCAAAGTACGACATTTTAACAGCCCATTCTCTTAAAGGTTGAGCAAGTTGTTTGATGGACATTCGAAAGACAATTCAACAATATTTCATCAAATCTGTGATACACTTTGCATTTAGCTGATCAATCTGATCAATACACTAACTGCTCATGGAAAGAAATAAAAAGTACAGAAAAGGCAGCACCAAAAAGCAAATGTGCCACAATAAACAGCTTAACGACCAAAAATGTGATGGTTCATTTTTGATGTTTATATCTTGTATCTCCCTTGTTTGGCCAAAGCACCACTGTAGTGTAGGTTATCATAGTTTAATGGCTAGTTGAGTTGTGTTTTGTTCCAAGTGAGGTATTGTTGAGCATAGCATATTTAGCAACTCCAAGTACTTACTGTACAAAGAAAACATTAACTAACACAATATAAATACACTCATATCAAGCACCTTTGGAGCAGAGAGCTTTAAACCTATTGTTTTGGCCACACTAAGGAAATCTGGGTCAAAACCCTCTGCCAAACTGGAATACAATGGCTATTAGTTCTAATTACCACAAACTCGGTGAGACACTTTATTTTACAGCGCTAGTACAGCTGCTGTTTGCTGGTGTTTACTACTGATACTGGACGTTTCAGGAACTTTTGAGTCAACATATTCATGTTTGAGTGTCAATGTCATTTTTGGGCAACACCACTGTTGGTTTCATAGCAGAGGGTAAATACATAAACTGTAAAATAAAGTGTCTGAATAAGATTAGTAACTTCTCTAAAAAACCACATGTGCCTTGAGACAAATTGAATTCTTGATACAATAGCCATTTCAAAGAAGTATATAGTACAAAGATGTATGTATAGTACACAGCCCAAATACAGTCCTATGTAAATTGGTGCAACTATAGGTGTAGCACCGCATATTTGGAGATTATGGGCCATTCTTTGGATAATAAAAGAACAAGGCATCTTACTGTATATTCCTGATATACAAAAACATTCAACAGTATTTGCATATGAACAACGATTGGCTAAATGTGCGAATACAAAGAGCTAAGACACAAAATAAATCACTTCTTAAAGTTAATGCTATATACAAAAGATAAAAAGGAAAAATATCTTAATAAATTATCTTTAAAAACAATATTTTACAAAACTAACTTTGATTGTGATACAAAGTGATCCTGAATTTCTCAAATACTAATACAAGGCTCAACAACAGTTTTATGGTAACTAGGACTGACAAAAAATGTTCTTATGGTCACAGCTGTCACTGAAGTATTTTGTGATGTTGTACTTTGTTGGCATATTGCAAGTAAGCACGTCTTTGCCATTTAAGCGCAACAGAAATTAACTTTCTGAATGTCTTGAGGAAATGTTGACCAATCACAGACACCAGAGAAGGAGCAGGAAGTGGAGGGGGTTAAAAGTAAAAGTAGAGAAGCGGGAGTGTAATTTCTCCAGTGCAAAAGCACCATAGTCATCCTGCCCCTTTAAGACTGTTTGTGAAAGAGTAAGACTACAGGTATTAAATGTGAGGTTGTAAAACAAGGTATAGAGTATTTTTTATGAGCGTACCGAGCTCCATGGGTCTGTGCTCCAGTGGGGGCTAGACGAGCATGGCTGAGTATTGCACTGCTCACGATCTGGTGGCTTGTCATGGATCTCGCAGCTCAGATCATTGAAACGCTCGCCGTTTGGACGCTGACACACCACCAGCCTTGTCTTTATCCCACCTCCACATGGCTTGGTGCACTGAAGACAGCAGAAGGAGAGGTTGGGTTTTACAAATGGGTATGGGGTGTTATGAAAAAAACTAGGGCCATTTTTTCACGTGAAATTAGATCTGTTTTGTGTAAAGCATGGAGAATGTGAGCCTGTGCCTTAGCTGATTTCTAATGTTGAACAACATTGACAACGTTGAACATCATTTTAAGTAATCATTCAAACACAAATGAGCATCCCATTTAAAATTATCTCTCTAAACTAGACCAGTATCTGTCAAGCTGACTCAAGAGCTATTGTATGCTGCAATCTGCTGTAAACAGCAGTGAAGTGGTGTCAGTCTTACCTCCCCCCAGTTGCCATAGATCCACTGTGGACATGGCCCTGACTCACAGGATCGTTGCTCATTGGGCCGGCTGCGATCCTCACAGCTGTTGGCAGGGTACCCGTTCTCATCCTGGCACACTACAACACGCCGCTGGAAACCTCCTGCACATGTGCTGGAGCACTGTTGTTACAGAGAGCGAAGAGTGCACACTGTCAAATAGATGGTTCTCACAAATAGATGCTCAGTGTATAAGTGTAAATGGCTCCCAAAGGGATAAACTGTATATTATTTACTTTTCATTTAGATACAATGACGTAAAGCAGACACCAGTGAAACAATCCGCTGAAAAGTACTGAATCAATGTGTCTTTGCGTACATAGAAAAATCACTAGTAGGTTAACTGCACACAGAACACGTTGTAATTAATCAACGTGCACTATGAGGTACATATTGTGTGCACACAAAGCCCCCACTCTTATACAAATTTAGAAAACAATGCTAAGAGACATATGTCAAATGCTGCTGTATTAAAATACACAGAGGAAGGAAGAAGTACCAGAAATAACTTTAATCACTTCCCAGAATTATTTAAAGGCCAAAGTTATTTTTGGACAGAGATTATCACTAACCCAGATTTTCAAAAACAGCTGAAAAATACAAAGAAAGAGATCCATGTGGGGGACAGCCTGTGGCTCTTGGGTCACGCTATCCTGTGGTGTTAGATCACAATGACTAAGGCCTTGTCTTAAAAAGAGTGCGGAGCCTGAAGAACTGAGCCTCACTTTATGAGCGTTTGTCAAAGTCTGCGTCAGGTTACAAAACGCATAGGGAGAAACTGGTTAACTAGTTCACAAACTGAAATTGCTGGACTTTTTACATTAGTCCCTGCAACACAAGGAACATAGAGAATACAAATTTAGTTAGGACACCTTAAAGGAATAGTTTTTTTTGGGAACTGCGCTTATTTGGTTTCTCGCTGTGAGCTAGATGAAATCTATATCACTCTTATGGCTTTATGGTAAATATAAAGCTACAGCCAGAGGCTGGTTAGCTTAGCTGAGCACAAAGACTGGTAACAGGGGAAAACATCTAGCCTGGCTCTGTCCGAAGTTAATGAAATCCGCCTACAAGAACCTCTAAAGCTCACTGATTAACATTATTGTTAATGTTATCTCATATTTGTTTAAGTCATTACAAAAACTAACAAGCCACTGGCTGTAGCTTCATATTTACTGTACAGACATGAAAGTTGTATTGATCTTCTCATCTAACCCTCAGCAAGAGAGTGAATAAGCGTATTTCCAAAATATCAAACTATTCCTTTAATCCTATGTAGACTCACCATTGTTCAATCAATAGAGGGCTACATTTAACACAACAGTTGGTTCAATACAAACAGTGACTATATGAAATGTTGTGATACAGCAGTCTGACTAAACTAGGACAGACCATTTCTCTGTTGCTCTTTTTCTTTTTGCTATTGCCAGAATGAAAGTTACTACAGTTAGCTCATTAAGGAAAGAATACTGACATGGTACAATTGTGTGCGTGAAAGGAACGGCCTTGATTAGTTCCTGGTGTGGACAAGTACTAGGACTTCTATTGTTTGAGTTGATGGTTTGGTTACACAAGATTGAGCACATTATTTTAAATGTCAGGCCCCAGAGAAATGCTTTGTTGACCACTGTTATGTGATGCTGCTGTGTGTAAGATGCCTCACCGCGCCCCAGGGTCCAGTCCGCCATTGGTGGGATTGGCTACGGGGAAGGTTGTTCCTGTTGCTGGTGTTTGGTGAGGACGGGAAAGGTCGGGACTCACTGGAGCGGGACGGGCATTGAGACATAGCACAGTCCTGCTCTGTGGTAGGACGATCATCTGGATCACACTCACTAGCATTCACTTCTTGGTCACTGAAGTTGACGCACAGTACCTGCCGTGTCGTCTTCCCCTGGCCACAGGTTACTGAGCACTGAAAACACACACACACACACACACACACACACACACACACAGTGGATAAGAGATCAGTCATGAGTATAAATGCATATGCTTATATGCATCTAGATGCAAACAAATATAGACATAGAATCACACACTTGAAGACAGAGTCATTATTACATGGTGTGTGGCAAGGACCCGGGAAAAAAATGAACCATTCATACCGACCTGCTATTGGTACGAGTGACTTAACAGGATTGATCAGAACTGTCTCTTTAACTTGTGTTTTAGGTTTGACAACTTTTAAATAAAAGGGTGAAAATGGATTACTATAACAACTATGGGGTTATGACATGATTATTAGTCTTCTCATCCTTTAAATTCTGCTCTACATGGGATTGAGTAAGTAACTGAATATCTTCCAAATGCCACCGCCATGGATGGGCAGAATACACTGAGTACACACTACATGTGGCTATGCATCTACATCATAGAAAGTGATGTGTGTGTGGCTGATCAAATAAAAGGTAAGAGTGCCTTCTAATCTGAATGTGATTTATTTCAAAAGCAGGAAGGCATTTGAAGATATTTGCTCTTTTTCTTTCTTTCCATCCATCCTTTTTCTCTCACTCTCTTTCACTCTTCTTTCCATCTTCATCTTTCCCAGATATTGAAAGATCTTACAAAACAAACTAATTTTAGCCATGTGTAGTGTGCCAGGGTCCACCACCAACTGAAAGCAGGCTTGACTCGGTGTTGAGGATGCCGACAAAGCTCTTATTCCAGTTAAACATGTCATGCAGCAAATAGCCATGGCTCTAGCACTGGCTGCCATCTTAAAAAAGAAATGGACACATGGCAGTGTTCTGCAAAGCACTAATCGTGTCACACTCCTAACTCCTCCATAGCAGAGTCCACTTTCTGTTTTGCATAAGATGATCTATTATACTTATGCAACAGCTGTCTACTCTAAAAACCTGACCTGGGATTACACTGTCCAGAGGTTTACACTGCTCTGTCACAATGTTATGGATTTCACATAATTCTAGATACTGTAAGAAGGTAAGTCGATGTATCTGATGTGATACTAAATTAAGCTGTTGGATAACATACTGTAGGCTGTACAGGCCCTGAGAATAATAACACAACTGTCATATTGGAGTGTTCTGTCACTGCAAGATAAAGAAGGTTTGCTTTGGGTTAGTAAATCTACTGAGTGTGTGTGTGTGGCTGGGACAGGCATCTGAAATCTTTTTTGGCCTTGGGATGAACTATTTCCTTTTGGGGGGTCAATGAGTGTCTTTGGCTTGGTGGTACATGTGTGTGTGTGTGTGTGTGTGTGTGTGTGTGTGTGTGTGTGTGTGTGTGTGTGTGTGTGTATGGTGACCAGACCAGCAGTCTGGCTGTACTGTATCACCAGGACTCTGATGAGAAACATCTGTAAACAAGACTAGAGCCCCTCACTGCAGCCCCTTGCATCTCCCAGCTCTAGAAACTTGTGTGTGTGTCTGTCTGTCTCTCTTTCTCTCTCTCTCACATACACACACACATACACACACACACACACACTCCTTCTCTGCCTCATTCCAGTCCTCCTCCAGGCCTCGATACACACTTGCCTTCCAGCTGCCTCCCTGTCTTCACATCCTTGCTTACACAAACATCTACATAGCGTGTTCAGACACTAATTGTTAATGTAGGTGAAAAACAAACAGACATAAATACAACTTGCAAAAAGAAAAACATCTGGATGGCAATATTGATGACACACAATTTAGGTTAATCAACAGTGCTGTCTGTTAGTATAATGAGATGCAGATCTTGTTGATTCAACAGGAAACCTTTTTCAAAATTTCCACTTATTTGAAACTGTCCTTTACAACACTGGGTAGGCTTATATAAATATGCGTGCAGCTGCTTAACATTGTTATTTTGAAATCATGTATGAAAACTGGATCAGACAACTGAATAAATGATGAAAAACGGTTGGTTTTCTTACCACTGTCCATTCCAGCACTTTCCACTGTCCACAGGCCACTACTGAGCATACTTCTCTGGCAGGGGGTTTGGGTAGGTGGGCGCACGCCGACTCCTCTGCCACTCCACCCTGGTTGTCACGGCAACTCACATAGCGCATCCGCGTCCCTTTGCCACAGCTGGCACTACACTGTTGTGCAGAGGAGAAAGGTTAAGAAGCTGAAAACCAACAAAAAGACAAATGGATTGAAGATGTAACAGGACAACCAACCTGGGTCCAGGAACCAAACCGCCACTGGGTTTTGTGGCCCTGGTGGGAGGGGACTTTGGTCCCTGGGGGAACAGGGTGGCTGCTGGGACACTGGGCCAGTTCACAGTCCTGTGGAAGGGAGGACACATACACCCATTCATGCAGTGATTAACAAAATGAATATACTGTAACAACATCTGTCCCTGACCACAAAATACCACGAATATCAGAGATAGCTCCTCTGACATGGGGTAGCCATTAACAACTTAAACTACATTTCTTCACCTCTACGTTTGACAGTGTTTCCCATCAACCCTTTCCCCCCACCTTACCAAAACAACATTAACAGGGTTCCCCCCATCAGTTCAAACTATGGATTGTGGCAGTAAGCCACTCAGCATAAAGCCCTGATCCCTGTCATAACAGGTCATAGTGGAGTGGTATTCAGGGCTCCAATGCCCATGCTGGCGTGGTTGTAAACTCCACCCCTAATCCACCCCCTTGTCCCTCACCTTCCGCCCTTTCCTCTTTTTCCACCCATGCCCTCTGGTGCCCTCTGACCCCCAGTCTCTAGGAATGAGGGCCTTAATCGGGTCGCACAGGCTCTGAACAGGCTCCACATTCCACACTCCACCTCCTAATGGAAGCAAATAGTCCTCATGGCAGCACTTAAAGTAGCTCTACACACACTTCCTGTCAGACACATCCTGTATAAACTGATGAAATGTATCAGATTTTGTGATGATCATGTGAGTTTGTGTGTATTGCGTGTATAATACAGCTTTCAGGCTTTTGCAAGTTATATAATAGGGCCAAACAGTTATCATAACTGTTCAGCCTTTATCCAATCTATGTGTGGAAGTATCAGCAAAGCATCTCTTGCCGCCACCTCTCTCCTCCTTGTACTTAGACCTCCATCCATCTATCTGTCCCTCGTTTTCTAAGCCCTGCTTGGTGGCTGGTGGTGGTGGGACTGGCGGCCTGGTGGCCCACTTCATGGCTGGCTGGTTAGAATCAAAACGAGGTGGGGTGACTGCTTCAGGGTCACTAGCTCTGCCGGCCCAGGCACCGGAATTAAGAGCCACTGCGACTAGAGGGGGGCCTCATCCTGAGTCTGCATGCTCAGCCCTCTGAAATGGGTTTACGCCCCACGCTGACCAAACAAAACTCTCATTGAGCTCAAAATAGGTTTCTTTGGTGTTTCTGTGTCTCTTTGTGTTTGTGGAACACTTAACTAACAGATGCACAAAGAGATTTAGACAACACGAACAATCCCACATGTAAATCAGAGTGAGTGAAACTCTCCAACATCGCACTCTCAGTCTGCATTACCAGTAGATAGAGGAGATGGGAACTAAATATTTGAAACTGTAGTATCACTTTTCAACTACCCTGCTGGAAATGTTAGGAATTAGTAATTTGAAGAACATCTATTAAATGTAACTTGTGATATTTCTGTGAAGTACGATTTATTTAGGTCTGTAGTCAAGTGTCCAAGAACAGCTGTCACATCTAAGTGACAACACTTGTGTTGTCACAAAGTGAGGCATGGGCAGGATTCAAACTAAGAGTAAATACTTATAAGACAAACATGACTTCTGCCAGACTTTAGTGTCTCTTACATAATGAAGATAAGAATATTCTGAAAAATAGCACTGTAAGATCATCCTGCAACGTTTGGGCTTTCTTTTGGGGATTCTGCCTAAGAGTGGGGATAGTGAGGTCGGTATAACCTCCCCTTCTGTCTTTCCCTCTAGACCGGACAAGATCAGACAACATAGCTTTATTGAGACCAGGTGGAAATGAAATGTGTGTGTTTGTCTGTGTGTTTTGAATGTCAGTGTGCATGAACGTGGATGCTTCCTTCTCTCCTCACAGTATGAATCAGTTTGAGACTCAACCATGGAACAACTGAGGAAGAGATAAAGAGATTGGTTGCAGTTGAGAGAAGTAAAAGAAAGCTGTTAGAGATGGGGAGAAAAGATGCAAGGGAGGAAGGAAGATAATGCCCTCCTTACCTGGGTGTCAGTGGGTCGGGTGGCAGCATTACATTCAGTGTCATCCATGACAGCACCATAAGAGCCAACCACACACTTTACCGCTCGCATCTGGTAGCCTGGCCCACACGAGGTAGTGCACTGGGTTCAAAGAGGGAAAAAAAGGAGTGGTGGGGAAACATTAGCAACAGTGAGGCAAAGAAAAAACTGAAACAGAGGAGAAGAAGGAAAGCAAAAAACAGACAGTTCATCTGAGTCAACAAACAACTCCCACTCAGAAACAAATCAAAAAACTGTAAACCAGGCTTAGCAAATAAAAAGGCTTCTTTTACCCCTCCACTCCCCTGACAAACATCCTAAGATCACACTTTTAAGAAGATACAACCTTTCAAGATCAAATACATGAGGAACCTTTTCTTATATACATTGCACTTGTCTTTTTTCCACTGTAGCCAAGTCAGAGGGTACCACCCCACGCTCTCTTCTGCTTCACTGCCTCCAATGAAACAGGGTCAAACTTGTGTGGCGGCAACTTCAACAACCATTTGACCACGCTTCATTAAACAACTTCAAATATACCTTAACGTGCGCACATCCTCTGATGGGGGGCACAAAAATATCTCACATTTTTGGGTGTTCAGTTCTCTGTGCACACACACAAATAAGACTGGGTCTGCACACACAGACATTATATACTATATGCATAACCCAATATAATGCTTTTGTAGAACAACACGCCAACCCAGATCTTCCATAGCTTTTGTATATTTATTTTGGCAGGATGTGCTCTGTGTCTAAACAGGGGAGAGAAAAGGGGACAGTGCTAAATGATGAGTTTAGTCTTTCTGTGTCCTCCCCTTGGTTTACATCTGGGGAGAATTCATCAGAGAAGCAACAGTAATTGTAAATGTCAGCTTCTGTGCAACTGGGTAGACATCTACAGTATATTAGATTAGATCAGATTAAACTTTATCGTCGTTGCACAGAGTACACGTAATGAGACAACAAATGCAGTTTAGCATCAAACCAGACGTACAAAAAGCAGTAACGGTAATGTTCAGTAATGTACATATGTATAAAGGCAATATTTAAATAAAAGTGAGGGGTAGAAATGACCCATGTATGAAAGCAGTGGATGTGGATCAAGACATCTGGAATAGACTACTCTTACGCCTTAAACACCACTTCATTGTCTGATATGAATGCTGTTTCACCTCTAATACCTGGAATATAAATGAATGATTTAACATCACACATTCAGTAGGTATGCCCCTATTGTTAACACTCACTTGTCCCCAGGGTCCAACCTGCCAAGAGGCACACTCCTGCTGCTGGCACGTCTGCACTGACTCAGGTTTAGATGAGCCACAAAAGCGGTCGTCTAAACGATCCTCACCAAACTGACACCACGTCTGACGGTGCTTATAGCCTTTCCCGCACGTCACGAGGCACTGAAAGGAAGACATTTCATGTTTTAGAGACATATGTATAAAGCCTATTAAATGAGCACTGGTTGTTACCAGCCATTGAGCCTGCTGGAATTCCAGTTCATGACAGAGGAAAGCAGGATATGCAGATTGCAAAACAAATGGTGGTTGGAAGGGGCCAAAAGGCAAGAAAAGAGAGTTTATTTACGTGTGAGTACAGTGCATATGTATACAGTGCAGTGTAGGTGTTTGTATTTAGCAGAACCACATGGGAGATCTGAAATATTCCTGGAATGCAGCCCAAAGCTTTCCAAGCTCCTTGCTCTACAATGTGTAAACTGTACAGCAGTTAAGTACGATCTTACCCTGCAATCACGGATTTCCCAACACTCACTGTAGTGGAAGGAGGGGAGTAACTCTCCCAAAGCTGAGACACGCACAATCAACACTGGGATTTTACATTTGACCCAGATCACTGCTGGCTTAAAACTACAGTATTTACACTAGAGTCTGTTTCTCTTTACAGTGACTAAACCCAGCTACTTAAACACCAGGAAGTCTTATATACATATATAAATATAAATATATATGCACACGGATACATATATATACATGGAACTAAATGCCTTAACAGAACGAATACAAATGAAATCAAAGAAGAGACATTTTAATGTAAACATTCTGTGTATATGCCATCATCTCCTCTATCCTCTATCCACTTTATATGGACCACTATACGTGACAATGTATGAGTAAATATTGGACTGGTCTAAGGGTGAAGAGAATACAAGAGCTGAACTGACCTCAGACCAGTCGCCAGTCTTCCATTGTGGACAGAGGAAATCATTGCAGGGTTGGACGGTCAGCTTGTCCCTTTGACTGCATTTGCTCTCATCACCGCCAGCCTCGGCTGCCTTTCGACACACTGCCCCTCGACGGCGAGTACCCCCACCACAGCTCTTAGAGCACTGCAGTACAAACGTTTGAACATCAGCAAGCGTAAACACATATACACAACCCTTGACAAACATCTGGATTACGCTCACACACAAACCCCACGCTTCCTACGACAATCTTACCTCTGACCAAGACGAGTACTCCCAGCCACCTGGGTTACAGTCTCCATGGCAACCTTCCTTATCATCAGGTTTGCGCTGACCACTACAGTAGCGGTCATCAACCTTCTGGGTCTTACCATCTGCACGGCTGATTTTGGCACAGTATATTTCCAGGGTACGATATCCCAGGCCGCACTGGGCAGTGCACTCACTCTTACGAGCCACATGCCACCTGCAATCAAAGGTGACAGGTCAAATCCATGTCAGTATTTTAAGATTGCCAAATTAAGAAAGACTTGCTTGGTTCACATAGGCACTAAAGGTTGGTTAAAATGGTGACACAAACCTGAGTTCACATTCAGCGTTGCAGGGCTCAGTGATGACAGCAGGTCTAGCTGTACCGTGACACCTCTGGTCTGACACCACCACCCTGTCTGACTCTCTGCTACAGAGAATCTTCCGCTTGCGCTCTCCTATGAAGGCACAATGATGCAAGTTTGGATAGCAGGCAAATTAAGCATTCAAAAGTCTCTCTTATAATTCTAAAGCACCATATACTAAACACATGTTGAAATACTTCACCCATGATAGTATTTTATTTTGTTACCTCCGCCATTATGTGCACAGATATTAAAGACAAAATGTTGTACACTGTATACTATATAACTACTATAACTGTAATTTATAACTTATTTTGCGCCCTTTGTATGTTCATTTCTGATGAGAACGACACAAAGAGTTGCAAGCTCTTTTTCAGGACTTCCACAAATGAAACTCCACTACCTTCCACTGCCTGACCTCAGCTTCTGTAAGATCCTGCAAGTAGTTATCTGAGTCGATGCAACAGATTGCTCAAGTACAATATAGATCATGATAGGATCGCAATAAATACCAGCAGCAATGTGTGTGTGCTTCACCGTGGCTCCCTGCACTGAATCACAGTGCACCAACCGTACAGTAGGGGAGAGAGATTTAAACCTCATGTGGCTCCAGGAAATAGATTCTCTATCAGTACCTCATGTTACCAAGTTTTTGCAGCTCAGTGCTATGAGAGTGTGCCCCGGACTGCCAGAAAAGTCGTATAAATTGGAAAATTTTCTGAGGGCATTACATGTTTGCTGTTTATCCTGCTGTGTGAACTCATTGGTTTCTCTTTGGATACTGTTGGCTGTTCAAGCAGGGTAGTGTCAAAAAGTGGAGAAAGAAATTCTCAGACCAAGTGTTTGAGTCAAAACACATAGCAGGTTTTCGAGTTTACCTGCAATCCGCTTCTGCACGCCCACATACTCCGACATATCTGGAGTCATGCAAGAAGGTAATCCGCCACAGCACACTATGAGGTTGAACTTTAATCACTTGTTCCAAACCTATATGTCTAGCATGAACCTGTCAAGTTTAGCCAGACAATCCTCCCTCTCCTATGCCTCTGGCTCTGTGGTTATCACGTCTCCTCTCTCCATTCCTTCTAATCTTTACTCTCACCGCACCATTTATCATTTACCACTGTGCCAACCCCTTGTGCCTCCCCCTCACCTTGGCACAGGCGGCTGCACTCCTGCCAGGGCCCATAGGCATCCCAGAAGAACTGCTGCGGTTTGTCCTCTATGGGGATGTTAAAGGAGTACCTCACATCTGGGTTGTAAAGGTTCCCCACAGACAGCACCTGGTGAAAATGCAGGCAATGTGATATGCATTATAATACAGTAAGTTTCTGGGGTTTTAACTTCATGGATTATCCACATCTCCCAAAGTAAAAGTAAAAACCTTTAGAGGTCAAATCTGTAGACGCATTGCAGTTTCTGCATTCAAAATATCTTTTATCTAGTTTCACTCATGCCACTGCTTCTAAACCAATCTAGCATTGCATCTCCTTCATGGCAAACTAACCCATCATTATGAGGACAGTTTACCTGGACAATGATCTCCTCCTCGATGCGGTCAGTACAGTTGATCCTCTCAATGACATGGTCAGAGCCACTGTACTCGATGACAGCATTTCCTACTTTGATTTCCCTTTTAAACATGCTGACCACAAACTCTCCATTAAGCAGGAACTCTCCACGGCTATTTGATATGGCTGCAGGGAGACAGAAAACAAGTCACTTACTGTGCTTGATCCCACTGAAACAGAGAGCCAGAATGAGTGGTATTCGATGCGAGATCGAACTATCTTTGCTTAATTGGCACAAAACAACTGCAGAAAAAATGAAAAAAAGTGAAAAGATTATTGTTCTTATGACACTGACTAGTTAAGAGTAAACTAAATAATAGCTGGCTTTTGCAGGTGACCGGGCAGCTTAGCAACAATGTGGCTAGTGTTTTCATTTACAGTAAGGCAGGTGCAGTAGGCAGCTGTAAAGGTAGCAGTAAAGCCTTATTGGGGTAAAATAATCCTCTGTTCCTGGAGAAGTCCCATCCAGGGGCGTCCTGTTCTGTTCAACAGCCAGTCTGCTGCACTCATTCACTCTAATGCGATTATGGAGCTAATTTCCTGCCTTTACTTTCCTCGCCATTTCACACATTACACTAATATGACCGTGGAGAGTGGCCCTCATTCCGGCAAAATCATCTCCATGTTGGGCCTCTAATGACTGTGCCCAAACACAAATACATATAAGTACACACACGCAATAAAGGGTGACAACTGAAAAACCTGAAGATGTTCAGGTTCAAAATGTTTGCATGGTGGCATATAATCAAGCATATAGGCAAACAAACACACACAGAATAAAAGAAAAAACAATAACAGCAGCAATATGCAGACATATACACACTACACATGCAGACACAGTCTTGTTGACCTTGATGGAATGGTAGCCAGAGGGCTATCTGAGCTCAAGTATTAACACGCTTGTGCCAACAAGACATGTACACTAATAGCTGACAAAGCAGCCATATCCAGACTGACAGGCAGGCAGCAGGCATATGGTACAGAAAGACACACATTTACAGAACCAAAGAAAATGCACACCTGCACACTCACACACACAAACACACACACACACACACACACACACACACACACACACACACACACACACACACACACACACACACACACACACGAGACAAACGCTTATAAACCACCTGACCTTGCTGGAATGGTACCCACAGGCCTGGTTCTGGCTCATTAACATGTTAGCATGCACACTATATGCCAACTCCTTAGGTTTGCAGTACATGACTTAACACTAAAAACTGAACACTGTCATTCACATAAACAAGCAGGCAGAAAAAACATGCAGATTAAAGTAGACACTTTCAACAGCATATTGCTTCAGAAATGGCAGGAAGCAGTATTAATGGAAAAGTGGAAATACAATGATTACTAATTAACAGTAGTTTCTTTTCAACAAAATGTTGACTGTCTTACCGAGGTAGTTGTCATCCTCCGGTTTCCCTGAGTAGCTGTGTTGACGCACATCTATATTTGTAGCACCACTGGGTATTCGCACTACTTCATTATAGCCTGCAAATGGCATGAGTAGTGAGTTTAAATCATTAGTATACTGAGTTCTGTGCCTACGCTAACAAGTGAGCCGTACTCTCAGTGCTATTCATTCTGACGACTAAGCATGTGTAAAAATGTGTTGAAGCAATATTACAAGCGCTGTGGTTGTTTAAACTTACTGAAAGTGAAATGATAGTATAATAAAAGAGGCTGTAACTCACCATAGCGGACGATGTTGAAGGTGCCTGCCACAGTTTTGCAGGAAGAGTTGTCACCTCCGCACACGCCACACTTGTCCCTCCTTGCTTTAGAGTTCAATACATGGTCACAGCCTGCTTGCTGCACAGTGACGAGGTAGAATGGGTGGATGAATGAAGGGATAAATGAAGAATAAAATAAGAAAATGCCAGGAGCATTTACCATTCATGGCAGGGGTGGGAAAATGGACAAAAAGAGGGTAAGTGGAAGAGAAGTTTGAAAAGTAAGAGAAATCAGACTGAGGATAACGAGAAGACTGACTTTTCAAAACAAAATAAGAAGAGTTTCTCTAACACGCTTTAATTCCAGTGCACATCAACATGTCAGATAAATGGCCTTCCACTTGGCCATTACTTCTTTATTTCTTTATGAAATACTAATCATGAAAGAAATAATTAAACCGAGTGACCCTTAAAATAGTTACATAAGAACTGAGTGAGTTATAGCTATATCACTGACATCCATCTGAAACAAATGTCCTTCAAAAAAACACACTGGGAATGGCACGAGCTGCTCTGCTTGTAATTTGTTTTAGCAAGAGACATTTTTGATTTTCTTTAAAGGATGAAGAGCTTAACTTTAGTGCCACAGGATGGATCAAAATCCACTTGCCAAGGCCAGGGAGTCAACTTACTGAGCCACAATCTAACCAAAACACTGTGTGTGGATTATAGTGTACACAGAGCAACCCACTGCTTCCTTCAATAAGCATATTGATGTGTATGGTATGTTAGTAATCAAGCTTTCAAAATAAACTAAAAATCTGTCACAGGTTTGAGGCAATAAACACAGTCTGGTTTGGCAAATGATTGAAATGCTTTTTGAAAATATTTGCAGTAAAGATGTAGAAATGATAAGTGTGCAAGAATGGTCACATTAGGACCTATAGTTATGTTTTAGCTCTACATATGCATTTGAACCATGCAGCCAAGTGTTCCTAAGGTAATAGGAGTTAGGAGCCTCACCCTGCACAGGCCCTGGACACAGATGTCGTTGGTATCGGGTCCGCACGGCGTGCCATCAATGACCCTGTCCCTGAGCTGATAGTAGGCCGTGCTGCCGGCCACCCTGCAGAACAGCTTACACCTGTCCTTCATCAGGACTGAGGAGGCAAGACAGACACCAAAACTTAATACCAATAGATATCAATGTCAAATTTAGATTACATCTATTATGCACAAGTGAAGTGGGTTGACAAGAGGAGAAAGCAGGATGCCAGTGACTGAAAAAAGGATTCTCACTTCCGCTGTACTTGGGCACCCAGCGAACATTAGGAGGTAGACCGTTGATGTTGAAGTGCCTGCCATCGAAAGCTGCACATTGCTCCTCCCTGAAGTCCTTCTTCTGCTTGGAGCAGGGCTCAGAGTTACAGGAACGAAACTTCATTCGGCGACCCACACAATACATTCCTCCATTTCTGGGCCTGGAAGCAAGTTTGAGGAAGTGAATTAACCAATCATTGGTCTAATTTAGTAAATATCTTAAGTAAATACTTTAGTAAGCATCTTTCCCCTGCAGATTCAAACATCCATCTATCTGCCCATTCTCCTTTTCACCAGAATCCCCAGCATCACACACCTAGAGTATGTCAATGATATCGTTTTCAAACTCATTCTCATCATGTCCCATTCTTTTCTATCTGCCCATTAAACCAGGATGAAAGGCAACATTCAAGGTGATGTCTTTATTTACCAAGAAACAACCCTATAAGATCAGCCATCAGAGGGCCTGTTCTGATGAACTCTAGCTATGGAAAGAATTTTCTTCAGAGGCTTGATCTATGGAACATTGACTTTGGCAGCTAAGATGGAGACAAGGTCCACTAGGCATGAATGACTACAAAGAGAGGGACTGCTCACACGGGTCGGTTGCATTCGCGCACAGCAATCTTGATGCCCCCGCCACAAGTCCGCGAACAGGTAGCAAAAGGACTCCAAACTCCCCATGCCCCCTCCACAGGTGTGGCGTCATGCTCTTTGGCTATACACAGGCCATGTTTGCAGTGCTGCAATGAGACAGAAACAGAAAAGAGAGAAGTCAGATGAATGAGGAGAGCAAGAATAGCAGCAGAGGGAGAGAATGAAGCAAGCGAGAAGAAAGAAAAGAAAAAGAGCACATGAAATCTTATCCATGGAACTGGCAACACATCTATCTGCTCTCTCGTGCTTTGATGCTAATCTGGGAGAAATTATACAGTGAAGCAAATGGAAAAAAGAGGAGCTGAAAAAGACATTTCAGGGCTGGGTCTGGCTGGACAGAAGACAAGAAAACGTCACGCACACAGTCAATAAATATATTTCAGCTCATAACCGGAGGATAATCTTGCACTGTTTAACAAACAGACTCCAGCTTAAGTGTTTAGTGTGGTGCACTCTGGCATGGCATGGGATGAGAGGTTGGTGTAAACATGAAAAGGTTTCAATATGTGTGTGTATCTGTGTGTCTTTGGACTTTGTCGCTTTCATGTTCTCTCAGTCTTAGTGGCAGGAAGTGAGGGGTTAGTGAGAAAGTCCTAATTAAAAGCTACACTAGTCAGTCGCCTAAAAAGAAACCTTCATCATTTACAACTTCACGCCACCTACTTACATGCCAGCCACGTTCAATTACTAGAGTTTACATATGTGTCAATGGCAAACTGATTTTTGGCAAGTGTTGAAAACTTGTTTTCTTTTGTCATTTTGCACATTAAATTAAAACGCCTGTGAACAATTATATGGTCATGAGTCACTGGAAAAGTTGTAAGATCAAAACAAGGAAATGCTGTGAGGACTGTCAGATTATAACACAGAACCATATGAGTATTAAATCATATCATAAACATCACGTTTTCCCTTTACACATCCATCCCAGGCTAATAAAACGCAGTTCAATTTCTTACTTCTTGCTCCTGAGACTTTATTGACAAAAAATGTCTTCCTCCTTAACTTTCCAATGCTCCGTTAAACAGCTCCTTGCTCTAAGCATCTTCATTTCCACATGACACTTACCTTTCCGGGGGAGCAGTCAGTGCCATCTGCCCATGGCATGTGCTGGGTCCTGCAGCCCCGCTGGGCACCCTCTGGACTGGTGCACCACAGCCTCCGACACTGGGTCTGAGAAAGAAAAACACACACATAGTTAACCCTGAGATGCCAAACAAAAACTGTTAAACTACTGTATTAGAATAATACAGGGCACATAAATGTCACGTTAAATAACCTCACTTTAGACAACTCTATTAATATATGGACACCAGTAGGCAGACATCCAATTTATCGCACATTTTCTCAGACAGTGCCTTACATGACCTTTCTGTCTGGGCAGAAGACATGAGCCAAGAAAACTATTCCACAGTGCTTCCACAGGGGTGTCGTACATATTTAGGAGACATTTATGCAGCATTGATTTAAAATTCAACAATAAAGATACAGTAGCTGGACAGTTTGATGTGATGATTCAAGCCTGATTCCACCTTTTTTTTAAGGAGTTAACAGAATATATAGGTGCTGAGATATTATGTCTTATATATTAATTTAATTTGTTTTTGTTAGCTTGTATGTCAGAGAGAACTACCAGTATGTTGTTAAGTACAGCGAGTGACTTTAAAGGCTCTACCAGGATCATAACACAAGAGGCTTCCCTCAGAGACCCACATGTGCACCATGACAGTTTAGATTCACACACCGACTCCACTTACCATATAAGGGCACACCTGCGTTCCCGGCCCAAATATCAATTCACACTGTTTATTGACATTGTATATCCGTCCAGGCAGCTGCTGCGAGAGACTGTACGGCCTAGAAAGGGGCTCGTCGAGCAAGCACTCACCATATCCTGTGCTATTAAGAAATAAAAATAAAACGACTTAAAGAAAAAAGGGAAAAACAAGAGACACAAACAGACAGAAAACACACTCAGTACAGCCGGAGAGGTCATTTTTCCGTACATATATAGAACCCCTACTGTACACAGAGCTTGCTCAGTGTCTTGACAGATTTCTGTTTATATTCAGTCAGCTATATGTAATAGCTGATGATGATCTCAGGAGTAGGTGGTTGCAGGGATAGTTGGGGGTATGGAAAGGGATTTTGAATAGTTGCCAGATACTATCCCATTTACTCTTTCCTACAGTAGGAGTCCCCTGGCCTTTCTCAGGGGGTTGAGGAGCCTTTGGAAGAGGTGAGACTAGAGGCTGCAACAGCCCTGAGAAATGATGACAGTTTATCTGCATTCAAGCCTAAAAATCTGTCTGTTGCTGCCAAAAGAGGAAAGACCAGCATACAGTATGAATACACTGCACTCTGTGTGTGTGTTTGTATGTTTAAGGAAGCATACTCGTGAAATCTCTGAGATACAGTTGTATAAATACAGCATCTTTATATTTGGCCAGAACCCCCTTAAAATGTACACTTATTTTTACTTGACCTTATTACTTTGCACATCCTATTTCATTTCAGGCTATTTGAGTTGTTCAGAAATTCCTCCTTAATAGAAGGAAAACTATTTACATGATCTAATCCCCATGCATGTTTGGAACAATCCTGAAGAAAAGTGTATGACATACTCGAGGAACTCTGTGATGTACTTCCTGCTACACTTGGACCACATCCAAGGGTTTGTGTTGTAGTTAAGTGTGGGAGCCATCACATGTTGCTGAATCTTCACTCCATCTTCCTTACACTTATTACTGTCGTCATGAGGCATGTTGAACCTAGCAGAGAAAACAGAAAAAACAAGTTCAGGAATCATAAAAAAGTATTACATTAACAAGAGAAGTATGGAGAACTGAAAGAGTTCTTTTCTAGTAATATATCTGTTGGTTGTAGTTTCTGTCACGCAGATGCACAGCTCTGTAAGACCACTGTGATAAATGTAACAAAAGCCAGTGTTATGGTGATGAATGGACTTTAAAGTTTTAATATGTTAACGTTTCTCAAACCAACATAGACAGGACTCCCAACTGAAAAATGTCATTTTTTTGCGCTTCAGTGGGTTTCATTTGTTTGGCCACATGTTTAAGATCTAAACATCAATTCTATAGTTCCGCTGTCACTGTGGCATTGGCTTTAGGAAATCTATTCACAGTTGCAGCTGAAAATAATGCAGAGCGTGTGTACTTCCTGCCTGTGAGGAGTTTGGAAAGAAACCAGCACAACATTAAATTATCAACACTGGGCAATAGACACAGCAGAAAAATGTAGATGTGAAAATCAGAGCACAGTGAGTATAAGAGAAGCATTCAAGCTCCTGCAGGGTGAACAAATAAGATCCTGGTTGGTGGTGGACAGGTACAGCACCACACTGCCCGCAGCCCTCCCTCTGAGCTACTCAGCTCCCCACCTGACGGGTACCATATAACACTGAGCTCTGGGGCTAAGCAGTCGTCAAGCAAGTTGTCACCGCTTGATGCGGATAAACGTGGAATTGAACAATCCCACCTTTTGTTTTGTGGTTAGAAGGGGCATTTGTTAGAGATGATGAGGGCTGTTAAGGTCTGTAACAGTCTCCACTGTAGAAGGCTAACACCCCCACCCACCCCAAGTCTGACTCAGGACGTTGGACAATGCAGAGTCTGCTGAAGGGCAGTGGTCAACAACCAGTGGTTTTGCTTAAATTCTGAGAATCGAATTAGCAGACTTATATCTTTCCTCTCAAGATGAAAGGCGGGCAAAAGTTAGGAGATGTGATCAGAGACACATAACAGCGTCAGAAAATACTGGGAAAACAAAAAAAGGAATGTACGGCTGTTGTATCCAAATATGTAAGATTCCTTGATTCCAATCTGGTGTTAAGGCATGTGTGGATTCCTAGAAAGACTTTTGAAGCTCTACCAATGTCTCACTGAAGCCAAAACTTTCACTAGCTAGGAGTGATGACAGTACTTGATGTAAACAATCAGTGGAAACATGCTGTGCTTACACATGGCCAAGCTCATGGGCGATGGTGAAAGCAGTGCTGAGTCCATTGTCCTCGCTGATGCTGCAGCTCCTGTATGGATCACACACTGTCCCCAACTCTGCAAGTCCTTAAAAACAAGAGAGGGGGGGGGTCACTTCAGTTTTTCTTAGTAACAACCATTATACATTTTCCATCATGATCATACCATCATGAACATGCGAAGTACAGTACATATTAGTTTATGGTTGAAAGTCTATCAGCACATTTAAAAACAAATCCACTTACCTAAGGTGTCACACTTATCCCTTGCTCTGCAGATGTCCTGCCTGTGGTGAAGACACACATAATGGATCACAGTCAGTGGCACTGTGCAAAAGAAGAACATTTCCCCAACCTTCAGGGGATCCTCCTGATTTAGGTTGATTTCTAAACAGCAGTTCCATTCATCAGGAATCTGGACCACATTTGACCTATGTCTTTGATGCAACTGATTCTCTAAGAATTTATACTTACTACACGGTTACTTTGTAGTTCATGGGATATTTGGTTCTCTGAAAGACCTAAAAACCTGTTCAAATTATACACTGTATGCAGCAAAGACCTTGATATTTTTCTTTCACCTGGTGATTAGGATGGCAGTGTCGTGATGGGAATGGTGGTTATCATCCAGGATGTTCTGGCTCTGCTGCCAAATGCAGAAGTTCTTTAAAGTGGTCTGTGCATTAAATGAAATGACTGGACCATCCTGAGAAACATACAAAGAGAAATAATCAAAAGGTATAATTTCATTGATAAGTATGTACACCACAAACTTGTTGTAAGTGTGTGAGTATGGAGATTAAAAAACATTTAGCAGCCTTACCAACTCGTTGTTTATTATGACTAACTTTACAATCACAATATTAATCAGGTTGCCAATGCTGGGGTCCTTGTAGATGGAAGATACCTGAATGGAGGAAACAAAACGTGAACTCAAACCTCTGAATTAAAACATTTTGAAGATAAGACTAGTTTTAATATTAGGATCAATATGTTAAAATATTTTAATTAATTTAACCCAGCTCAAAGTTTTTACACAGTATATTTATTGGTAACTCTATCATGGATGGACAAGGAAGGACGGCTTTTGATGGCCTATGTTCCTTACGGAATACAAAGGCCTAAGGTAAGTATCGTGGACTGCCTTCCTGCAGTTTCAAGCAAGTACCGGGGAATTTGGTTGATTGGAAGATCAAGTTGATAATAGCCTGAGCCCCTGTGGAGAAGGCAGCCTTTGCCAAGAACAGAATATAGGTCATCTCAGCCTCCCCCTGAGGACTGTCGGCCCCAGGCGCCTGCAGAAGTTGGTATTTGAAGTGGCCGAGAGTATGCGGTCTATGTGACATACCTGAGCTTATTTTTAACATTCATCAAAGCTGTCAGGCAGGCTCTACCTCAAGCTGCCCTCTCTTCCCTCTGGCCGTTTGAAAGTGGTGTTTACCCCTGCCCTAGGCTGCCCTTTTCCCTCCCACGGCCCTCCTCCAAAGGCCGGCTGACTGACTTGCAGCACGAACAGCACAGCAGAACAGGTACATACATTTAATGCACAAATATGCACACATATAGCTACTTTCTGTCCATATATGTGCACAGTATACAGATACATAAACACACCTCCATCAACCAAACATTCTCTGCTAGCATGAAGCCATTTGACAGAGCAGAACTTACTATAGACATTAATGTGAGTATGTAGTGCTGTAGGTTGCTGCCGTGATGCTCCACCATTTTGCTGTCGGCCACCAACATGACTTCAACGAAGCGCGGGTAGGAGAGGAAGCGCTTTGATCTCCTGTGAGGTCCTGAGTCACCGCTGCTATCATTTGATGGTCTAGCGCTACTGCTGCTTTGTGATCCGAGCAAAGCATCTCTGGCCAGGCCGGCACTCAGTGACTCCAGATCATTGAATATACCAGCACTGACCACAGGGGCTGCATTGGACACAGTGGTCACCCCAGCCACTGGCCTTCTCTTAAGCTTGTGTCTCTTATGTCTGTGTTTGTGTCCTAGAGAGAGAAGTCAGAGGGAATGGAAATATACAATGTGTAAATATACAAAGATGGAGGGATGAAATACAGGGGAAATACATTCAGTTAGAAAAACAGACAAGGTATGAATCAGTGTTTGTTGTGACAGTGTGTTTACAATTAAGCTGAAGTTGTGGTCTTTAAAGGTGGAGCTGTGTGAGGTGAGTTGGCTGTCTGGAAGTGGGCATTGTTAAAATATGCTGCTGCCTCTTTTCTCTCTTTTGTTTATTGTTGCTCAAAGAGTGGGTTGACAAATGAACACTGCCTGGAATGCCTTTTATTTCTCTCTCCCTCCTCTTTCAGAAGAGGGGAGAGAGGAGGGCAAAGAGTTCAGGCTAGGTAAACCTGGCACTCAGCCATAAAAAAATGGAGCACAAACTGCAGTGCACACACCAAAAGAAGGCAGTTCAACAGCTGGGCTGCACTACTTCTCAACACTGAGGGGATTTAAGTCTAATTTTAATCATGACATGCAAACAAAACTGCTGAATACCAGTCTCATCATATGCAGCTCACCCTTTCTGAACCACCAGCAATGCACCACCACCTAAATAACAGTGAGCTGGACTGCAGCATATCAGTGGATCTACTTTCAGTACACATGATTTATGACGCTGATCAAAAATGGCTCTTAGTCAAATGTATGTTCCTTAAGGCTATGATCTCTCACACACACACACACACACACACACACACACACACACACACACACACAGACATTTACTTACACTGTGAAACCAAACACCTGCAGAGAGATGTTCAGCAGATAAAAAGAAAATATATTTCCAGATTTGATTATTTGACAGTTTCAAGTTGGCATGACTTTGCTATTATACAATTTACACTGCATGTTCACAGCAGTGGGTCTACCCAACTTTCTTATCAAAGAGGCAGAGGAAGTACAAGAGTCAACAGGAAGTTCAGCCAGTAAACTGAGATGGGATGATACAAGGGTGAACTTCCAAATGATTTTTCCTGTGTGAGAGTTGGAAAGCTTCCTCACTACTGTGCTGCAGCTGCAGGCACTGCACTGTGCAGGCTATGACATGATATGTGAGCTGAGAGTTTCACACCATACTTTCACTCTAATCCGGTCATTACCCTCTATTTGTAGCCAACTACCAATAATTGAATGGTTAACAATATTATATAATTTAATCAATTTCAATTTTAAATTTTAAGACTTCATCATTTTCATTTTCCACTTCTCTAAGATTTTACAGTAATAAAATATGGCACTACAGAGCAATTTTCTTCTTTTTTACATTTGCCTTTTAAAATCTACCACAATATCCAGACAGACATACTCAAAGGTTTTGCTTGTTTTAATCAGATACGCTACACATGACAGTACCATGCAACAATTACTGTAATAGCTTAGTTACTATTACATAATCAGCTCCCATTTCAACTGATAGTGGAGACTATGGGGGTAACGCAATGATTACTGCTGATGTCTGTGGGAACCAATCTAAAGGGCACATAACGGATGCACATACAAACAGCAAATTCTCTACTCACAAACCAAATGTATGCCTGAAAACGCACACAAGCACTTACATGCACATGAACCAATCACATACACACACAGTTTGCTTTGTTTACACAAAAGGACACTGGGTGACTGCTGGGTGGTCAGCTGATTGGCTCTAAATCAACACTGGTTCTCCGTGCAGTAGTTGTGCATGTGTGTGTTTGTGTTTACAAGCATATCTGTATGTATCTGTGTATGTTTGTGTTTGCTATATGTGTGTGTATATTTGTGACTACCCTGTCTGTGTAAATTAGCATGAATGCATACCCATTGTGTAATACACCATACCTGAAGTGTCACAAGCTGAGTTCTCCTCAGATGTCTGTTGTTTCTTGGGTGCACTTTTCCTGTATACAATATGAGGTTTTGTGTGTTCCTCTTCATAGTGTTCTCCTTGATAGCTGTGTAGGGGCTCCACAAAATACTCCCCTTCTGGAGACCTGAAAGTGCCAAGCTGGATAGTAGAAAAAATGCAGAGCAGTTAGTCTCCATTCATCCATCCAGCCAGCCATCCATTTTCTGTAAATGCTTATTCCTTTTCAGTAACAACATATGCAAACATGGGTTAAGCTTGCAAAATCTACACAGACAGGACCAAGGGGAATATATTGTTCAAAGACATTTTTGCAAATCAGTGAGCCGCCATACCACTCTAATGCAATGTATGTTTTACTTAAAAAATATGTATAGCAAGCAACAGTGCAATGTGGCTCATTTACTATTCATTAGAGAAATGAAGCAATGCAGAGACCCAAGGGCTTTCATATAAAGGTGAAATAAGTGAATTTGCATGCATGTAATAATGGCACAATAACAGGATGAAAAGGATAATAGTGAGACCTGTGATGCCTATCAGGAAAACAGTGAGACTGTATGTCCTTGGCAAGTGTGCTGAAAGCCTTGTTAAATGTATTTCACATGGCACGATTTGTGTGACTGGCTGACTTGGAGGTCTATGATATTCCAGATAAGGTCCACGCCAACCATAGCACATTTAACTTGTTGCTCAGTGGCTGCGAAGAAACATCATGGCAGCCCTGGGGGCTGATACAAGTTTGGCACAAGTCATATTTATAAGCCCTGATAATAAAGTATGACAAAAATTACCATTAGAAAAACATTAAATTCTCCTGCATGTGCAAACATTTGCAGCAGAGTGGACTGGGAGATGCTTCCTGCTTACATTCCCTTGAGCAAGACACTATTCCTACTGTGCTGGGATCTGCACTTTGATTGACCTGGAGAGTTGGCAGGGCAAAAGAGAATCTCCCTTCATTATTTTAGGATGTACAGAAATAAAATGCAATTGTCGCCACCAGCAGTATTGCCTATTCTAGAATAAATGTGCCCTCAGAGGTCTTGAATAAATAATACTATATGCTCCATAAATGTCAGCTCAACTCCCCAAAGCTCTCTGCAGAGCCGAGCATTCAAAGCTGATTTGTCATTTGGGAAGAAATGAAACCCTTACTCATATCTGTCACCTCGCTGTGGTTTTTATGTATAAACTCCGAGTGCACTTTTGCTCCACTACAAAACTCATGCTTCAGCAAGCCTGGGAGTGGGACCAATTTGTGATGACGTCAGTACCACCCGTACTCCCGCTGTACTAGCGTGCGTAAAGACGTCACCAACAACTGGGAGAACAGAGAGAGGCATGGAAGTAAGAGTAGACTGTTCATTAAACTTGACTATAGGCAATGGACACGGGACACTCGCAAGTCAGCACAGTTGTTCGCTATTTTGAGTTGTTAAGTCTCTGGAAGCACCCCAGGGTCCTGGTACAAATACAAGCTTTAACAAGTCATGCAGTCTCAAAGTTCTTTTTCTCAAAAACATTTTTCAAATTCAGTGTCAGCTCCACTTAATTGTGGACATAATATTTATACATCGTTTTATTCTTCACTGGGGTGTGCGTAGTTTTGTATCATTTTCTAAACACAAACATATTTAAAAGCACAATAATGTAAGACTGATTACGTTTGATATTTGCACGATCAATACAAAAAGCAGGATGCGCGCAAAGTTTGTGCAAAGGTTCAAAATTGAAAATTTCTCTAAGGCAATGGTGAGGCAGCTTTTCAAGTCTTGTATAAGCAACAATGCCCCCTAAATACCCATGGTGGAAAAGTAAAACACCCGGTCGTAAAGTCATCACATGCACAGCGAGCCTAACCGTGCGTAAAAACTCACCAGTCCGGAGCACAAACTGATGACCGCGGCATGTTCTGCTTGTGCATTTACATGTCCCTTATAGAAGCAGTGCCTTAACTCCGTGTCCTCCTCCTCCTCCTCCTCTACCTCCTCATCTGTTGCAAAATCCGTTATGTTATCTCCTCGGGGTACTCCAAGTACTGTCACAGTGTAGAGAGGTGCGATAAATCCCGAATCCAGCGTGAGGTTGAGGTGATAATTCTGTCCGAAAGCAGATATCCTGTAATGGATATTTGGCGAGGCCCAGTGATCCGTAGTATTGCCGGTGCTCTCGTCCAAACTTCGCCTTTTCCTCTTGAAGTGCACACTGGTTGGAAGTTTGTCACCGGCTTCATTCACTCGCACCGGTGTTACAATCTCATAAGCGCCAATCTCCTCTTTTACTGGGGAATAAAGGCAGAGGAATAACAATGCAATTAGGGATTAAGTAGCAGTCCAATAGCATCAGTACAAATCAAAGATCCCAGATGTGTTAATCGATAGATTATGAATTACATATCAACGTCTTCTTTCCTGAAACATTTGTTGTTTTACAGCATTGCAAGGAAATGATAACCAGCCAGTGAAGTTTAGAAAGCGCTTCAAGTCATGTGCTTGGCTGAATTCAAAACTCATTCATTCTCTGCCCTCCGTGTTAGAAAATAACTCCATGAGGGGGAAATGCGGGGGTTGTCAGAGCGGCATACTTTACCTGTGCTTGAATTCAAAAGCAATCTCCCCGTAGATGCAACAACATTCAAGAAATCAGGGAATAGTAGGAACCCCAAGCCCCAGAAGAGCACATGCATGATTGTCCACGTTCAGAGGAGAGCGGCAGCCTGTACTCCTGTAGTAATACTGTATTCCTCCAGTCACTCCGGGCTTTCCGCCTCCGGTCCGCCTGCCACATCCAATTTTATTATCCCCGATTCTTCAGTAGATTGTCTCTCGCCGGTGAAGTACACTGCTGGGACGTGAGCGCTTCGCGAATTCCCTGGCGAACATGCATACTGCAGAGAGGGGTGGGCTGCTCAAACAGTCAACTGCAATGGGCTCCGCTTCAAGCCTGTAGCCTACACCAGCTTTCTCCCCAGCTAGGGGCGGGATCAGCCATGCAAGGTACACTGGTGCTACAGTGAAGCCACTCCCGTTATATACTATAGTGGCAATAGTGGTTACATACGTCCTCTTCGGATGATGTGATATGACTGGGTTGTTCACAAGTCTGTTTGGGCTGTTGTATACAATTCAAAGTTAGCATCAGCCTACAGGGTCCTTACTCATGGCCCCCAGTGACCATAAATTGCCCAATTAAGTGACTTCGTGAAGTACATAGATTTATGGGGTGATTCAATTGTACATTTGCACTGTTATACAAATTGACATACTTGCGCCTTCTCAACAGCTTTGGGTTAGTCGGGTTTTAGAGGGGTGGGCTGTTGCACAGTGTGATGAGCAGATCGGTGACCATGACAGTGAGGTGGGGCCCATATAGGAAATGCCTGCCCTGGGGCTACAAGCAAGATAATCTGGGCATGGCTGTATACTTAGAAGTTCATGGGATCACAGAGTGACAAAATGCAAACTGGCAAGCAGCGTAGCCATATACAGTAGTGATTTGAGGTCTTAAGTAGGTGCTGGAAAAAGGTATTGTGTAGGGATAATGGTAATGGTTTTATGAGCTATAGTCTCCTCCGCAGAACAATGCCACAGGCTGTATGGAAGCCTTTGTAGGTGCCTCTGTTATGTGGAGGATCAAAGAGTGGACTATCCAGTCTGTCTCCCCTGCCCCATTCAGGCAACTCCCCCCCCCCATACACACAGAGATAAAGGCAGAATACATAACTTGTTCTGCTAAGTTTTTCTAATATATTCTAAATAGGCATATGCACTTGTCTATTAGCTAATCACAGATATATCGAAATAATTGTATATGTCGGGCAATAAGTAACAGGACAGAAATGCCAGACATAATTTCAGGTAGTTTAGAAACAGCTTTGCCATTACATAGTTTGTCCACCAGAGACCAATGAGAAGTTTATTTTTCAACTGCAAAATGTCCCGCCCAGTACACATTGTGGTAACAGTTATTTATTTTATTATTTTTTTAAAAAGACTACTGACTGATAATAATTATCAGATTAATGAAACCTCTAACTAATACTAACCACCAAGGCACAGTGGAAATATGACTTACCTAATAGAGATATAGAATATAAGGCCTTTTTCACAGCAGACATTTAGACTTGTCACAGCAGGAATAGCACAGGTGTAACCAATACTATTAACGATGGCTCTATTCCAATTAAGTGGCCCTTGTGCCAGGCTAGTGAGTGGGCATGCATGACACCTGGACCCTGGAACTGACACACCTAAATGGAATGCAGCCATCAATTAATGCTATTAATTACACCTGTGCTTTTCCTGCTCTGACATCTTAGCCCAAACATAAAACTACCCTGATACCCCTACCCCCCTAATTTTGCAACTGATTTTTATACAGTTGGGGGGGAAAATTACATTACATAACATTTCAACAATGTAGGGCATTATATCATATTTGATGTCTTGTAAATATATTGTCAAAAAGTTCAGTGAAAATGCCAGTGTTTCCCATACATAGGCTCTACTTGGGCGACCCGCCCAAGACAAAACCAGACTGGAAGGCGAGTCGTTCTCTCACTGCAGATTCAGACTGGGCCAAAGTAATAACTAATGCTACAGGAGTGTTTATCGCTGCAGATATGAGACCGTACTCGGTCAGAGAGAATACAGAATTTAAGTTTCTGGTTAAAGTGCTTGAGCCCCGCTACAATAAGCATGCAGTGTGCATGTTAGTCAGTCTGTAGTTCCTGCCCTGTATAAACAAGCTGCAGTTGTTCAGGTATTATCAACAGGTGGATAGAGCATTACTGACATTTTTCTATTGACAATATGTCAGTATTTGAGTGCAACTGTTAGAGTAAGAATTATGGCCACTTGTTTACATTTTTCGAAATAAATCTAAATGGGGTTTTTTTCTGCATTTTTTTTGCTTTCCCTGCTGTACTGAAAACGTATTGAACCTTGACCCCAAAACGAGGGTACATAATGAGGTACACACCTCTAGTTGGATGCCTAAAAACCGAGCTGAACACAGCACACAGTGCAAAGTGATGTATCGATACGTTAGTTAGCCAACATAACAGAAAACTAACTTCTTCTCTCTTAGTTATTTTTTGGGCTAGTCACCTTCCAACATGCCATTTCACACTTCTTGACCACTTCATAATAACGTTACTGTATCATCAATCATACAAACATTTCTGTCCCTCAATTGTTACAGGAAGAAGGACATAATTACTCACCAGAAAGTAGGCAGTCTTCTTAGATAACTGTAAGGAGAAAATAACGATATAAAGCAGGTGTACAGAAATGAATACGTGACTGACTGTCGTCAGGAAAGAGGGTGGGTGAGTCCCATTGACGCACCAACCGATGTAAAATCAAAGATGGCGCGGGATTTTTTTCCTCACTCACTCACTGAAATTCTGTTCAGCAGTATTGAGGTCAGTGCTGCCACTAGTGGACGGAAGCTATATTGCAACAGTCTAGGCTCCTCCTACATCAGTAGGATACTACATGTGCTGTAACTAATTCTATGGTTTTAGTCTTTACAATCGCGTTATTCAGTCTACAGCAGCTAAAGCATTTACTCACTACCAATGGACAAAGACTCCAATAATTGCTTTTCTCAAACACAACTGAAGACATGAATTGGATGAGCGATGAATTCACATTGGCTGGATTTTGTACATGGATGAATAAGATAAGCCTAAATGTTGTGTAACACTATAATAGTACGAGGCAGCAGGTTGCTAAGGGGTTAATGGCAATCACACTGCAATAAGAGGGTTCAAATCTGTTTTCCCAATGTCTGAGCAGTGCATGCTGGGATAGCATGCCATAAGTGGGTCTGAATGAATGAATGTAATGTTAACACATTAAGAGCACACCATTGTAAACACACATTATGAGTTTTATCTTGAAGATAAGACTGGACCTGTTCCCAAACTCACTGTTTGAGAAATTATGAAAACATTGCTCACTAAAGGTAGTCTTGTTCTCAACTTAATGATAGACGTAGCACATAACCAAAGCATATTTCACAATACACTAAGAACATTGATGGCTGACAGTATAATACATCATCTAGGGATAAGTGTTCTGATCTTATACATCATGAGAATTATTTTAGACATATTATTAGGATTTATTATCAAGGGTATTGTTTTTCCAGAGAACAAGTTATCAAAATTTTATAATCAAAATCATAAAAATCATCACGTAGATATTATTTGGAGAATTGTCATGAGATCGGTGTCAGTCATCTCTTAAAGAGATATTCCTGAAAAGTGAAACTGATCTCACCCCCATAATTTCAAGGGCTAGAACTAAATAACTGGCAGTGCATAAGCATCACCAGCATCTCTGTCCTGAGTTGTACTCAACTGGCCTCCATGTCGTCACTCCACTCACAGCCACATCACTGCAGGCGTCTGTGGATGTTTCCCGCCCCACAAGACCTTATGTGGTGGTAAATGCTAACAGCTGGCATATGACTTTACAGCTCATTTGTTGTGTACACTCAACAGGCACCGCCATTAAGGAGACAAACGTGGATTTGCAGGTGCACACCCAAAACAAAAGCCTCATATGAAATGCCTGCGGTATCTGAAAAATATAAAGAAAGGATGATGTTTGCCCGCAGGATCCTTACAGAGCAAAAACAGGCCAAAAACCTCTGTTGCCTCTGTCATTATGGTCTACATGTGTAGGCCTGTGGTGTTGCAAATAGTCATAATCATTTTTCAGAAAGAACATAATTTCAATAAATTTCACACCAACTCTTTTGATCATGACTTTTGCTGTTCACAAAACCAACATCAGCAACTAAATATCCTTGGGCCACCCTGCATTTTGCGCCAGTTAGCACTTATTTTCCAGTATGATGGAAGTAATTAGCCATGATCTTAAGGGTCACAGAAATGTTAGCATTTGAGATCAGTGGTTAGAATGAATTACACACACTTGAGGTCCTCAGAATAGCCTACGTAATCACTTATAAGAACCCCCAAATCTGCTAACCTTTGCACAGGAGCTGGTTTTCTTCCTATGTTCTTCTTGTTATATGGAAATTCTTCCTCAGGGTATAACCTAAAGCATTAACATGGGCAGCTGTAGGTCACAAACCCCTTTAAATACAACCTTTCATTCACAATTAGTCCCTTTTCCCAGAAATCTCCATAAAACATTTTTACAGCACAGGGGTCACAGGTAAGTAAAAACAGTTGGGAGAAATTGCCCATAGGCAGTGTTTTGATGTGCAACTTTAAGTGGACCGTTAACTCTTAAATGTGCTGTCGTAGTCACTGTATAGTTGTTACAGACACCCTTCATTTCAAACTAAGAATAACTATTTCAGGTTTCTCAATGACTGGCCATTTGACTCCATGAAGTCAGTGTCAACATGTGGCAACGAGAATGCTTTAAAAAGGGACTCCTTCGTCTTTAACTGCAGTGTGTGGCCACCACCGTCAGTGAACTGATCTTTTCCCTGTGTTTCTCAATGGAGCAGTCACTACAGCTGTGAGTGTGTGCGTATGTGTGTGTGTGTGTGTGTGTGTGTGCGTTCTCAATGGATGGTCATTGAGGTCATCAGAGTCACCCTTCCTGAGTTGTGCGCAGGCAGCATCATTCAGAGCAGCTATCAGCAGTGTAAACTTCACTTCCCTTCCAGATCAGATAATAGGCCGATAGGGAGCGGAAAGCTTGAATGAAGTAGCCAAGCCTGGCCTGGGATTTCAAAGAGATACGCTTTAATTGTGGCGCTTTCGAACTCTCGTTTTACTCTGTCTCCCCCCTCAGCCCCCACCCCGGCAGACTTTCTTGGCCCGGTGAACTTGCCTTCATTGCACGGCAATATCCACATGTAGGGAATTGGAAAACCAGCAGGTAGTTTATAATGTACTGACCATTTCGCCACTTGAAGCCAGTTGTGTTGTGGTGTTGTGCAGCACACGGTGACGAGTAAAAGATGGACACTATGAGGGGAATTAATTAATTAATGGAAGGGGAGAACAAAAGTAAGATGTAATTGAAACTGACATTGAAATTGACACAGACAAGCGACAACAAAAGCATTTTTCTAACCGGTGGTCCACTGCCATGCCAACGGCTCTGTGAGCGGAGCTTTGAGTTAAATGCTAACATCAGCGTGCTAACACGTTCACAATGACAATGCTAACTTGCTGATGTCGAGCAGGTTTAACGTTTACCATGTAAATGTGTTATCATGCTAATATTAGCTAATTAGCACTTAACACAAAGTACAGCTGGGGCTGATGGGAATGTCATCACCACATTTTTTTTTTGTCATAAAACAAAGTATTGCCCAAATCAACATTTTGACCTGATGATTGAATGAAAAGTTAAGGTATCATGAAAGTTATTACAGTTCATCCTGAGGAGACCATGAATGTCTGAATAAAGTTTCATGGGAATCCATCTAGTAGTTGTTGAGACATTTCATTCTGGACCAGAGTGGTGGACTGATAGACTGGCGCTGCTTGGCTAAAAACACACATTATCTATAGCTACTGTAACTCTATTATGCCATGTGCTTTGTTGAGCCATTAAGTTAGCCACAGTTTTGTGAAAAAGCAACTCTAATGTAAATAAAGTTTTCAGGCTTTTTCAGTTTGTTGCAAGAGACACAATGGCCTGGTAAATCTCATAGGCACTGCCAACTTTAATTTCTGATTTCTGAAATGGGAAAAAAAACTTTCTCTAATGAGATTACCTTAGAGCATTTGTTTGCACAGCAGCACAAGTTGAACGGTTAAGCTGTCTGCATTTTAATATCGTACCCTGATCAAGATTATTTTGTAGGACAATTCTCAGTCAGTGCTGTGAGGATGTTCCCTTATCTGTTGCAAGACAGTTGAATGTGTGTGTGTGTGTGTGTGTGTGTGTGTGTGTGTGTGTGTGTGTGTCTGCACATAATAGCGTCACTGTAATGAGTGAGTCCTGCCGCAAATGTTTCCCTGGGAGACGAAGTATGATTTCTGTGGCTGCACACTTATTACGTCTTTCAGCATGGGACCACTTGGACTTCCAGCAGTAATTGGGTAAACATCCAGAGACACAGAGACACATGGCTCCCATAGACCTGAAGGCATACACGTACAACCGTACACAAACACATACAGATGGGCACACGTGTTCAGAACTCAAGCTATGTCACATGCCCTCTGCCTTTTAATTGGCGAAGCAGACAGCAGGCGATGAGGGCTTTACCAGGGAAGGAGGGAGGGGAAGTGATTCTGTAAATGGGCTTTTAGGATGGTCCTGGGCAAGTTTACGTTGGGTGAGAGCTGAGTGAAAACAACACTCCACATCTGAAGTGCAATTAGGGCTTTGGAGGAGCTTTCACAGACCACAAGATAGGGGTCTGGACTCTGCCCAAGTAGTACAGCAGCTGTCAGCAGGTCCCTCCAAAATCAGAATGCTTCCCAGATTCTCTGGCTCTCTGTGGAATGGCAACAATAGACTTCATGCCAGAGACCAAATTAATCAGACCCCACATTGAAGAGAGGAGAAGGAAGAAGTCATCAGAGGTGTCGTCTAGCGTAGCCAGGATACCAGTATGCCACACAATAAGGGGACCCAAACTCTATGGCCCCATGAGTTACAAAAAGCTCTGAGTGCTTCCAAGAACTCTTTGTTTACAGAAGACTTGGAGAGAGTCATTCTCCCTCCACGAAAAACTTTGTAGAAGGACATGTATTCTTAACATAACATGATTATGTTGAGTGCACTGGGCAGCAATGTGGGGGGGGGGGGGGGGCACTGTTGGGGTCTGTGGTGTTAGGTGTGCAGTCCACCTCTCCCAGTCTGACTCACCATAATACAGATATTGTGCAGAAGTGATCCTGTTTCTCAGGGTTCTGATGTCATCAGTTTGCAGTCTTACCCTGGCCCCAGCTCGTTCCCCCATCAGCTCGCTTGGCACCGCGTGCTTAACAAAAGGACAGCATGGTGACCTAATCGCTCTCAGCTGCAAGTGAGAGTGAAAATTAAAAAAAAAAAGATGTCGTGACACCCTTTAGCCACCTGACTTTTTGTATGGACACAGCACAGCTGGAGTGACAGAGTGTAGAACAAAAGAAGGGAATGAGGGGCGGTATGGGGAGGTGTAAGATTATCAGTTTTCCTGAAACAGACATTTATTTGAAATTCCTCATTGAATACGACAGGCAGGATCCTCGAGTTCCTTCTCTCCAGCTGTTTCATGCAGTACCAAACAGACATGTTTAATGAGGGTGAGGGTAGTATGGGCTTACTCACATATGAGGATCCACGTGTTAATCCAAAGCACATGTGCTTTTTCACCACGTGTTGGTTTTCATGCGTGGACATGTGAGATGTCCCATGCATGTGAGAGTGACATTGTGTCTTTGCACATCAAATTAAACCACCACATGAGAAACAAAGGAAGGTGTAAATGCAAAAACAATTTTTCGTCTGTGAATTTGTGGCCTATTGATTGACACTTGATCTGAAAACTGTGTGCACTGTACCACAGCTTTAGTTACAGAGCTGGGATCTTTACATCCTCAACCCACACATCACTGTACAGTTAGATCTGTTTCTCCTATGCTCCATCTACCCCTTTGTCATATTGGATATAGTTTAGTGTTCTGGGTCAAAGACTCTATTTTGTGGCTGTCAGGGTTTGTAGAATAGGCTGGCCCGGGTCCTGCTGGCAGGGCCACTGTGTAAATGGGTCGTCTGGGACCAAGAGGAGCCAGCGAGCTCACTATAGCTGACAGGCGCACAGCAGTGTGCACCAGGACCCCAGCTGGATGTGGGGGGGGGTCTTTACCACAAGTAAGGCCTGCAATAAAACAAAGACGGTTTAAATGGAAAAAGGTATAGTATTATAACACTGTGGCTGTCTTCAAGTGCAGACAGGAACCTTAAATCATTTGGTGGACTGTGATATTATTGAGATGCATGCTTATTCTACAACACAGAGCATTTGAACTAAGTTTGATGTAACCCATGCTGTGCAATTCGAACAATTGAAAAAATGGCTTCAAAAGTGTCACCTGGGATATTTCCATCATTGCTGGTGAGATTAGGCAACCAGAGGGTCTGTTTCACTGGTCAGAGTTCATTGTCTGTCTCAGTCTAATCTTTCAGAAGCCACTTAGGATTATCACTTAACAAAGAAATATTTTTTCACCAAATCTGATTTAATGATTAAATAATCGCATTATGGTTTTAACACAGCAGGGAGAGTAATGACTGTGAAGGCTTTGACTGACAGCATATGATATGTGCTGCGGAAAGCCCAAAAATATGTATATATATATACACACATACACACACACACACACACACACACACACACACAGGAAGAGGAAGTCTCAGGATTGCACTACACCATACAGAAGTATAATACTACTAAATGAATTCAAATTGAAGCATTTACTCTTTGGAGTTGTCCCATATATTAATAATGAAAATGAAAATTTACACAGTTTAAAGGACAGTTTAAAGCCCCTACATGTCACATTTTTTCATCTTTTGAATTAGATTCATGGAATAAATTTCTGTTTCTAGCAAAATAAGACCGTGCAACAAAAAAAAAATGGTGCAGCTTATGTGTTGCTTCCAGCCAAAAGAACTAAGAACAGATGAGTTGTTTTTCACAGTATGGATGAACCACAGGAACTGTGCCCTAAACTCTAAACAACACAATATGGTTCATGCTATACTATAATTATGGAACCAAAGTAAAATGCTAAATAAACTGCAGAAAGCATTTGGAGTATACAACAATCAAGTAATACAGCCTTTCAAATGCAGACTGTTGTTTACACACAAAGAGAAATAAGAGGTGAGCAATTTCATGTAAGCTTTGTCTGGCCTCATCTTATTGACTCCATAAGGAGATGATTGTGTGAGTCACCTCCATAATCATTTCAGGCTTTTCTCAAACAGAATGTGAGTGTAGCTATTCTTTGTGCAGCCAGTATATTCGTGCTTGATTTGCTATGTAGCTGCACAAACTAAAAAACCTGTCCATAAAATTAAATTACACCAGTCTCAGTAACTAATGTTCAAAGATAACTGCCATAGTACATGCATTGACTGTAACACAGCTAGATAGATGCTGCAAATTCTTCTTGTAATTTGCAACAATGTCTTCCACAGTTACAAACGTGTGGTGCTTTGTTAAGAGTAGTCATTGAGAATATGACTTTTGCATGATAGGGACCTATGCTGCTGTATGAAGCTATATTTTTAGCCTGTGCTGTGATTGCACTTGTCATCACTCCCATCAAATCATGTGAACACGCCAGGGTGGGGAAATCTGAATTCTGATTTGATGAGCCTGACTGCCATGGGATGTGGTCTGACTCTCTGAAAGTGGGAAAGAAATAGGGGGAAATATGTAAACCACTCCATAAGCTGGTTGCACTTTGGAAATTCGTAACAGCTCAAACTTTGATATGTTTTTTAATGATTTTTTGCCTAGTCATAACATCTAGTGGCTGTGTCATATTGGAACATTTAAAGTGCTCAAAACTTCAAATTAATTTCCATGTCTCAACAGCAGCAAGTGACACGCCATTGGGATGGTAATTAAAAAAATATATTGAGATGCCATCTTCATTTCTCTTTGTTTCCAAATTTTAAGCACATACCTGATTGGGCCTGTGTTACCCCAAATGCAGTTATCATCTATATAATGTCCAACACTATTGGAAGCAGCTTAAGTTCTTACCAATCTGTCTGTTTGCAATGTATTTGAAAAACAGGTTTTGACTCTAGATCAGTGGGTAGATCCCCCTTGGCCAAAGGGTGAGTTGTTTGATTCTTGGTGACATAGATCTAGACATTTTTTAATTTTTTAATGGTAGCTTTTTATGCTGCATTAATGTGCTAAAGTCAACAATGAATACCTGTAAACCTGTACCATCCTGTTGGGAAGGAAAATCCAGAAGACAAATGATAAAACAGATATAAACCCCAACAGAATGCTTCATCATTAACTTGAACAATCATTGGGTTTTTGGCTCTACTAGGGTCCCTCTTGTTTGGATCCTGATCATACTGTTTTCTTGATGAAGATTTCTGCTGAATGTGTCACATACTCCTTGCTGTTCATGGGCCTTTGGCCATTCAAACCCACACGGTGCCTCTTCTTCTGTGTACATTTCTGTTTAGGAATGGATGGCTTCAGAGGTACAGGAAATATCCCACGTCAGATGGCTAGGATTACTTTAGATTACATCCCCAGGAAACCGTCATTCCTCAGTCAGATAGAAAGTGAGGGCACTAGTCTATGAAGGAAATTGGGTACTGCAGACAGGATTGCTGTGTTGTAAGGGGGGACATATAAGAAGTTATTGATACATTTAAAAACCCACAGCCATACTGTATTTAAAGTCTAAAGACTTTTACAATGTTATTACACTAAAATGAAAACTGTTAGACCACAGAAACATTACTCTGCCTTTGAGTCATTTTTGATATTCCACTATAGCCCGTGTAGCTCGGCTGCCCATACAGTTTAAGAAAAATATAAATTATTACACAAGCCTGCACACACACGAGGGAAGGCAAGCAAACCAACAAGATCAGCGTTGCTCACACTTTCTTTACTCTGCTCTTGCTGTCCTGTTTTTCACATTTACTCCCACTTGGGTCACCCTAAGTTTCAGTTTTCTTCCAGTTAAAGCATTACCTTCCCATAGCTGAGGTCACATCATCACACATTAGCTTGGAGTTTGTTCTCACCTCGTGTGCCCGTGGGACTCTCTGGTCAAATGTTAGCATGGTAATTTAACCCGAGTTACAGCATTGGTATAGAATACCTCCTGTTTGTTTTCGTTGAGTAAGAGGGGTCTATGATCTACGAGAGTAAAATCAAATCCAGACATTTTGAAATAGTGTGATTTGCCCTTTGACTCGCAGTATATTCACACGTGATAGATCTGTAATAACAGCTGACCCTTGACTTAATGTGGATCAAAGTAAAACATGTCAGGCTTTAAAATAATTCTAGAAATATATTAAAGCTCTGTATAATGTGTGGAAATGCCTCAAAAACAAGCAGAACAAAGCACCTGGTGTTTTGGAGGCATGGAGGAGTCGAAGTAGTTTCATAAGTGAGCCAAAATGGTGGAAAAATTCATCACATCTCTCTCTTGTGGCACCTCATTGTTAATCACATCCTTTCAGGTCGGGGCTGGAAAATAGCTGTTCAAGAATGTTTTAATATTACAGGAATGCCAACTTTGACACAAAAACAATGCAAAAAGTTTAAGACAGCATGTGATTCTACCAAGTTAGGAGCAGCAGAGTACTGCATTGTTGCCTGTGTAGGAGGAGCAGGGCTCTGTTTTTGACATTAGTCAGTTAAAGAGTAACCATTTTCATAAGTAACGTACATACCTCATCTGAAAATATGATAATCAAAGACTTGACCCCGCCAAATAAGCATACCACAATCAGCTAATGGTGGTCGAGTGTGGGCTGGCTTCTAAATCACTGTGCCAAAAGCAAGTTAAATTTTTTGCACAGCTGGGCTTTCACAATGTCCAGCTTGGAGACAGCAACTGGACGGGGGTTGTTGGCACAATTAGTGATGTATTTGAGCCTACACAGTGTAGTACAGATTTCATGAGCAGCGTTTGTGACTCAAACCAATTTACACACAATTGAATGTGAAACCCTCTGAGAATGGAGGCATTTTGAACCATAAGACTTATATAAATTCATAGGTTGGGAGAAGTGGGCGGCTGACAGAAGCCAGTTCACAAGATCAAATACATTTGGTGAGTGAAAGATGACTCTGTCGTCCTTTAAAGGCCACTTATCCCAGTGAGACTGCTCAGCAGTCATCATTAACATTTCATCCAATTAGTTCCAGTTGCTACACCTACAGCTAACATTAATAACAGGGGGCTGATTTACTATTGGACTACAGTCTTTTTTGAAACAACTGTTCTTTGATTTCAGACAGATTCCTTACACTGAATGTTGCCATCAGTAGAGTCCAATAAACATTGTTTAGGCATGTTGAGAAACTTCCAGCGCTGACGGTTGCTTAGCTATGATTGGACGATCAGGTGATTTGCATCTGAAACGGATTTGAATACATCCATCATCAATGATAGTTCAGTTATGGGAATGGTGTTTGTCAACAAGAGCAAATATTAATATTTCATTTCCTGTAATTCCTATTCATTATAGAAGAAGGTGACTCAGTAGTGCACACAGTGTGCTCGCCTCTCCTTCATGTGTCAGTTTCAGCTCTCTCTTCTGCTTGCCTGCAGTCTGTTGGACATCCTGCTGACACTATTTTAGCCCCTTTCACAAGGGTGTGCTGACCGCAGACTGCCTTTGTAGTTTGTATACTAAATGCACAGCAGAGAGGGTTCCCTTTTGGGCCCGTGGTTTCCTGAAACAAGCCATCTGCAACTGCTCCGCTCTCCACATGGCCCGAGGAAAGAGGACAGGCACAAATAAAGTGGATTCACATACTCTGGGGACCTCAACAAAGAATTCATTCATTTTGTCATCCTGCTGTGGACAGAATTACTTCGACCCATAAAACCTTTTTATGGGTTCCACTCATAGCAATTAGCATCTCTTTTTGATGTTTCCCCCAAAATCAAGGCCTATTTTTTCAAAAAGCTAAGGCATATGGATGTTCAAGGTCAAATCTCAGGTTTCACTTTTGTGCCGTCTTGTTTCCTCTTTCTTTCCTTCCTTCTTTTTTTCCTGCTTTCTGTCCATTTACCCTAATGACCCATCTTTAGTCTCTACATGATGGGGAGTCATGGTCGTTGATTAGGATGGTGAGCAGTGGTGTTGAGGGGATACGATGAGTGTTCAACCTCAAGGAAGCTTCAACAACAGCCCCATCTCTTCAGGAACAGCTATCAATTATTTCATTGCCTCACCGCCGGGACTCTGATGGGCTGCAGGACAATAGCCAACGAGGGTGTTCCTAATCTTCACTTCAGCTGCCGAGCGTGCTCTGTGAAGTTTCAGTTTGCGAAGGGAAGAGCTCAGGAAGGAATGAAAGTTAGAGGAAGAGAGAGAGTGGAAGAGAGAAAAAAGACAAAAACTGCGGAAATCCTATTTGGCAGCGCCAGTGATTTCAAATGCAATAGAAATGGTGAGTTCAAGGCTACAACAACACTTGATCCCCTTGAAATGTTTCATTTACTTATACCTGGAATGGTTGAGAGCAGATATTGTTGGCCAATAAGCTCTTAATGCAAAGGTTGGCCTCTGCAAACAGTAACGCATGCTGTACATGAAACTGCATTAGTTCAAGTTTCATCCAGCTGTGCAACTGGCTCGGGTAGCAGCCTCAGGCATGGGCAACTGCATATTTACCAGCCATTTGATGTATATGCTTTACCATGACTCCTATTCCCATTATTTTTAATGCGCAACCATAAACTTGAAAACATTTTAGCTTGAGATGAATCGTGGAAAAACAAAAGAGAATGTGAATGTATGTGAGGATGGATTTCATGTGCATGGTGTTAAAGAAGAACCTCAAGCAAAAAACACTGCTTTCAAACAAACCCATAAATGTGGAGGTTAAGGGCCATCTGTTTGATTTGCTGCCCTACATTGTCACATAAGCTTACATACAGCACTTAATGTAGTCATTGTTTTTACGCTTCAACCCTCAAGTCAGTTCAAACTGATACACTCCCCAGTCCATTCATCTATTATGGCAGTCATGAAAGCACAGGCAGCTATTAAGTGACAATCAACAGAGGCTGGTGAACAATAACAACTGACAGATGAGCTCAAAACGAAAATACATTTTCTAGAAACTAAACTAGACTCTTGCCAGTCTTTCAAACATTTCAATTGCTTCTTGAATCCAACGGCCTCACTATTTATTCATTCAAAAAAAAACCACAGAATAGAAACTTGAAACTTGAGTCCAAAATTTACAAACCCTGTTATTTTGTAGTCCTCAAATTGAGAATAACTTCAAAACCACAACAAAACAATTGAAACTCACGAAATGACTGCATACTACATGATGCTGCAGCCAAGTTTCTTCAGCATTGTTGAAATTGGGGAGTATTTCAATAAAGCCAGCATATAATTGTATCATATTAAAATTGCTGAAGCATAAACATGTCATCCCTTATTCTGGAGTTGGCTTTTCAAAAAGCCACTTTCATAAATTTTTTTTTAAAAAAGCCCTATATTTTATCATTTCTCATTTGCTTGCCAATCCAGGGGGGTCTGAAAGAGGCTTGTGCTGCTGTTCTGCATCAGTGTCAAAAAATAAACAAAACAATAGACTTCAAATGACTGGACAATGTCCTATAAAGAGCTCATGAAGCACAGTTCACGTTAATTCTGTAATAGCTGCAATTCAAAGCTGAAATAGAAAGCAATGAATTTAGCAAAACATGAGCTCACATCAAGTGCTGCAGCATAGAATATTGCAGCCTTTTCCTTCTCACCACTGTTTGCAAACTCCACTGCATACACCCCACAGAGCCCGAGTGGCTACATCAGGACTGGGCCATCAAATGAGCAACAGATGAATCTAATTACATCATTTCCATCTCATTAGTTTAAAGCTTTTAACCTGACGATTCCTTCAGTTTTTTGTTTTTATCTGATAAGGCAGCCACTAAGTGCCCTGCAGGGTAAAGGGCAGTTATGAGCCAGCCCAACAACCCCCCCTTATGATTACCCAGCTTGCTATGCTTCCCTTAGACATTAAAAAGGAGTCAACTCAATCAGTTTTAAAGGATTCAGTCCGATGTTTTTGTGTTTTGTTGTCGTGTCCTTATTCATTCAGAAAATCTGCTGGAGTTTGGCAATGGGAGGCGGGAGCAACACTTGTGTATCGTGACACTGGTGTTGCCACAGATGATGTTCTAATTACAGTTTTCATGTTAAATGTTCATTTAGGAGGGCTTTCACAGATTTTTTCCCCCACACGTCTTGCTCTGGAAAAGCTCTTTGTGTGCTTTAAACAAAACCATGGATTCATCAAACAACCATGTGTTTTAAGTATGCCTCTGTTGGAATTATTTCACTATCATACAGAAACAATGCCCAAATTATTCAAAAACATCTCATTGATGCATTTACATTTATATACAATATTCCAGCCTGAAACAGTAATAATTGTGTTTTCTTCCTCCAAGATCTAACATTGCAAGTCAATCATTTTGTTTAAACAGGAAAATAGGAGAAAATGAATGCTGCCAGATGAAACCACACATCTTAGTCTTGTATTATTGTGTGTTGTAATGCAATCAGTGAAGCAGACCGAGTATTTTCCATACAAGCTCCATGTGGGGCTGCAGATGCTGACATCAGCCTCCTTTTCTTTCTCTATCTGGTTGTTATAAAACTGCTAAAATTATCGCCGCAGTGCCCTCTGAACCTGTGGCATCTGTTTTAGATGCTGACATAGCTAACACAGTCATGCACTATGCTTTGATGATGTTGACAATACATGACACGTCTTTCGCACAGATAAAGAGCATTTAAGATAAAGAGGAAGAGAACTATTGTTTTATTTCTGTTCATCCTTTTCAGCTGAAACTGTTTTACTAAAATAAAAAATTAAGAGAATTCCAGATCAAGCGCTTCAGAGCTTCAGTTAAAATCATGCCAGATGCACATTATGGACTTTAATTTCACTTTAGGCTCGTCTTCCTTAGTGTCACTCCATCCTGCTGGATCTTGTCAGCATGAGCTTTTAGTCGGGCAGCCATTTCCAGTGTTTTAATCAGTGTTTATAAGACAGTCTGCCTGTCCCTGATATGGGTTGGATGTGGTAGCCCAGGGGAGCAGGGGCCAGCACCCTCCCATCCTGCCCCACTGAATGGAAATCAAATGGGAGATTACATCTTCAAACACAACCAAGTATCATACTACTACACAACCAAATCTTAAGGCCAGAGGAACTCTGTATACTCGCCATATCCTTTCACAGGAATCATCACCCACTGACCCACCCCCACCCCAACGCCAGCACCATCCCCACCCCGCCCCCTTGCCTCTTGGCAGGAGTGACGACACTGCCGGTGAACAAATCGTTTCCAGCTCAGGTCACACTCGGGATGTTTAATCTGAGGAAAGTCCAGATGTGCTCGGCAGAAAGCAAACCGTGCCTCTTTTGTTTATGAGTATCACGATCATCTTGGAGATGCAGAGTCTTTTTCTCTTTGAATAGAGAAAGTGTGCAAACTTTAGAAGAAATTATTATTATTATTATCATTATTATTATTGTTATTATTATTAGCAGCATCATTCTTATTAGCCTCTTTGGCTTATGAATACATCTTTGCTTAGGCTACAGAGACAATCTATAAAAACATACAGAACAAGATTCAGTACAAGTTAGACAACTGAATAAAACAGTATGTGTACAAACCAGAGCGTGACATACTGCTGTGTCACTGAATTTGATCATGGAGTTAACCAGTGGTTCCCTTAAATAAACTGTGTTTCAAGTTCCCTTGATATCCTTAAACATACTGTGGCATTTTTGCCGGAAGCTCTAGAAAAAAGGCAAAAGACATTTTGTGGAAATCCTCAAAGGGCAAGAATGCTAATCTCTATCAACAATATGATTTGCTGTGTTGTCATTCTCAGGGAGATGATGTGTCTGTGTGCGAGACACCAGAATATAAATGTTCCAATGGCAGTTATTCTAGGAAAGCTGTGATCGGACCTGAGATGAGCTCATAAGTGGAGAAGAGCTGAGCCATATGGTGTGTTTGACTAAAACAAGATATAATGGAGGGTCAGGATTGAGAGCACCTAAGGGAATATGACTAGCTGTGCCACTGCAGAGAGATGTGAATCTCAGATGCATGTGCACACACACACACACACACACACACATATATTCACACATGCGGTACACATGGTGTGAAAAGAAAAGGGGATTTAACTGAAGTTCAACATTAAGCTGGTACTGCACAGTATTCTGTGGGAAAGTTCTTCACGAGAGAGTTGGGTTACCATTGGTGACCATGCCTTCATGATGTCATGAAACTTTGATTACTGAACAGAAACAACATGCTGTACATGCTTGTTAAGCATCAAACTGGCATTGGATATAAAAAATTGAACATTGAACATAACCAAGGGCTTTGAAAAATATTGTCTATCTCAGTGTAGTTAATGTGACCTAAAGTTAGGGTTACTGTACATATGTAAATACCATAAATAAGATCAGTTGACAAGGAAAAGAAGAAAAGAAGGACGAATGGCAAGCAGGTGGGAAGGAGTGAACATAGGAGGGAGACGAGGAGGAATAAAGAAAGAAAATGTCACAAAATGGAAATGATCAGATAATGTACCACTACCTGGACCTTGGACTTTGATACAATATTTGACTAAATAGTTAATTACATTCCTGCGGCCCTTAGAGAGGCAATAGTGCTGGATATGCGGGATAGACTTCAGCATCAGTTTGGGATGGGCTTTAAATAAATGATACTCAGATGTATTTCATTTGAGGAAAGAAGTTAGATGGGTGACATTTGAGACATTTCAGATTTCTGTCAGGTACAATGTCGAGTACAGGACCAACAAACAGCTGACGGGGGAAATACAATTCCATTTCTGTGGGTTGGACACTGATTTGTTCAAAAATGATAGTGCACAACAGGTCAGGCAGTGATATTTAGAAAGATGACTTATTTCAATTTACGAAATGCATGACAGATGAATTGAGTTTGGCCTTTCTAGAACACTCATTTATTTAACTTGCTTAGTTTTATGTCAATGTTGATCATATTTATAGAAGCAAAGATTTCAAATACACCCATGTTTGTTGAGAAATGCAATTTTTCTCCTTACAATCAATCATTCTGTCATCCCTACAATACCCAGTATTCATTGTAAAGAGATGTGAAGCCTCGACATCATGGTACTGTGATACCTCGTTGGGAGTATTCACATACTTGTCAACAGGGACATGTTTTTTATAAAGCTCTCTGTGGCTTTGCATCAAGAGACTCTGATTTGTGTCAAATTGTGTGTTATGTCACCACTTCACACCAACAAGAGCACAGAAAGCACAGAAAACATAGTTTACCATAGCCATAGCCATATAAAAAAACAGCTTGAGGTTGGAGAATCACTTAGTTGTGGTACTCAACTTCCCAGTTGTTACTGATGGTCTTGGAGTGATGCTTTACAAAAATTTCTCCCGCACCGAGTAAACAGATTTAGAGTTTCACAGTCTCCCTTTAAAAGTTAAAGCAATAAAAGGTTGAGGTGCTCATGTGTAGCACAAGACTGTCCTCACCAGACAAACAACTGCTGGTTGTTGGTTGTCCACGTTTTATGGCAAGTAACCTATTGTGGTCATAGTGACTGTAACGCCAGCGTCAGACTACACAATATTTTTGTCTTTTGAGATGGTCACTGTGACAGATTAGGCAATCATAGAGTCATACATTCTTGCAGTGACATGGCAGACTACACACGTGACTCAGACCATATATAGCTTGCCGTCTTTCACAACTTTTGTGATGTCCAATGCACCAGTGCACAAGTTCTGTAGGGGCAATTACGTATTTTGTCGTTTCATTGGGGGGACGTGTTGGGATGTTGTGGGTCCGGCCCTTGGCTTGCATTTTCTTAATTTGCTGTGTTCAGGATGTTTCTGGGCGCCAGCCTTTGGGCAGTGAGGGCAGGACTCCATAAAAACGTAGCGACCAGATTCCAGATCGTAAGCACACATCCAAGAGGAAGCTATGAGCCAGGGAGGGGGACAACTATGAATGTTGTGTTTATAAAACGCAAATCCTACTCATTCTGCCTTTAAGGAAAATTGGTATATTACTAAGTGCTTTATGTAACAAAACGGTTTGTGGAGAATGTTAATAGCATAATGTATGCAGTTTAAAGGTAAAATATTACTGTGATATTTTGTTATAGCCTAATAGTTTTACATTGAACATGTTTTGTTTTTCTCTATGAGTGATAGCTGTGTTCAAATTAAGAGTGTAAGTGCAGAATCATTACAGACTGGACACTGCTTGCTTTAAGTACAGTTGAGTATTGCTGTAACTCGCACTATTTCATTATAGTGGCCCTGACTCACTTATATACAGGTAATAATGTGTACTAGGATGTTGCTTGAAGTAGAAAACTGTAAGAGGTGCACTAGAAATGTGAGATAACTACAGCTGTGAATACATTCTGTGAGATATTATGGAACAATTAGATTCATGGATGTTTTATGCTCTTAAGCCACAGTTATGGACTAAAACAGAGGCTTTAACTTCTAGCCCTGCTGCCAATAATGCTGTGGTTTCTGCAGCAGTGCTCAGTGTTATCAATAAGTCCTTGGGAAGTTATGGAATAGACTAAATAGTCTAGTTCTGTTTGATATACACTAGTTCTCCTCTTCCTGTTTCCCTTCCATTTGATATGTCTGGTCAATGGCCTCATGGCCAGGTGGATGATCAGACCACATCCTAATATTCATCTCTGCCCTCATTTATCAGCCGGTAACTCTCCCACACATCACACATATCTTCAAGGGATCTTACTTGGAAATGGAGTTTGCTGCTCTGGTAACAATACAAGACTTTATAAGATATTTGAGGGTGTGTTCTGACACTAAACAGAGAACAGGAAAACCAGAAATTACAAAACAGACAGGATTGGAACGAGTTCGGTTGAAACTCCACTAATCACATTGACAGGAGGATGAAAGGCAAGTGTTGAAGGGGCATCTTGGAATCATGAAAGTCTTGTTTGTTATCGCCTGGGACCAATCAAACTGTCTAACCCCTTGCTCCTTCTTTGCAAACCCAAGATGGTTTGTTTGGGATATGCAAGACATTCCATAGAGCTTCATGTGTTTACTAAACTCAAAATAATTATGAGCTGCTATTCTATCATTTTCAAACCCTCATTCATTGAGGGTCATTGAATTCCAGACATTTCTTTACAGAAGGTCCAATTTCCTTCACAAATACATCGATACATATGTGATGCAGAGACTGTTCAGCCTGCGTGTTGCATGCTTGTGTTTGCAAATTTACCTAAACCACAAGAAGGGTTCAAATGCTAATTCCCAACATATTTAAAACCGTATTTGTTATGGGTTTGTTGACTGATTTACAAAAAAATGGAACCAGGAAACCTTTCAAAGCATCAACCAAGCACAGAAATGCAACCTTTTTTATTTTTAAGGATAGTTATTGATGACAACAATTGTCCTCAGGGGACGAGTGAAAGAGTTTGTGCTGAACTCCAGCATGTTCCCCCTACTTTAGGACGGCTGTATCTAGTTTTGTAATTAAGATGTTTTAATTAGGCATATCCTTTCATGTTGGGGGAAAGCGTGACCACAGTTGTGCCTCTCTCTGTGAGAGTGCAGAGGAGACACAGGATTTAAACTGTGCCAGAAGAGCTGCGGTCCGCCAACCACAAACCACCGATGCATTTTATCTGTCTGCAACACTCAGCGAGAACATCCTCGACGAAGTCAAAAGATCATTTTGAACAAGGGCACATCTTGAGTCTTTTTCTTTGCCATCGCAACACCTTTTCCAGGAATCAAGTTCACTTACTTCATCATTGTTGGTGGGCCATGTGAACAAACATGGCTGAATATTAGTGAGCCACCAAGTGTGGAAAAGCACATGAAGCCCTCTGACTGGTGGTGATAAATTAACCAGGCTTAATTGAATAAACGGATGTGTTATGTGTAACGATATGACGACCTGGGCCGGGGCTTTTCGTGTGGAGGATGTGTTGCTAATTCTTCCTTCCTGGCCTCTCTAGGGGCTGCTGCATTGTGTTAGAGCAGTTTTCATCTGCAGAATCTGGCTTTCACTACCATAGGTGGAGGTATGTGGCGCATGCTTAAACTGAAGTTTGAGGTCAGCCATGGAGGCCTGTACATTGGCCCCATTGTAATGAAAAAGTGAGAAAAAGAAAATATTTTGACTGTGTTTGACCTTTATACAAACTACAGGCTACCCTCCTTACAACAACACACTCAGGTACACAAGTAAGACCACTGGCCCTGACCATGGTGACCATACACCACCCACCAAATAATAACTCAAGGGGACTTTGAGACACTAGCAGCTCTGTCCTCTGTGTCTGTAAACTGCAGCACATGAGAATAAACCTAAAATGAAACAGAAAGATACGGTTTGCTTTCAAAACACCATGAATAAGGATGCGACCACAGATATTCACAGAAAAATTCAAATCTCGAGTTTACTGTAACAGAACACAGCAAGGAGTGTATCATATACAATATGTTCCTCCCTGGAGTTTCATTACTGGGATTGTTCAATGTGTTGGCAGCAGTTTCACTCACCCACATCTTTGCAAGTTCAACTATTCAGAGTGGTGAGGATTTCTGGAATTCTGTACCAGTCACAGTTACATTCATGAGTGCATTTCACAACATCATCTCAGTGATATCCACTTCGAAAGTGTGTAAAACTTTATTCTCCAGGTCTGTTGACAACTTGTCAGACAATTCAGCAACAAGGGGAGAAAGACATGTTCCTGGAGCAAGAGTTGGGCTGATAAGAGAAGGGAAGGGAAAGGAGATCTAGGACGTGTGAGGGAGAGTACAGAGGGTAAGTTTATTTACAGCTCTGCTGGAGAAGGGATGAGCTCACAGACCAGCTGCATCTGGTGGGGAGTGTTAGACCAGGAGTAAAAAGGAGGAAGGAGGGGAAAAAGAGAGGAGTCAGATCAGAGATCATCTCTCATTCCCCAGACTCAGCTTCAAAGTCCTGCAAACGCAGCAGGGAGGTAAAGCCACAAATATGGCCTCCAAACTCAGCCACAGACAGACATGCGCAACATCTATTCTATATGTATCTGCAGCGAGAGCATGAGCACACACATGCAGATGCGCATGCAAACGCTGCAAACATGCAGACACAACTTGGTGTCATACAAACAAACTGGAACTGCTCTGCTGAGTCTGTGAAATGAGCATACTGGGTTAGGAGGTGAGGGGAGTGAGGAGAACTCTTGAATTGTGTTATTAAGTGACGGACAGTCACACAAACAGTAATTTTCTGGCTGCTCTTGTACGTCTGTGAGAAAGTACGTGATGACAGGCGTCACCTGGCAGCTTACGAAGCAGTCAGGGCTGATTGTAGTGGAGGGAGGGAAGTGACGACAAGAGTGTGTGGCTGGTGAAAGTGTTAACCTTATTGCAGTTCAGACCTACAACACACACCTACACCTACAACATTTATTTGATCTAATGCAAAAAATTTAGAGCAAACCTTACTCAAAAAGTGTTTCTACTGAGCGCACGGATCAACATTTTCTGTACAAAACCTGAAAGAAAAAAATCCCCACTGGTTTTCAACACTGGCAGGAAGCATCGCAAAGCTCTTATTTCTAATGAACAGTACGCCTCCTTTGTCAGCCCCTGTGTAATATTCCCACAGTGCATTGTTGTTATTTCGCATTCCACAAAGGTATTGTCCCATTTTTGTGCCGAGGTATACACCCGAGGTTTCCCAGTAAGTGGTGTAATGAGCAGGGTTGACAGGGGTTGACAGAAGAGAATTAGTGCCCGCAGAGCCCCTCAGCTGGGGGCAGATGAGGGCCAAAGCCGAGGCCTTTTGTCTCCACCAGCAGGTCCTCAGTCACCAGGTCCAAGCACTAAAGCGAGGTTGTAAGTCCCAAGCATCGGCTGTACACGCTGGGCTGCAGAGCCAGTACAATTGTCCCACAGCTTATTTTTTTCATGTTCAAATCCTTAGCTTAGCCTTGTCTAAAATCTGGATCTCACCACTAAACACTTACTTCTGAAACCCAGTGGAGAGTTACAGCAAAACACTCAAGCTAACCTCAACCCTTTGCACCAACACAAACACACGGGGTACGACCACAAAGATGTGGAAAATTTTGTCAGGTTATTTGAAATTTTCTAATCCTATAAACATTACCGATAAAACAGAGTTTCAAACAGGATTTAGAAGTGACTCTTTCAGAAAATCTAACTAAAAACTATACACTATACTAGCCCAAATAGTCCAATATGCTCATGTGAACCACTGACTAGTACATCCAACCTACACTCTCAGACATTGTTCCCTCCCTGATCCAAATGTCCACCCGCAAAGATGAAAGATAATTCCTCTAAACAGCTCCGCTCCCAGGGTGGGAGGCTAAACGAGAACCTGGTGGCATGGCAGAGGACCAGAAATGCAGATGAAAAGCTCTGTAGGCTGATAAGGAAGCCAAGCAGACTGGGTGATGAGAAACCAGAAACATGGCCTGTAATGGGGAATTAGAGATTTACTGGGTTTGCCTGCGAGCTAGTGGTACTGTGGTTGGCTTCAGTGACAAGACAAGGCCACCTAGATAGAGAGAGCGAGAGGGACAGAAGGGCTGTCTAGATAAGTTAGAGTTCAATAGAGTAATACAGAGAGACTGATAGCAGCTGTTTCTCCTTGATGCAACCTCCTTATTTTACTGTCGTATCATTGGAGAAGTTTGACTCAGTTCAAAATTAGATTCACCATTCTTAGAAAATAACACAGGGGCTGTAACCTTTGTACACAGTGTTTTTGTCACCATAACCCTGAAGAAATAGTTTGACCTTCTGGGAAATACGCTTAATTGCTTTCTTGTCAACACTTAGATGAGAAGATCAATACCACTCTCATATCTGTCCGTTAAATCTGGAGCTGGAGCCAGCAGCCAGTTAGCTTAGCTTAGCATAAAGACTGAAAACAGTGGGAAACACCTAGCCTGGATCTCTCCAAAGGTAACAAAATCGCCTGACAGCACCACTAAATCTCACTACAAAAACAGAACAGAAGTCTCAGCTAGCTGCCTGGCAATCTCAGGAAGTCACTGCACCCAGCCAAGAAATAGTTCAACACATAAAACCACAACTTGTTGTTTTTACACTTTGGTTTTTGCACAAATTAAACAAACACGGTGTAACATGTTAATTAGTGAGCTTTGGGGGTGCTGGTAGGCTAGCCTTTTCTCCTTTTTCCATTCTTTATGCTAAGCAAAGCTAACTCTCTCACTCATAATTAACATACAAATGTGAGAGGGGTATCAATCTTCTCATCTAACTCTCGGCAAGAAAGCCAATAAGTGTATTTGCCAAAATTCAACTGTGATGTCAATGGGGCACTGAAAATTGATTTTATTGCCTTTTAGCCGCTAACACTCATTTCCAAACAACTTTGAAGTGGCTGGTGATTACTGAGAAACACTGACCAGGCCGATGACTGAACAGATTGGAGGTTTATAGACAGATCTGTCACACCTTCAAAGAGCTTTTTGGCGCAGTCTTCTTTTCATTATACCTTTTCATACCTCATCGCTGAAAATGAGAGCCAAGTGTTCACGCCATATGCCGGAGAAAAAGAGCAAAGACAAACATACATGAGCAGGTGTCACTTTATGAGAGCCAGAAGAACTGAGAGTATATGTGTGCTTAAAAGTCAACTAGTTAAGGGAAACAAAGCCAGGGTGCCATTTTGATCCTAGATATCCTAAATACCATAACACAGAAATATTAAGCCACAACTGACACAGAGCAAAAGAGGAAAATCATAGTATTTCTGCATCTTAACTGCAAATTCACCCACATCTCTACTCTCCCACCTCTCTGGGTCTCTGTCTTCAATCTCACAAGGCTTCAGATCCCCCTGCATGTACACACACACACACACACACACACACACACACACACACAGCCTCCCACTCACCCCCTACAGTTTGTGCTCCTGGCCTTATTGTACCCAACTGATAGCTTGAACATCCAGAGAATGTGTCTTCATCAAAACACTCTCCCATCTAATTAACAGCTTGACAGCCGGATAAAAGGGAAACGATGAGATGGTCTCTGTTCCCCCCTCTTTTCCCCCCTCTTCTCTGCCCCACCTTTCCCGCCAGGTTTATGGAGGAAGGAAAGACAAGAAAAAGGAACAGAAATGATGGTGCTGGTAATGGCTGCGTGGTTTGAGGGATCAGACATCATCAGATGGACAAAGAGTTATAAATGGAGTGAAGGTGGAGACGTTGTCTTGCAGCATTGAACTTTGTGCCTCCAGTAAATGGGTTTGTTTGTTACCATTCCATTGTTGACAGTATGTTAAATATGCCTACTAACAGGGCTGTGGTAACCATTGAGGAGACAGATGTCATGTGAAATGCAGGGAGATTACTTTGTCATTAATATGACAACAATTTATATACTAAGATTACACAGATTCTTAGAGGCTAGCTCTAACATTTTTTAAGATTAAATTTGACTGTTTCCGAAAAAAGAATTACATTCAGGCAGCAGCCCATAGTGTAGGGAGATAACATTTACAGAAAATGTTTTAATAAAGTGTGAAATTTTGTGTTTTTCTTTTAAATACTCAATTTGGTTTTGTTTGGTGGCTGGTGAAAAAAAGCTTCTCCTGAGGAATTTGGACTTCTGACCTCAGTATTTCAGATAGTCTGTCAATAGCCCTCCCTACAGGCACATTGGCATGAAACTGATATATAAGAACTGCTGCTGTGCACTGGTCAAATTTAATTAAGTTCCAGAAGAAAGAGAATACATTTTTAGTGGCAAGAGATCTCTCCTCTCATTATACTGAGAAAGAAGTATGAAATTAGCGAGACATCTTTTGTGCAGCTTTGTCACAGAACCCGTTTGACATTGATACACTATACAATACAATTTTGCTTTCAAAAGTGAAGTTGGGGTTACAAAGAGGATTACTGGATAATTGTGTTTAGAATATAATAACGTATTAGAATGTGAATACCACAGACATGACTTTGGTGTCTGGACTTTCATGAGCCCTTTAGTTTGACAAAAGAATCTCAACTGATTGTCCAGTTACTAGCTTTTCCAGAGCTTTCTGTCCACTTTCTCTGTTATCACATGATCAAAGCACGTTGTCACCTCTGTGACAACTGAGCAAAACTTGGCAAAAAGAATTGGCTCAATTAGCTTGATAATTGTACGCTCAGAACGCTGCTTCTGTGCAGCTCTTCAAGGCTGTGCTTTTACTGTGTTGCTCTTAGCTTACATGTAAGCTGCTGCTGCTGCTGCTCTCCCACGCTGTGAATAAGAGTTTGTTCTTCAACATCTTGCCGAATTAAACAATGCTAAAAAAGCATGAAGAAGAAGAAGAATATTAAAGAGGGAGCGGCCTGTGAATCCTGACTCCTGTTTTTAGTAAGTGAAACGCCCTAAACTTCAAAGACCCCACTCAACAAAACCTGATGACCCTGAGAAGCTTGAACCAGCCCAAACTCATCCCCATAAGCTTCCTACAAGTTTACCATAACATCTGAGGGCTCCTGGCAAACATCATAAACAATTCTATAGAGAATCACTTACATCTAGAAGAGCCCTCTCCTTGGAGTTACAGATCATTAAGGTCAAAGGTCAAATGAAAAAGCCTTGCAGAGCGTAAAGACTACAGACTCACCACACACACACAAAAACATCTGGGGTTAAATCCAGAGACACAGCTCTGTTAGTGCTCAAGGGCGACTTTATCCCACGTGTGTGTGTGTGTGTGTGTGTGTGTGTGTGTGTGTGTGTGTGTGTGTGTGTGTGTGTGTGTGTGTGTATGTGTGTTTAAAGGGGGATGCTGAGTTAGCATGGAGTGGCTTATTTGACCACTGTCAGTCTGGTGGGAGCATTCAAACACTCAAGGCTCAAACTGTGCTGATAGCCGGTTGTGATAACCCCTGGTGACCTCTGTGTCTGACATCATCACTGCCAGACAGAGGTCAGTTAGAGGGTCAGCCAGGGCTGACTTACCCGAGTATACAAAGTGCCAGATGAATGTGTGTGTGTGTGTGTAGCAAAAGATGGACGGTCAATATGTCAAAGTTAGTGCACATTTTAGGGTTTGGAGGTGTCATCAATGTATGTTTCCTTATGTCTTTCTTTCACAAGAGCGGATATATGGAAATGTCTAGAATAATTTGTTATATAATATATAAGTCTTAAAATTATTCACAAGTTTATTAACTGTTAAAACAAAAAGTCAACTGTTTTGATATGAAATGTCCCATAAAAAGTAAAGAGAACTACCTCTAACTGAAGTTCTGAGTCAAACCCCAGATAGAACATATTGTTAAAATGAGCCACATCTAAAACAGTAGCTCCGTAGCTACCATAAATACAGTGACCTCACACTGATGCTGTTCTTGTCAGACTCTGTAACAGTGGCAATAACCAGAGCACAGTTGTAAACTCCTGAATTCAGCAGACGTCACAGGACTCGAGTGCCGGAGAGCGTTCGCAGGCCCCTTACGTCAGCAGGGTGAGGTATTGGCGGGAAAAATCGGGGCAGACGCAGGTTTGCACACGCGCTTTAAGAACGCAGGATTCACTCTGTAAGCCAATGCGAATCTGGGAAGTGTCACTGCAGGTTTATTGCCGTCTTTGTAACTGAACCGTCTGTATGTTCGGTATACACAGACACAGAGGGTTTGACGAATAAACACAATGTAAGGTCATTACAAAAAAATGAAGCAGATATTAAGCATCCACATAATCATGCACTCACACGTGCTCTTAAACACACAAAATCTCTGTTTAATACTGCGAGTTCAAACAAACTATTATATATATTATAATATAACGATTGTATCTTTCATAGGCAAATACTCTGTGAGAAAAAAGATGGAGAGAAAAGCAAAAGAGGGACTGAGATTGTGTGTGTGATTTTCTATTTTGCAGTGGAACGTCCTCTGGGGTCCCTCCCTGGAGAGATCTCCTCCAGACTGTGGAGAGCTTGGTCAGCAGGGGTCACAGAGCATGCTCAGTGCCTTTTTCCCACAGAAATGACGTGGTCTGAGTCCTTGGTCCTGCTGTGTGACCCTCCTCTTACTACATACTGTGTCACGCTGCCCAGGGAGCTGTCATTTCCTTGGGACTGCTGGTCTGCCCCGCCTCTCAGTCTCAGCCGAGGCACCAGCCAGCTCAGCTTTTTTTTATAAAGTGATAAAGACGTAGATGGCCTCAGTTTACCCAAAGAATACTGCTAGAGAAGAGAAATCAAGATCATTGTTTTAATCAGAACATGCATTCTCTCTCTATTTTTGGAGTCAGGAGTTATAAATGACCCCTTACTCTACTTTGTGCCCCACCCCGGTCTTGTGGCTCCATGGGTCCTTCCAGGATGTATATCCCAGTCAGACTTCATGGGGAAGTCCACGTCCAAGCTCACAGGAGTTTTACGCAACCCATCCGGCTTCTTCAGGTATGAGACAGTCCGGCCACAGCCCTGTCCTGTAAATCATCAGCCCACCACTCATGCATTGTCCAGCACAGGGTGGGGTGTAGGGGTGTGTGTGTGTGTTGGGGGTCACCTTTCCCCTCCTGGAGCAGCTCACACACACACACACACACACACCTCCTTTCACAATCTTCATTCATCCCCTCACTGTAAGACGTCAGATCCTGGACACACATGTGCTTACTCACACTTACCCCCAGAGGATGCAATATGGACCAGCGAAGAATTCATGGAAGGAACAGCGCTTCACACACACAGACACACACACACACACTGGGCGTGTCGGCCTGGCTCAGAACACATCGACTCCCACCTAATGCTCATGTCTCAGCGCAGGTGGACGTCACCACTTATTAAGTTTTATTGCTCCTATGAATCAAAACTTTTTGGCTCAAGATACAAACTAGTAAACAAAAGCAGGAAACACTCCTATTTGTTCTTCCTGTCTTTGCACATGAAGTTTGTGATATTTCCCAACTAAAAGAGATCAGTCACGATTTATGGTCAAAACTAATCCTCCGCCTTTTCCAGTTATCTTCCACCCCTTTAACACAAGTCAGTCTTCCTGCACAGATAACTATATTAACACACTGGTACAGAAATAGATTGGGACTTTTCAAAGACACTGTAAACAGGTTCTACTTTGTGGCAATAGCCTAAAATATACTTTTTCTCCATCTCCATCTGCTTCTGTCTCCCTGCTGTCTGCAGCAACACCACAAGAGTTTCCCGTGTAAGATTAGAACAGGTAGACCAGAGAGACTGTTCTGCTGGAGTCAGTTGATCAACAGGCTCATAATAATGATAAACTTGGGCCTGCCTGACATAAACTGGGCATCTGACAGTCTATTTAGCACTGATGATAATTCCACCTATCCAATGAGCGAAATAGAGAGACCAATAGGTCAACTGGCTATTGATCGTCTTCTCTTCTCTCTGTGGTAAATTGTTGCTCATACTTACCAAACACATAGAACAAAACCACACATTACGTATTCAAGGACATTTGTCAAAGAGATACAACCTCATGGATTGTGTTGTTTGCAACATTGGTCTCACAAATCACTTTGATTGAAGGCGTTCTCAGAGGCTGCAGAGACAGGAAAGGAAGGGAAGATTAACGAGGAGCGTCAGGTAACTGCAGCGTCTTACCTCTACACCTTTTTGACTCATCTATTCCCCATTGAGGACTTAAACCCGTTTCTCTCTTGGAAAATTAAAAATGATGATTTATTTTGGTCCATACTATAAAAGAAAGAGCATGATTAAACGCACATCACATGTAGGTCAAAGGCTATTGGAAACAGCATTGATGTTAAGGCCAGTACCTGCCACTGATTGCAAACCACAAATTAGTTTGAAGCTGCACTGATCCTTTTTTGCCACTAGGGGACAGAACTTCACAAAAGGCTAAACACACACACATCTGACATGTTATCACCTTATAATGCTCTTAGCAAGAAGCAAACAATTGCCCACTTACACACCCAGCAGACACAGAACAATATTAGCATTCATTTGGAGTTGTGTGTCACTTGATGGATTTAAGTGCAATAGTCACCCTCTTGGCTTTTTGGTCACCACCATCTTGTGAGAAATAAAACTAGCTCTTAAGCTGCTAAATGCTTCTCTGTTCACCGACTAGTTGCTAACTTTGTCGGTCTTCTCTTTGGTGTAGGATTTGACCCTTTGTTCATGTTGAATGTGGGCCACCACAAGGCTCCAGTGGTATAGATTTGGTGAATCACTGAACTCTACTGGCGGGATGAACACCATTCCTCCAAAAGATATTCCCTCATTTTGTGATTTGATGATGATAGTGAAGAGTGCTATTATGATTTGCATCATTTTCATACTCATCAAATCAACCATACTCAGCATAAACATCTCAAGATGTACCACCCTGGTCAGGTTTGATGATTCAGTCACCACACAACAATCAGCTAACTGGTATCAGCTGTTTAACATTTATGACCTGATGAAGATCTGAATGGGATTGAAAAGTTGTCTATTTAAAAATTTAAAGCTGCACTACATCAACATTTTCATATCAACAAAGGATCAAACGACTAAATGTGATGTGAACCATGTCGCTTGTAGTGACAAATAGTTGTAATTGATTCAGGAGTCAGTGTGCAGGTTGTTTCTGCTCTTCACCACAAATACTATAACAAATACAACCAGAAAATCAATCATAAAATACAATTTGGAAGATTTAAAAGTCACCTACAATACAAAATCGCTTTGGCATCACTAGACCTTTAGTGCTGTAGCAGTCTACCTAGCGGTAGAGATGGAGGCTGGGTTTCTGTAATGGCCGCCTCTGCATGCCCACTCTAAAGTAGCCACCTTCCTCTGGTCAGCCACTCCGCACCAGTTCACTGCAACCAGGAGGAAGTTTACAGCCACCACAGTCAACCCAAAGTGTGCTTGTCTTTGTTCAAGAGGCCAAACAGGCTTTGTTCCACTGTGACAAAGAAGAAGCCCTAAAACAGAGAGTCTCAGGACTGTCTGGTGCCGCTACAGGTCTGAGCACCATGCAGAAAACAAACTCCATAGCTCAGGCATGCTGACAATAATCAGGACGCACAAAAAGATATTGTTTGTGGAAATGTTTATTCCAAATGTACCTTTCATTATTTCTACTTTGTTTTCTGCTACAGGCTAGTGGCAAAGTCAAAACGCAGATGTATATCTGATTTGAGTTTGTCTTGGCTGACTGCAGGCTTATTAGCATGCTGTGTGGATCTCCTTTCAATTCTCTCTGTGGTGGAGGTCGACTATGTGTGTGTGTGCCCTGCCCTGTAAAAGCAATTCAGTTTGTGTACATTAGATACTGTCGGGGCTCAGTTATATATGCCAAAGCCACACATTTGGGACTGAATTGAGTCGGTTAATTTCAACAATGGCTTCATGTTTTGTTGACTCTGTGTAGAGTGTACATAGCAACACCACCTAATTGTATAATGATCTCTAACAGAAGCTGCACAACCCTCTGTCATTAACTATAGCTCGTGCAGTTCCTACAGTGTAGAGGAGCTGCTGTTAAAAGAGGAACATGATCGTGAAAAGGGCATGAGAAAACACTTTAACTTGTGTCAGCTCAGCATATTTCTGTGCTGGGTTTTTGCTGATGACTCTGTGTCCAGCCCCTGCAGCCTGTCTTTAACTCCACCATGCTATAGATGAAGTGGTACTTTGATGTAGTGATGCATAAAGGGCTAAGGAAAACGCACCATGCAGTGGTCAGGCAATAACTCAACTTGAAAGCAAACCATGTGTTGTTTGTGTGTGAGTGTGCTTGTCGAACAGGCGTGCAGTGTATAGGGAGGGATGTGAGTCACTCGTTTTCATGTAGTAAACACTGAATCGGCCCACGCATGGCCTCCTATCTTTTTCTGTGTCCTTGCTGTAAGACTCTTCATATCACTCACTAAATCATCTGTCAGTCTCACAGGCCTTACAAAACCTCTGGCAGAGGGTGAATGTGAGTTTAGTAGTGCACAGAGCTCCCTTCAGAAAAGGAAACTAAGTGTGCTCAACTCCACTGATAAGAGTTGTCCACTCACCTCCAGTACAGCGAGATAAATCACTCAAAAGTTTAGTGCTTATTCAATATTTCAAGGTTGTGTGTGTTCTTTGAAATTCAGGGAGGAAAAAGACCCAGGAAAACATCTATTCAACGACAGTATTTATATATATATAAAAAAGCAGTTTGAATTAAACCTTATTGTATAAACCTCTTAATCTGTTTCACCCGAGCAACAGTAGAGGGCGTTTTATCACAACATTATTGGCCGTGAGCCGGACTTGTACTGCGTGACATCAGCTCTGCTAGACTGAATCAATACCACGAACAAAGACGCTCCAGAACATCGTCTCCTCCTGACCCTGACTATGACAAATACACACAAAAAACGCACACATCCACACACAAATTCCTTGGGTGACATATTGATCCGTCTCTCTCTGACAGAGTCCTTGGCCTCAGATGTTGAATGTGTGGCACCCTGGCAGGAAACTCACTGCTTTATAATGGAAATTGGGGGGGGGGGCAGATTGCTCTCCTTTTGGGGCATCAGTCACACTCGAGCTTGTGAGTTATAGCTCGGGGAGGTGACAGTATGTCTGCCACAGGAAGTGGTCTGTTGACTCTGTCTGTTCTCACAGCTTCATGTCAACGATGACGCCAGGGAGGGAGGGCGAGTGTGATGTCCCAAACTGGCCACAAGATGACACTGTGGGACACAAACGGTGCCTGATTGCTGTGCACCAATGTTATGTTAATGTTACTTTTAGCTGTCATTTTTTCATAGAAAAAAAAAAGATTATCTCCACAATGAAATGAGTTTCCAGCAAGAGAAAACAGCTGCATTAACTATGAAGCTCGTAAAACTAACTGGAAGATATTGCGTGTACATTATATTTACTCCATAAAGCCAAATGGGACTAAATAGTCATATTTTTGAATTTCAAATAGAAACAAATGCATTTATTACAACTAGGACAGCTTAGGACAACCTATTATTTTACAGTTTACATTCTGTTTACAGTGTCCAGCGACAACCACAGCATCCAATCTCATCTCACTTCTCAGTTACTAACTTGAATAACTTTCTGAAAGAATGGAACTTTATTATCCAGGTGTTAATTAAATTTAAAAGAATGGCTTGTTAAAGGGGCACTCCAGTAATTTAATAACACACCCCCGCAACGTTGGATGACGCATAAGAGACAGATTAAAAAAAGGATGGTCAGCACTGATGCATTTAGTCCCCAGTACAGGTCAAGCTGCAAAAACCATGGATCCATCATTTTCCATATTGCAACCAGTAACATTTTTTGTTAGAGCCTCCTTGTCTGGTAAACATTTCTGAAAGCATAGGTTTTCTTTTATAAATGTGATGCCTCCATGCCTAAGCTGAGATAACCCTGATGACATCACCAGGGGTATTACCGTTTCTCAGATTTGTCAAAGCTCCTCCAGAGCCACAGACAGCATCATTCAACAGTTTCCACTGGCTGCGTGTGGCTTCCTGTGAATTGATCTTCATGTGTAAAATTGGTGGAGCTCTCTTTTGAGAAGATTCTGTATAGACACTGCCCTGTTACATCAGTCATTTTATCTTTGTGGCAGGTAACATACCTAATAAATCTGTCAATGGCGTATATTAACTGGAGCCCCTTAAATTATGCAGCGAAACTCAGAGGAATGAATAGAAATAATTAAGAAGTGTGGAGGATATTACTGTTCTCGGGGCACTCGGTTATACAATAGCAACCATGGCAACATTTCACTGGCCATGAGGTGTAAATAGTGGCAACACAAGATGTTTTTATTATTTATTTTGACAAAAACAAATTATTCACAGACGCTGATGAAAATGACAAATATTTAATAAATGAGTAATGTATTCAGCTAATCAGTCAAGTTATGATTGCCAGAATAAACAGCCTCCTCATTGTAATAAATCATCTGTGTTAAAGATGACTTACTACTTAATAATGACTCCTCATTAAAATACATACTGATTAAGCATTTTTATGTTTGCATTTTAATTTCTACCCAACATTAGACATCGTTTCCAGTCATTTCAATGCTTTAGATACATGTTTACTTGTTTCCAGTCATTACTGTGTAATTATCAGGCTCTAGTTTAAAGTTATCTGAATAACCTGATTTAGTGTCATGTCTAATCTAATATGCACTCATTTTGCTTAGATTCAATTAGACTGTACTATGGTGTTTTTCCACTGATCAAATACCACAGGTGAGACAGAAGCATTCTGGGAGCTCAGGATCAAAGCTCTCCTCTTCTGCCTCCTCATCAATGAAAGAGAGAACCAGCACTCATGCACTCAGGATGACGATGATGAACCCTCTTCAGCAGAGTCCTCTGCATCAGCCAGGGCAAACGAGAGAGCTTTTACTCTTGTTACTACTTTGGCCAATCAGAGTTGCTCTTTCACTCAAGGGACCAATTACAGAAGCATCAGTCCACTCGGTAAGAGCACTTTTACTGAAAGGCCTGTAAATCAAGGAGATGGCTTCTTTAAAACACCAACATCACATCACTAAGACACTGGTTGGCCCATGTTGCCATGGTCAGCATCCATCAGGTGGACCAAATATTTTGTTACATCTCTGAGCAGCCTGCTGCAGCTGTCCGCAGCAGTGCTCGCTCCTGTTTACAACCAGCAGCTATTTCCCAAGCAACTTCTGAGTCTGAGCCAAAGACGATGGTCCTGCCATAGTTTAACCAATCATATGAGAGACGTCAGCCACAACAAACTATCACTATCATATTAAATGTGGAGGGAGGGGTTCAATTTGTGACGACATATCAGACCATATGCAGTTGACACATGGATTGCCTTTGTCAAGTATAAATTATTTTTATTTGGAATATGATTACAAGGCAGGTTGTGCATTCAAAAAGTGTCAGGCTGTTTATATTTATGTATGGAGGTTACACAGGAATTTATTTATAGACACACTGATATTGATTTTCACAAAGTGTGTCTGATCCCCATTTGCTTTTGTCTGACTTCTAATGCAGTGCAGGTGTTTGTATCATTGCATGCATAAAATAATTTAGCCTTGAGACGCAGCCTCACACAAAGGTAGTTGTAAATTCAATCCACATCATTTGAACCGCGAGTGCTGTTGTCCAAGGTCCACAAGCTACTGTGTCTATGAATATATATAACACTCAAATTTAAAAATATTACTTGGCTAAAACATAGTTGAGGTATTTTTCTTTTTACATATTTGGACATCTGTGTAAGAGTATTATAGAGCAAGAATAGATTATCTGAAGTCCTTTTTCTCTTTTCCAAATTCCTCATCCACTTAAAAAGTCACAATGCCCCCCCCCCCCCCCCCCAAAACTCCTTTGAGGCAACTTCAGAGCATCAATATTTAACCTGACATTGTCATATCTAAAAAAAGAAATGGTGCTGAAAGGACGGTAGAGCATTGAAGCATGTTTGCCTGTAGACCCACGCTTAACACATGAGTGATTTCCTCACTGACTTTGATGAAAACACAGACACACAGTGTGGATTATTCCTATATCCTCATTTCATTTACTGCTGACAGAACATGTAATCTCATGTAAGGTTTTGTAAAGTAACAGAAGGGCAGCTTGGCGGTAATGAAAGAAGAGCGAGCACTGGGCTCACATCACAGCACATCCATGGATGGAGGACAGAAGACCTTGACTTTTACGTCCCTTTTTCAAATCTGAGTGGCGTGGTGCTGAGTAGAGGTGAAAATCACTGAACTGATTTAGAATCACTATTCACTTTTTTTCCCCCAAGCTAAGCAGTGGCACCATCATTCAAATGCACTTCAGTATGCACGTCAGTAAGTGAACGCATCACCATTCACACAGTCCTATGTTCAGAGGACATTCAGACAGTGTTCAGTTCAGTAGTACGTTCAGTCTGTTGCTAGTTTCAGCTGCCATGTTCAGTTTAGTAGCCTATACAAGCACTGCACATGAGGTAAATAGTCTGATTTCTCTGTTTATTATTGTGTCTGTGGCTTTCGCTGTCTTATAATATGCTTTTAACAAAGAAACAAATCACAACGGTGCTCTCAGTCACTTGCTCTGTGCCACCTCTCGTTGGTTGGTCACGTTACATTCGTCAAGGCATGCAGTGATGACGCCAGGCGTCAACAAGTCCTTTGTGAACTACGTACATGTTTCTTGTCCATATGACCATCCCCTTGACCATTATATCCTTCCGCTTCAGCAAGTCCTCCAAATTAAATGACAAAACACATTGTTTGTCCATGCACTCCAGAACAACACAAAGAAGCATTTTCTGATCCAACGCTGTCATTTATCAGTGCCTTCCAAAACCGTTACAAATCAAATCAAATCAAATCAAAAATAAATCTCTTTTTCATGTGACAATGCTATGTTTGAGATTTGTAAGGGTTGATAGGTGGTGTGAGCGCAATGGTGGTGATCATGGTTGTGGCCTTGCTGGTCTGCTGGATGCCATATGCTAGTGTTGCAAGGAAGGCTACATCTTCACCCTCTCTACAACCCTCTGACCTACATGATGTATGAACAAGCAGTTGTTTTATAGACTGAACAAGGACATTGCAATGACTTTCAACATTACTGTTTTTGGGGAGAAAAACTGAAGGTTCATAAACATATTTAAAAGATTTGAAAAAAATGATAGAATAACGACCAAACAGCCTCACACAAAGTTTGAAATTAATCATTCAAAAGTGCAACAGGCAAAGCTGACAGTTCTGCATGCATTTCTTATGACAGTATAACTATTTCATTGGCTCAGTCCGGCGCAGCTTCCAGAGAGCCATTTGTTTCTAAAAGTGGATGAGTCACTCTTAAAACTGCATTATTCTTACCATGAGGTGTACTGTAATTTGCCTTTGATCAGGAGCACACTATGCATGAAACAGGATGAGGGATTTAGTTGTGAGACAGAGACCTGATGAGAAGAAAAACACTTGAATCTGCACAACACATGCAGCACAAGTGGGGGATTTGCTTCTTTGCCCATTAGACAAGCACACATTTCAACAGAGGAGGGAAGCCAGGAGTGACATCTCAGGGGCAGGAAAAAGTTCAGTGTCTTGACATCTGTAAAGTAGTGGCCACAGAGGTCACTGTGGGGACATAAACCCTCCACTTATGGAGCCACCTCTGGCATGTCTCGATCAAGTCACAAGTCACCTTTTGGTGAACTAAACTGCCACTGGAGGACTTGCAACTTGACGCATTAAATGTACAGTTTTTCAAGTTTGTCAAGTCAATTCTATTTGACCACTCACCAAGACTTGTTGCAGCATAGTTCATTGATCCACTTCTTTTCAACCAAAATATTCCATAGCGACAAGCATTGGCACAGTCACAAACTGTGCGGCTGCAACACCTGTTCCTGATTACAGTTACAGTTACCTCAAACCCAGTAGGCCTTTTGGACTGAAGACATTTTAACATGTCACAGTGGGAAAGGCACAGGTGTAAACAATGAAATTAATAATGATTTGTTTTCAGGGGTGTTGTGCATGCTGGCTCACCCGGACGTTTGAGTAGAACAGAGCCATCGTTAACGTTATCAGTAACACCTGTAGTTTTCCTTCTATGTCAAAATGTCTGCTATGAAAAAAGGCAACAAGCTGTAGACACAACACTGATATAAAAAGGAGCCTATTTAGCAAACATATCCCGCAGACATTGAGTTAGCCTTCATTCAGAGTTGTGTTTCTGGCCACTTGATGAATGAAAGTCCAGTAGTCAGTTGAGTTGCTAACTTTGTCTGTTTGCCGTTTGGTGCTGGCCAGGTATTGTACAGGTGGTTTGTCAGATCTTTTTCACTGAAAACAGCTGCCTGCTCAATGGAAATGGCATTGATGAGATTGGTGAGAGTCAACCAAAACATTAACGCACTGTAAGCAAAAAAACATTGAGATAAAAGAGCTAAACCAGGGTAACTGCAAGTTGGTTAACAATTCTCTGTTTTTGTCTCAGTGATGACACCTTTACAAGTAGTCCTTTTTCTCGCATTGTGAAGTTCTACAGCCAAGCTAGCAGCTCTGTAAGGCTGTACATGGACACAGAGCTGCTTTGAGCTAAATGCTAACATCAGCTAACATGATGATGTTAGCAGTAGTGTTGACAAATTGATGTTTAGCAGGTATAACCACGTTTACATCGTTTTGTGTGTTAGCATGCCAACAATTTCTAATTAGCGCTAAACGCAAAGTACAGCTGAAGCTGATGGGAATGTCACGAGTTATTAATATTACAATTATTACAATTAATTCCAAGGGGAACATCTCAGTCTGAACGTGGTGGTGGACCGACACACTGATCATTGCCATCCACAGAGCCACGCCAAATGCCTTGAGTGCTCTAATGAGAGCATTAGGTAGGACGTAACTGTTTTGATCTGAGGACATTTGAACCGAGCACAAGACTACCGGCTGTTAAAGCAAATTCAATCAAGTTCTTTTGGGATTTTTAGGTTTGCCAAAGATATCTATCAAGTTAGCACTGGGATAAAATAAAAAATCTGGATGGCTCCAACTAAAGGAAGAAAACGCACAATTTAATTAAAAATGACTGACTCTAATCTTATGAGACACAGTGTCTGTGGATTTCTTTCCAACAGCTGCTGATTGACAACTGCAAGAGGCTGCAGCCACTTTTCTACGTACTAAAACCATCCACTACAACAGCCTCAAGCCTTACATATACATGCACCACATCCTATTGAATGCTGCTATTGTAACCACGATAAGAAAAACACACACTGCATGAAATGCCACAACACATTCCTCCAACACACCTCACTCTGCCTGAGAGGCCATGCACAGCTGAGCATGAGACAGATACAGCATTAGAACAAAGAGCAGCTACTACATGACAGCAGCGTGGATGCCCATAACATGACAGCAGTGGGAGCTACAACAGCCTTGTTATATAGGATGCTGGGCTTCCTGTGAGAAAAGTAACTCCAAAATTTAGAAACTTTCTCCCTCTCTTTAGTGAAAGCTCCTTGAAATCCATAGCACACAGCCAAAAATAACCCTGCACTCTTGTTTTCTTTTCATTTACTTTCCTCCCTCAGCCTTGTTTACGCGTCTACAACTCGTCTGCTCCAGTCAGCTTGAGGAAAGAGCCCGTTGCATCGGTGTTTCCATGGCAACGGGGGAGCAGAGGGTCTCCAAGGTCGCAAACGAGAGCACCTGGAGCCGAGCTGATGGTAGAATGAAGGCTTGACCCGGCGGGCTGTCACCGCACTGGGCTGCAGTCATGTTGTTATTGGACATTTCATTACCATCTTTTCCTCCTGCCTGGCACTGACATGATAAATTGTCACCAGACACGGTGTTGTTAATCATTTCTGGGGTCGCACAAGCAATAAAACATGGAGCTCTGTTCGTGCATTTGATGATGAGGAGTGGAGTATGTTCTGATAAAGGGGGGAAAGAGAGATTTAAAGAGAGGGGAGGAGAGTGTTTCGATGCTGGAAAGTGGATTACATCCATTATTTAGGAGCTGCTTCACTGTGAGAGGAGAGAGAAAGGAGTGTTTGCAGGATACAAACATCTCCTCTGTGTCTCTTTGTGGATTGCAGTACGTCCTGAATAAGATCCTGTTCTTACATGAGGAAAAATTGACCTAATTGTTGTGAAAATACAAAAATAAAATGATATATAATTATAGGTATTAATTTACAATAACGCCTCTTCTGTTGCAATGCATTTGTCTGGTATCCTAGTAGTGCACGCAGCCAGATCCATAAATGCAGCCATGTAAAAACACTTTCAGATCATTGCATCAAAAGGAGTAAAATGCATTGAGGTCCTGTTGAATCGCAGAGAAACTGGGCCAAAAAAAGCTCTGATATGTTACTGTTTGATCGTGACGCTTCATCTCTGCTTCCCATTTCCTCTCATGAGCTGCAGATTGCGTCCACAGGGTAATCTTGAATGCACTTTTGAACATATGGTATTAAGTACCTTGGCATGTGCTGTAGCAACTGGAAGAAACTTCACATGATGTAAGCTCTGAAAACCTTCACAGTTCTCCGCATGTTGCCACCTTGAATATTTAAATGCCGGTATCTTAAAACTGAATGTCTGTAAATATTATGTGTTAAGTTGAAAAGAATAAAAAAGGCACTTGTGTGTCTATTGAATTCAGCAGTTGCAAATACATGCTGTGCCTCATCTTTCTGTATATCAGCATCAAGCACTGCCAGAGAAAACATTTCATTTTTCTGCAGTAGTAAATCCCTGCTGGCATTCACAGGTCACCAGGAGTGACCGCTCAGTTTTTCTCTCATCTCCTCCATTGTTATTTCAGGGAGGGGGGAAAAATATACCACACAACACAGCCCTCCTCAGCGTCATCACCCATCTACCATTGTCACTGTTCTGAAATAGGGACGCAGCTTCCCTGCCATCTGTTCTTTATCAAATGAAAAATCTTTCAGCAAAAAGAGTGGATACAGGAGGAAGGGAAGGACTGTTGAGGACAACAGGAGAAATAGGGCATAGAAGAGGCACAAATCAAAGTAAGCAGTGAGAGGAGGAGTGGAGGAACATTTTTTTAAGACTGCTCTATCCAGGCTTTGATGTTGTGAAAGGATGGAAGCTCTTTGCTTTACTTTTCTTCAAAGACTTTATTTCCACACACACACTTTTAGGAGGCCTGAGATAACAATGTCAGCCTCCTCACTCTTTTGTCTTTAGTTTGCTCAAATGATGAGAGCTCAGTACTCTACAGGCTCTTAAGATACACTTTCTACCTGCCACCCAACATCTGCCTCGCTGTGACACTTACACTCCATGTTTGTGTTGTTAAACCTGTTACGAACATCAGTGACTTAAATCAAACCCCCAAATGATTCTAATGGCTGTGATAACCAAAGAGACCGATCCAAAACAATCACGCGCTTGTTCATTTGTTGAATATATTATTTTATTTTAACATCATCATCATCATAGTTTAGCTTTTAATTTTCCCTTCATTCATTTAAAATGATCACCTCTGAATGTACACATACTGCAAACTGTCAAAAATATACAAACAAATGCAGGCTTGTGCTATAGTCTGGTCAAATGTCTAAAAAACAGTGGCACTGGGGGGAGAGAGAGAGAGAGAAAGAGAGAGAGAGAGACAGAGAGAATAAAAGCGGGAGAGAGAGAGAGAGAGAGAGAGAGACATTGAAACCGGTAAAGACATGCACAGCATCATTGTGAGCACCGGTTACAGTGACCCAGGTGCGCGGTACTTCCATGGGATCCTCGTGGAAAAAGTACATACATTTCATCATCTGACAGTGCGGCACAAAATGCCCGTCACATATCAAATCAAAAACAAAATGTCGCTCATTAATGGAACTGTTAGGCACATCATTGTTTTTTATGGTTTTACATTTTCTGGAAAAGTCTGAGTTACTGTAAATGTAGAATGCTTAACCAAAAACGAGAAGAAAAAAAAGAGGAAAAAAAAATAAGAAACATACAATTAAAAAAAGAAAGAAAAAATAAATCGCTTTCAAAAGTCATTTTGGAATCACTGTCTTGTTAGTAACTCAATGTTGTTTTACGTGTGTATGAGTGTGTGTGTGTTATCTATGTGTGTGTTCACAATTGGGTGCATTTCTGTAGAACCACGTGGTAATGGGAGTGAGTACTTGAGGTGTTTTGTGGGTGGTGGCTGTGATTGGCTGAGAGCCGTCCAATCAGATGCTCAGGTCTTTGGGGTTATCCTTGTAGGTCTTCTTAGGCTCAGGGAGCGTTGGCTTGGATGAGCGACTGGTGTCGGTCTGGAGTGAGCTGTAGTACTCTCTCACCTTGGCCGCTACCAAATTGTCATCATCCTCTTCATCCTCCGAGTCGTCCCTTCTGGAGCTCCTGATCGGGGAGATGTCTCGTCCCAGGCTGCGGGTTCGGTACTGCGGCTCAGGGGAGCTACCTCGGCTGGCGTAGCGCCCGTCCCGCTCCATCCTCTCAGGTGACCGCCCCCTCAGCAGCGAGCTGTACTTCTTGAAAGCTGAGTCGGGGGTGCGCACTCTGGGCAAGGTGATGTCTCTGTAGGCGTCTCTCTGGCCATGGGATGCCACGTCCCTCAGCAGGCTGTCCCCCCTATAGGCTCTCTCCATGGAGGAGGCTCTCATCAGCAGACTGTCCTCCTCATACAGGCGCTCCTCCCTGTGCAGCGGTGGAAGTGTGGCCTCTCTGTTCAGACGGTCCAGGGCCGGGGGCTCACGGAGGATGCTGTCCTCAAAAGGGAGGCTGAGTTCAGGAGTCTTGGGTGGCTCCTTCAATACGGCCTCGTCCCCATTGGGCTTCTCATTGCTGCGGCTCTGTCTCTCTGGGGAGGCGTACCGGCGGTAGGGGTCTGATGAGTGGGCGTGGCGTCTGGTGGGGGAGTGGTGCCGAGAGCGGTAGGGGGACCTGTGGCGGTGGGGGGACCTGTGACGGTGGGGGGACCTGTGGCGGTAAGGAGAGCGGTAAGGAGAGCGGTAGGGCGAGCGGTGGCGATGATGGGAGGAGGAGTTCTGACCGTGGCGTCTGTCGGGTGAGCGGCCGTGGCGGTGTCGCCCATCCAGGGTGTTTTCAGCACTGCGCGACCGGTTGTGCCCCTTGTCAGGCGAACGGTGGCGGCTACGGTGATGCCCGCTGGAATGGTGGCGGTGGCCGTCACTTCCCTTGTCATCCTTCTTCTTTAACAGCTTGGACAAGTCCTTCCCCGTGGACTTTCTCCCCTTGTATTTCCCCTTGCTGGTTTTCTTGTTGGGGGAGCGGTGGCGGTGGTTGGAATGGTGGTGCTTGCCGGTGCCGGTAGAGTGGCGGGTCGGCTCCTTCTTGCTCCGGGATGGTTGGTTGGGTTCTGGTGGGTAGCTTGACTCCGATGGCGCGTTGGTTGGGGGCAGGGTGCTCACTTCCGCAGCGTTTTGTAACCCTGAGGCTGGGTTGGCTGCGCTGCTGTCGTTGGGGCTGCCGTCTGCAACACAGTGTGACAGACGAGGGCAGGGGGATCAAACATGCATCTAGACTCTAAAAGCTCCTATCTGCTTTCACATTTACAATGCTAAATGACTCGGACACGAAGCCGAGAACATTTCCGACGGAAGCCATTCTGATGATAATGCCAACAAAGACGGCTACTTGTTAGATGGCACAGCCAATGGTAAAACATTAGTGTAGCTTACACATGAGAATAAAAGGCAGTGACAGACAGGCAGCCATTGCTTGAAGACACTTGTTACCCTCAACAAACCTGTTCCCAGGTCTACCTGGGGTCACCTCTCTTGGGCGGTCGAGTGGCTGGACTGGAGGCCGGTTACAGTCAGTGCCAACGTGCTGCATGTTGATGATGCTGCATAATTGTACTGATTAGCCATGCTCTTTCATGCACTGCCATGATGTGTTTAGTAAATAAAATGCTCAAAATGAGATCCAAAAACTATTGCTGTATTGCTGTAACAATGTGTACGGTTTAGGTGGCATTTTACTAAGACATGAAGAATGAAATATTCTGCACAATTTTACATCCATTTTAACTGTGTTACCTTCATCCTGTTAGTCTCACTAAATCGTCTACATAAGCAGCCACCACCACCGCTTTGTTTATCATCAGATTCTTAGGGTTTAACCTTACAATTGTTCTACTTTGAAATATGTCTTCATGTCTACATTTTAAGGAAAGACTACAAACTGCAGAAATACAACTACAGCAGAAAACTAGCAATAACAAAGAGGATGTTCTCTGGTGATCTAAACTATTTAACAAGAACAAACTAACACTCATTTCACCTTTGAACTTGTTGCCCAAAGGTTAAATGTAACTGGTGCAGACAGTATCCATAACAGCGGCTACGGCAGTACTGGCAATGCATTTTGGGTGAATGGATTTGTATGCATGGAGAAGAGCACGGGCATGGGTGAGTTGAGGCCACACCACACAGAGATCAGGACGGAGAAAGAGAGAGACAAAGAAGAAGAAAGACAGGAAGTGGGAGGGAGAGCCAGACGACAGGGGAGGACAGTTACAAACCGTGGTCTGATTTTGGAGGACAGAGGCCTCCCCCATCTTGTCATTTCTCATACATGCAGTGAGATGGGGAGCGACCATCCCTGAAGGAAGACAAGAGCCCAGCGCAATACAGGAAGAAGAGAAGATACAAAAAAAAAAAAAAAGAGAAGAGCACAGGGTTTAGATCACTTGGAACCAACTTGAAGGAAGAAAAGGAGAATTATTGTGTTGATTTTCAATGAAAAAAAATGTGTTTATTTGATCATTGAGTCATTCAGAATAAAGAGACAGTCCAGGAAATCACCCAAACCCCTTCAGTGGAAACCATCAGTTACAGAGAAAAGTCCCAGAAACCAAGCGCACACACACACTCGGACACAATAACCCACACACACACCTAAACATGTGGACACAGAAGCAGCAGAAACCCAAACCCGAAAAAAATAAAAGACAGTGAGACTCGCACACCCACAACAACAGCGTATGAAGCAGTTTTACATTGCTGACAGAAATCAAAAGAAAATACTGGCAAGACTGTCAAAGGTTGTGCCAACTAAAAAAAAGTACAAACAATGATCCAAAATATACAAGTTCACATGATGTCATATTGGTGCAGGTTAAGACAGCACATTCTTAGCGCAAATAAAATTACATTGATGAACTTTTCAAGACAGGCAAATGCATCTCCATTCAAAAAAAATAAAAAAGTAACAAAAAGAAAAACATTTATGATGACTCGTGACTATCAATCAAAACTGGTCAATACGATTAAAAAAAGAAACGCTCCATAAATATTATGGAAAATAGACAATAGAAGGGGGGAAGAAAAAAAATCCAATTTACACTTTTGACAAGTTCATGCAGCAATAGACTTTTATCCATTAATATGTGGCTTCGATTCATGGCTCTGTACATGGAACAAAAATACTTGCCTCTATTCTTCTCATCACTGTACAAAAACGTCTATATAATTGGAGCGACTCTTTTTGTTTTTGAATGAAGGATGGGTGGAGTTCCTATCGTCACAGCTTTTCAATGACATTAACAGTGGGTGCAAATAAAATCCATGGATTAGTGAGTAATGTCAAGCACAGTATAGTGAGATTTTCCTCTCTTCTCCATACAGTTCTCACTTAAAACCCTTAAAGAGTTCAGTAGCTTACATTCACCTTCAATAAATATCATAAATACGTTTGTGTCACGTCCTAACCAAAGCTGCGAGATGTCCCACTTTATCATGGGCGGCAACGGATCAAGTTTTCTTTTCCTCTTAACGCTAAATTAGTGTTTAATGAGGATTTGGAGCCCTCAGTATTACTTCTCACCCACAAGAAACATGACTTGACTTTCACTACTCTGGTCCTTCAAACCCTGTAAACAGTTTCTGTTTGCATGTAGCACTGAAATCAGACCCACCACCTTTCTGTAAAGTCCCAGCAGAGTGCTTTTGCTCAGTGGCCAGAAGGTGAAAAGTGACAGCGGGATGACATGGAAACTGAGAGCAGGTGACAGCAGGAGGTGAAAACAGCACCCACAGGAGCACCTCCACCCCTGCTCCCCCCCAAAAATCCCAAAGCCCAGGAGTGACCTCCACCAGAAAGACACCCAAGACCAACCAAGCCCCGCCCCCTCCCTGGTGGGTTTGTCCCAGGGATGGGTGAAGGGTCCTGGGAGGGTAATATAGTTCTTTCCCCTTCGACCCACCACCGTCCACTGGGCGTCCCCTGGCTCAGGGCGTGAAGATGGGGGAGAAGGGAATGTTTTCGTAGATTGACCCACCATATTCAGGCACCGAGC